>NC_090932.1:478605208-479218654 GCF_040938575.1 Ambystoma mexicanum | reverse complement strand
CTGAATGTGTTCTGAGAACTCTCGCGGTGTCCTGAAATGTTCGCAGATAAACAAAATGGGGGTGTGTTCCAAGAACTCACACGGTGTCCTCAAATGTTCATAGGGGGTGTCCTGAAGACGCTGTCCGTATTGTTCTGTGGCAAGCTAAATGTGTTCGAAGAACTCTCACGGTGCCCTGAAATGTTTGCAAATAAACAAAATGGGGGTGTTCTGAGGATGATGTCAGTATTGTTCGTTGTCAAGTTGAAAGTGTTCTAAGAACTCTCGCGGTGTCCTGAAATGTTCATAGGGGGTGTCCTGAAGACGTTGTCCGTATTGTTCTGTGGCAAGGTGAATGTGTTCTAAGAACTCTCGCGGTGTCCTGAAATGTTCGCAGATAAACAAAATGGGGGTGTGTTCTAAGAACTCACGCGGTGTTCACAAATGTTCGTAGGGGGTGTCCTGAAGACGCTGTCCGTATTGTTCTGTGGAAAGCTGAATGTGTTCTGAGAACTCTCGCGGTGTCCTGAAATGTTCGCAGATAAACAAAATGGGGGTGTGTTCCAAGAACTCACACGGTGTCCTCAAATGTTCATAGGGGGTGTCCTGAAGACGCTGTCCGTATTGTTCTGTGGCAAGCTAAATGTGTTCGAAGAACTCTCACGGTGCCCTGAAATGTTTGCAAATAAACAAAATGGGGGTGTTCTGAGGATGATGTCAGTATTGTTCGTTGTCAAGTTGAAAGTGTTCTAAGAACTCTCGCGGTGTCCTGAAATGTTCATAGGGGGTGTCCTGAAGACGTTGTCCGTATTGTTCTGTGGCAAGGTGAATGTGTTCTAAGAACTCTCGCGGTGTCCTGAAATGTTCGCAGATAAACAAAATGGGGGTGTGTTCTAAGAACTCTCGCGGTGTCCTGAAATATTCGTAGGGGGTGTCCTAAAGACACTGTCCGTATTGTTCTCTGGCAAGCTGAATGTGTTCTAAGAACTCTTGCGGTGTCCTGAAATGTTCGCAGTTAAACAAAATGGGGGTGTGTTCCAAGAACTCACGCGGTGTCCTCAAATGTTCATGGGGGTGTCCTGAAGACGCTGTCCGTATTGTTCTGTGGCAAGCTGAATGTGTTCTAAGAACTCTCGTGGTGTCCTGAGACGTTCACAAATGAAGAAAATGGGGGTGTGTTCTAAGAACTCTCGCAGTGTCCTGAAATGTTCGTAGGGGGTGTCCTGAAGACGCTGTCCGTATTGTTCTGTGGCAAGGTGAATGTGTTCTAAGAACTCTTGCGGTGTCCTGAAATGTTCGCAGATAAACAAAATTGGGGTGTGTTCTAAGAACTCATGCGGTGTCCTCAAATGTTCGTAGGGGGTGTCCTGAAGACGCTGTCCGTATTGTTCTGTGGCAAGCTGAATGTGTTCTAAGAACTCTTGCTCTGTCCTGAAATGTTCACAAATGAAGAAAATGGGGGTGTGTTCTAAGAACTCTCGCGGTGTCCTGAAATATTCGTAGGGGGTGTCCTGAAGACGCTGTCCGTATTGTTCTCTGGCAAGCTGAATGTGTTCTAAGAACTCTCGCGGTGTCCTGAAATGTTCGCAGATAAACAAAATGGGGGTGTGTTCTAAGAACTCAAGCGGTGTCCTCAAATGTTCGTAGGGGGTGTCCTGAAGACGCTGTCCGTATTGTTCTGTGGCAAGCTGAATGTTTTCTAAGAACTCTTGCGGTGTCCTGAAATGTTCGCAAATGAAGAAAATGGGGGTGTGTTCTAAGAACTCTCGCGGTGTCCTGAAATATTCGTAGGGGGTGTCCTAAAGACACTGTCCGTATTGTTCTCTGGCAAGCTGAATGTGTTCTAAGAACTCTTGCGGTGTCCTGAAATGTTCGCAGTTAAACAAAATGGGGGTGTGTTCCAAGAACTCACGCGGTGTCCTCAAATGTTCATGGGGGTGTCCTGAAGACGCTGTCCGTATTGTTCTGTGGCAAGCTGAATGTGTTCTAAGAACTCTCGTGGTGTCCTGAGACGTTCACAAATGAAGAAAATGGGGGTGTGTTCTAAGAACTCTCGCAGTGTCCTGAAATGTTCGTAGGGGGTGTCCTGAAGACGCTGTCCGTATTGTTCTGTGGCAAGCTGAATGTGTTCTAAGAACTCTTGCTCTGTCCTGAAATGTTCACAAATGAAGAAAATGGGGGTGTGTTCTAAGAACTCTCGCGGTGTCCTGAAATATTCGTAGGGGGTGTCCTGAAGACGCTGTCCGTATTGTTCTCTGGCAAGCTGAATGTGTTCTAAGAACTCTCGCGGTGTCCTGAAATGTTCGCAGATAAACAAAATGGGGGTGTGTTCTAAGAACTCAAGCGGTGTCCTCAAATGTTCGTAGGGGGTGTCCTGAAGACGCTGTCCGTATTGTTCTGTGGCAAGCTGAATGTTTTCTAAGAACTCTTGCGGTGTCCTGAAATGTTCGCAAATGAAGAAAATGGGGGTGTGTTCTAAGAACTCTCGCGGTGTCCTGAAATATTCGTAGGGGGTGTCCTAAAGACACTGTCCGTATTGTTCTCTGGCAAGCTGAATGTGTTCTAAGAACTCTTGCGGTGTCCTGAAATGTTCGCAGTTAAACAAAATGGGGGTGTGTTCCAAGAACTCACGCGGTGTCCTCAAATGTTCATGGGGGTGTCCTGAAGACGCTGTCCGTATTGTTCTGTGGCAAGCTGAATGTGTTCTAAGAACTCTCGTGGTGTCCTGAGACGTTCACAAATGAAGAAAATGGGGGTGTGTTCTAAGAACTCTCGCAGTGTCCTGAAATGTTCGTAGGGGGTGTCCTGAAGACGCTGTCCGTATTGTTCTGTGGCAAGCTGAATGTGTTCTAAGAACTCTTGCGGTGTCCTGAAATGTTCGCAGATAAACAAAATGGAGGTGTGTTCTAAGAACTCACGCAGTGTCCCCAAATGTTCGTAGTGGGTGTCCTGAAGACGCTGTCCGTATTGTTCTGTGGCAAGCTGAACGTGTTCTAAGAACTCTCGCAGTGTCCTGAAATGTTCGCAAATGAACAAAATGGGGGTGTGTTCTAAGAACTCTAGCGGTGTCCTGAAATATTCGTAGGGGGTGTCCTGAAGACGCTGTCCGTATTGTTCTGTGGCAAGGTGAATGTGTTCTAAGAACTCTCGCGGTGTCCTGAAATGTTCGCAGATAAACAAAATTGGGGTGTGTTCTAAGAACTCATGCGGTGTCCTCAAATGTTCGTAGGGGGTGTCCTGAAGACGCTGTCCGTATTGTTCTGTGGCAAGCTGAATGTGTTCTAAGAACTCTTGCTCTGTCCTGAAATGTTCACAAATGAAGAAAATGGGGGTGTGTTCTAAGAACTCTCGCGGTGTCCTGAAATATTCGTAGGGGGTGTCCTGAAGACGCTGTCCGTATTGTTCTCTGGCAAGCTGAATGTGTTCTAAGAACTCTCGCGGTGTCCTGAAATGTTCGCAGATAAACAAAATGGGGGTGTGTTCCAAGAACTCACGCGGTGTCCTCAAATGTTCATGGGGGTGTCCTGAAGATGCTGTCCGTATTGTTCTGTGGCAAGCTGAATGTGTTCTAAGAACTCTCGTGGTGTCCTGAGACGTTCGCAAATGAAGAAAATGGGGGTGTGCTCTAAGAACTCTCGCAGTGTCCTGAAATGTTCGTAGGGGGTGTCCTGAAGACGCTGTCCGTATTGTTCTGTGGCAAGCTGAATGTGTTCTAAGAACTCTTGCGGTGTCCTGAAATGTTCGCAGATAAACAAAATGGAGGTGTGTTCTAAGAACTCATGCAGTGTCCCCAAATGTTCGTAGGGGGTGTCCTGAAGACACTGTCCGTATTGTTCTGTGGCAAGCTGAACGTGTTCTAAGAACTCTCGCAGTGTCCTGAAATGTTCGCAAATTAACAAAATGGGGGTGTGTTCTAAGAACTCACGCAGTGTCCACAAATGTTCGTAGGGGGTGTCCTGAAGAGGCTGTCCGTATTGTTCTGTGGCAAGCTGAATGTTTTCTAAGAACTCTTGCTGTGTCCTGAAATGTTCACAGATAAACAAAATGGGGGGGTGTTCTAAGAACTCACGTAGTGTCCTCAAATGTTCGTAGGGGGTGTCCTGAAGACGCTGTCCGTATTGTTCTGTGGCAAAATGAATGTGTTCTAAGAACTCTCGCGGTGTCCTGAAATGTTCGCAGATAAACAAAATGGGGGTGTGTTCCAAGAACTCACACGGTGACCTCAAGTGTGCTGCAACCGATGTCGATGGTACCCAGAGCGTGTCGACGCTGATAAGCAGTAGCGAAAGAAACTCCTGCTACCATGGTTCTGGCCTTGACTCCAGTTACAAGGAAAGCCAAGCAGTTTATCTCTGCCGATGAGTCCAGGGGAAAGCCGATAAGAGACAGGCTCTGGTGAATGAAGGATGCAAAGTGGCAAGCCGAACTAAGTTCAAAGAATTGTAAAAGTGTTGAGGGAAGACCCGCTGCAGAGGGAAATGGCATCACGTGGGTGCTAACTCAAGAGACTCTGGTCGATCCCCATTTGAATGAGACTACAGGTACCTGAAGGCCATAAGGCCATAAGAGAGCCGTCAGAAACTTCAGGTATCAGAAGACTGTTGGAGAGCCGCCAAGTTAGGTCAAGCTAAATCCTGTACAGTCAAAAGCCTTTGACCTACGAACTGTGAGGAAACAAGGGAGGTAATTCCTGCAAACAATTGTGAATGTGACGTTGGCAAGAATTAACCCGACCAAAGGATGCTGACTGGAAGGGGGCAATTCTGAAGTCCCAAGAAATAATGTGTTGACAAGAGTGAACCCGGCTGAGGGATGTCCACAGGAATTGTTTAGAAAGACATTGGCCCTCATTACGACCCTGTCGGAAATCGAAAAACGATGGCGGAAATGCAATACCGCCATCGAATAGCGCTCGGTGCGACTATGACCCGTCACCGCAAAGTACGATGCCATTAGCGACACCGTAGTGAACGCCAACGCTAACTGCACCAAGTACGCGCGCGCGCGCCATGCCAAACCGTAAATACCACCATGGCGCAAGGGTACGCGAATTCCGACCCTAGCGGACATGTACCTAACGCCATCAAGCACAGCGGAAAGTACCATTCCGCCATGGTGAGAAGTACGGCATCGCGAATCAACCGTAAACGGCCCCACTGAGTGCCTGTACACCGCTCCCTGCCCACATAGTACAACTCCCCGTAGGTGCAATGAAGTCACAATGCAACCAGTGAAATGTACTAGTCATCCATGCATGCCAACGAACAAAAGAATCACAAGAGGGGCCAATGGGAGCTGCAGGGCACAGATGGCACGAATACAGAAGCCATTCCAATGGACATGACCACAGTCCCCCACCAAGAAACGCACGCAAACACAGGCACCTGTGACCAGCAATATTCCGAAAATCACATCATTCCACCAGTCCACCTGGCTGACCGGCATCTGTTACACAAAACCTAATCCCCCGCCCCTGAGCATGACATCATTCAAACAGTCATATTGGCAGCCCTCATCCCTGACCTCACTGGGCTTCGTAGGCAAACGAGCCCAGCACAGTACCACGCAACTATACTCCGAAGCTGGAACCCAATGCAGATCTCCTCACAATACATCGCTCCCCAAATAGGAATATGCCACATCACTTGCAAAGAAGAACGCTACACGGCCCATATCAGAATAGAAATTTAATGCACAACAAAATCACCAAGCCCATACAGCCATTAGGCCATGAACTCCAAAACACATTTCACCATTGTGGGCTGCATCCGCAAGAAATGACCAGCTACTACTTGTGTGACGCCCTGTTCCATCATGGTACACAGGGGCTACATTCCCGTACGAAAAGGCAACATGGAAGCGCCTAGAACCGCAGGGCCGTCCCAATAGGGAGGCACTAGTCCAGCTGAAAGGCCGAAATGTTGCTCCGAGCCACTAGTACTGCGTAAGGGCATGTGGCCCATTGGCGATCGTCCCATAAGATCGTAATGCTGCTCCACTGATTAACACGAAGCAGCAGGTGTCGGGAGTAAAAGCCATCTGCAGGAGTGGCATACAGATGGCAGTGGCAAAAGTGGAGGAGATACCTGTCAACCAAAAGAAAAGAAAAAGAACAGAATGGCCATCAGAACTACATTCGAACAACTCACTTCAATGATCACACTAAATCCACAGCCATATGCATGCTAGCCCACTCCAAAGGATCATCACCACCCCAAAACCACTTGCGACTCATAACTATCTATATCGAGGTGTAAACACCATCACAAACGAGTGTACCTGTGCATGCGTCTGTGAAAACAGAATCCATCTGATGGGATTGTTAACGTGCATGGACACAAGTGTCTGAAGGCGCGTCGAGACAGGGAGGGCTCAACAAGGCCAGATAGACAATGGTCCCACTATGGCAGCCCTGCATCACATAGCGCAGGGGAGGCGGACAGATTCCAAGAAGCCCTGTACATGGCAAACTCTGTATCAAATCATCTGCCCATGCATCCATTCATCATTCCCTCATCCCGGTATAAAAACGCCTGAATATTTACTCACATAACATTAGAAATATCCATTGAGTCTGTGCGTTATGCAGCCTGCAAAATCCACAGTGCCCCAGCCCGTAATTCCAGTGTTGTGAAGTAACATGTATTTGGGAAGGTCCGGCCTCATCGCCCACGTCGCTATTGCGCATCCCAAACTATTCATATCAATCATTGCATCCTCGCCATGGCCCCTGTCTCAAGGACATTGAACAATAGAACGTTATATTTGCAGTCAGACCTGTGGGCATCTCCTCGCCGCTAGCTGATAACCGAAAGCGCCGCCCTTCGAATTCCTCATTTGCAACATCACGTCGAAAAGGCATCTGTGGCCGCTTGAAATCACAAATTAATCCATCTAGTGCGGCTGTGTGTGAGAATGGCAACTGCCTTCACTCACAAATGGGACGCCCCGCCCGTCGGTGCAACTCGGTACAGTGATGCATGAGGTCCCACCGTTACTCGAGTACTACGTTCCACTGACCCTTCACAAGTCTGTTCGCGACTGCAAAGATTGTATGTGAAACAATGGGACCATAGCCGAATGAACATATCAACCAATGTTACACGGCCATCGGGTACAAATACATGATTGCAATAGCAAGATGCCATTCCTCGAATTGCAGCGTTGTGTGCGGGACGTGCTCGGCCAAAGGGGAGAGCAGCTTGCACAGGTGGAATGAATCACCATAGGTGGAGGCCATACAGCCTGAAAACACATAAATTGCACACCCAGTCTCCTCCCACAACCACACCCACTCCGAAATGCTACCGGCAGGACTCGCGATGTTGGCCCTGGGGGACCTGATAGCACTGCAAGTACTCCAACTCCAAGAAGAAGACGAACACCAACTACAACCGGCCGCACGGAGGAGACGCAGGAGGAGGAGGAGGCCAAGGCAGGGCCAGCAAGGGCCGCCAGCACAGCCACTACCACCACGCAGGCAGCCCGCAATCCCACGCCTCCGAGCACATCCGTTCAACCTCACTGATGAGCAGATCCACACCCTCTACTGTTTGGACCGGGACACCATAGCCGCCATTGTGGACATGACACAGGCTGACCTTGTCAGCATGATAGATAGCCCAACCGCCATCCCACCACTACTGAAGGTGGTGTCTGTACTCCACTTCCTGGCCACAGGCACCTACCAGCACACAGTCGGACAGTTGCATGGCATTTCTCAGCCACTGTTCTCACGGACACTATTGCAAGTGCTCGATGCCCTCCTGCAGCAGGCAGACGACTACATCTCTCTACCACGCTCGGAGCAGGAAATTACCAACACAAAAGTGGGATTGCATGCACTTGGCGGCATACCGGGTTGCCTTGGTGCCATCGACTGCACCCATGTGGAATTGGTCGTCCCACATGCCATGGAGGCCCAGTACCGCAACCGAAAACAATTTCATTCTCTGAATGTACAAATGGTGTGTGACTCCAACAGGATCATTACACATTGTTGTGCCCGATTCCCTGGATCAACCCATGATTCAATGGTCTTGAGGAACTCTACAATACCACGCTACATGGAGCGACACGCAGGGAACATATCCTGGCTACTCGGTGAGTCTCATTTCATGCATGATGATGTGGGGTATGTGATTCGGCAATGACCTGGCAGGAAGGGGGGGGGTGTGCGTACGTAGCAATGGCATTCCACATTATACGTTTATCGTCCACATACAGGTGATGCTGGATATCCACTGAAGAGATGGCTCCTCACACCAGTCCGGAACCCACGGGACCAGCATGAGGAGGACTACAACCATGCCCACTCACGTACCCGTGTAGTCATTGAACAGGCATTCGGCCTACTGAAGACTCGTTTCTGCTGCCTCAGCAGGTCTGGCGGGGCACTCCTGACCGCCATGAGAAGGTTGCAAAGATGGTCATGGCATGTGTCATGCTCCACAACATGTGCGTACGTAGAAATGTGCCCATGCCCCCTGACGCAGAACTGCAAGCACCTGAAGATGGTCATGATGAGGGTGGGGATGTGGCAGCACCTCAAGGAGTCTGCGAGGCACAGGAGGGCCGTGACATTCGCCAGCATCTCATTGATGCATTCTTCTAGCACTCACGCCTGGTGGCTGATACATGGACACGGTACTCGTGGCACTGTGTGTGTCTGGTACATGCACAATATGGACTGTACGCCTATGATGGCCTAGTACACAAAGATCATTGTCCACACATCTCATTGGTTGATCGTGCATTGTTTATGGCATATGTGATATCATGTCAAACACCCTATCGACCCGCCACCCAAGTGAGCCCAACACACCCCCTCCACCCTCCTACCTCCCCCCGAACACCAGTGTCCAAAGATGCTCATTGTCAGTGGGCAGTCGCTATTGCAAGCCCCCTCTGCGGGTATCAGGGGCACCCCTGCCTGTGGAGCGCAGGTTCCTCCCAGATCTACGTTGGGGGCTGCCCTGGACGGAACTTGCAACGGATGATGTCTCTGCCTGCTCACGTCCATGCATGTCCCTAAGGGTTTGTGAGAGCTCAGTGAGCACACGGCGCACTGCGGCAAGTTCGGCACATACGTCTTTGGACGTCGCATGCAGTTCCCTCCTCAGGCTCTCGGTGCTTCTCTCCATTTGGACTCTCAGGCTCTCGGTGCTACTCTCCATTTGTACTCTCAGGCACTCGGTGCTACTCTCCATTTGTGCCCTTAGTGTCTCTGTACTTCTCTCCATTTCTGCCCTAAGTGTCTCAGTTGATGTTTCTATGTCTGCCTTAGTGCCCCCACATTCATCGGCATGGTCCTTGAGGAGCGTGGCCAGTTGCTGCTGTTGCACGATTAACTGGTCGAGGGACTGTTGCCTCTGCTGGGCCATGGCCATTTGCGGTGGTGTCACAGAGTGGCTGTTCGCCTCATGTTGCCCTGCCACAGGGCTTGTGGGGGATGGCCAGTCGTCGTCTTGTGGGTGCACCTGCGTGGTATCCTCATGGTGTACAGGATGAAACAGACAGGGGGATTGAGACAGGTCATGGATGGATCTGACTTCGACATCCCCGTCTTCTGTGTCGGAGCATGCTGCCATCAATGGGGTGTCACCTATGGTGCTGCTGCCACCAGAGGCAGTGCCTTCTGTGGCATCCATTGGGGGGACCTGTGGTGCTGCTGTTGTGGGCATGCTGGCTGCTGGGGTGCCTGTTGATGTTCCCTCCTCTGTGCTGCCACCTGATTTGTGCTGCTGCCGTGTCTTGATGCGTGCAGCTGAGGTGGAGGGTCTTTGGCCGTTGGTCTTGGCCCTCTTTGCAGGTGTGCTCGTAGGGGTGTCCTGAAGCTCGTCGTTTGGATCGGACCCTGTGGTGGAGTAAAGGAGGGCGAGGGTTATTAATGGGTCTGTGGGAATTGGAATGGCATTGTATCACATGCATTGGGGTGGTACCTGAGGGTGATTTGGGTCGGGGCCTTGGAGGTGCTTTCATTTGTGTGTGGAGTGAGGGTGCAGTTGTTTGGCAGCCTGCAGTTAGGGTGTGCCTGCTGCACGTGTAGTGGGTGTTTTAGGGGTTTTTAATTATTTATGTATTTATTGTGAGTTTTAAAGTGCGCTATCAGGCCAATGTGTGTGGACGTTCTCCTGGACATGTGTTTCTGTTGCACTATGTGGACACATGGTACTTCACATGATTGGACATTGTGGATGTAGCTTTGTTTCATTTGGGCCACCTACCTGATTCTTCGGATGTCTGCACTCCTTTCTCCATCCCTCCGACTCCCTCTATACTCTCCATTCCAATGGTGGAGGCACAGATTTCTTCCCAGGGGGTCAACTTGATGGGTGATTCCGATCCTCCCCCGGTGGCTGTGGCAATGTTGCGGTTGGCAGAAAGTATGCTACGGACGCGTATCCGCAGGTCGTCCCATCGCTTTCTGCATTGCTGTGGGTTGCGGGGTGCGGTCCCCACCGCACTTACCCGCTGTGCCACCAGAGCCCATATGGCCTTCTTGTTCGCAAGTGCCGTCCTGGTCATTTGCGTGGAGAAGACGGCGGCGGCATTCTCCTGGAGGGTCTCTGTTAGCACGGTGAGTTCCTCATGGGAGAAGTGGACCTGCCGCTTGCGGTCGCACGCTTTCTTCGCTACTTTTCCCATTTTTCTTGGTTTCGCTAGGGTGGATGACGGGTTGGGGTGTGTCTCAGGGTAGTGTTTTTAGTGGTTGTGTGGATTTTGTGGTTTTATAGGTGTACGGCGGGATGTTTCCCGTTCCGGGCCCATGTTTTTACTTCCGTTTCCGTATATTTACGGTCACCGTACTTTCCGGTTGGCGCTCACTGCGGTGTCCGCTAAGATGGGTGGCGGTATTGCACCTAGGGCGCCGTACGGCGGCGGTGTGGGCCGTTTTGGGGTCATTTCCGCCATCGCGGACTTTGCACTTCCGCCATGCCGTGGTGCTCGTGCCCGATGGGTCGGAATGGGCCGCACTTTGCTCCATCGTGCAATGGCGGAAACGCTATTTACGCTGTGGCGGTCCGGTCAGTCACTTTCTGCCAGGGTCGTAATGAGGGCCATTAAGATTTGTGAAAGAAGGAAAGGCCATAGAGAACCTGGTGGAGGGAGGCTGAAAACAAAGAGGGATCTACGCCCAGAAGAGGGGGATCTAGGGATGAAGAATCCTCACCCTAAGTGAAAGCAGGAAACAAACTTTCATTTGTTAAAGGAACTTTTGTTTTGTTGATTGAATGCTTCATGGACTTCGAAGGCAAGTGACTTTCAAGGGAAATGAGACTTGGCCATCGAGGCTCTTGATACACTGGAACAGAAATGTTGATTCATGCTGGGGAATCTCGAGTGTATACTGTGCTGCTTTTGCACCGAGTTTGGCAATTCTTTGCATGTCCAATTTCGAAAATGAACACATTCTTTGTGAATCTAACCCCTTCCAAAAATCGGTTTCCAACTGGAAGCGTTACATAGATGACATCATCTTCATCTGGGAAGGACCAGAAAGTGAACTCCTCGAGTTCTTTTCCTGGCTGAACCAGATTGATACAAATATTCAATTTACACTTGAATACTCCAAGAATCAAGTTATTTTTCTTGATCTTATCATTAAACATCAAGATGGAGAGCTTAAATGTTGCCTTCACAGGAAACCTAGTGCCAGGAACACACTGTTACATTACAAGAGTGACCATCCTCGGCATCTCAAGGATAATCTCCCATATGGGCAGTATTTACGAATTAGAAGAAACTGCACTGAGCTTCACGACTTCAACCAACAAGCAGATGAGTTAGACACCAGACTCCGAGAGAGAGGCTATCCCAAATCAATCATTAAAAGGTCTCGCAAACGTGCACGTTTCACGGACCGTGCTCTTTTACTCACCACCAAAACTCAACAATCAGAGAATGACAACATGACTAGTGTCCTCACACATGGTATTAAATCCTTCGAAATCAAGAAAATGATCCTGAAACATTGGGACATTGTGAGATTGGACCTTCCCGAGGAGCCTCCACCTCGCTTTGCATTTAAAAGGGCCCCTAATATTTGCGATAAACTAATCCATTCAAGTTTTTGCAAAAATGCACCTAAAACTGGCTTATGGGATCTACGTTCAGCCAAGGGCCACTACCCGTGTGGCTCCTGCAGTGTCTGTACGTTCACCAGAAAAATGAAAGATTTCACAATAAATGAACGAGTATGGACTTTGCCAAACCTCACCAATTGCAAAACTAAGAACGTTGTCTACTGCATTGAATGTCCTTGTGGACTAAGATACGTCGGACAAACCAGCAGAGCGGTACATGTCAGAATTGCTGAACATCGATCGCGCATAAGATGCAAAATTGCTATGGCACCTTTAGTCAATCACTATTTGACTTTGAAACACTCACCTAATAATATACTATGGTGGGTCCTAAAAAACAGTTAAAAACTCCACCAACACACAGAAATGTCTGTTAGACAGAGAGGCTCGGTGGATCTTTCGATTAGGCACTCATACCCATCGATTAAATGAGGAATTTATTCCACCTCTCTATTTCTTTTACAAAGCCACTGTACATGTCCTTACATCCAGTCATTCCGATTCTCTACATAGAACACCTTTTGTTTAAGTGCTGATTTATGCACCCCCTTGTACTGCCTCTTTATCCTTAGAGGCTTTACACCAGGCTTCAACACATCCACTGATGCCTTTCCTGTATGCAGCAGTGATACCATAGGTTTAGGCTACTGGGTCCAGCCAGCTTGGGCTGCTGTGTATACCTCCTTTTCATTTGTCATTTCCTTTACGCGACTTACAGGAGCTGTACCTGCCATTTACTCACGAGCGGCAGTAGGTTGCAGTCCCCCACGATGAGCGCGGCTCCATTTCGCGCTGTTGGGAGTTCCGGCTCCCAGTTACCAACTCGCGGCTCTTTTGTGCGCGGCACTGCTTGGCGCGATCAATAGCACCGGCTCTCGTACACTCCCCTTTCCCAGGGTGTGTGTACAAGGGCCGTGCTGTGATTGGACACGCCTCATGTACCAATCCTGGATGAGTGTGTCAATTCCCCTCTCCTTCGCACACTCCCCTTCACACAGGAGATGTGTCTTATGGCACCGCTGAGACTGGATACGTCACGCATATCCTTCCAGAGATGGGGGGTGTGGCTTCTCCACACGCACACGCTCCAGCCGAATTAGGAGTCCTATTCGGCTGACGGACTGCACGTCATCACGCCGGCCGCCACATATCTAGTCTACAATGTATCCCTTTCCCTGCTGTCAGATCCTCGCTGACACCGTCCACACCACAATCAGCGTGAGCTTCGCCAGATTAATTCTCAGGAGCCCGGTAAGCAAACTTCCGCTTCATTCTAATTCTTCATTAGTTCTGCAAGGAAGCTGCATTCACTGCTTGAAATTTTGCACAACACTCCGGCCCAGGACTTGTGTATTTTAAAGTGCTCTACATGTACAGTTTTAGTGCAACATTCTTCATTTTGAAACGGATTACAATAGGATTATTCCTGCCTCTCTTTCTCTCTTCCTTTCCTCTTTCCTCTTCTCTCTCCTGTTTCTTTTCTCATTTTTTTCTTTTCTTTCTATTGACAGGTATTCATTACCGCAACACATACCGGATACCACCATTTTTTCACCTAGGGGTATCCACTCTTCCCTTCTGAAGCTGGTTCATGACTATTGGGTTTGATTCATTACAGACCATTTTACAGCATTTGGAGAGGAGCACATTATATTCTCTAGACTCAGGTATTTTTTCCTTTTTT
Source organism: Ambystoma mexicanum (assembly GCF_040938575.1). Lineage (NCBI taxonomy): Eukaryota > Metazoa > Chordata > Amphibia > Caudata > Ambystomatidae > Ambystoma > Ambystoma mexicanum. The sequence goes on along the minus strand of NC_090932.1, from coordinate 479,204,905 downwards.
GCCTATTCTCTCTCCACCATGCTACTAATATATTTTATAGATTCTGTATTTTCCAGATTCACTGATGTATACATTTTTAAACTTTCTTTTACTTCAGTGATTTTCTCCAGTCACTTCTGCTTATGCTCTGTACCGAGGTCTTGTTTGACGTCCTGACCCCCTGCCTTTGAAGAATTCCCCCTCATTTACTTTGAGTAAGGTTCCCCTTCTAGGCAGTTTAAATCAGTAGTCTTCACTCAATTATTGTTTTGCCTTAAATAATTATGGCTTTAAATACGTGTCAGCCCAGGATTTTCATTCAAGAAGTATACAGCAAGTCACAGTGTGTTTTTGTTTCATCCAATTAAAATATAGCATATTTTCTGTAAAAATTACATATTTCGTTATGTGACCGATTGTTTTGTCTGCTTCCCCGCAGGGAATTTTACTACTTATTTTGCCCCGAGGAAGGCGGTTCTTTAACATCAGTGGGCTTACAGGTGGCCCACCGAAACGTTAAATTGGTCTCCTTGTCTGTTGGAACTCATCTTTGTTTCCAATTTCTTACAGATTTATTCTCTTTGAGACCCTTTCTTTTCTTTTCAAAAAAACGCATTATGTGAAAAGTTTACATCGGCAGACCTGTATAAATGTATTTACATCGGAAGACCCATATAAATGTATTTACATCTTGCCTAATCAACTGGCAGACCTTTATAAATGTATTCACATTTTGTTTAAATCAATTTGACTTTAAATGAAAAAATTATTTTTTGCTGCATTTGTTAATTTAATGTCTTTGTTTAAAGGAATGAATTTTATGTACTTGTTAAATACACTCACCTTTTGTGAAATAAATGAGTAAAACTCATGAAGAAAAGATGCTCTCATGGTTACCTTGGGTTGTTCTAAGTTAGAATAATCAGGATATCCTGTTCTGGATACCACGTGAATAGTAATCATAACTTTCCAAATTTTGTTTTTACGGCTCTTGAAACTCTGTTATGTGAACAGACTGCACAATGAGACAGCTATTCAGACCCAGAAGTTCAAAAGGAGGAGAAAGGCGGCGAATGTGGACAGGCTGACAAGGAGGGACACGACCTTGCCCTTTTTGATGCAGACCTGCGAAACCTCCGCAGAGGGAATTGTAAGACTGAGGACATTAGCCCAAGTGTGCTGCAACCGATGTCGATGGTACCCAGAGCGTGTCGGCGCTGATAAGCAGTACCGAAAGAAACTCCTGCTACCATGGTACTGGCCTTGACTCCAGTTACAAGGAAAGCCAAGCAGTTCATCTCAGCCGATGAGTCTAGGGGAAAGCCGATAAGAGACAGGCTCTGGTGAATGAAGGATGCAAAGTGGCAAGCTGAACTAAGTTCAAAGAATTGTAAAAGTGTTGAGGGGAGACCAGCTGCAGAGGGAAATGGCATCACGTGGGTGCTAACTCAAGAGACTCTGGTCGATCCCCATATGAATGAGACTACAGGTACCTGAAGGCCATAAGAGAGCCGTCAGAAACTTCAGGTATCAGAAGACTGTTGGAAAGCCGCCAAGTTAGGTCAAGCTAAATCCTGTACAGTCAAAAGCCTTTGACCTACGAACTGTGAGGAAACAAGGGAGGTAATTCCTGCAAACAATTGTGAATGTGAAGTTGGCAAGAATTAACCCGACCAAAGGATGCTGACTGGAAGGGGGCAATTGTAAAGTCCCAAGAAATAATGTGTTGACAAGAGTGAACCCGGCTGAGGGATGTCCACAGGAATTGTTTAGAAAGACATTAAGATATGTGAAAGAAGGAAAGGCCATAGTGAACCTGGTGGAGGGAGGCTGAAAACCAAGAGGGATCTATGCCCAGAAGAGGGGAATCTAGGGGTGAAGAATCCTCACCCTAAGTGAAAGCAGGAAACAAACTTTCATTTGTTAAAGGAACTTTTGTTTTGTTGATTGAATGCTTCATGGACTTCGAAGGCAAGTGACTTTCAAGGGAAATGAGACTTGGCCATCGAGGCTCCTGATACACTGGAACAGAAATGTTGATTCATGCTGGGGAAGCTCGAGTGTATACTGTGCTCAAAGAGTCCACCTTACCCTGTGCTCAAAAAGTGGGAAAAGGAGAACCAAGCTAAAGCATCCTGACATATTATTTGAGAACACTTCTTTCTTTTCTTGAAAACCATCCCGCACCCTTTTTGTATTAGTTGTAAGGTTTGGCAATCAGTTTTTTAGTATAGGCCCTTTTTATTTGACACAACGCCACTAGGACTGCCTTATTTTCATTTGATGGTCAATGTTTGCTCCCAGTTTACATTTAGGTTTAGATTAGGTGTTCTTCCAACTTGCATACAGTTTAATAAACACCCTTGAACTGTGATCACTTGTGTCTGTCTTTACTGTTGCCACCATTAGTTCCTTACACTACCCTCATGACTTTGATGGGCAAACACCCTTTGGGTATGCTGAATGTTTATTGTTATATATACCAAATCTCCTACATGCACAAACCTCCCCTCAGCAACCTTTAATTCACATTCACTCACTTAGTTCTCTGTCAACCAACGAGGAAACAACTGTGAACACATTGTTCTACATCCCATTTTCTCAAATGGTGACACGCCTAGCAATACATGTGGTGTGGCTGTGTATGCTTTCATAAATTCCTGCACACATTTCCTAACCAGTTAGCAAATGCCAGTTGGATGGTCTCCTGGTTAATGCCATTAGTCCGTTGGCCCTAGGATTATAGAGTGCAGTGCAATGGTTCTCAATACCAGGAGCTTCCAGATACTCACACATTTCCTTTGACACCTGTTGTACCCAGTTTTCTCAAATAATTATACTTCTATATCCTTATCTTGAAAACAATCTCTTCACTCAATCAATCACAGACTTAGTAGAGATGCTTTCCACAAACAGCACCTCAAACCACCCCGAGGCATAATCTACAACTACAATAGCAAACCTATGTTCTGCCCCCAGTAGACCCATGGGACCCACTTTTTACCACGCCTGCTTGGGAATTCCTACACCGCCAATCTATTGTTTTTGTGACTTAAGTGACTTATCATTGGCCCCACAAGGAACACAGAATGCTACCTCTTCATCCACCCTGGTGTCCATACCAGGCCACCAAAACTTGGCCCTCAATCTGCGCTTGGTTAATATTTTACGCAAATGCCACTCATGGCCTCACTTGACCAGCTCTCGCCAAAGGGACGTTGGAGGGACCCATCTTTCTCCTCTTGCCAAACCCCACACTGAACTACTCAACTCGTGCTTTACTTTGTAAAATGGGGAACTGACCTTCTCACAATAATGCCAACCGTGGTCGGTTCTGGTGATAGCCTCTTTTAATTCCATGTCACACTCAATTCCTTTGAGCCAAATTTCTTTAGAAAAAATACTGTTCACAGCCCAGCCTGGGCAATCCATTCATTCCTCACACCTTCTCCCCCAACAACACCGACCTTGGGTGATTGCGACAAACAATCTGCTACAGGATTAGAGCCGCCAGTAAGAAATTCCACTGCAAAGTTTAAACCCTGCAATACCGACAACCATCTGGCTATTTTAGGAGTGGCTAAACTAGAACCCCTGGTAGTAAATAAGAGCCACCGGTTTATGGTCACTCCTTATAATGTAGGGAATTCCCCGTACATATGTCTTAAAGTAATTTGAAGCCCAGTAGTATGCCAGACTCTCCTGCTCAATCATGGAGTACCTTGACTCCATTGATAACAAAGCCCATGAAGTTAATTCCACAGGCACCTCACTGCCATGTTTGGACTGAGAGAGTAATGCATCCACAGTAATTATCGTGTCTTCCAAAGCATCAAATCTGTGTCATGTGGGAGCATTTGTCAATTCTTGCTTTACCCTTTTGAATACATCCTCTTCTTTCTCTCTCCTTACAAACTCCAGTCTACCCTTCAACATATCTCTAAGGACCGCATACTTTGCAGAAATGTTTTTCCACAAATTTGGCATAAAATTCCACCATGACCATTAATTACCTCGATTCATCCCTGTTTGCAGGAGATTGGATTTCCAAAATGGCATCTACCATCACCGGGCGGGTTTCCAAACCATTACTACATTACAAACTGTGGTCCAAAAATGATACCTGGTGTCAGGGGTCAGGGTCCTGCAGGGATGATATTCTTGAAGGGGAAAGGTTGTGCACAAGGTAGTTTTTGTTTTTGCCCATTTGTAAACTGTTTGAAATGTTGTGAGTGCTTTTGGTGACATCTGAGAATTCCTTAATCAAAGTCTATGTTACGCTCACCTGGTATCCACGGGGACACCACCCAGCCCTGGTTGGATGATTTGCACTCACAAACCCTCTCCCGGTCCCTTGGTAAGGACTCTGGTTAAAGATGGGTCTGCAATATAGGAGAGCTGAATTCAATACCAGATTGTCTTTATGTTTTCCCACCTCCCTTGGCCTCAACTCCTTCCTCTCCCTTGGGCCTTCTCCTCACCTTAATATTGTGAAAGGTGGAATCTCCATCCTGCTCCTTGTGGCAGGGGCACGTAGATGTGGGGGGCGAGCAGCGACAAAGTTATTTCACTGGTGCAAGCCTCCCTGTGGGAATCCAGGCCTGCTGCGACTCCGTAGATTCGCTGCTTTACAGTCTTTATATGCAGTTCTTATGTTCCTCTTAGTTCGAATAATAATGTCTTGCTTCTTTCCTTTTAGGTATGGAAAGGTATTTTGGTGTTGTCATGCAGTTTGAAGATGAGCATGGGCCTGTAGGTGAAAGCGCGGCGTGCGCGATGTTGTCCGGTGAGTAATGCGCAATGCGCGGCTCTGTTCCGCCTTTTATATTGCTAACGAGTGTATTTTCTCTCCTTGCAGGTTGCGATGTTCCTCGCCGAGCGCCGTAATGTTCCAGCAATGATGCTGACCAGGAGATTACTACCCAGGTGAGAATTTTGTGGCCTTCTTCATTCTGGAGGAAACATGAGTAAACGCTTACTAATGCGGTCTTTCTTTCCCCTCTTTCCAGGTTATGGTATTCCAGGATGCATGCGGTGCTGGATGATGGAGTTCGTACCTTCAGGTGAGTGGAACTGAAGTCGGCGATGGATTGAAGACAGGATACTGTTCCAGGTAAGTTTTGTAATGTTCTTTCTCTCTCTGCAGGTCCTTGGTTTCAGGTAAACTGGCATCAAAGAGCTGGACACGGTGAGCATTATGCTGCCCACAGCAGAATAACACAAAGCATGTTCTGCTCTTTGGGTGCGGTTTAAATAGTCTCAGGTAAAGTAGTGCAGGTAAAATAGTCCCAGGCCTGCCACACCCAAAGTAGTCCAGGTAAAGTAGTCCCAGGCCTGCCACACCCAAAATACTAGACTGCATAGCTCAGTTCCTTGTAACTGAGCTATTTGTGTGCCTCCATGTTGGCTGAACCCCCCCACGTTAAATAGTCCCAAGTAAATAATCCCATTCTAATGTTGGTCTTGAGCCAAAGGCGCCAGGACTGACTCCAAGAGAGTCTTGGATGAGGTTTTAAGGCCTTTGACCTGGCCCTAACTGGAAGGCTGACTTGCCAGTGAGGGCCAGGGGCAAGAGTCATGACAGTCTACCAGGAGACCCCATTCCAAGATGGAGGGAGCTGTTCTAAGATCTAATTGGTTGGTCGTGCAGGTAGGGCAGCTTGGAATCTTCAGCAGGATTCTAAATTGCCTTTAATTCCTGATGTGTACAAAGCAGGCCACAGCAAACAAGAGCTCCAGACAAAATCCAGTAAAAGTAGTTTAAAGAAGGGGAACAGAGGAAGAACACCTAAGAAGAGAATGGACTACAGTGAAAACTCATCCAGAGACTCAGAGCGAAGTTTATAGAGTATTTGTAATGTCCTTTTCTAAATGTGATATAGTCACTTCAACCTGAGGAAGTAGTAGAGGTTTATGTAAATTGAAGTCAGAACTGTAAATAGTTAATTTGTGTGAATCAGCGTGTGTTTGGATTAGAGATAAGTGAGTTAGCTGGTAACTCAGAAGAGACTGAGCACATGTGAGCCTGTTACCAGCTACATTCAGAATGAATGCATACAGGAGATGCAGGAGCAGGGAGTGAGTAGAGAAAAGGACATGGCTAGTGTTCTACAGTGTGGTGACGCAGCGCTAAATTGCTAGACAAGGCTAGCAACTTCATTCGTAGTGTGCGGCAGAGTGAAGATTGTGTCTCCTGTGGAGAAGCTTTCCTGAGGGCAGACAAGCACTGGTGTAGTGCGGGTGCTCGAGGCTACAAGGAAAGAAATGAAAGGAACGATCACGGCTGCGGGTGAGTAAGTCATGAGTCTGAAAATCGATGTGCACAGCACCATCTATAAGAGTAAATGTAATTGAAGACAAACAAGCAAGAATTTGACGGAGCGACAGCTATAGACCTCATCTCTGAACTAAAGGAATATAATTAGGTAGCAGCATTGTACAGGGGCTCAGAGTTAACCCTTTTTTCAATAAAACACTAGAATAACCAGAACATTCACAGTCTAAAGAAGTATTGAGTCTGTGGTGGAGTTACAGGAAGACTTCAAGTCAAACAAACATAGAACAGTGTGAGCAGGTAGTGAGTATATATATAATATGAAGCCAGTCAGAAGTACATTATTAGACATAGGCCTAAAGACTTATAGTGCATGAAGTTAAACTTTCATAGAAACAATAAAACTCTGAGTGTAGGTCTAGAGAGACATCAGGGCAATCTTCTGCAGTATCTTTCTGTGAAGGGAGAACACCAGCGAGAGAAGTCTACAGCCTACACTTGTAAGATAAGTAAAGGAACCCAGAGATGCCTTTGAGATCATAGAGGAGGCAGACAGGTAACTAAGGTGAATGAGAAAGTCTGTAGGAGGGTAGAGTGGAAGACAGAAAGAAACTAATATCTTCTTGTATTTGGCTTACAGGTCAATCGCTAACTTCTGAAGATTTGAGGGAGTCGCAAGCAGTCCTATCTTTTATTAGTTTATTCACCTCCCCTTTGCCCCCAGGATTGTCAATTTAGCAAACTTTTACACAAGCTTGTTGGGCAGACAATTCAGAGGGTTCTGTGGGGAAAAGAATGACATCATTACAAATTGTGAATTGCTGGCTATTAAGGCACCATTTGAGGAATGGAGACAGCATTTTGGTGCCCGACACAAGGTGACTGTATTCATTGACCATAGAAATGTGACCTTCTTATGTTAAGCAAAACAAAAACCTTGACTCCATGTCAACTGTGTTGGTCAATGTTTTCAGCTGAATATGAATTTGATATCACGTTCAAGTCCGGGCATCAAAATGCTAAAGCTGACGCCTTAACTGGATGTTTGCCAGGCAACGAAAATGTTAACTCTTTAGACCCATTACCTTTATTGGCAGAACAAAAAACATTTTGATTGGGGGGGGGGGTCAGAAGAGGTACCACTTTCACTGATGAAACTAATCATCAGATGTCGGCAGAGCAGTTGGAAGAGTGAGCAATGGAGGATCCTGTGAGGCAGATCAAAGAGGGTCTTCCATATTCAGATTGTTGTTCGAGAATTTGCAAGAAGAAGCATTGAAACAGTGCCATAATTCAGTATTGGCGGGTCATCCAGGTTACAGAAAGATGATTGAATTGATTCAGAGAGAGTTCTGATGCAAAGTAATTATGAATGAGGGAAGACGTCTTGAATTATATGGGAACCTGTGAAGTGTGTGCTCGGGCTAAAGCTGGAAATAGGACGCCGGCAGGTCTTTTAACTCGACTTTCAATCCCTCCTTGCCCAGAGCACATGTTTCCATGCATTATATAGTGGACTTTCCCTCAGATAAGGGATGTTCAACTATTTTGGTGGTAGTGGATTTGTTAATTAAGGCAGTGCACTTCATTCCGATTAAGGGTGCTGCAACTTGTTCTTCTCTAGTGCAGGTCTTTTTGCAGAATATAGTGAGACTTCAGGGGTTTGAAAGGGAGGAATACCTTTAGCCCCTGCTTCATTGGACCATTTCAGATAGAGTGAACTCTCCAGTGACAGTTAAGTTAACTTTACTGCACGGGTTGCTTAGTGATGTAGTCTCGGACAGGGGGATCACAGTTTATTTCCAGGTTCTTGCAGGCTTTCTGTAAGGGGTTGGGGATTAATGTGAAGTTTACCACGAGTTATCACCCAGAAGCAAATGGTCAGACAGAAAGGATCAACTAGGAGATAGGGAAATATCTATGTTGTTATTTAAGATCAGGTGATGGTTAGGTGGAGTTATTGTTGCTTGCAGAATTTTGTTATAACAACTCAATGAAAGATTCAACTCAAGTGTCCCCATTTTTTGTCAATCACGGTTTTCATCCTCCTTTCCTAAGAGTGTGAGCATTAAAGAAAGTCAGGTATCTGAGGTGCAGAACACACTTAAGAAAATGTGAGGAAATTTAAGGAAAGCGATGGAGGCCTTACAGAAAATTATAATGAGAAATAAGAGCTTTGCCGATTTAAAGCAGAGGGTCACACTTGGATATCTGGTTGGTGACTGTGTGTGGCTGTCTTCCGAAAACATAGCTTTGAAAGGGAAGTATAACTTTAGCCCACACGCCATTGGACCATTCAAGATAGAAAGAGTGTACAGTCAAGTGACAGTTAAGTTAATTTTACCACATGGGTTAAGGATTCTTCCAACATTTCACGTTAGTCTGCTAAAACAAGTCAGAGCAGTCTATTGGGTTCATCTTCAGCCTTCACAGGATCTTCTGCTGGGACCTGAAACCTGGTGAACTTTACATTGGCATTTCTCCTTCTTCACAGTCAACCCCGCCACCTCCAGTCTCCTCAGTACTTCTTTTACTCTGGCATCATGTTCCAACTCATGTTTCACACTAAAAACAATATCATCTTGGAAACCCCTTACGCCAGGTATGTCCCCTAGAAATTCATCAATGATCTTCTGAAAAACAGAAGACACTGACGCTAACCCAAAGGGGAATCTTTTGAATTGATATGCCCCCATGGATGTAATGAAGGCTGTCAATGCTCTGGAAGACTGGTGAAGGTACACCTGATGGTAGGCAGACAATAAGTCAAGTGTGGAATACCATGCAGCCTCCTCCGTTGTGGTAAGCATTTCTTTAAATTTGGGTAAGGGATATCTGTTAACCAAAATGTTTCTATTCAAATCCCTCAAATCTATGCATAGCCTGTTCTGTCGATGGGATCTCTGAGTCACTACAATCAGCGAAAGTCAGGCACTACTCTCAATGGTTTCAATGACCCCCTGTTCTCATAAAATGTGTAACTCCATCATTACCTTCTCCCTCACCCCCAATGGAGGTTCCTCAACGTATGCACGCTTGGCTTCACATTTTCCGCCAATTGGATTGTGTGAGTGTACCCACATAATCTGCCAATGCCTCTGTGGAACACCATACTGAAACGCCTTCCTAACGCAGCCAAAAGTTTTTCCCAACCAGCCGCACTTGCAATTCTTTGCCAGAGTGCAACTCCAAACCTATCTTTCCCTGATACTTCCAACCCAATAAGCAATCACCCTTGCCAGCTACATAAACTTTAGCACACATGTTTCTTTTCACCATATGGAATATTGCACCACACAAAACCCTGGATGTCAATATTGTCCCTACCGTATCCCTTTGGTTGGATATCAGAAGTTTGTAACGTGTGGCTCTGATCACCCCATATTTCCTTATATTTCTCCTCATATATAATGGTGTTTGGTGCCCCAGAATCCACCAGGGTTTTGAAGGTACATCCTGCCACAATTTCCTCCTTGGGCGGGGGGTGTATTCCCCTTGTTCATCATCATCACCTTCCTCCCCCACATTGTGAATAATCTTGCTGGACCACTCATGTCTCTCCTCTGTGACACATTTCACATCATGATCACTATCTGATGCCCTGTTATTGGCTTTGCACAGTCTAGCAAAATGTCCCATCCTGCCAAACTACCTACACTTTACTCTCATGGCCGGACACTATCTGCAATTAAGCACATTTTTTTAGAACTCACACAATGGGAAATGTCACTTGTGTATACCCTGTTGAGGAAATTGATTATTACCACTTTACTTATTGAATCTCTCCACAGCAGACACCTTTGTTTCCTAGCCAACAATTTCCTTATCATCCACATTCTCTTGCACTACTTGAATATGTATTTTCTTTGATATTTTTCGCATTCACCTCTTTCAAACACCTACTGGTTAACTCCATTCCTCTAGCAATGGTCAATGCTTCATGTAAAGGGGGATGTTTTGCTTGCCACAACCATTCTTGTATTTTAGGATTAGATGTGTGCATCACAAGCTGATCCCGTATGTATTCATCTTCCCTCCTAGTGAACTCACATGATGTAATAACCCTCTTAGATCTACTAAAAATGCGTCCAAAGTTTCACCAATCTCCTACTTCCTAGAAAAGAATGTATATCTTTCCAACACAGCATTAACTTTTCTACTATACTGAACCTACAGCTTCTTCATAGCCTTCCCATAAAGGCCATCCCGGCCTCCGCCCGCTTCACCATCCACACCTTGTACACCAGGCAATTGTGTTATCACTCTGATCATCTTAGCCCCACAGAACACATGAGGGTTCAGAATTTCCTTTTGTCTGAAAATCTTTCAAAGCCCTGATGCAATAAAATAAAAATTAAAGAGATCTTTCCTATCCTCACATGGAACAGGTGCTTCCCCTGGGGTAGCCAGAAATGTGTGGTGGGTCCAAATTCTGATCTGCATGGTAGTGCACATTTAACCCTATAATAATACTAATAATGATCAAGCAAAATGCTCACTCAACTGATGAACAATGATCCCCACCCAGTGTCTAGTCACTTAGGTGATGTACAGACAGGAGTGACCTCTCACTACGACATGATGCCTAAATAGAGAGGCGGATCCCACCAGGGAACTGGAAAAGAAGATGAATCAATACACCCAGTGAAAAATGTCTTTGCTTCACAGATAAATGCAGGTCAATATCATACTGGCCACTAAAACTCCTTTAAAATGTACAGTTTCCTTAGATCAAGTCTGCATTGATGATTTATGCTTTAATGAAAGAGGAAAAAAAGAAACTTTTCTCCAAGGATGTCAATCAGCAAATTATTATATGTATATATGCTGCTATGTAAGTGGCGCCTGGCCCAGAGGTGGCACTGTTCCCTCCCAGTGTGCTGCATCCAATTGGGAAGCCTGACCAAGGGTCGTCTATTGGTGAGCACCCCGCTTCCTCTGTGTGCACCTGCTCACATCATGTATTGTTCCACAAGACAAAGACTGTAGAGCCTCTGCCACTCTGATAAGCAATTGCCAGGAGCATGGAGTGGTCACCAGCTACAATACTTATAGGTGCCCCGGAGCACCTTTACAGCCGCAGCAGATAGGAACCGTTCCAAAATTTGATGTGTTTCACCCCAACAAAGAAAATGATGTGCCCCACATTGCAGGGGAAGACCCAGCACTTGCCTCGATGCAGGGCAAAATATGCACCAATGTTATCCTCTCCTCCGAGCCCCAACCAGGACCCCGGATAGGAGGCTGCAAGTGTTGTGCTCCCCTCCTGGCACTGTCCTGCGTGCCCCCTTTCAAGCTATGACTGAGCACCAGATGGGAGGCTCCGACCCACTGATAGGAAAGTAGAAGTTGGAAAGTGTGCCGGTGTACCTTGGCCGGTAAAGCATCCGATTGCGGCCTAAATACACCTTTTTACTATCACATCATCTGGGCCCGACCTGGACCCCAGGTGGGAGGCCAAAACCACTACGCAGATGTAGATGTGGGCGGGTGAGAAGTGGTCTGTGGTACCTGTGTGCCACTCCAGCTTGGTATTAGAAGGCTGAATCCTTTCTGAATCCTTTCTGTTGGGACGAGCGACTTAATTTTCTTCAAACCTACAGGCCCATTAATTGATTTGGACCGGCCCCCGTGCGACGAGCAACGTGCAGTGAGGAAGAGCCTTTGGACCATAAAACCACACTTCCTGTTCAGAGCATGTGCACAAGTGAGTGAGAAGTGGTATGTGGTCTGTGGGACCGTGGGGCTGAGGGAGTGGGAACCAGCCCTCTGGTGGAATGAGCTGTGAGGATGCACTCATGGAGGCATGGTGTTGGGATGGAAATGTGCTTATCCCATCCCCCTACGTGCTTTCAGGTAAGGCAAACACCATACGAGGTGATGTAGCGTACAAGAGGGCAGCAATCCGCACTATGAGGCAACATGTAGAGGCACTGTAGCGCATAGAAGTAGATGTGTGTTACTAGAAATCCCATAGCACATGACTCCATTTTGTATTAGGCCTAAAAGGAATAAGTTGCAGGCTCACGCTGTTCAAGTTCTCTGCTCAATATGCCCAATTTCTGTAAGACAGAATGAATCCACATAGCCCGTTCTCACGGAAGTCCAATTCCCCCTCGCCCCTCCAGTATTGCAAATATTTAGTATCTTCCAAAGGAATGTGCCCTGGTAGAGCGTGACGCATTAGACTCCTAACTGCGTCCATTCATCTCCACTAAACTGCCAGTAGGCCTCTAAACCCCACTCCATCAGTCCAGAGCCAGCCCCACACCACTGACCTGCCCTCCCCACCTTTGTACCCCCCAATGTGCGCATGATACCCCTGATCAAACACAAATCAACTGTCTGCAGAAGATCTAAGCATGCATGGCTGTATTCTGGCGGGCATGAAAACATATCTCTTGTAACACGAGAAACTGGGAGGGATAATTTAAAGATCAAAACCCTGGGTGGACAGCTTGAGTGCTGGAAATGCAGTGTCAACGACGCCCTGAATGTATGGGTCAGCGTGACTGTATTTTATCCTCCCTTCCCCTGGGCACCAATTCCTGTGCCGCCCAGGTGCCTGCCACAATGATATAATAACCAATCTTAGCATGTTTAGTTAAGAATGAAACAATGTAATAATGTGTGCCCCAACCTTCACTACGAGGATGAGCCCAGCTGACCCACAGGGATGCAGACCGATGGGAAAGGACTAACCAATTACAGCTTGGCATCCCCTATGGAGCAGGCCCATGTGTTGGGTGCCTCCAATCAGTGGCCCCATTAGTACTGGGTGTAATGATGAGCAGGAGAGTCCTTTGCTGATATTTGTATTCTGTGCAATTAAACCTTGTTATCCTTGCAACGCTATCTCCTGGCCTATTTTCCTAGCGGGTTATGTTTATTCTGGAGTGTGCGTAAAAAAGGGACTTGCCTTCAACAGTTAGGTGTGCAGACTGTTATTCCCCTTCTCACCTCCCTCCTTCTTCTCCCTCTCATTGGCGTGTGAATAACTAGTCAATTGGAAGACTTCTCACTGCTGTTGGGGAGTAAACAGGGTTTACTTTAAAAAAACGCCATTGACCATTTACTTGTAATACTTCCCCTCCAATCACATCACGTCAGGGGGGGGAGAGGCTCCCTGAAATTTCTAAAGAGGTATTTCTACATTTCTACGTACGAATTTGGCGACACCTGTGGGTCTGATTTGTTAGACGGAGATGAAGACTCTGAGGAAATCGTCGAGAAGCCTAACCATGAATAAATCAACACTAAGATCGTTCGTGCACAGGAAAAAGGTCTCTGTGCTGCCTGCGCACACGAATATCCCCATAAAGCCTAAGACAGAATCAGTCTTTAAATCTACAAAGTCATAACATTTTGTCCACAAATATTTCCTGAACACCCAATTTGGAAAACTTCATGACTTGCTCGCAGTCTGCCCGTGGGAAGAGTGGTATGGATGAGACTTTGGAGGAGATTGGAGAGGTGGTGAGGAAATTGGTTAGCCTGCGGCTCCGGCAGAGAAGCACGTATTGGGAGCAGTGGAGGCTAAAATCGAGGCGCTATTCTAATTCTGCACAAACATGGCTGAGGAATAGTTCATGCTAAAAGAGGATATGGCTGGAATAGTAAGTCTACTAAAAAGTGTAAAAGGCATGTTACATCAGGAAATCGATCAACAGCCACCAGTACTATCAGTGCCACTTCCTCACCCAGGGAGATGGGGAATCATCAGGAAAGGGCATACGTGGTGGCTGAGTCCGATAGTGGGGCATTGGAGGACATTTGTGCTGAACTTTCCATGTTAAATGCACCAAAATCACCTCCCCGAAAAGTCAGACACCTTAAGAAGAAGTCAATAAAGAATGGGCGGGCCAAACTTGGGGATCCAGGAAACAAAACACACCGCAATGGGCCAGATGAAGAGACAACAAATGAGCAAGGGGGGACCAGTGTGATAAACACCTAAGCGCGTGTGCAGACAAGGCATGTGTGCATTAGAGGTCCTATCGGCAGCTGGGTAAATAGATCTCTGGTTAAGACAACCTTGCCCGACATGACCACCCCGGGGACATCTGCGCAGCTGGATAGGCCACAGAAGACCAGCAAGCAGTTGTTGCCTTGCCCAGGGATGGCCAAGATAGTCCCCCTGGGGATGGTTGGTATGGTGACTTTGGTGGGCAGGCCAAAAACAATGTTTGCAGAAGTTATGCAGCCAAACGGGAGGTGTTATGCCCAAGGTGTACCCTTATCTACTCCTGATACTCTAGTTGTAGCTGTCAATCCAAAAGCTAATTCCCTAGCAGCCCTGGTCTTGCAACAAAGTGCCCCATTATCTGCATTTGCCAAGCAATTAACTTGAGCTGATTGGGCTGAACAACTAAGGCCAAGGTTTTAGTTCTAGGAGCTCAAAAGATTGACCCCATATAGTGTGATGACCTACTGCATATTAAGTTTATGGAGAAAACATCACAGCACATAGCACTTTTCTAAACAGATTTTGGCAGCTTGAACTATTGCATATGATCACGGACCTGGGCCCTGATCATGACAAAGGATCTTACTAAGCTGGAATTGCTCAAATACAACAGCATCGAAAATTGGGTGGTGGCAACTTTTGTGTCCTCTTTGGTGGTGTAACGTATATGCAATAATGCAAGTGCTTTATGCCAGCTGGGTTTTGAAATTCTGTTTTGTGTGCCTTTCGCTCCAAAAGCCTTAAGCAACGGGGAGACCCAGCCCAAGCAACCCCTGAGCAGATCCTGTGGAAGGAAGTCTGCCCCAGAGCATTTGTGGCTGAGCGGAAGTTGGGAGGATTTCCCTCAGACACTAGTGACAGGGGCAGCAGTAGTTCTAATGTCTTTCAAATCCTTTCATGGAATACTAGGGGCCACAGCTCATTGCTATTTAATTCCAAAATCCTGAAAATATTGATGAGTGCCATGTGTTTTTGCTTGCAGGAGACATGGCTGTGTGACATGTTTGACATAGATGGTTATTCACTAATCCTCCGGTTGGCAGGGGTGACCTTGAAAGGTCAACCCGAGGGCGGCCTCTCTATTGGGGCCATAGTAACCATCAACCTTACAGAGTTCTGTCCTGGTTCGGCCCACCCCAACTTTTTAGCAGCACGCATAAAGAATCTAGTTCTGCCAACCCTGTTTGATCCCTGGGAGGTGCCATGACAGCAGGAATAATAGATACCACTGTGGAGACGGCCAGAGATTGGGTGTTGCACTTCCCGGGAGGAATTATTATCATAACCAGGGATTTTAATGTAGATTGAACCCTTGAATTGGGGCACGGTTGGGTAGAAAAGGGCGGCAGACAGCCATGGCTATGGAGTCATTGGGAGCCCTGGCTGAGTATAAACTCTCTCCATTAAGTCTGGGAGAAGAGGTAAATAAGATGACCTAGTCAAATGGTCACTATAGCACCCAAATTGATTTCATATTCACAAATAACCCTATTTTTGATATGAGAAATACTAAGGCAAGCCATCATGTGATGCTTTTAATGAATTGTTGTAGGACCCAGGACACTGGCAGAGAAAGATTGGGATTCAACCCTGAGTTAAATCCCAGGGTAAAATAAACGCTGCTGGTCAGCGAGAAGGATCGAGCAGCTGAATCTCTCCTTGAGAAACAGTGGTCTTATTGAAGGTGAACTGCTGCCATGGTGTAATAAAGATCTAAATAACCTATATTCCCTGTTTGACCCATTTGAGCGTAGACATGTCACCAAACAGAATGTCCGGCGAGTGGGACTTGCCACTTCTATAGTGCTATTGCCAAAAAAAGCATGAGCTAAACACAGCCGCACAAACAATAAGGAGAAATTGCGCACTTTCGGATGAGGAAAAGAGAAAAGATCTAGTTAGGCTCAGAGCCAGGTACAAGAACTGGCTCAGGAACCACAGGTTCTCGGAAAATGATACAGACCGGAGATTCCTAAACAGGCTAATAAGGATAAATGATTCCAGGAAATTCTGGCACTGGCTGAGAGGGTTTAGAGTTGAATCCCACGGACTCATGCAGTAGGTAGAGGTAACTGAGGACAAGTGGGCTGGGATCATTGAAATGGCCTTTGATGGTGGGCAAAATTAGTCATGGGGAGTTAAACCTATGGCAAACTCATTAGTGAGTTTGCACAATAAGGAGGCTGGCCTTGAAGCCTATATCATTAAAACCAAGGCATCGAGTGCGGTAGGCCCTGACGGCCTCTCAAATCTAGTTTTGAAGGCAGACACGCCGTTGTGGGCCAATATCCAACAACAATTGTTTATGTACATTTATGAAACAGGAATTATTCCAAGAACTTGGAAAACTGCAATTTGAATCCCTGTTCACAAAAAGGGGCCTTGCGACCTTCCAGCCAACTATAGATTTTTGGATATGTTGGATTGTAGCCCGAAAATATTTGCAAACCTTTTATTAGAACTACTTACTGCCTGGGTGGTAGAAAAGAGCCGATTAAACTACCAACAAACATGTTTCTGGAATGGTTGTGCTACATCCCATTCCATTTGGACCCTCCTGACACTAATGTCAGATTTGCTATGTTACCCAGGCACATCTCTCTATATCTGCTTTGTAGACTTCTCAGCTGCGCTCGATAGCGTAGAAAGAACGAAACTATGGGATATGCTGGAAAATTAGAAATAGATCCATCTGTGCTCTATTTTATCAAAGCACTATAAAGCGAGACAGAGGTCAAAATAAGACTCTACCAGGACGGAGAATTAACAGCACCACTCCCCACCAAGAAAGGATTAAAACAGGGGTGCTTATTGGCCCCCCTGCTTTTTAAACTGTATATTTGGGGTATCCCCCACTACCTGACTCTCCACAGCATTTACCATCATGCGTTTGCACCAGTCTGTTTTCTTGGGTTATTTTGCTATCCAATGCACCAGCACCGTGAAACTTACGGGTTTGGGCGCTGTAAACAAATGCAATAAATAAATAGAAAATGCATTTCCCAGCTCTCTCGAAGGCTAGCGGTGTCGAATTTTCCACCACATTACGGGGCAGAGGCGCTTCTGTGTATGTCAAACGCAGATTATGTAGTTTTACTAGATTGCACTAAGCTAGGCCTTCAGTGCTCACTGCAGGCCCTTTATGTGTTTGTGACTAACTTGTCCTCAGACCAAAAACAAATAAGACCAAGATTATAGTCTTTGGTAGGGGGTGCCCATGTGAAGAGACCAGGTGGGGCTCACGTGAAGAGACCACACAACTGGTGGTTAGGGGGAGTAAAGCTAGAAAGAACTATGGAATACAGATTTCTAGCATTTCCGTTAGGCCAAACCTTTCTGGTGCTCACTTGGTTCAAGAGATTATCCATAAGGTCTGGCACAAGTTGTTCACCCTTAAAAAAGTGATTGCTACTCACAGGGAAGATGCCTTCAAGCCAGGATTTTGGTATTCAAGACCTCAATTGTCCCTACTATGATGTATGCGCTAGAGGTCTTTCCGTTGAGGTTTGTGGATCCTCTTAGAAGGCTAGAGGGGAAAATCCTGTGTTCATTGCTGAACCTACACCCTTGTATTCCAGCAGAGGCGATTAGGCTTGGACTTGGCTTGCCTTCTCTAATTACAGTCTGGTCACTGGCGGCCTGTCAATTCTGGGCAAGAATAGAATTCGACCTGGGGGGAAAGACACTCTTTTGGGTCATTCGGTCCAACATGGCCTGAGATTTGCCAGGAGTGAGCAGCTTAAAATTTAGATTTAAGTGTCAGAAGATATATGTGTGAGATTGGGGAGTCCCCAATCCCGGATTCTTGGCTAGGAAATAATCTGGCTAAAATCCCAGAGAAAGCTGCGACTTTTCATGCAGTCCAGGCTCTAACACATTTAGGGACCCTCAGGAAGTTTGTGGTGTACTTCCACCAAGCTTTTGTTCTGGGAGTACCAAAGACATACTTAGTAAAATGTCGTGCTCCGGCCCTTATCAGATTGATTCTCTCAGTGAGGTTACAAACCCTCCTGGTCCTGGAAAATACTGGAGCCTCGGCGGGTATAACGTACAAAGACAAAATCTGTAGACTGTGCTAGAAATATATTGAATCTGCCCAACATATCCTGATGCAATGTGAATCATTGGGCATGGGTTATGAGAGACCTTATGCCAAATTGAACATGCCAAGAATTCTGGAGCAATGCTTTTGTGACAGTGTCACTGGTCACTTCGGCCTCTGCCTCTTAAGTGTGGAAAATAGCTGCCAGTAGATTGTCGGCAGTCCCTCAAATTACATGGAACTATTATATGAAATGCAATACCATCTCAATGTGTAATTCTTATTATGCTCTAACACTAATTTTAATGGTATGTACTAATTTTAGTAAAGATTTTAGTGATTATTAATCTGAAGACTGAGTTCACGAGTATAGTCAAGCGGTTTTAATATGCTGTAGCTGTGTTTGTACAAGATCGGTTGCTAATGTATTGCTTTAGTGTGAAAAGTTCACCATGTTACCAAATGCACTTTAAATAAATTAAAAATTAAAAAACTATGCAGATGCCACCCAGCACAGCAGGCCACAGAGTGTCTGCCGACCTGGGGCCCGATATGAGAGACTGAGTCACTGCGCACCTTGGATTAACAGGGCTAGATCAGTTCGCCTGTGACCATGGTCACTCACCACATCAGCCCCGGCATGACTAAGAGACTTACACTGCTGTGGTTCTGACTGCCCTGGCTGAGCTCACCACCGACTTGCCACCATGGGACCTCACAGACCTCTCCCAGGTCACCAACGAAGGTGGATTTCCACAGCACACCGTGATCCAGTAGACCGACTCCACCAATGGCCTCCATGTCATCCAAAATCAGAACATGATGTTCTGCTCCATTTCGGGGTCTTTTTTCATCCTCGTCGCTATGCAATGTAGAAAACGAGACCCATTCAGGTAAGTGATGCTTCCGCAATAAGTTTTATTGAACATAAGGACCCCAAACAAAGGTCCGCCCTCTGGATGTCAAGTGCCTCTCTCAAGAGGCCATTAACGGTAACAACTGTCAAAGAGGGAGACACGCAATGGTATTGCATTATAGAATGTTGGAGCGCCATTGCGTGCACAGTGATGAAGGCAAGCACGCAATAGCATCTGGAAATAAGGAAGATGCCATTGCGTGCACAATAGATACAACAAGAAATGCCATTTTACCACCGTTTTTTTGCAGAATGAGGAGCTAATGTCCCTTTGACATGTTTAAATGATTTTACTAATTCTGGTGCATTGTGACTAAACATGGCCATAAACCAATAGATACACCACATTATGCAGAGGTGGGGTGAAGCCAGAAATCAAATTGCCTGAGGGCAATTGAGTTTCACCTTTCAGTCTGTCAATCCAGGAGTACACACAGTGGGAGGCCGCATCTCTATAGCTAAGGAGTTCAAAGTCCAACTGCAACGTGTAACTTTGTCATCAAAATTGATCACCCATGGTCTCTGGGGTTGAGGCTGTTGAATCCAAGACCTTTGGTCAATAGCAGTGTTTTCTCTGATGGCAACGTATGCTATGACTGCCGCCCAGTTAATTAATTCCTAGTCCTTTGCCTTTAATGGTCTGCAATGCACAACATTGATGAAGGGCGTTAGCATCCGTATTGTTTTGTTGGGCCTGCCAGGCTATCAAGCAGCCTGACAATGGCAACATAGTAGCCCACTTCCACTTCACCATGCCTCGAAGAACTTGAGGTACCACAATAACCGGCAAAGTATATACAATACACATGCTAAAACATATGGTAACAAACATCTCATTGTCATAGCAAGACCATGCAGAGCAACAGATGTTTGAAACCCGTAGCAGCGCCGTATTAAGCGTGTTCTGGTTCAGCGCTGTATTATGCGTGGTCTAAAAAAAAACAACAAAAACCCCCACATTTAAATAAATAAAAAATACCTGAATGTCTGGTCTATATAGTGTCAGAAGGGCTGGATCAACTCTGGGATCATACTACTCACAGGACAGAACAGGGGCCAATGTTGTTATCCCTTCACATCCAAGTGGTGGGATTGAGGTGGGGGATATTCTGAAGAAGGTGGTGAAGACTCTCCTTTCAAATCCAAGATGTGTTTCTTCCTCAACACAGGAGTCACACAGAGCAGTGCTGCAGATATGTACCCTTGTGCGAGCTATATGAATGACTGGCAAGCACCTGCAACCTATTTATTATTCAAGCGGGCAGATAAAGTTTCTCAATATGCAACTTAAGTTTGATCCCTGTTGGTGGGCTATGTGGGCTCAATGCTCAGGTCCTTGTGAAATCCTACCTGTTCCCAAAAGATAGACAGCAAATTAAAAAAGCAAAGGTGTATCCAGTGAAAGCATAGATGTCCATTAAATTATTAGTGTTGGAAAGTCACGTTCAGAAAAAAACTAAACCAAAAATGTGCTGAGAATGTTTCCATAAAATACAATGTGCTTGACCCCCATTTCCGATCCTCGTAACACTATTTTAATTCTTCGTCCATCTTTTGCACGTTAGATGCAAACGAATCATGATCGCCAAACCAGCCCCCATATACCTGCTAGCGACTCTTGGATGGCTGATACATGATTCAACAAACATCCATTGTTATGTGAAGCCCATTGTTCACAAACCATTCTGCCTGAATGTGAAATATGACTAGTTCAGGACAACCTGACCTACAATACAATGCTGGAGCGTAGCTGCAGAGCTAGTGTGCTGGACAGCTGCCATGCGTGTTTTCCATCGAGTCAGCAGCTTCTCTCTGACACAGACTTCAAACAACCCGTTGTTGGTGTTGGGACTACAGGCATAGCATGCTACATGGATCTCTAATGCATCTCTGCACCCTTTATTCATGCTGTAGTGGGGCCTTCACTGCCAACCTACCAAAAACCACATAAAGTTTCGGCACTCTGCTACAAAAGTAATTATTTTTTTAGTTCTCTATTTCTTCATGATTACAATAATATTTAATGGAAATCTAAGACTTTTCTGATCTATTTATGAATGTAAATAAAGCAAACTTTAACCATGCCTCTGCACCCATTCTAAACTGAAATTACCACAGATTCTCATCCTTCTGTGGCCTCCTGTTTCTTGCTGTTCACCTTGGTCTGCCGTGTCTATTCCTCTTCCCAGAATGAGCAAGAGGGCGTTTCCATCATTGTTACTTGCATGTGATACACAACCTCTAAAAAAACAAATGACATTGGTTTCTCATATCGTACTTCAAGTCAGAATGCGGGCCTCTGTTTGCGGTTCTAGGGATCGAACCAGTGCTGGATAGCGTCCAGTCTTGTTTCCAAGACTAACACGTGGCCCTTGAGCTATTCGCCTCTCTTTCTTAATGTGATGAGAATGGTGCGCTGTTGCAGCTTGTGATGCTTACATTTGGGCTCCCCATGAAACATAAAAGCTTCAGTGCTGCAGAGTAAAAGGAAAGGTGCACACTCGGCTTTCTCTGTTCAAGGTACCCCTCTCTGGAAACACTTCCACTGCCTCTTAGGAAGATTCCATTTGGCTCTAAAAAGGGTATAGTTGGAGAGTACACCGAGAAGGGCGAAAGAGAATTCCACCATCGAGGACTCAGGTCGGAAAAACATCTGTTGATCTTGTATTTACAATTTGACAAACGGACGATAAGAGAATGAGTCTTCAAAACGTGTTGGGCATGCCAGGATGTAGTGGAACATTTTACACGGCAAGTGTATGGGGTCTGTCCCATTGACACTTTCATAAATGAAGAAGGGCACTTTGAAGATAATCATGGAGTGGCTTGTAGCCAGTGAAGGAGTTTGTGATAAGAGGATGCATGTTGGCTTTTTTGTATGTCGAAAATCAGATGCATGGTGCCATTATGCACTTTTTGTAGTTTTACTATCAGGTGGTCAGGAAGTCTAGCACAGAAGGCAATGCCAAACAGGCATTGATCAAAAGAACCACTACAGTGTGTTTTCCTTGGATTGTTAGGCAGGATCTTGTTCTGAAAACAAAGGTGAAAAAAAGGATTTTTCCAACCTATTGATCTGTGAGTTGCGGCATATTTTATGTTCCCAAATAAATCACAGGTTTTATAATTGCTTTTTAATTTGGAAAGTTTCCCTAAAGAATTTTGGAGTAAAGCAAATGGTGTCATATTTTCCGAAAGCTTATAGGACCTGGGGGATCATTTAAATGTTGGGGAAGTCATTGTGCATTCAGACTTCGAGTATATTTAGGCCACCATATGCTCGAATGACTGATAAGTTAGAATCACACTAAGGAATGAATATGGAGAGATCACAACAGAAGGGTAAGGATGACATGTCAACACACCTTTAGTTGACAGAGCAAACATGGGCAGGTATGGATAACTGACAGGGAAATGGGTAGGAAGGGAGCTGATGAATGTAAAATACACAGCACCAATACCAGAGCGGGGGATAATGTATACCTGAATCTAGGAAAAACATGCCTCTGAAATAGCTCAGATGGAAAATGCCACTCCATCACACCTAACAGCTAGACGGTCAAACTACAATACCAACTCCATAGGGCAATCAGAGACACGGAAGTCTGAAATGCAAAGAATAAGAGGCAAAAATACCACTAAGCCAAAAACTCAACTTTCCCCATACATGTCTCACACAAAAACCCACAAAACCACTTCTCCGCACAGCAAACCACCAGTACTTCTCCACAACGTCACAACAAACAAACAACACATAACTCGCACCAACAGCACATGAGGACCCACATCGATCTGATAATCACACCCAAGCTCAGCGCACAGTGAAAACCGAACTGAAGCTGCCAACAGGACACCATCGTTCTCATGGTCTTACTCCCACTTCACCCTACTTACCCTCCCACCCCTCTTTTTTTGTTTGCATATCCGCCAGAGTGACCAATTCACGTTGGTGACAGTCCGCGGTACAAATACCTTTATCATTAACATTCTCCCACGTGACAGGGAAGCAAACCTATGTGTCAACAGCTTAAGAGTAGGTTAAAAAGTTAGGTTGTGGTGTCCAAGCAAGTCTAGTCATCAAGGGTGTCATGTAGATGTTGAATAAAAGAGGGCCAAGGGAAGCATTGAAGAGCACTACAGGTTGTAGCTCTTCGAAGTCTGATTACGTTTCTTAGTATGACATTTTGTTGGCATTTGCACAGAAATGCAGATAACCATTTTAGGGCCTGGGCAGAAATGTGTGCCACAGAAGTTAAGCCATGGAGCAAGATGTTGTGTTCCAACATGTCTAACGTTTCGGATAGGTTGAGAGGAATGGGTATGATGATGGAGCTATTAACAGCAATTTTGAGCAGGCTTTTATTGACCAGGGCAAATTAAGTACCATAAAAGGGTCTGGAACCTGACCGGAAGAAATCAAGATTTGTAGACCTGAACTTGCTCAGTCACTTTGTTTTTCCCAAATACTCACTATCCTTGGTAGGCCACTATCTGGGTGATGGTAACTGGGCTCAGCAGAATTGCCAAGTCGATCAGAGGAGGAGATGAGTAGAGAGGTTTGCATGGAGAGTACATCTTGGCCAGGTAGAGGAGGGGAGGCGTGAGATTTGGTCTTTGTTTGATATTGGGTTTTTTTTCAATGAAGATTTAGATACCATCTTAAGAATTCTTTAGTTCTATGATCCATACTGCAATCATTTTTTCCCTTCATGTATTATTTGATTGCTGTATTCACAAAACAACTTCAGTACAAAGTTCATTTTTAAAGAAACACCTTTTTTGTGACATGGATTAGTTTATTACAAGGCTACTGACCACATTTGATATGTTGAAAAGGACACTGCAAGCGGTATCCCTTGTACAGATGTTCCATTTGCATTGTTACACATGAATAATATAATATGTGATGTCATCAGGGATGTCATCTGTGTTGGCATTTGTAAAGTCATCTTTGATGTCATGGGTGTTAGTGTTAGCAGTGCATGGTGGTGGCACGAGTTATGTTTGCATAGCTTACCATAACTGCCGAATTTCCTGGGTTGTTTGATTTTACTTGTAACCATAACGTCCCTCTAACAAAGTGTTTTACCTGAATTACAGGGCACTGTAGTTATTGTTAAGTTGCTCAACCCATAGGAAGAACACTTCTTGGGTGGCTTATACCTTTGGCCCCCCTGGACAAATCCTCACCAAACTTTGCAGTAAATGTATATGGCCACCTCGAATTGATTCTGCGTTTCTGGCAGGATGACGTGTTCGCATACGCGTCTGCACTTTCCAAACAGGTCCATGCTTTTCGAACACCTCAAAACTGCATTTCCATCTGATCTACGAAGTTTTAAACTGAAAATGTACCCTTGCACAGCTGCTACACCTATTCTACTTCATTATCCATTAACAATCTAGCACAGAGCACATACTTGGAAGAATATTAGCAAAACTGCTATTTATCTTAATAATGAGGTAGAGGAAGCGCCTACCACTAGCACGCAGAGAATCATTGGTGTAGCAGTTCTTTACCACTGTGGGGAATGTACCAAAGGCTAAAGCTACCAGAATGAAATGCACTGAGTGCAACAACGTGGGCAGTACTCCTACGGGACAACCTCCATGCACCCTTGTGCCAAATCCAACCACTGCTGTGCTCTCAGAAAGGCTTTTCCATTCTTAGGAAGTAGTAGCCTGTCTTCCTCTACCTCATCTTCCTCAACCAATTCTGTAACCACACAGCCTACTTCTGTGGGACACACAATCCCACTAGCCACCTTGCAAGTGAAAAAAGAGGCTCTTGATCCATATCTTTCGAAGACAATAGTACTCTGTATATACTGCAACACACAACTCTTCAAGAGGGGCAATTTTGAAGTGCTTTTGAAGCTGTACTCAATGAGCATGAGAAACGCTGGGATCCCCCACCCACAGTGCTAATGTACAACTGTATATTAGAGAAAAATATAAAATTGCAGAAGCTATTTTCTGTCCCAAATACTTTTCTCTAGCATACAATAAGGACCATAATCAATGGACCTTTATAACTATTCACAGTCTCCATAGTCCCCTTTCTACGCTATGGATCATTAAAACATGCAGATGGCACGTGGACACCATTGCACAGGGCAGTCCTTATACCCTTTTTAATTGATATGATATGATGTGATATGATATGATATGGCATTTATAATGCGCCTATACACAAGTGTTTCAAGGCACGACGAGGCATGGGAGGGGGAAAGAGGGAAGACAGAGACAACGATCTTACTAGACCAGGTAAAATTGAGATCGCTCAAGTGCAAGGGAGGGGTGAAGGGGAAAGGTGTGAGGGACAAGGGAGAGTGGAAGAGCAGTACATGGGATAACAGTAATTAAATAGAAACAATACATAGGAACAATAAATATAATGCGGCCAGCTGGCGGCAGGTGCAAGGGTAAGTGCAGGCATCAGGTGTCAAGTGCTGGTAGGGTGCTGTAAGGATACAGAAACAACCTTAAGTGCAAGGGTTGCCAGGGGGGCAGTGCAGGTGTGTAACTGGCAGGGAGAGGACCTGGGCCTGAGATCAGAGGGTAGCCAGGTGACCAGTACAGTTTAAGCCAGGAGTTCAGCAGAGGAGAGGTGGAGAGAAAGTAGAGGCAAAGAGGAATGTCTTGAGGTGCTTCTGGGGATGGTTCTCCTCAATATTCAGAGAGGCAGGGAGGCCCTTCCAGCGGGCGGCCATAGCCGAAGAAAGAGATCTGCCACCAACTTGTTGCTTGGAGAAGCGACTGACCTTGAGGGAGTTGGAGGTGAATGAGCAAAGAGCTTGAGAAGTAAGATATTTAGTAAGAGAGAGTTGAAGGTATTAAGGCCCCAGGCCCCAGAAGGCCTTGTAGACGATGCAGAGGGTTTTGAACTTAATCCTCGCAGCCCTGGGAGGCAGTGCAGAGATGTCAGTCCTGGAGAGATAAGATCCCTGTGCTTGAGGCCAAGGACAAGTCCCACAGTCCTGTTCTGGATGAGTTGCAGAGGGCGGAGAGTAGAGGCAGGCAGATTTAGAAAGAGACTGTTGCAGTAGCCCAGCCTAGAGAGAACCAGATCTCTGGAGGCAGTGCGCCTCTGGGGGAAGGAGAGGAAAGGAAGAATACCTCTGAGGAGAGAAGGAGAGTGTGGAGTCGAAGATGACCCCTCAGGTTTTTTGCCTCAAAGGTGGGAGCAGGAAGAGGTCCAAGAGAGGCTGGCCAGAGAGAGACAGCAAAGGAGGGAGTGGGTGTGCCAGTGAGGAGAATTGCTGTCTTACTGGCATTAAGACAGAGATCATTAACAGCACACCACTACTGGATAGCAGACAGACAGTCGGAGATGAGAGAAGCAGTAGAGGTGGCTGAAGGGAGCCTAAAAATGAGCTGAGTGTCATCTGCATAGCACTGAAAGTTGGGGCCGAGAGTGGCAATTCAGTGGGCAAGAAGTGCCAGATATTGGTTGAACAGCCATGGAGAGAGGTTAGACCCCTGGGGGACACCACAGGTAGAGATAGAGATAGAGGAGAGGAAGGACCCAAGTTGGACCTGGGAGGGTCAATCAGAGAGGAAAGAAGTCAGCCAAGTCAGGGCCTGATCGGTGATACCCAGGTTATCATGGATATGGTTTAGCAGGATGGCATGGTTGACCATGTCAAAGGCAGAAGAGATATCAAGTAAGATGAGGACATCTCTGAAGCCAGACTGATGGTCATGGAGAAAACCAACAGATTCAGTGTGGAGATTAAGCTGGGAGATGGACAGCTTTTCCAGGAGTTTGCCCAGGAAAGATATAGTTAGCCAGGCAGGACGGGTCGGCAGAGGGTTTCTTGAGAAGAGGGTGCACAAGGGAGTACTTCAGGGGGGGAAATTATATATTTGTAACATTCCCTCAATGCCTACTTTGAAACAGTCACACGTCCATCCACCAATCACTTCCAAAAACTGTACATATAACCCTATGACCAAATTAATCTTTCAAACACCAACTGCCACTTAATCATTAACAAATCTGTTGCATCTGCATTTCCCTATCTTATAAAAAAATTGTACACAATGCTCCTATAAATGCACATGTGCATTGTACAGTGAGAGAAGTGCATAAATAAAAGGGGCAGTACGGATGGACAAGTGCTCATGATAACCCAGGAGGAAAATGCCAAGGTATGCCAAGGTGGGGCGCCACTAGGTAACTACTGCAGCAGAGGAGTCCAAAGGATGGGATGCATCTTAACCATAACATCCCTTTAACAAAATGTTATTTTTTCAATTTAATAGGTTTTTATTAGTGAAAATATATCATGGTGTTACATCAATGTATATGTTATTAATAATTCCTCTTTTCATGTACAAGAACAAACTATAAACCTCCTTTAAGAGACATCTTTTTTGCAATACAAATTCATGTATGTTGTTATCAGCAGAGCATGATGCGGATGGAAATCAACCTTCAATTACGTATGGCATAAGGCTCCACCATGACCCCAGGAGAACCAAACCACCCCTATTATTCACTGCACCTACCCTGCATCCTAGCTCA
Source organism: Ambystoma mexicanum (assembly GCF_040938575.1). Lineage (NCBI taxonomy): Eukaryota > Metazoa > Chordata > Amphibia > Caudata > Ambystomatidae > Ambystoma > Ambystoma mexicanum. The sequence goes on along the minus strand of NC_090932.1, from coordinate 479,177,198 downwards.
GTGTCCACTATAACCTAATGTAACCAATGGCCAGTGCTCCTGGCTTGCAATCATGGGCAGTCTCCAAATCCACAGGACATAGGCTTCGGCCATGCCGCATTCCCCAATAAGCAAATCAGAGTACACATTTGCTTTTTCCAAGGGCCAGGCCCACTACCCAGACACCAAAAGAATATAGAAGCTTTTTCTACTTATATTCTTACACTTTCAAATACAAATAAAACACAAGACATATTTCCCAAAACATGCTTTCAGTTCCTTGCTAAAGCGCGCAAGTTTGTTGTAATCTAGTCCACCACTTCAGGCTGTAACCACAAGCAGACTATTTTTTCCCATTCAAACCTACCACTTCGGCCATGCTGAATGCCCAAATTAGCAAATCACAGTACACATTTCTCCTTGCTGACGGCCAGGCCCCTTGCCCAGACAGACACCCATGTTATATATCTTTGTTGTGTACTTACATTTTACACTTTACATTTTTTAAAAACACCGCAAATATTTGCAAAACCATGCTTTCCAGTTCTTCGTGACCCACATCGTGCATATTTTCTGCAATCCCATTCAGCATGTCAACCTGTACGCACAAGCACATTATTTTCCCTTTCAAACCTATTCCAATTTCGAAAAAACTTTAGCACATAGCCGGTCCGTGGTACCCACGCCCACTTTAACCCCATTGCTGATCCCTTGTGGTCGTGGCCAGTAGCCAGATTGTCCGGGTCATGGACTTAGTCCATGACCCGGACAATCTGCCACTGCCCATGTCCACATTCTATACCTCAGTCACCAAAGGTATATCACTATTTTTTGTATAGATTATGACACTTTTCATAAAATAAAACACAGACACATTTGCAAAACCATGCTTTCAAGTGATTGCCAATGCTCCTTACACACGTTTGCTGCAAAACCGCCCATGTTTTATTTTTTCAAAATTGTCAAAATGTACGTCCATACAATAGTCATATAACTTAGCCCCCACTTAACATAATCCATTCAGAATTTGCACAAACATTCAAGGTTGGGTCTATATTCGTTCTGAAAACTATTGTCCACATTCGTCAAACGGCAACAAAGTTATGAGACCCCTCTCTAATTTTGCCCCCTCTTGACAAAACAGCACCACACTATTCAAAAACATTCCTATCTTGATCTAAAATATCTTTGCAAACTTGTGTGCCGATTTGTCAAATGCCAGCACATTGATAAGCCTTTACAATATTTTGGGACCCCCCTTTAATTTTGTTCCCTCTTGACAAAACAGCACCACACTTTGCAAAACCATTCAAAATCAAGTCTACAATGAAATTCCGGATATCATGCAGTTTCATTGAGTGTCGCCAAAATGATCAAAACAATCCAAAAGTGCTTTTCACTACACTTGTAATTTAGAAATAGGCATATATGTCCCCAAACATCTCAGATGGTCGCAAACATCTAAGGACTGCCCCTGACTGTTCACGGACATCAGAATACAAAAATGCTAATTTTTTTGGACTTTTAAGTCAATATCCCATCCATCCTTATCACTCCACACCTCTCCAGAGGTTGTTTCATTAATTTTGCAAGTGCAATATTGTGTTTTTAATATGTCTTACAGCAATGTTCACGGACACCGGCCACTGTCTGCAAATCTGACATGGCAGGGCGTTTCTGAAAATCTGACGCACCTCTTGCTTTTCACCACCCAATCAGCGGAGGTGTCCAATGCCGCGGACATGATGCCACCCTCTAGGCCAATCGCAGGCCCGTCCATGGACCGAAAAGGGAAGTGAGTCAGCAGTCCAGACCCAGATGTCTTGTTTTTTTTTCCCCAAGTTTTTGGCCATTTAAAAAAAAAAAACAACTGGACAGATTTACACCAAACTTAGAAAGCACGATTTAGGGACCAACTCACTGCTCCTGCTGCAAATTTGATGAAAATCCCTTCAGCGGTTTGGGCTGTAGGCGTGAGGAAATTATTTTTTCCATTGTGTCTCTGGGCAAAACCACACATTTTTAGACCCCCCCCCTATGACTTTGCTCCCTGCACGAATCCTCACCAAACTTGGCAGAAGCAATCTGACGGGGCCATATAATTGTTTTTGAAAAGTATTGTGATGATTCATCCAGAAGGGGCAAGGTTATTAGCCGCTCAAAAAGTGCTCTTCCTGTGGGTTGATCAATTTAACCATAACTACAGGCCCCCTACTGCATGCCCTATAATATATATATATATATATTACAGAGGCATAGTCCGATGACATTTTGGTAGAAAAATATTAAAAAACACAACATTGCACTTGTCAAACTAATCAAACAATCTCTGTGGAGGTGATGGGTGATGAGGATGGAATATGGCCATGAAATGCCAAAAAACGGGTGTTGTCTCATCCCCGATGTTTGCAAACAGTCCGGATGTTCAAGGACAGCCCTGTGATGTTCACGAACATCTCAGATATTGTTAAGACGGATTTCTGAACCCTGTCCTGGTGGCACAGAAGTTCAGAAGGCCAACCTAATTACTTGGAACAGGGTAACCTCTGGACGAGCCAGACCAATCAAGGTAGCGATTGCGGCGGTCAAGACTAGGTCTCAAGAGGGGTGAGGGGGACTGAAAGCCCGCAATGAGCACACAAAGCAAGAACACTTACAAACTACTCCAAACAGTTGTTATATTAAAAATATATACACATTTATTTCAAGGCCTTTAAAACAATGACCGTAGCGAGAAAATCACAATATAACGATAGTAAACCAACACTAAGCGTTATATGCACGAAATGTGTAGTCCACCTAAAAGGGAGGGAAAACAGGCAGTGCGCAATAATGCTTAGACCCAGTTCGCCTTCAGAGGCACCTAACTAGATGGAAGTCCGAGCCCTGCGAAGAGTGGAGCCTTGTGCTCAAAAGTACATGCACCCGCTGGTGCCAACGGGCAAAAGGAGAAGCTCTTCGAGGGAAATCAGGCAGTTCAGTTTAGTGCACAAAAGAAGAAGAACAAGTTCTGCGACTCAAGAGCAGCCTCCACAGTGGGCAGAAGCAGAGCGCAAGTACGGAAAAGGGTGCTGTTTGACACAGCGGGGAAAAGCAATGGGCTCCTGCAGGAGGGCGACCAGATCCTAGCTATGCTACTCACCGGTCCCTGATGCAAGCAGACCCAGGCTTCTCCGCGTCAGTTTCAGCAGCTGGCAGGTTCAGAAGAGCAGGGAACGCCTCGTCGTCGTGTTGAGTAAAAAGGCATCCCAATCGAAGAAACCCGCACAGTTTGTTACCACAGCAGGGCAACGGAGCGGCCGTGTGTATCTGAGCCAAATGTACACTACTCACTTCAGACCTGGGAACGCCAAGTGTACGAAGCGTGTGAGAGGGACAAGGACTCGAAATACTACACAACCTGGTGGCGGTTACAGAGCAAGACTCCCTTGTAAGCTGGTCAGTCAACTGGATGGCCCAGAGACGCTTCCGAAGGCTTACTGGCAGGAGATGATGAAGTCGCCGAGAATAGCTGTTCCTGCTATTCCAAAGGTCGAAGCACCAGTACAGGCCATCTGGTTCGATCAAAGGAGGAAAGGGTTTCACAGGACGACAGCAGTGCAAAGGAGGAGTCCTTCAGCGGGTCACCAGCGATTCCTCGGTCCAGCCTCGTGGTTGCAGGATACTTGGCTCCTGTATTCCTTCGTTCGTGAGAACTCAGGAGATCGACCTGGTAGTGGTGTTTCCAACCCCCTCTTATCCACGGTTCCCTTCGCGCCAAAACGGAGGGACCCAATGGGAGATCCGCTCATCAACACTCACACCATTAGTGGACCAATCACGGACCACGGTGGTCCCAGGCATTCACACCACCCTAGACTCTCTGGCACCCAGGATGTGTATTGGGACCAGACATCCCAGCCCACATCCTGGAGGCACACACAAGACATGTAGAAGCCCGCAAAAGCATCCGTGTTTCGCGGGAAAGTACATGCCCAAATAAGGAAGGCCCCGGGTCGGCTCGACCTGGGGAAGGTGAAGGGAGCAAGACGGTCAGCGGACAGGACAAAGGAGCCTCGTGGTCTGGCCATTTTGGGAGCCAGGCCACCGTTTTGGGTTAAGCGCGAGAAACGCGCTTAGAACGCCAAAAGGAGCTCAAAACACAAGAAACAATCGCTGCCACCATTCCCGTCCCTGAATCTCTTGCACTGATCAGATACAATCCTAAACGAGTATCTAGGGCCTGTAGAAGGCTAGAGACCCAAGAGAGCTGTAACTTAGCTTACAGTGCCCTCTTGTGTCATGTTGCACGAAAGCCGCAACATGATCAAAGAAACTACGGGAAACAGCGTTCCCCGGTACTGACTGTCTTAAGGGCATGTCAGTTTCCCCGTAAGAAAGGAGCGAAAGCCCAGAGGAGTGCGGCAGAAGGCTGCACTTCTCTGGCAAAGTCGAGAACAAGGTGAAAAACAACAGCAAAAAGTTTAGGGGTTGCCACATGGAAGGAAAATTACCTACAATTACGAAATCTTTCCTAACAGTTGTTCGGGGACATCCATGCCTATTTCTGCATTATAGAGTTGGTGAAAAGCAGCTTTAGGATGACTAAAAGCATTTGCGCCACTCAATGAAACTGTATGGAATTTTGCAATATCATTCTAGACGTTACCCTGAATGCTTCTGTTTGGTGCTTTTTGCGAAGAGGGAGCAAAATTATCCAGGGGTCTCAAAATATTTAGAAGGCTTATATACTTGGTGCCATTTGATGAATCTGCACAACATTTTTAGACCCAGATTTGGATGTTTTTGGTGGGATTTTGTCAAGAGGGGGCAAAATTAGAGGCGGGTCTTACCATGTTTAGATGGTTTATAACTTTGTTGCCATTTGACGGATGTGCACAAACGTTTTCAGAAAAATTATAGACCCAACCTTGAATGTATGTGAATGGATTCGGTCAAGTGGGGGCTAAGCTACTGCATGCCCTGTAATATATATATTACAGGGGCATAGTCCGTGGACATTGTGGTAGAAAAATATTAAAAAACACAACATTGCACTGTCAAACTAATGAAACAATCTCTGTGGAGGTGATGGGTGAGGAGGATGGGATATGGCCATTGTGGGATGTTTTTGCACCACTAGTCCAGGCCCTGCAACATTCCTGTGCGCTGCTTGCATCAGGAACATCAGAATGGTCACTGGAAAGCATTATGCACGCTAAAATCACCCAGAAGTGCGCAGGAAAAATCTGAAAAATAGGCCGCCATCCACTTTTGCCTATGTCTGTGGTAACACAGAAGACCACTGCCAAAACCCATCATTTGGCTGCCTACAGAGAAATATGACTGCAAAAGAAACACAGAGCTGTGTGGAAATCCGTTTTTCTTGGTTGTCAAATTTGCAAAAATCATGGCTCACAAACCACCCAAAAGATCCAACCTCCTTGTTGGGTGTTGAACATCATTCTACTTCAAGAATCCACATAAATATAATGTCAGCAGAAGTATATTTTATCAGAACAAAATCCACTTTTAAAGATACTTGCTGGAAAGAAATATGTCTAAATTGGGTGGAATACCATTACTCGCCTCTGTCAGACGCTGGCGATCTCTAAATCTGTCAGGTGAAACTTGTGTCTCAAAAGCTAAATATGCCACAGAAGAGACTTCCATCAATTGCAATATAGGGTGCCACAAATTGATTTTCGTGTTGGAAAAGACTGGAATTGAAGATATGTTTGCTTATTTTAAATTTGTAACTGTAATTTTTCACAAGGAACAATGTCACAATTGACTATAAGGTAACCTGATTCAGCTAAAACTTCAAAGAGGTTTTCCCCCACTGAGAACACACCACCCTGTTCATTCCCATCAAAAGGAGGGAATATCTCATGGGGTTGCTAATGAGAAGGGGAGGAGACTTCCTCTGCTCCTCTGGGAAAGAGACAATGGGTTCCTTGAACTGAAAGAAAATGCTAATTCGGGTGTGACTGACACCAACTGCCCAGGAAGACAAGCCCATGTGACTTTCTGGCTCAGCCAAGCCTTGGAGGCGGGCCAGACTGAAAATGTGGATTTGAAACTGAAGTAACTGTTTGTTTGTGGAAAACACTTATAGCAAATTGTACTGAATTGGTAAAATATGGGATTTATAGGCTATTAAAAAGAAAATATTGTTCACAAGTAGAAACTACTCTGGAAATTCTGCGACATTCAGAGACTGAACCACGAAAAAGTTCATATTCCAACAATTGTGATTATATTAGGAACATGAACATTTCCAGGAATATGCCCAGATGGTATGTGCATGTATGTGTAAAAATTGGTACAGAACTAGCGCTGAGTAACTGCCCAAAAGCGCGAAAAATTGTCATTTGTGAACCAAAACTCATAGGAAGATAAGATTTGGACAGAAACATACTTTAGTCAATCTGTCATGTAATTATGTATTATTAACAAGTTGTGCATTTTGGAAATATGTTTTTTGGGAAAAATAGATTTCTGGGTAAAAGCAAAGGGGAGGGCTTTTTTTTGGACCCTAAACACCATGCCACTCTGACACATGATGACACATCATGACACACTGTTCCTTTCTCATATGAAGAGAGGGGAATTCTCTGACCTATCAGATTCTTAGAGGGTTAGGCATAGTATAATCAGCCTCCCCACCACTTGGAAGATGGATAAATAGGGATTGTTGAGGACCCAGAAACACAGACACATTCACTCATCACTGATCTACCGGCGAAGCGCTCTGCAGGAAGAACCCATCTCTAGACTCCAGAACCAGACTCCAGAACCCTGAAGCAGAGGCCTAACCCAAAAAGCTGAACCCTTTTCAGCAGGCCTTTATAATCTAGCAACCTGATTTTAAACCCTAAACTTCCACGGAGCCTAACCAATTCAACAGCCTGGCTGAGCTGTTTTGCTGCTTCTGGCCAAGAACCCTTGCTAGAACCCAAGATCCAGATCAGTCCAGCAGAGCTGTCACCCAGAACCCGTCAGATCCAGTCCAAGAGGCCGTGCAGACCAGAGTGCCTTGCTGAGAGCAGTCCAGGTGTCCTGAATCCTGTCCTGTGGTGAGCAAATTCCAGCCAAACCTTTGACCAGATCTTTGACGGGCCCATTCCATTCCAAAGCCATAGTAGTGAATATTTAGCAAATAACTGTCCATAGTCATCTCTTAGTATTAAGTAACCCCATTCAAACCATTCCAACTCACCCATAACTGCATTATTGAATCTCTTTTGTCTATCTTGAATTTGTCTCTCATCCACATAATCCTGTGATAATTGTAGTGATAATCATCTTGGCGCTGATATATATTTTCTGAAGAAAGGCAATCATCTCAGGCAGATAGAAACCAGTAGGCGCCTCTGGATCGGTGGCTGTGCTGTCCGTGTAGTTTGTGGCTCCATTTTGAAGCTAACATCCTCAGCTTTCAAAAAAACTAAGAACCACGTTCCAACTCCTGATAGTTCTGCTGTAATCTCGTTTTTCGTGTGCTGAAAAGTTTGCCGCGATTTCGCATGTGGCTCAATTTCACCACATGTAAAAACTTTTTTTTAAAAAATGATCTAAAAAAATTTCTTGCTTTCAACTTCTGAATTTCGTTTTCCATCTGCTAATTATTCTACAATCATTGCTAGTGTTTACCTGACCCAAGCCAAAGCAACCCTCACTGGTTCTGAATCCCATTTAGCGAATTAAAAACCATTTTTAGCATTTTTTCCATCACTTCATATTACATTCAAAAGCATTTGACCTGTTTAAAATCAGCCCTGTTTCTCTCTGCTTGCGGGGCGGAATCGGGATTGAAACTGCAATTGTTGATTTTTATTCCTGAAGCCTGTGTGCCCTCATTCCATCTCTTCATATTGCATATTCGGGGGAGTGAGTAATAACAGGGGGAAAGAGTGATCATATTGTCTTTGATTTAAGTCATATCAAGTTTTATTTCTGTGTTGCATTCTTTCCTATCATTGCATTTCCTTGAACCCGTACAAAGTTATTTCCTGCTAGCTTATTCTTCCTATTCCTACTCCTAATTGATTAAAGAGATTGTTGATATTGTAATATAACCCATTGCTGATCATTGCATAAATATTCATAAGTATGATAGCCCGATAATGTTCATATTCATAAAAGCTTTATATATTTATATTGTGCAACTCATCAAATAAATCATTTAATTTGCAAAACAAACCTCCTACTTGTTTCAGTGAGACTGGGGGGATTCATAGAGAGTGGCGTTATATACAAAGAATTCTGGGTGTAATCGCCACAGAATCCATAGAGGAAGTTAAGGATAAAGCCAGGCAACTTGTAACTCCAGCAGACATACAGAATTGGCATCTGCAGGGAAAGGACTTTGCAGTAAAGGACAACTTATTGTATTTCCAAGAACGATTATACCTACCCAGCACAGATTTACAGAAAAAAGTAATCTCTTGTTATCACGACTCTTTAATGGAAGGTCATCCCGGTATAGCCAAGACCTCAGAAAAGATCAAGCGCTACTTCTGGTGGCCGTCTTGGAAAAAAGATATCAGAGACTTTATAATGTCCTGTGGAGTATGCGCCCAAAACAAGAGTCAAAAGGAAAGACCAGCAGGCCTCTTACGCCCTATTGACATCCCACCTCGCCCTTGGCATACGCTTTCTATGGACTTCATCACCGATCTACCTCCATGCTCCGGATACAATACGATTCTAGTAATCGTGGACTTATTCTCCAAGATGGCGCATTTCATTCCGCTCAAAGGCTTGCCAACAGCAGCAACTCTGGCCCGAGAATTTCTCGAAAACATCGTCCGACTGCACGGTTTTCCTTCGGTTTTAATTTCGGATCGAGGTAGTCAATTTATTTCTCATTTTTGGCGAAGTTGCTGTCGGTCGGCTCAAATTGATGTGAGACTATCGACCAGTCACCACCCTCAGACCGACGGACAAACCGAGAGGACCAATCAAACTCTCGAACAGTATTTACGCTGCATGCTGCAACAAACTGAAAAAACTTGGAAAGATATCCTTTGGATAGCCGAGTATGCCTACAATAACTCTGTCCATTCGGGAACTGGGAAAACCCCGTTTTTTCTTTTGTACGGCAGTCACCCTCGAACCTCGGAGTTGGATCCCCTCCAAGATCTTGAAACACCAGCAGTAGACTACCTGCATTCTACAATCACCCAAGCCTTTAAGGAAGCTGTTTCTCACCTTCAAAGGGCTAAAGAACAATACAAGAAAGGAGCAGATCAACATCGGAAGGAAGCCCCTCACTATCAAGTAGGGGATCAAGTCTGGTTATCCACCAAATATCTATCTCTAAAAGGGCCACGCACATTCAACCCAAGATACCTTGGTCCCTATTCCATCACTACCATAGTAAACCCAGTAGCGGTCAAGTTGGACTTGCCCCCGCACATGAAGATACATCCGGTCTTCCACGTCTCTCTATTAAAACCCGTGCAACCTCAAACCCGACTAACCAAATCTCCAAAACCTATCCTAGTGGATGGAGAACTCGAGTTTGAAGTCAAAAGCATTCTGGACTCCAAGATCTCCAAATCTAAACTATTCTACCTAATTGACTGGAAAGGCTACGGCCCCCAAGAGAGATCCTGGGAACCTGCTGTCCACGCTCCTCGCCTAATCAAAAGATTTCACCGAACATTTCCTGACACGCCAAAACCCCCGGAGAAGCCCGGTTTGGGACGGGACTTGAGGGGGGGTACTGTCATGATCTCTGCTTCCAAAAGGTCAGGGTTTTCCCAACTCCCTTGGAAGCAGATCCATAACCCAGGTTCCGAGTGCCAACCAGTCCCAATTGGGACCTTTTGGACCCAGTCCTGGCGCCAGTGGCACCAGGCTCATAAATATGCCCAGTCCCAGCGCTGGAAGCGCCGGGCTCATAATGCTTGGGTGGACTTACCTTCAGCAGACCATGCTGCTTACTTGCCTGCCAGTTGAGCCTCTGATCCTCTTCTGTTTGGAACTACTTTTCCTGTTGGGTGGGGCTGGAGCCACTCCCTAGATTCAGAACACTGGAACTCTTCTGGAAGGCAGGAACTCTTTTCTTACCAGGAACTCTTTTCTTACTTAGGCGTGGCTGTGGAAGGAGACACCTAAGCACTACAGGAGGCTATTTAAACCACACCCGGTGGATGAATCTTGCTTTGCGTTATTCTGCAACCTCTGCAGCAGAACGCTCATCGTGGCTTCTGCATCCGGTCCTGGGCCTAAGGAAAAAGGCTTACCATCCTGAATCCAGTCTTCAGCAACACCTATAAAGAAAAGAAAGAACAGGTTAGCATTCCGGCATCTGAAAGGCAAAGGCTTACCTACTCTTCGTGCGCTCCGGAGGTCTTCACACTGCATTCCGGCATCTGAAAGACAAAAGTTTACCAACTCTTCGCACGCTCCGGAGGCCTTCGGCGCTGCATCCCGCATCTGAAAGACAAAACAAGGTGCGTTTAAAGACATTGGGGAACTTTAATACTCACGTGCCATTACTCCTTTCCACATCTAATCCAGTGGGTATTCCGGCACCCTGCAGCCGCTCCGAACTCGTACCTGCAAAATAAAAAGACAGTTAGAGCGCATAGTGAAGCAGGCAACAAGCGCTTACTTACGTGCTTCCAGGCGCTTCTATTCATCACACGGGCTCCATCTTCAACTCACTTCAGCCCGTCATCCGCCATCGCCGGAACCCTGCAAAACAAGAGACATCATTACTAAAGACTTTAAAGACATTTGAATGACTCGAAACTTACCGTTCGTGCAGTAAACGACGGACAGCAGTCCTCTGAAGTCAAGAGGCCTGCGCTACCTATCCAGTGAAGAAACTGGTTACAGCACCCTGCCCCGAGGCAGATGGAGAGCTCGGCATTCACTTACCTAAGGTGAGAGCGTTAACCTTTGGGGGTCTACAGGAGAGGAGAAGAGGAAAGAGATAGGGACACCCCAATAACCCCAGTTCATTAACCCCATATTTTCTATCTGCAGACATCTTACTCTACACGTCAGGCATACAGTGCACAGAGGTCCAGCCCAAAGAGCCAACCGGGTGCTACACATCACCTTTGAAAATACGGTAGTCGCCCAGTCAAGACCGGCGCCTCTGCGAGAATCAGGTGAGCGTTACAGGTACATCATCCAGAAATAAAATAACTTTTGACATAAAAATATATAAATAAGGGTTTCCATTGGGCATCCCATACTAGGCATTGACTTAGTTGGAGTGCTGGGTTGAAATCATTTACAGATTGGGGGCTCGTGTCTGGGATTTCTGGATTAGCCCTACCACTTGTGCAGCTTAATACTGTGTGCTAACTGACTGGATACATAAATCCTGTTGGGCTACCACGCTGTGTTACACTGTAAAAGCACCCCTCAAAAGGGAACGCTCTAAGGAAACGGTCTGTTTTGTAAAAATAAAATAAAGAACTTCTGTAAGTCAGGAAGGAAATCAATATTTCCAGAATGGCGACATTGGAAGACATTGAGATGGCTAGAGAACACCTTTTACATAAGTTATTTGAGAGAGGTGAATGGACTGAGCAGGATCAGAATGTGTGGTTTCAGGCAATCACACAACAGATCACTGCAACAGGGTTAGCTATCTGAAAAGACCTGAGCCCCTTACATGTGGCCCTGAGTGAACTATATATGGCCTCTAAGGCCAAGGATGAGCAAAATAAGATTGCCAAGATAGCGGCATATCTATATTTATCTATGGTAGCCATGCAGGATAAATATGCTGAAGGCCAAGATCTGGGAAGTAGGCAACTGATGGCATTAGAAAAGGCCCAATCTGATCTGAACTCTTATGAGCAGAGGCTGCAGAGAAGCCAGGAGTCAGAAAATGAAAGCAAGCAATATACAGTTAAAATAAAAGAGGATATGTGTATCCAACAACAGGAAAAGGCAGAACAGGAAACCAGAATTCTGGCCTTGCAGAAGGAGTACCAAGAAAGTGTGGACTCTCTACTGCAGAGCCAGAAAAAGCTGGAACAACAACTATATTTCAACAGGGCATGCACAGAGCAGGTAGCCACCCTGCAAAGCCACCTAGATAGAGAAAAGGCAGAGAACAATGCATTAATTCTGAAAGACCTGGATACCCAAGCAGAGTTTGATGAAGACCGCCAGAAAGCTGGTGCCCTTCAAAGACAGAGGGACGACCTGGCGGCACAGAGGCAGGCTCTTGCTCAGGAAAGGGACACCTTATGCCAGGAAGTCTGTCACTTAAAAGGGAAACTGGAAGAAAATCACCTGGCCCTCCAGGGACTGGGTGACCTCCAAAAAGAGCATGGTAGATTATTAGAGCACACCAGGAGGGTGGAAGATGCTCTGGCAAGGAAGGACCAGGCCAGTACGGACAGGACTCAGCAGGTAACCCTCCTGCAGCAATGATTTTCCCAGTACTCAAAGACAAACCAGAAAGCACAGAGAGAAAATGAGGCTCTCTGTCAGAAAAATGATAGGCCCCACAGGCAGGTAGCCATGCAAGAGGGACTGATAGAGACTAGTAAGGCCTTCATTGAGGAACAGAAAGCTCAGGTTATTGCATGGCAACAGGGAGCAGGGGCTTATAGAGATGAGGTTCACTGGGAAAGGGAAACACCTGATCATAACCTCAGGAACCCTGGTACCAGAGGCCTTCATCTCTCCCAATCCCCCTGGACTCTGCAACCCCCATGTTCACTGGCACACATGAGCCCAGGGCCACGGGGATGGCAGATTACTATCCAGTCAGAAGTATGGGGCTCATAGACCAGCACCTCCCAGGAATGGATGGGCGGGCATCTAGTTATCGGTACCCAAGTACTGTGAAGTTTAGTGGGGAACTCCAGGAGAGTAGGCCTACTAAGGGCATCCTAAAAACCTCTGCCCAGCTAGGACAGTGGGGGGGGGGGGTACCCATCAATTCCTGGGAGCAATGAGGAATCAGAAGGCTCCTCTGAGCACCCCAGGACACAGGAGACTAGGTCCCCACATTCTGCCAGCCATTCCCAGGCTCGCAGAATCTGGGAGAACCTAGAAGACCAGATGGGCACATCTGGGAGCAGTGCCTCTGAGTCAGAGGATGAATGGACCAGGGTGACCCGAACCAAGAAGGCCAATAAGGCAAAAAGGGAATTGCTTTAGGACCCCTTAAAACAAATCAAGGCAATAAGAAGCGTGATCACGCCTTATCATAAGAACGCTAAGTATTCTGTTTGGGAGCACTTTGAGCAGATGATGGAAACTTTCCATTTGAAAGACAGAAGTAGCTGCATTCAGTATGTGAAATGGTCCTTTTCACCAGAATACTCCAGTTTCTTTGCGGGGCTGGAGGACCAAAATCATTCAAGATGGTCCAAATATAGGGCGGCCATCTTGAAGCATTTTTCTGTACACAGAAATCCCCAAGAGGCTCGCAAGGCAGCCTACAACTTGAAATGTGGGGAGGATCAGGCACCACGAGAATTTGTGCAGGAGTTAAAGCGTGCCTTTGCACAGACGACCAGAAGGGTGCGCCAGACAGCAAAGAATTTGTTAATACTTTTTCCACGCTCTACCAAAGTACCTCATGACCCAGCTAGTGAGAGATTTTCATGAGAAAAGATCACTAGACTGGGTCATTGAACAGGCCACCCAGATCTATGAGGTGCAAAAGCCCATAGAAAACAAGAATACTCAAAAAAGCCCCAAACCAACCAACACCTCTGCTGCTGCTAAGGTGGCACAGGTAAAGGTTGCCCCCATTTTGGATTTGGAGATGGGGGGCCTAAAATCACACCTGCACAGCAGAATAATCCCAAGCCCAGAAGGCCCTCGGGCCAGTCGCAGACAGGGAGCCAAGGAGGTAGATCCCTCACTCCCCTGACTATATCAGTCCCCGCTACAAGGGGAACTGACCCATCCTGGGTTATGTGTGGACTCCTCCAGCCCAAGGGGGGGGGATCCAACCAAGCAGCACCTAACCCAGGGAACTCCCCTCCTCACTTCCCCCAGGAGGGCAGAAATTCCCCAAATCCTGGGTAGAACTTTTTCCCCAGGTACCCACAAAACTTTCAACACCCCAGAACAATCCATCCTTCTTTGCCCACTTTCCTGAACCCAGACAACCTAATCCGGGAGAGGGGAGGCCAAGGGTGGAGGGGTACCCAAATCTTCCCAACCCGGGGTATTACCAGAGAAGGGATAGCTATCCTTCCCCGGATGAGCCCAGGGGAGAAATGAGAACCACGTATCAGCCTGAGCAGGTTCCACAGCTAGAGCGCCAGGTCCAAAACATGGCACAGGATCTGGGTCGCATGCTGAGGGCTCAACAGAACCCTCAGCAGCGTATGTTAGCACAGAATGCCTCCAACTCTGGACCTGGTGCTCCAGAACAATGGCGGGGACAGCACTCCGACAACCCACCGGTTCCCAGGGAGGAGACACAAGTGGAAGGGGGTATAAAACCTTGGAGGAAGCCTCCTTCCCCACTTGTAAAAAGCCCCTGGAAACCCAGGAAGGTGAACCAAAATCTCCTGCCCCTGAAAGTCTGCCACGCAAGGAGCAGAGAGGGGGTAGGAGAAACAAAGGACCTAAAAAGACCCACTTTGTGGAGGAGGTATGAGTCTTCCAATTTGAAGGAGAGGGATCCTCAGAGGATTCTGGGAAAAAGATCTTCTCCTTCAGAGATGGGGAACTCCTCCCAAAGAGAAATGGGTTCCAAAGGATTAAAATCCAGACTGGGTAGATGTGGGGACTGAGCTAGCGCCGCCCATCATCCAACCCAAGAACCAACAACATGAAAATCCCCTGGTTCAAACCCCTCCTGGTGACTGTCTCCAAAAAGGGGAGGGCGGCCCAGAAATAGGGGAACTTAAAACTTCTCCCATCTCTAGTTGCCACCTTTTCTTTGCAGATTCCCTAGACTCCCCACAGAATTCTGCCCAAATCTCTTCTCTCTCAATGTCCAAACTAGAAAATTAACCCACCAGTTGTTCAAAAATGTGCATTGTCTATGCCCCCTTGCAGAGAAGGAGGGAAGATACTATGCCCTGGTTCAAGTACAGTGGCAGGGAACAATTTTGGCACTGGTGGACGCTGGATCCCAAGCTACCCATCTGTCCAAAAAGGCCTTTAATAAACTGAATTCAGGAAAGGGGGAGAATTACCAGATTCCTCTCACCTCTCTTCCTGGACAACTTCAGAACTTTGACGGGAAGGAAATTCCCATTGAGGGGACTGCGGATTTGGACATTAAAACTGGGCGACACAAGGTAAAACACCCGGTCATAGTTGTGACTCCATAGGGCATCCCTTGTTTACTAGGGAATGACCTCCTGAGAAGGTTGTCACCCCTAATAGACTGTGTAAACAAGGTCCTCTGGACCCAGACTAGCCAACCAATAAAGCTAAAACAGAGTATCAACCATGTTAGTTTAAACGGCACATGCCACATGGTTGAACAAAAAATCTGACCAAGTAGAATTTCACTTCCAGAACAACCAAATGCCAGATGTGACAGTAATAGCAGTAGGACAACAAACTGGTGATGGGGGTCCTCTCTGTTTCTGAAAATCAACCTTCCTTCCAGTTTAAGGTGGTATTCCACACTGGAAGGAAACACTCTGAAACTCTTTACCAATCCACAATCAGACATTCCCACTCCTATAGTTGAGAAAGATGAAACATCAGCTCAGAGCCTGGCTGATATTCAGCAAATTGGAGAGCAGTTGTTCATGCCTGTTCAGTTAAATGAAGGGAAGGACGCTGTTCTCGCCCGAGTGTGTGTGAACAACGGTAAGAGCTTCATCAGCGAAACCATGTTCCACCAACTCCCAAAAGATCCAGCCATTCACACATTTAGACTCATAGACCTAATTCCAAACATCTCCTGCCAAGCAGGTGTATGCTCAAAATCTCCATAGGCAACAAGAGCATAGTCCATAATTGTTGGGTCGTGTGAGATGTCCCTGCCGTCTTTTACTTAGGCAGTGATATTCTCAATCGCTTTGCCATTAGTTTGGACCCAATAAACTTCAAAGCTTGGTCCCGATTAGCGGATAATCCCATGGGCTTTGATGAACCAGAGAAAGCATTTAGGTCAGCTCAACTACTGCCTTATGCAGTTGAAATTCAGATTGGACAGGAAGTTACCATCCCAGAAAGGACCCGACAATTCTCCCTGGAAGTGAAAGTTAAAAGAGGACAGAAATTGAAAAACCCTGATGCTTATATTCATCTAAATGCTTCTCTCCAACATCAAGGGTTGGGGGTAAACCCAACATTATTAGTCAACATAGAACATGACACCATTCCAATAGAGGTGGATAACAGCGACTTAAAGAGTATCACTCTAGCCGCAGGCACCATTATTCGAATGGCGGTTAACGACCGACATTTTTCCATTGATTTAGGCAACAAACTGTTAGGACCAATCCCCAAGGTCTTTTTTGACAGTGACATTGATGACAACACAACACCAGACAGGATCTTTACCCTGCATGGGGGGAACTTCCTGGGTACACTTCCTGCCCTTATGGCAAGGAAGAAGTGACCTGTGACTTCAGGAGGGATGAGATGATTTTCTAGGTCTGTGAGGACTGCCTTCCACACCTGAAGCCACCAGTCCAAATCAGCACTCAGACCAGGGACTTCTCCACCCAGCTGAAGGAGGCCGCTGAGATAGTGAAACCAGAAGTCTTTCCAGGCTTCAGGCAGATGGTTGAAGAGAGAGTCAACCTAGCTGATGCCTGTGAGACTCTGAAGCAGAAGCAAACGTTGAAACAAGTTTTCTTGGATTTTCAAGATCTCTTTTTGGTGGAGTCATATGACTGTGGTCGCAGCGACATCCACACAACAATAATTCCCATGGACCCTGGCATGACTTCAGTGTTTGTGATGCAATATCGCTTGCCTCTCACATCAATGGAGTCCCTTACTGAAATAATTAAGAACCTTGAGTCCCATGGGATAATCCGTCCAGTCCACAGCACCTTCAATAATCCGGTGCTGGGGATATTGAAGCCAAACGGCCAGTGGAGACTCTGCACCAACCTTAGAGAGCTCAACAAATGGGTCCATACTTCCCGATGGCCTCTTCCCTACATTGACCAAGGACTGGCCTAGATCCAGGGGTCACAGATATTCACTGCAATAGACCTGACCAATGGATACTGGACTGTACCTGTCAGTAGGGAGGACCAATACAAGCTGGCCTTCACCTTTGGGGGCTAGCAGTACACATGAGCCCATACTCCCTTCGGATACATCAACTCCGGCAATGAGTTCAACATTTTTCTACGTAAGGCCATGCCTGACCTGGGTGAAAGGGGTAACCTGGCCTATGTAGATGATGTACTCATTAAAAGCTCAACTGTCGTGGAACACATAGCAGAGATCCGTTATGTTCTGACACAGTTGAGGGCTTCCGGAGCAAAAGTTTCCTTTCAAAAAGCACAGTGGTGTAGGACCCGTGTAAATTTCTTGGGGTATGCGATTACTCCTCAGGGTCTCTGTCCCCAGGAAAAGAAAGTGGAAGCACTCCAGAAATTGAAAGACCCCACAACTCTGCGGGAACTCAGGAGCCTCCTTGGACTGACTAATTACAGTAGAAAGTTCATTGAGGGCTACGCAGAGATCACAAGACCCCTGATTCATCTTTTGAAGGGGGGGTCAAGTGGCAATGGGGTCCAGAACAAGCCGAGGCAGTAAGACAACTCAAAAGAAGCCTCTCACAAGCGCCTCGCCTAGCTTACCCTGTCAGTAACAAGGAGTTCTTCTTGGAGACAGGGTTCTCTAATACATGCTTGACTGCAGTATTATACCAAAAGCATGACAAGGTCAATAAAGTAATCTCCTATGTGAGTAAAACTTTATCCTCTGTGGAGAGAAAATTCAACTATTGTGAGAAGTCACTCCTGGCAACCGTGTGGGCATTGAAGAATTACCACCCGTTCATCCAGGGGGAACACATCATAGTGGAGACTCCACATCAGCCTCTGCAATATCTTCAAAGTGACAGAATCCAGGCAGGAAATGTGAGTAATTCCTGAATTACTTCCTGGATTCTGTCAATTCAAGGCTTTCCTTTGGAGGTCAGATATGGCCAAAACAAGAAGAGTCCCCTCGCGCAAGGTCTGGCTGACTTGCATGATTGTGCCAGAGAAAACTGTCTCGAGGACGAAAGTCTAAAAATCAAGGACAACATGGAGGCATACCTCAATTCCCCACACAAAGTCTTTGAAGAAGACAAGTGTGAGGGAATGCCCACTGTCTATGTGGATGGATGCTCTTCCCATGTTGACAACAACGGGGAAAAAGAACTTGTGGCCGGCGTAGGGAATGTATGGGTAAATGAGATCCCAGAACCCTCTGCTGGGTACAAGATTGGTCCCCGAAATAGTCAAGTGGCAGAGTTGATAGCGGTGCATCAAGCCATCCTCACTGCTCTCCAACATCAATTCCACAAACTGGTCATAATCATAGATTCGGATTATGTACGGAACGGGTTGGTGGAGCACCTGGTTAACTGGAAAACGAGTGGCATGTAATGTGCTAATAACAAACCCTTGAAACATGGGACGTTAATCCAAAATATTGATGATCTGGTCACCTCGAATGGGATGACCATCTACTGGAAAAAGATCAAGGGTCATTCCAAAGTAGAGGGACCAGACGAAACTGGAAATGACTTAGCTGATCAGCTGGCCAAAACCGGTGCCATCCAATGGGATCTAATTGAGATCGAGTCCCTGTTGGGGGAAATCCAGGTCACTGCTATCACTAGGTCCCAGACAAATGCTCACAATGATCTCTCAACTGCACAATGGAGTAAGGAGACCCCAGATGCTGATTTGATTACAGCTCAAAAAGGGGATCCAATAATTGGTAAGTTTTTATCAACACATTGAGGACCCTGAGAACTTTCCCCTGACGGATACCAATTACATAGGGAAAGAGGACCTCAGAGTGTTGATGAAATGTCCACAAATTTTCCGAATCCAAGACGGTTTGTTGGTAAGGAGATCCCTAGCTGGCCATGATCAGTGGGTGGTCCCTACCTCATTCCGAAGCCTGATGTTAAGTCACGCCCATGATGAGGCCACAGCCGGTCATAGGGGGTTTCATACAACACTTGAAATCTTAAGAGAGGTTGCATACTAGCCACACATGGGGCGGGACCTCGACCAGTACTTGAAGGGGTGTCTTGTGTGTGCACAATTTCAGCCAACATCCCTCACACACCGTGCGCCTTTCCAAAAGAGGGGGATGACACTGCCATGGTCAGATTTACAAGTCGATTTCATTGGGCCTGTGATTCGCTCCTCGAAGGGGAACAAGTACACGTTGACCGTGACATGCTTGTTTACTAAATGGGTGGAATGTCACCCGGTCCCAAACTGCAAGGCAGAAACAGCAGCTGCCCTGTTGATCAACCACATCTTTTCACGTTTTGGACTACCACAAAGGATCGAGTCGGATAGAGGTAGCCATTTCACCAGCGAAGTAATGACACAGATGTGGGAGATACTTGGGGTGAAAAGGAAGCTACACATTGGTTACCGGAGAGCCTCTAGTGGTGCAGTAGAGAGATACAACAAAACAATTGTGAGCATATTAAAAACAAATTGTGGCAGATTCTGGGCCAAGTTGGGATATTCAATTACCTCTTGTCTTAATGGCTATCAGATCTATCCCTTCATCTGCAACTAAAATGTCACTGTTTGAGCTGATGACTGGACGCAGCATCGTACTTCCCCAGCATCTGCTCTACAGAGCCCAAGAGCAGACATTGATCAATGCCTCCACAACTCATGAGTATGTTGAAAATCTAAGACAACACCTTCAACATGCTTTTGCCTATGCTCAGCGAAATCTAGAAAGACCTGCAGACAGCATGAAGACCCACTATGACTTAAAGACTACCAGAAAAGAATACAATGTAGGAGACCGGGTCTACTTATACAATTTCCAAAGGAACCAGGCCAAACAGCGCAAAATGTTGCCTACCTGGAGGGGTCCTTTTGGAATTGCAGACAAAATTTCAGTGATCACCTACAAAATCCGCATCCCCAAAGGCAGTTTGGCAGAAGGGGATGCTAAGTGGGTCCATACTAATCAACTAGAGTGTTTCCATCCTAGGCACACTCTGCAGCAATTGGAGGAGTCTTCTGGAACCCCAGAGGGGGTCACTCCAGCTCCATAAAACTTGAACTCTAAAATACTCCATATACAGTCCATGATTACCATGTTAAAATGTGTCCTGATTTATCAAAATGTATGTGTCCGCCCCACTACATTAATAGTGGTGGGGAAATGTCTACAAATATGTTTTCGTTTTGTCACCCATAGTATAGATTGGAAACCATGGAAACTAACCAAGGAGGACTACCCGGGGACCGGGAGGAAAGATCCGAGGGGCTCGGAGTATCGCTCAATACTCAGATCAGGACTGGGGAGGAGAACCGATCGATCCACCCCTAATGAACTTTGCCATTTGTGGAATCAGAAGAGATGAAACTGACATCCCAGTCTTGTAAATTCCCATTGATGGTCAATCAATGCCAAATCGCAAGAGGGGGGGCTTGTGGGATGTTTTTACACCACTAGTCCAGGCCCTGCAACATTCCTGTGAGCTGTTTGTATCATGAACATCAGAATGGCCGCTGGAAAGCATTATGCATGCTAAAATCACCCAGAAGTGCAGAGGAAAAATCTGAAAAATAGGCCGCCAACCACTTTTGCCTATGTCAGTGGTAACACAGGAGACCACTGCTAAAACCCATCATTTGGCTGCCTACAGAGAAAAATGACTGCAAAAGAAACACAGAGCTGTGTGGAAATCTGTTTTTTTGGTTGTCAAATTTGCAAAAGTCATGGCTCAGAAACCACCCAAAAGATCCAACCTCCTTGTTGGGTGTTGAACATCATTTTACTTCAAGGATCCACATAAATATAATGTCAGCAGAAGTATATTTTATCAGAACAAAATTCACTTTTAAAGATACTTGCTGGAAAGAAATATGTCAAAAATGGGTGCAATACCGTTACTCGCCTCTGTCAGACGCTGGCGATTTTCTAAATCTGTCAGGTGAAACTTGTGTCTCAAAAGCTAAATATGCCAAAGAAGAGACTTCCATCAAATTCAATATAGGGTGCCACAAATTGATTTTCATGTTGGAAAAGACTGGAATTGAAGATATGTTTGCTTATTTTTAATTTGTAACTGTAATTTTTCACAAGGAACAATGTCACAATTGACTATAAGGTAACCTGGTTCAGAAAAAACTTCAAAGAGGTTTTTCCCAACTGAGAACACACCACCTTGTTCATTCCCACCAAAAGGAGAGAATCGGGGTCATTCCGAGGTTGGCGGTAAGTATTGGTTTTTACCGGCATGGCGGAAAGAGTGAGTCCGATCTGGTACCACGCCGCTATTTACAGGCTATTCCGACCTCGCGGGCACAAGCTTTCCGCCATGCCGGTAAATCCCATAGCGGCATACCACTAAAGGGCCCGTTAAACCCCTTAGCGGCATGAAGCGAGATGTTCTTTACAACACCGCCATAGAAGCTTCGCCGTCTGTAATTAGCGGTGACCGTAATTTACGGATACCGTAAATTATGGTCACCGCTAATTAACGAATACGGAAATTACGTCATCGCACAGGAACGGGAAGGAGCGCGGCGGCCACCTTTAAAAACACAATCCATTGCCATCCTCTCCAGGCAGCACCCTTGGGACGAACCTGAACCTCGGAAAAGGCCTACACAACCGCCAGCTATGCCCAAAGCCCCGAAAAAGTCAGCGGACCGCCTCCGCAAGCAGCGCTTCAGCCCCGAGGAGCTGCAGGCCATGGTGGGCCACCTGGAGGAGCACCCTGATGTAGTGTTCAGCAGCGACATGCGCAGAGAGGCAGTGGTCCAGAAGAAAAACATATGGGCAGAACTTGCTGAAAGGGTGAGTATAGTAGGCACCACCCCCCGCACCTCCAGGGACTGCCGCAAGCGGTGGGACGACTTGCGGTTGAGGGTGCGGAGCATCCTCGCAGCCAACCGCAGCCAGGCACTACTGACTGGAGGTGGACCAAGTTCACCAATGAAACTAGCGCCATGGGAGGAGACCTGCGCTGCATTGATTGGCACAGAATCAATCGAGGGCGTCGGTGAAATGGAGTGTGGGGCTCTGTCGTCTGCTGATGGAGGTGAGTGTCCAAAGTCAACACCGCCAATGGCAAATACATGTTGAATACACTTCCAAGCCCCGTCCAATGCACCTTGTCATACTGCCCTCCACCCATTCTAATAATGGCAAGACAACTGCCACCAAGGGACAAGTGCTACCACATAATGCCCACCAACCACAGTGCAGTAACTAGCACATCCCAATAAGCACACTGTGCAGCAGGCTTGGCAGTGTGCGAGTCAGACTGCACATGACCAGGCCAGGATTAGTGACTCCCACACCTGCGTACATATCCGACACATCCGTAGAAACCAGAGATGTAGTAACGGCCAGAATGCCACCAATCCAAAATGACTGAAATGTGAATGCTGCCATTAATGACATTAGCGTCTCACACAACCACTCATGGCAGTGAGCATGAGGGCGATGAGCCTGAGAGAAGCCGTCCCACCACATCCAGTGCCAAAGGCAGGGACCACCGTGTACCGGCCAGGAAGGACAAAACCACCACAGCTCCCCCAAGGCCCATTGAGGTTGCACCACCCCCATCCCTCACTGCATCAGCGCCTGCAACAATCACCACACCAAGGTCAGAGGAGTCCAGCATCTCTGGGGAGGTGGCAGCCACGGCCCCTCTGCAAATCCAGGACAGCCCCTCGTCCATCTGTGGGGCGTCATAGGAGGACTCCTACCCCACTCTATACACCCCCGAGCCATGCAATGTCCCCCAGGTGTTGTGCATGGACTCTGGGGAGGGTGACACACCAGTCCGAAGTGCACATGGCGATGCACCAGGAGACGCAGATCCCGGGCCCAGTACCCCATTCGAGGCCCTGTCAGGACAACTCACTGCCCTCATCACTGACTTCAATGAGGAAAACCGCCAGGGCAGGTTGGAGTTACTCGAGGAGCTCAGGCAAATGCGTCAGGTTTTCACGGAAAGCACCAACCGTGTGTGTGAGGCACTTGGGCGCATTGCAGACGCCCTTGTGGCAGCACGTCCCATTCCTGCGACTCAGCAGGAGGACACCCCCACAACCAGTCCCCCCACCCCGGCAAGCCCAGCGCACCGCTTGCTGCGTTCTCAGCGGCGCAGGAACATGCCCCCCCTGGGCACCGGGAGCATGGATCAATAGACTATGCTGCCACATGTGGCCTCAATGTGCCACACGGGACTACTGTTGCGGATTTGGGGGGAGGGGGGTGAGGGTGTGTATGGGAGTTGGGGGGAGGGGGGTGAGGGTGTGTATGGGAGTTGGGGGGAGGGGGGTGAGGGTGGAGGTTTTGTTGTACATGTGTGAACCTACTAATACAATACACCGGTTGTGCATAAAAATATCAGAGTGGACATTGATCAATGTGCATGTGTCTTTTAATGACTCACAGTGCATGGTGTACATGTATCCCCACAACCAGTGCCCGATGCCCTGTCATCCTGACACCCTCAGCTGACTTGAGTGTCAGAAATATTGTCCAATCAATGATTGCCACACGGCACATCCCTCCTGTGCATCTGCACTGTGATGCTGTCCTGCCAATTCTTCATCCACCCCCTCATCATCATCTGGTGGTAGCAGTCCCAGGTCAGGGGGCAGTGGCACGTTCCGACGGATGCACATATTGTGCAGCCTTACACATGCCATGGTGATCCTGGCCACCTTCTCGTGGCTGTTGATGAGTGCTCCACCCGAACGGCTGTGGCAACAAAATGGTGCCTTCAACAGGCCAAATTACTGCTCTATGGCCACCCGTGTACGGGTATGGGCTCGATTGTAGTCCTCCTCATGCCTGCTCTGTGGGTTGCGGATAGGGGCCATGAGCCACGGCTTCAAAGGGTAGCCACCATCACCTGCATGGAAGGGGAATGAAGGTAAGTGTTTGTACATTGATGGTGGCGAACTGTAGCAGTCTTGCATGGCAGCTGGTGATTCCTGGCCATACACACATGTCCCTGGTTGCATCAACCCCATTACTGGCCCGGCTATGTGTCCTGTGCCATGGAATGATGGAGGGGTGGCTTCTTCAAGATGGCTTATGGTGTGCACTCACATCTTGTTGCACGTGCACCTTATATGCGTGCAGCAGTGTTGGCCTGAATTCATAGATGTGTTGGGTTCTGTGAGATTTGGTGGCAGGGGGTGTTGACTGTAGTCAGTAGCATACTTGTCTTACTGCAATGATCAGTACCATGTTTACTTGCACCACTACTATGGGTGTGCAGAACCAGTGACACGCTGCTGTATCCCTGTTGGGCTCACTTCTATGCACTCCCTGGGACGTCTGTCTTGTGTGGTGGTATGCAGGAGGCTGCGAGATAGGGCATATGCAGTGCATGGTGCAGGATGCCCTTACGGTGTATGAGGTCCGCCGATGAGTGGTGCTTGTGTTGTGGTATTGGGCCAGGTTACCTGTCGGACGAATAGTGTTGTATTTTCTGCATTCTAGCACCGCTGTGAGGTTAGGCAGTCATGTGCCATATCGATTGCCTTGGGGCACTGTGTTCTGTGGGGTGCACATCGTGCACCGGCCTCGACATTCCCACACAGGTGTAGTATGCACCCCCCCCTTTCCCACCAAGTTGGGGTATGCAGCCACCCTACTCATGGCCCCAAGGCGCTGCCATGACCCAATCAGGTGACTCACCAAACAGCCAGGCACATTGTCCAGCATGTTGCTCCATATAGCGCGGTAGCATGGAGTTCCGCAGGACCAGGGGGTCATGTATTGATCGGGGGTATCGGGCACAGCAATGTGTGATGGCTTTACTGGCATTTCATACCATCTGGACGTCAATGGAGTGGTATTGCTTGCGGTTGCGATACGCCACCTCCATTGCATCTGGAAAGACCAATTCCACGTGGGTGCAGTCGAGGGCACCTATGCAATTTGGCATGCCTGTCAGTGCATGGTAGGCAACCTATGTATCCAATATCTCCTGGGGTGTCCGGGGTAGGGATATGTAGTCCCTTGTGTGTTTGATGAGGGCATCCAGCACTTGGTTGAGTATATGTGAAAATATGGCCTGTGGTATGCTATGCATGTGCCCCACTGTATGCTGCTACGTGCCTGTGGCAAGGAAGTGGAGAACAGACACTACCCTGAGTAGAGGGAGTATTGCAGTGTGGATTTCTATGAGGCTCACTATGTCATCATGTGTCAGGTCCACTATGGTGGTGATGGTGTCCCGGGTCAAGGCGTACAGGGTGTGGATCTGATCTGGTGTGAGGTTGAAGTGGAGGCTCTGATGCGAGGGATTGGGGGCTGCCAGCGTGGTAATGGTGGCTGCACCGGTAGGGCATGCTGGGCCTGTCCCACCCTCCTTCTCCTCCTGTGTGTCCTCTGTGGTGGGGGCTGTGGTTGTTGCTGTTGTTGTCGTTGCTGCCTTGCAAGCAGGGCCTCCAGGTCCAGTAATCCTGCTACAATTGGTATCATCTTGGTGTGGGAGGGGGTGTGGTGAGTGGGTGTGCTCCTTTTGTGCTGTGCCAGACTCCATTGCCTCCACCTGTGCTGGTTGAGTGCACTGTGCCTCTTGGAAACACTGCTCAGGGTTCTTAACACCTTCTCGGCGATGCCGGTATTTACTCCATGCCGGTAAGGTACTTTGCGGCCTTGTCAAGGCTGTTTTTTGCATGTCCGCATGACTTGGCATCAGCTCCGGTTTACGCCATGCCGCTAATTTCGGCATGGGGTGTTGTGTGCGCGCCACAAGACCGCTATTTACAGCCTCGTACTTTACGGCGCCATAAATAATGGTCTAGAGGGTCAGAATGGCCCATAAAGGTAAACGATGCCGGTAATCCTTTACCGGCATCGTTTTTCCCTTAACGCCCAACTCGGAATGACCCCCAATATCTCATTGGGTTGCTAATGAGAAGGGGAGGAGACTTCCTCTGCTCCTCTGGGAAAGAGACAATGGGTTCCTTGAACTGAAAGAAAATGCTAATTTGGGTGTGACTGATACCAACTGCCCAGGAAGACAAGCCCATGTGACTCTCTGGCTCAGCCAAGCCTTGGAGGCAGGCCAGACTGCAAATGTGGATTAGAAATTGAAGTAACTGTATGTTTGTGGAAAAGACCTATAGCAAATTGTACTGAACTGGTAGAAATATGGGATTTATAGGTTATTAAAATGAAAATATTGTTCACAAGTAGAAACTACTCTGGAAATTCTGCGACATTCAGAGACTGAACCACGAAAAAGTTCATATTCTAGCAATTGTGATGATATTAGGAACATGAAAATGTCCATAAATATGCCCAGATGGTGTGATATGATATGATATGATATGGCATTTGTAACGCGCCTATACACAAGTGCATGTATGTGTAAAAATTGGTACAGAACTAGCACTGAGTAACCGCCCAAAAGCACAAACAATTGTCATTTGTGAACCAAAACTCGTAGGAAGATAAGATTTGGACAGAAACATACTTTAGTCAATCTGTCATGTAATTATGTATTATTAACAAGTTGTGCATTTTGGAAATATGTTTTTTGGGAAAAATAGATTTCTGGGTAAAAGCAAAGGGGAGGGATTTATTTTGGACCCTAAACACTGTGCCACTCTGACACATGATGACACATCATGACACACTGTTCCTTTCTCATATCAGGAGAGGGGGAATTCTCTGACCTATCAGATCCTTAGAGGGTTGGGCATAGTATAATCAGCCTCACCACCCCTTTGGAAGATGGATAAATAGGTACTGTTGAGGACCCAGAAACACAGACACATTTACTCATCACTGATCTACCGGCGAAGCGCTCTGCAGGAAGAACCCATCTCTAGACTCCAGAACCGGACTCCAGAACCCTGAAGCAGAGGCCTAACCCAAACAGATGAACCCTTTTCAGCAGGCCTTTAAAATCTAGCAACCTGTTTTTAACCCCTAAACTTCCACGGGGCCGAAACAATCCAACAGCCTCGCTGAGCTGTTTTGCTGCTTCTGGCCAAGAACCCTTGCTCGAACCCAAGATCCAGATAAGTCCAGCAGAGCTGTCACCCAGAACCCATCAGATCCAGGCCAAGAGGCCGTGCAGACCAGAGTGCCTTGCTGAGAGTAGTCCAGGTGTCCTGAATCATGTCCGGTGGCGAGGGAATTCCAGCCAAACCTTCGACCAGCTCTTTGACGGGTCCATTCCATTCCAAAGCCATAGTAGTGAGTATTTAGCATAGAACTGTCCATAGTAATTTCTTAATATTAAGTAATCCCATTCAAACCATTCCAACACATCCATAACTGCATTATTGAATCTCTTTTGTCTATGTTGAATTTTTCTCTCATCCACATAATCCTGTGATAATTGTAGAGATAATCATCTTGGCGCTAATATATATTTTCTGGAGAAAGGCAATCGTCTCAGGCAGATAGAAACCATCCGGAGGCACTTCTGGATCGGTGTCTGTGCTGTCCATGTAGTTTGCGGCTACATATACTCCCTAGTGTTAAGAAATCTTTGTTACAAATCTTCAACAGCGCATCTTTCATTTTGAAATCTTGACTCTTTTGAGAAAAATCGACCTTCATTAAAACCTCTGTAACTTTTGAACCATATATGCTAGGAACGACATTTAAATGTCATTTTGAAGCTAACATCCTCAGTTTTCAAACGAACTAAGAACCGCATTCCAAACCTGATAATTTTGCTGTAATCACATTTTTCATGCGCTGAAAAGTTTGCCGCGATTTCGCATTTGGCTCAATTTCACCACATGTAAAAACAGCTATTTCTTGCTTTCAACTTCTGAATTTTGTTTTCCATCTGCTAATCATTCTACAATCATTGTTAGTGTTTACCTGACCCAATCCAAAGCAACTCTCACTAGTTCTGAAACCCATTTAGCAAATTAAAAAACATTTTTTGCATTTTTTCCATCACTTCATATTACATTCAAAAGCATTTGACCTGTTTAAAATCAGCCCTGTTTCTCTCTGCTTGCTGGGGGCAATCGGGATTGAAACTGCAATTGTTGATTGTTATTCCTGAAGCCTGTGTGCCCTCATTCCATCTCATCATATTGCATATTGGGGGGAGTGAGCAATAACAGGGGGAAAGAGTGATCACATTGTCTTTGATTGAAGTCATATCAAGTTTTATTTCTGTGTTGCATTCTTTCCCATCATTGCATTTCCTTGTAATTATTCTCTGCTACCTTATTCTTCCTATTCCTACTCCTAATTGATTAAAAAGATTGTTTATATTGTAATATTACCCATTGCTGACCATTGCATAAATATTCATAAGTGTGATATCCCAATATTGTTCATATTCATAAAAAGCTTGATATATATATATTTTGTGAAACTCATCAAATAAATCTTTTGATTTGCAAAGCAAACCTCTTTTGACATAAAATATATAAATAAGGGTTTCCATTGGGCATCCCATACTAGGCATTGACTTGGTTGGAGTGCTGGGTTGAAATCACTTACACCATAAAAAGACAAAAAACTGGTGTTGTCTCATCCCCGATGTTTGCAAACAGTCCGGATGTTCAAGGACAGCCCTGTGATGTTCGCGAACATCTCAGATGTTCGGGGATATCATGCCTATTTCTGCATTACAGAGATGGTGAAAAGCAGCTTTAGGATGCTTAAAAGCATTTGCGCCACTCAATGAAACTGTATGGAATTTTGCAATATCATTCTAGACGTGACCCTGAATGCTTCTGTTTGGTGCTTTTTGCCAAGGGGGAGCAAAATTAGCCAGGGGTCTCAAAATATTTAGAAGGCTTATATACTTGGTGCCATTTGATGAATCTGCACAACATTTTTAGATCCCGATTTGGATGTTTTTGGTGGGATTTTGTCAAGAGGTTGCAAAATTAGAGGGGGGTCTTACCATGTTTAGATGGCTTATAGCTTTGTTGCCATTTGACGGATGTGCACAAAAGTTTTCAGAAAGATTATAGACGCAACCTTGAATGTCTGTGAATGGATTCGGGCAAGTGGGGGCTAAGTTATGTGACACTTTTCAAAAAATTAAACATGAACGGATTTGCAGCAAACTCCTGCAAGGAGCTTTGGCAAGGACCTGAATGCATGGTTTTGCAAATGTGTCTGTGTTTTCTTTTTTAAAGTATCATAATGTAGGTACAAAAAATCGTGATAAACCTTTGGTGACTGAGGCCATGGTCAGGGGCAAGATTGTCTTGGTCATAATCTGGCTCCTGACCATGACCACAAGGGACTAGCATATGTGGTAATGTTTACAAAATCGGAATAGATCTGAATGGGAAAGACAATTGTGCATTTTGGCTACAGCCCAAAGTGCTAGTCAGGATTTCAGCAAACATTTGAGAGGAGAATCAGCAAGGACCTCAAAGCATGGTTTCGAAAATCTGACAAATGTGTACTCTGATTTGCTTATTGGGGCATGCAGCATGGCCGAAGCCCTAGGTTTCAATGGGACTGAAGTGCTACACTGGATTACAACAAACCTGCCCAAGGAGCATCAGCAAGGACGTGAAAGCATGCTTTTGCAAATCTGTCGTGTGTTTTATTTTTTCAAAGTCTCCACATGTAAGTACAAAAAAATAGTGATATAAACTTGGTGCATGGGCAGTGGGCCTGGCCCTCGGCAATGACAAATGTCTACTCTGTTTTGTCTATTGGGGAATGTGGCATCGCCGAAGCCCATGTGCCATGGATTGTGTAAACCGGCCATGGTCACACTATGAGGGTATAGTGGACACTGAACTTGGATGCATGGTAGGTGCAGTGAAAAACGGGGATGGTTGGGTGGGGCTGGGATAATGGTCGAGCCACATGCCCTAGGCAATTCAACCATGACTTGCATCCCCAGCATGCACTGCTGATAATGACACACATCAGTATGCATTTCAAAAATATTTGTTTGTTACAGGAGGTTTACAGTTCTTTCATATAAGTTAAAAGATGAATTATTAATAACTTATATACAGTCATGTAACATCATGAAACCTTTTCACTCATAAAAACCTATGAAATTCACAGAAAAACCTTTGTTAAAGGGACGTTGAGGTCAAGTTGCACTAATAAAAACCTATCAAAATCAGTTAAAGACGTTGGTAAAGGGACTTATGGTTAAGTTGCACTAATAAAAATCTATGCAATTCAGTGAAAAAAAGGTGTTAAAGTGACGTTATAGTTACAAGTAAAACCGAACCCCCCCCATAAAAATGCCAATTATGGTAAACTAAGCAACAATACTTTGCGCCACCATGTGCACTGTGAAGTCTAACAACCCGGACATCAAAGATGACATCTGAAACCAAGGGTTTGCTCACATTGAGAGTGATTCAAGATAATTAGAATCAAAGTCCTTTCCAAAATTCTTATATCTGGGAATAGATCCCTCTCTCTCTCCTGTAATTCAAATAATAAAGATGTTTGTCTTTCAAATTACATCACTGGTAACAGTTCTTTAATTTCATTTATGTCCCTAAATGGAATGGTTTCCCATTGTTTTAGCTCAAATTTTTTTTAATATCCTACTATTACCGTCAGACACCCTCTTTTGTCATATGTGGATGGTGCTATTCTTAGCTCTCCCATTTAAGAATTACAAAAGAGCTTCTACTGTCATCCCCATTAATAGTTGTATGTTGCTTCATAGGCATGTATAACGCTAACAGAAGTTGGGGGCCAGTCCTTAGTATAACTTAGAGTCTTCCTGTATGCACTGTGATACTACCCCAATGGGTTAGACACACATATAGTAGCAATTCTTTACCTGATTGAGCCCCCATTGTAATGAAGGGCAACAATCAACCGGCGTTCCACATGTATTATGTTCTCGGATGCCATTTTGAATTTCCCTTTATTCCTTTGTTTACAATATGACATCACACGCTTTCCGTGTGACCTCATACATTTCTTGTGCCCATTGTACTGCTGTTTATCAATAACAGAACAGTTCCATTGACTCACTCTCACGAGTGAACCCATCTATGCTTGTGAAATCATTATGAAACAAATTATCTAATTGATTAAATGCTATCTATCTATTATAATAGCTTTAATCATTTATCAGCCGCATAATAATTCATTTATTCTGCAATTCATGGTCCTTCTTGTCATGTAATATTTATTCGTGCAGATTGTGTTTATCCTCTCGCTCTCCTATATATTTATAACAATGAGTTATTTTGCATTATTAACAGAGTGCACTTGGTCGGGCATCCTCAAATGTTATTAGTCCAGCACAAATGTGATACAACAGGCTACTATCTAGTTGCCCATGTCCATTTTCCATTGAAATTATATGTTCATTTCTCTACAGGTGATTCACGCACCACAACGGTGACTCTCCTTCGGGTATGAGTTAAACAATTTCTCCATCATATTACAAATGGGAATAATATATAAGACAAATGCATTCCCAATATAAATTTAGTGGTCGGTCATGATTATGTCCCTTTCTCCAAGCAACGCACAACGGTTGCATATTGAGATTCTTTCTCTAATCAGTTCAATGAAATATTCTATTTAGTCTAAAGCATAGTGAACTAGACTAATGGCATTTAATGACATTTGAAATGGCTATTCTTAATCAGTTTGTTATTCTGTCCCAACACGTCACAATTCGACAGACTATATTACCGTACACTTAATGGTCTATTCGTAGTTAACATTGATGCAATGTCAATGCAGACATTCCTTGCATCCTAGAATACAACAGGCTATGTGTACACTACCCATCTAGACATGTCCCCAGTACCTCAAAAAATAACACTTTTAAAAAGAAAACTAATACAAACAGAAACTATACCAGATCTCCCTGCAATACCACTAAAAAACTAAGAACTGCTGCTGTCAAATAATACAAACACAAAACCCTCTAGTCCTAAAACAACTGCACGTACATCAGAAGACAAAGACTCAAATGTCTCTACTCAAAAAAACAACTGCAGGCCCATCAAATGATACAGAGGCACAACTCTCTGGTCCATATACATGCAACACAACTGGAGTACATTGCAATACAAATGTAGAAATCAATCGTCTCTTCCAATTGCCACCAATTGTTCACAACATGTACTTAAACGTCTCAGAGCAGTTATGTTTGAAAATGCTTGTCCTTCATAGAAATGCCACAAATAATCCTGATAGCAATTATACTGTCTCGAGTATAAGGCAAGAATCCATATACTGTACTGGAATGGTAGAATTCACCGTAAACACATAGGAAGATCCACAAGAATTCCTAATGTTCTTACTACAAGTATTAGAAACCAAAACATCCCTATAAAAGAAATCATCCAGATTTCATACATGTGGAAACACACATGCACTATTTACAACCATGGTTCACAAAAGCATATGCCTCATCAACAATTTGTCTATGTATCCATACCAAATTATGAATCCATTCAATTTCACCAGCTTCTGCAGAATGCAAATCATGGCATATTATGCCCTTTTTGCAATTCAGACAATTGTTCCACCATACAAATAAACTCACATGGCCAAAATGTCATACTAATGCTTCTAAGGTACAAGGCAGATAGTACCAAAAATAACTGTAAAATCACTAGCTTTACACACAGCCAAGTATCTCTTGGCAAGAAAACCTTCAGAACAGTAGTCATAATCTACCACACTTGTGCCACAACCACTTCAGGTTCTATACTGCACTTGTCAAAAAGGAAATGGTTGGTTTGAATATAACAACACTTCTTTTACCAGCAAATCTAACAAATACCCACTTAATATTCATTCAACCCAAAATGACTCACTAAAGTATAGTACAATACACAGTTAGAATATGCCAACAGGTTTCTAACTACTTTAAACATACCCTTCATATAATACACATTTATATATAATGTGACTCACTAAAGGATAGTACAATACACAGTTAGAATATGCCAACAGGTTTCTAACTACTTTAAACATACCCTTCATATAATACATATATTTATATATAATATAATCCAGATTTATTACCATATGCAATTAAGTATCCATACCCAGCTACATGTTTTTTTCTTCACAAAGAAACAACTACAGATTACATAAGCACTAGCCTCAATTATAATACAATCATAAATACCATATACACTTCAATAATATAGTGCCACCATGTTACAAATCCTGTATACCACCCCTACAGTACCTATAATTACTGTGCACATAATACTGTGGCTAGTGGCCAGATTCTTGCGGGAGTGTCCTATGGCCATGCCCCTGAGAATATGGCCACTGGCCACAACCAGAACAAAAGAATTAAACCATATAACAAGTACGTACAATACACCTTCAAATAACAAGACTCACTAGAACCCCCCAATCCCAAAGACGTCTGAGGACAAATCTTCGTGTCCGCTAAAAGGAAAGTTGACTGTGGGTCGGAGGCACCTGCATAGCTTCGTTTCACCTATAAAAACAGATCCATATTTGTTCCACTCCCCACACTTTCCAGGCACTCTTTCGGCCACAAAATAACCCCAGAAGTATTTTCCAGACTTTTTCTTACCGTACTGTGGTAAGAGGGCTCTGCTAAGAGCCTGCTTTACTTTCAGCAGTGTGTCACTTGAGCTTGAGAGGTATATCAGGTATAGGTGTAATCTAAGGAGGAGACAAATGTATTTGTCCCCCTCAACTTTTGTAGAACTGTAAATGGTCCACGCAACTCTATCATGACTGCATTTGTAAGTTGAAAATGCAGTCAAGACCTGATCTCTGTCCTGCTCTGAGCATGGCCCTCTTGCAGTGGCAACATTGTCTCAATGTGCAGCCAGACAGTCTAGAAGTAGAACAAAAGTATCACTTCTTCACCATTTCATCTCATGCTAGGTGATCAAGTTTCAAATGTCTGTCACGTTTTTTAGTGTTTGGTAAACAAGTGTGATGCATTCTTAATACAAGGGTCAAATGGGGTGATATACACCTCTATAGCATGCAGGGTGGACAATACATTAATGTGTGCAATCTACAGCCATTCTCATTCGCACCTACCATTCTGAAATCAGTGGTACTCTTAAAATATTTTTTATAAACTTCCCCCAGCCTATTTTACGAAATTGCTTAAAAAATTCACTTTATTCCTATCAATCTTACTTGCATTTGTTTTTGATGTTCATAATGTGTCAATAACATGATTGGTGACTGTACTCCCTTTATGTTATAAATGTGATATACCGGTGATTGTTTTTGAAATGTCCTTTTAATATTTCTCTGGGTCATTATAAACACATAATCAGACCCCGTTCCCCCAGTATATTGTACTCCTTCAAAGGTAATCCAAGGGCAATAAAAGTCATTAAAAAAGGAGCTTACAACAAGCAAGAAGTAGCACATATTTATTGGACCCACAACATCTGGGAGACACAGTTCAGACAGCCCCGTAGAACTGAATGTAATTATCTCTCGACTCCGCCCACTACAGCTGAAAATCTTATACAGAAACTGCAGAATTACCATACAACATTTTAGTTACATTTTTATGGCAGGTCAAATAAGCTGATTGATGGAACTACATTAGGCCCCTATAGGAATGTGTACATTACGTGACCATAATTGGGTAAAACATTTCTTAGAACTATCTCACAGTGACACCACTCTTGACATCACAAACCTTCCCAAACAGCCCCACAATTATCTGATTTTGCTGATCAGTCAAAACCCGTGTGTGCTATTGTTTGGCATTGGCCAATCTACACATATGCATACTGATTGGATATGGCATCATGAGATGGCAACCGGCGAGATATTCACACTGAGTCTGACCAATGATGTGCCCCACAGACATTAGCAAGGATACTTTCCAATTGTTAGGGGAGTTTTCCTAAAGTCCTACTGGCATTACGACTTTAGTAAGCTATCCCAGTGGTTTGTAGATCCTCAACTCTTAGTATTAGTATCAGTCTGTACTAGCTCAGGACCTTGGTAGAGTGGCAGAGCAGTCAAGAGGAGGATGTGAGCTGTAGGTAAGAACACTGAATCTTAGCTAGACAGGCGCAGCAGCAGCAAAGAAGTACTTACACTTCTATATAACAAGTGTATATTTATTATATTTACCCCAGAATCAGTTTACATACTTCAGACGTTTATACTAGAACACTTAGGAATACTTGATAATACACTTCAAAGGGCACTTTCACTTTTCTGTTCGTTTGCGGTTACATTTGTAGCAATGTTAGAAAGGGAAAAGACAATGTTATCGTATCATCAGTTTCTGCACACTCATGCGGTTTACAACGGTATGGTATGGTAATGTTTATTTATATAGCACCTATACACAGGCAAGTGTTTCAAAGCGCTCAAGGAGGGAGGGAGCAAGGGAGAAAAAACAACAGTCACTCAGAGCCCTTGAATTTCTGAGACGATAAGAGTCTGCACAGCAGATTAAATGAATATTATACATTTAACAGTTTAGATACAGCAAAAAGGCCTGCCAGCGATTCAGTGTTTTTTTTTTACAAGTGCACATTAAGGGATGAAGACAAGGGAGAACAGACAGAACATCTACAGGCAGGGCTACATACAGATCTTGTAAGTGCGGGAGGGGAAGGGAGCAGGGTAACAAGTGCACCCAGTCAGTAGAGATTGGTGAAGTGCGGAGAGAGAAGCCCTTAAGGTTTTATTACAAATGCAGTGGGGTGTAGGGCTTTGCGGCAAGTGCAGAAGGACTGGCAGGGGTGCCTGGAACCTGTGAGACTCTGAGGTAAATAAACTGAGCAGAGGGAGGGAAGAAGGAAGAGCAGAGAGCTAGGTTAGCAGGGTAGGGTGAAAGAGAAGGAAGAGGAGAAGAGGAAGGTCTTGAGAAGTTTCTGGAACTTGAGAATTTCAGGCTCAAGACGGAGGGTGACAGGGTTGATGTTCCAGAGGGAAGCACCTGCTGAGAAAAGGGATCTCCCTCCAAACTCAGCTTGGAGAAGCGTCTCATACGCAGAAGGTTGGAGGTAGAAGAGCAGAGGTCTCGAGAGGGACAGTATTTAGGAAGGCAACGTTGAAAGTAATAGGTCCAAGGCCCCAGAAAGCCTTGTGAACAATGCAGAGGGTCTTGAATTTGATCCTTGCAGCCACAGGGAGCCAGTGAAGGGTTTTTAGCACCGGAGAGATGTAGTCCCTGGGCTTGAGGACAAGGATAAGTCTTACAAATCTGTTCTGGATGAGTTGCAGAGGGCGCAGGGCCGAAGCAGAGAGGTTGAGGAAGAGGCTGTTACAGTAGTCCAGCCTGTAGAGGACTAGGGCTCTGGAGACAGTAAACCGCTGAAGGAAAGTGAGAAAAGGTAGAGTGCCTCTAATAGTTAGATTTTACACTATACGGCACTGCATTTACTCTGCAAACACATATCGTAAAGTCACTTAAAGGGAGGAACATGGTTAGTTAGTGTAACATGAGCTTAGTTCAAGGTTCTAGAGATGGTTTCTTCGCCTATTAAGTAATTTAAGTCCAAAAACTGAACCCTAGCTAATGGCAGTTTGGAGAGGGCTTGAAGTCTTGACAAGCAATGAATTACGCAGAGTTCCTATGGATTTCTTCTAGTTTCTAGTGTTATTGAAGCAGCAAGTTAACAACTAACAAGGGAGAGCTTAAAACGGACTCGAGAAGGGGTCACAAGCAGTGGCTTGGGTCTTAGGTAAGATGGGGTTGCCGTGGACACCTCTAATTGCACTCCAACACTCTTGAGCGACTTCTCGGAATCCAGGGCTCAAGTCCTAAGAATTAAAGTGGGGGGACTCATCCACAAACGCAATCGGATGTGATGCTACTAGAAATTAGCATACTAAGTTGAAATATGCACATTTCATTAAATTGGCTTTGCATAACCACCAAAAATGCACAGGACGAATGGCATTTGCCTTTCATAAAATCAACACACACACAAAACCGAGAGAGAATATTTTCTTCTAATGGTGTATTTGAAAACATTAAAAGGTGTGCATGTGTTAAACTCCAAGAACCAAAACAAATGTTTTCCCTGGGACTATCAGCATCGAAATGAGATATTTCACTGTTAGTTTGTTATTTTTCATCAGGTTATATAGTGCATTGGTGAAGGGTCCAGCCTGGAAACCTGACAACTGCTTTTTGATGCTCGAGGTACTCTTTAATTCATAAATCCAAATAGGACATTCAACGTTTCCCATTTTAGCAGGGGGGGCTGAGTCCACCCTCTGAAAAAAGTGGGTGGACTCCGTCCCCCCACGTATACCCTCGACTTGAGCCCTGTCGGAATCAGATAAGCAATGCGTTTTTCCCCACAGTACTTTAGGTTAAAAGAAAATGTTAGTGCTGGATGCTCTGCGATGTTGTAGCTCTGGACTCGACCTCTGGATTCCTTGATCTGATGACAGAAGGCAGGAAAATGGATGGGATCGCTCAGCAGCAGTCTCGAGGGAGGACCTGTAACATGACTTTCAGCAACTTCTTGGTTCACTCTGTGGTTTTGGAACCTTTCCTGCAGCACCAACAAATGACACAGATTGCTCGGTAAATCTTCTTTGCTTCCTGCATTCCCACTCTCTGATGAGGGTGCCTGAGTGAGTTGGATCATATCTCTGGAGTGTCCTTAGAGGTTCAGCAAAGTTTTCAACAGATTTGGCATTTCCATGATGATGGCCTCCAAATGGGCAGCAGGTCTCCTGCTATTGGGCTTCCGCAGCTCTGGAAACCCCTAGGACCTCGGGAGATGGCTTGTTTCTAAGTTTGTCTTGGGACTGGTTGTTCTCACCAGCGAAAGAGAAGGCGTTGTCCTCGGCGAAGCTCCTCTGTTGGGCAGAAAACGGGGTCAAGACAGCAGTGGTTGCTTTGCAGTGTTGCAAATGGTCTGCAAGTGTCTCTGGTTGTCTACTTCTTCAGTTACTTCAGCTTCCAGTGGTCGATTTGCTTTTCACACTTGAAGCCTCACCTTTTATACAGTCCCAGAACACACTCCTCTGCAATTTCTCTCAGCATTTTACAGAAAGGGGTGTTTGGCTGTCCAATCAGGACAGCCAGACCCCCTGTGGGAGCTCGACCTATTCAGGCACCCTGGCAGACAACAGATGGGGGGGGGCAGAAAACTCCTCTCCATCTTCCTTCCTTCCCCAGACACTCTGGAGCCTAGGCTGGGATACCCATGGTTTCCCGCCAAAGGCAAAATGCACACAAAGACCACCCCCTCCCAGAATGGTAGAGGTAGGGCTAACAAAGAACAACCACACTAATAATGTTGAAAAAAGGAGGGATGGCCCAAGTTTGTACGTGGGTGCTCCTATTGTGCACTACCCTCTGTGTACGCTTTGGGCATAGCCTGAAGTATCAGATATGCACTAGTTGGTAGAACACATCCACTGCCAACAGCCATAACTAGGTGACTGTCTATGTAACTAAAAAAGTCACAGGAACAGGAGAAGGGGGATACCATGTATCCCTTTGGCACTCCACTGAAAGTGGTGTGTACACATTTCTCAGACTATAGAGTTTTGAGAGAGATACTAAGTATCTCTCTATCCTTAAAAACTGTAGTTACTTGAGGATACAAAACAAATTATCTTAAAGCAGGACCCTAAGGGTCCACAGCAACACTGCCCATAAGGAGCTGTGTGCTGCAGTTGCAAAAACACAAATGCCTTTAGAAGCTATGGAGCATACAGACACCATAGTACAGGTGGAATACAAAGAATAGAGTTCCAAAAGACTGAGCCCACAAGAATGAATGAGAGGAAAAAGGCTCCACTCATTCAGGATTGAAAGAAAAAGGTCAAGAGGTCCGGTAAAACGTACTGGGGATCTCACTAGGAGAGGGGATGACGCATACAAATGATACATCTTCCTAACACTTGTCCCCCCAGACTAGGGACAGAAGGATCTAATCCACTCCTGGGTGACTCTCTTGATCCAGTCGGACATACTTCCTGGAGAGACTCTCAGCATTCTTATGTCTGACCTGTGCTCAATACTGAAGTCAAAGCTTTGTAGGCTTATGGACCACCTGACCTGAGCAATGTTGGGTTTTCTCCTTTCATTTGATTCAGCCACATTAAGGGTTGGTGGTCAGTTTGAATCTCGAAAGTAGTTCCATATAGGTATGGTCTTTATTTCTTCAGGGCCCACACAATAGAAAACCATTCACGTTCAATGGTTGCCCACCTTGTTTCCATATCTTTTAACTTTCTACTAATTAAGCAGATGGGGCGTTCCCTGCATTTGCCATCAAATTGGCTCAATATTGCTCCTATCCCTGTGTTTGAAGCATCAGTTTGGACTAGGAAGGCCTGCATGTAATCTGGAGCAATCAACACTGGAGCTTTAAAGAAGGCTTCTTTCAGCTCCTGGAACGCTTTTGCACAGTCCTAATTCAACTTGACCTTCTTAGGGTACCTAGGGGAGGATATGGTATTCAGAGGAGAAGCTATAGTCCCAATGTTCTCAATTAAGTTCCTGCTGTAATAACCAGTAAGTCCTATGAAGGCACTTACTTGAGTTGGATTAGTTGTATTGGCCCAGTCTTGTACAGCATGTACTTTTCTGGGTAAGGGCTTGATTTCCCCTTTTCCTACCTCATGACCAAGGTAGACCACTTTACTCTGACTAACTTGGCATTTACTTGCTTTGATAGTCAGATTGGCCTGTTAAAGGGCCTGCAACACATGTCCCAGGTGGTCAAGATGTTCTTCCCAGGTAGGGCTAAACACTGCTATGTCTTCCAAGTATGCCATTCAGATGTTTTCTAACCCATTCAGAACATGGTTAACCTTTCTCTGGGGTGTGGCAGGTGAATTCTTTAAACCAAAGGGCTTGACCTTAAACTGAAACACGCCTTATGGGGTTGAGAATGCAGTCTTCTCCTTGGACTGGTCAGTAATGGCAATCTGCCAATAACCACTTGTCAGGTCAAATGTACTGTGGAATTTGGCTGAGCCCAGCTTATCCACCCGTTCATCTGTCCTTGGCAAGGTATGGGCATCAGTCTTGGTAACTGCATGTAATGCCCTATAGTCCACTCAAGCTCTAAATTCTTTAGTTCCTGCTTTTGGCACTAACACAACTGGGCTAGCCCATGGAATGTTCAGTCACTCTAAAGTCAAGCATTCTATTGACCTCTTCTTTTATGTGATTCCTCACATTATCTGACATCCTGTAGCCCCTGCTTTTTACAGGTACACTATCACCAGTGTCAATATCATGCTGGCCCCAAGGAGTGAAGCCTGGTATTAGTTAAAACAGAGGGGCAAAGTGTGTTAGCAAGGCTTTGCACTCCTCCCTTTGCTGTATTGTCAGATTAGTAAAAAGTTGTACCCCTTCTACTGCCCGATCTGAAGGGTGTCCCCTTAAAAGATCTGGGAGAGGCTCACTCTCCTCTTCTTCTTGATCAGAAGCTAAGAGCAAAGCTCCTAACTCTGGTCTGGAAACATAAGCCTTAAGACGGTTGGCATGAAAGACCCTGGGGCCCTCCTTAGGGTTGCCCAAGCCTACCTAATAATTGGCCTTTCCAAGTTTTCCTACAACTTTGAAGGGTCTGTCCATTTGTCCTGCAAGACCCTCTGTCTTACTGGGACCATGATGAGAGCCTGTTAGTCTGGAGTAAACTCCACTATGTTTGCCTCCTGGTTGTGCCATTGCTTAATCAGAGCTTGACCAGCTTCAAAGTCTCAGTAGCCTCTGTCATCATGAGTGCCATCCTCTGTCTGAGGCCAAGCACATAGTCAGTAATCCTTACTGGCTTGAGGGAAGGAGCACTCTCCAGACCCACCTTGACCAGGGCCAAAGGGCCTCTGACTGGATGACCATACAGTAACTCAAAGGGGCTAAAGCCCACTCCAGCTTGAGGAACTTCTCTATAGGCAAATACATGGAGTGACAGAAGAAGGCCCCACTTTCTCCTAAGTGGTTCTTCCAAAATGCCATTCATGCTCTTCATGGTTCTATTAAACCTCTCTACCAGGCCATTTGTCTGAGGGTGTTAGGCAGTTGAGAACTTGTAGGTGACCCCACAGGTTTTCCACATGACATGCATGTTGTAGGACATAAAATGTGACCCCCTGTCAGATACAACCTCCTTAGGAAATCCTGTTCTGGTAAAAATAACAATTAGGGCCTTAGCCACTGCCTGAGCAGTAACAGTTTTCATTGGAATAGCGTCAGGGTACCTGGTGGCATGGTCGAGAACAACCAATATAAATTGGTTGCCTGGCGATGTGGGAGGGTCTAGCGGACCAACAATGCCAATCCCCACCCTCACTAAAAGAACTCCCACTACAGGGAGAGGCACTAATGGTGCAACATTATTGGCT
Source organism: Ambystoma mexicanum (assembly GCF_040938575.1). NCBI lineage: Eukaryota > Metazoa > Chordata > Amphibia > Caudata > Ambystomatidae > Ambystoma > Ambystoma mexicanum. The sequence goes on along the minus strand of NC_090932.1, from coordinate 479,135,864 downwards.
CCACTCTTGCCAGATAACTGGAAAGTGTGGCAACTCCTACAGTATTGTTCAATCTCTGCACCCATCTTGGGCCAGGAAAAGTACAATGAGCTCCTCTTCTTGGTCCTCCTAGAGCTTAAGTGACCAGCCAGGGGGAATTCATAGTCAAACTTTAGGAATTTGGGTCTCGATTCCTGGGGTACCACCAGTCTCCTGAGGACTCCTGGAACAGACTCAATAGGCTCAGTGCAGAGACTTCCATCCTCCCAGTATAGTCTATGCTTCCCAGGATCTTGCCCTTCACTCTGGGAAGCTGCCTACTGATGCAGACCTTCCAGAGAGGTATCCTCTTGTTGTCCCCTACTGAAGTCTGTCCTTGAGGGTCCACCTTCTGCAAGCAAAGTCTGCAGCTCAGAATGATCTCTTGGATCCAGATCTTCTAGATAGACATGATTGAATCTCCTCCTCCTCTGACTAATCAGAAGAGGGATCTTCAGGGGGTGCCTTTGGCCCCAACTCAGCCTTAGCTGGTGGTGACCTCTAGGTTTTCAACAGCAACCTTTTTCCTTGTGGAAGTTTTGGGCTTGGGGCCCTTATTTCCTTTATAGACTCTAGGTTTCCCCTTGGTCTCTGTTGGAAGATCATTTAAAGTTGCTTCTTTGGTGTTCCTTGTCAACTCCTTTTTTTCTTCTTTGAGGGTGCTGGTGACTACACCTAAGGCCTTTAAATCATTGCCCAACAGTACTCTTTCTGGTATTTTTGATTGAACACTTACATGAATGTTTACAGTCATCTCATTAAACTTAATGATAGCTGGCAATACTGGGCACATTTGGACTGGGCCTCCTGCTAATTTAGTTAGCATTTTGGGAGCCTTAGCAAGCAACTTCCTCAGGTTTAAACGTTCATCTACCACAGTTATAGTGGCAGTGTTCTGAAGTGTGTGTTTCCGTGTGGCTTTTGGAAACATTGCCCCTGCTGAGGAGTCTTTCTGAGTGGCTTTCTTTTGGAGGAGGTGGCTTATGGCCGAACGCATTGTGTGTTTCACTGTTCCCGTCATTCGGAGGATGTGCTGTGTCCTAATTTCGCTGATTTCCATGTCTGCTCTCACTGTGGCTTCACCAGCTTGGACTTGCATTTCCTGGGGAAGTCAGTGTGCAGCTCTGTATGTTTGGATAAAAGGTCAACAATGGAAGTTAGCGCTACTCTGATTGTTTTTGCATACCTCCTATTACGGCTGCACTCTAAAGAGTGACTTTGTATTTGTTTGTTTTTATTATTCCAATGTCAGTCCTTGGCTGTGAAGGTGATCATGTAAGACTTTGTTCATTTTTTTCCATAATATAAAGTATGATAAGAATTCCCCACCCCCCGAGTGCTTTTTACCCAGTGAACTTATAAAGAGTCATCTGGTGGCCCGCTGCATAGTGGCAATTATGTTTCTATCTCCGGGTGACTGCTATATCAGAACCACCTGATTTCACAGAGGAAATTAAACCTAAAGGAGATCGTATAATGGTCTTGCGGAGTGAAGCTTTACATAAGGGGAAGCAAGTTCGAAGCCCTCCGAAATTGAGAAAATCTTTGAGGGACAGGCACAAACCTAAAAAAGGAAAGAAAGAAGGGGTACCCAGTGGAAGGATGGCACACAATGCACAACCCAGGATTACTGGGGATTTTCTATGATGTGAGAGTACCTTACCCAACCCCCCAATATGTATTGGCAATAATAGCGAACTACCAGTATCAGATACTATATCAGTGGTTACACCTATGGAAGCTATGACTATTAAGGCTGATTATGATCCCCAACTTTCCTGTTCTGCCCACTCATTGGATAATAATGGATCCCTGCTGACATAGTGTGAAACCATAAGGCGGAAATCATTGGGACCGCAACAGCTGGAGTGGGATGTAACACAGTTTCTTAATTTGTCAGCCAGCACTAACTTAGTGGCTCTGATGTCACCCCCGGAAGACACTGGGGCCCTAAATGGTTCTATCCAAGGTTCTACACAACTATCTGCACCTAGGGGTATCAGCAAGGTAGTTACCCATCTGATCTGCTGACTGAGTTAATAGCTAAATTAGAAGCTTTGTTTGCCCTGCCCTCTGTAATCACTACCGATCAGCAGATTTTATATACTATGATGATCAGATTGTTGGAGCCGGATGGAACGGTTTACTCTATCGCATAACTGCTTTAGAAGAATGTCGTCACCCATGATCCTGTGTCCAACTATTTAGTAGGAGCTGCAGAGAGGAATCCTAAATGTCCTATGGAGGGACTTGATACTGTGGACCTAGATGTTGCGAGTGAATCAATTGTGGTCTCTGATGTCTCAGACATGTACTGGAGGTCACAAGATTCCGTAAACATTGCAGCCGTCTCAAAGGAGAGGCCCTTGAGGCACTATGTTCCAAGATATCTATGATATCTATGATGGAAGCTATTTCCCCCGATAATAAGATCAGCCCTCAATTGAAAGAATCAAGGGGGCAATGTTTTTTGGCAGGGTCCACACTGCCTACCCATCCTCCAACTGGGGTACCGGGGCTACCACCATCAGACATTATACCAAAATCAGTGCAAGCACCTGCAGTGATTTCCACAGTGCAATGTGAAAGCACTAGGCGCTCTGCGACCCTACTTGGTATGTTGGATAAGTGGGCCCGTTCTAGGCCTCCTGTGCCCCTTTTTTACCCTTCTTCACCAGCAACATCTCTGAATGATTGGGTGGGCGAAGTGAACATTCATCAAGGCCATCCAAGGTTAACTTTATAAACACCAATCCTTCAGCACTATTGGGTGAGGAGAAGCGGGATAGGCATGTCAGCTGGGAAACAGCAGTAAAAATCCCCAGGTGGGCCAGTTCTTCTTTTTTACCCCCACCTAATGGGGTGGTTATGGCTCATGTAGTGCCCCCTCCCCCTACCCCTAAAGGCATCCATGATTCTGGTCCTTACAGTGTGTCCACTGGCAATAGGGTGACGGGGTAGTTGAGGCTGGGCTCCTCGGTAAGGCTAGAGGAGATCCATACATCAGATACCAGCCCTTTCTGAAACAGAACTGCCCTATTGAGACTAGGGCCTCCGTCCCCTGGTTGTCCGCTATCTCCTCCAAAGACATTCTGCAGATAAAGCTCCTGAAGTTGGGAAGCCCCAGCAACTGAGCTTTGATTCTCTTTGCCACCTCTATGGCCGTGTCATTACTGTGTGCCAATGCCAATACATTACTTTGGTTTTCAAGCTCACAGTTTGTCATCATAGGCCAACGCTTAGACGCCCTCTTGGTCAAGCTCAGCAATTGACCTGTAACATGATATGATATGATATGATATGGCATTTACAACGCGCCTATACACAAGTGTTTCAAGGCGCGACGAGGCGGGGGGAACAAGGGGAGACAGACAACTATCCTACTAGGCCAGGTGTCATTCAGTTTGCGCAAGTGCAGGGTGGAGGGGAAGGGAAAAGTGCAAGGGGAGAGGAGAAGTACAGTACAGGTATAGTAGAAATAAGATAAATAATAAGGGCCAGCTGGTGGCAAGTGCAAGATAAGTGCAGACAAGTGCTGGGAGGGGAGCTGTAGGGATACATAGACAGTCCCACAGTGCAGGGGTTGCCAAGGAGGCAGTGCAGGGGAGAGTGGCACGGCCATGGACCGGGATAGGTGAGTGGCCCCGTTGCAGATTCAGTGCAGTTTCAGTAAAATTAACAGGGGAGAGGGGGAGAGAAAGCGGAGAAAGAGGAAGGTTTTGAGGTGCTTCCAGAACCGGAGATGTTCTCCTCAAGTTTCATGGACCCTATATGTATAGATGGGGTAGTGTGGGACGGCCTACCTCGAGAGAAGCAAACAGTTGCTAAGGATTACGGGGATGTGTGTCCTGTGTACGAAGCTATAACATAGGATGAGCTGTGTTAGGGAGAATTCTCCTTCTAGGGCTAATTTCCCTCACCTAGTGAGTCCCCCAGCAGCTTTGCTGGATTTCTGGAGTTTATGTTTTCCACCTGGTAAGAGTGTACATCCTTTTTCCACTCTTACATGTGTTTTGACCTATGTGTTTTTACTCATTGTGTGATCTTGGGCACTGGATCACACCACTCCAGGTGCCCCTGTTCTTGTATGGGTTACACCGCACCCTCAGTGTAGTAACCCAGGGTTGTCTTTAAGACTTCCCTCTGACTCCATTTAGCTGGGGCTGGCTACTGTCCCCCAGAGAAAGATAAAGTTGCCATTTACTTTACATAGTCATTTTTACCACAGACCCAGTACACCCCATCTTACATGGAGTACTGGAAAGGGCTAATCTGTACCCCTTTTCTGTCTGTACCTCCCTGAGCATTATTTCACTCTTTTAACATTTGGACTTGGCTGGTGGCAGTGGTATCTACCCTAACTTTTCTACCGTGATTATATTAGATAAACATGGTACTGTTCTTGGCTATTATATTACCCTCGAACATAAACCCGCTTGACCAAATCGTCTTTCTTTTGGCTCCGGTTGGGTTTATTCACCATTTCTTTTTGTTAAAGTCCTTCTTGTGTTTTACTTTGCGTGGCAAACTAGGTCTGCCTTCTTTGTTCACCGTCTTTTGGTGGGCTTCTGCAGAGAAGCCCTCCTCAAAGCGCCGGGGTGTCTAGGTGGGCTGAATGTGAGGGAGGGGTGTAGTCACCCCCTGCACAGGGTATCCTAGAAAACCCAAGTCGCACTTTGCCATGATTGACTGAGGTGGTTGTCCCGGCTGTACAACGCCCCCGCTGCGTGATTGACAGCCAGGTTGAGTGAATGGGGGATTTGCACAGAAAAGGCAGGTCTCTTGGGCTAGAAGTCAGAGTCGCCTCTGGAACTACAAGGAACAGAAGAGAAATGGAGAGAACGACAGCTGCTACAACTAGCCCGTCCCGGTGAAGCCCTGCTGCAGTCCTGAGCTATCTACCTTTCGACGGCTAAGAGGAGATCCAGTCCAGAGTCTTCTTCCCTTGAGCCTGGGGTGGATAACCAGCTCATCTTCTTCAGCCAGAGATCTCCGCCATGGTCGAAATCGCTGCACACTGCTGTAGTGGTCAGGATAGCCACCTGCCGAGTCTCTCCTGTTTTTAAGGAGCACACCTTTTATTCGTTGTCGCTGCTGCGGGCTTCATCCATGTGTGGTGAAGACCCCCTTCAGATGTCCTCCTTCACAACAAAGCTCCAGGAATCGTGGGTCTGCGGGAAACCAACAGGAACAACTGCCAGGGCACCAGCTTCATCATTGGAATAAGGTGCTGTGCTCTACTCGAGGAAACTGGGTGAACCCCCTTTTCTTCATCCTCAAGGCTCGTCCTTATCTTCCCTCCTTCTTATAACTTTTGCTTCCGAACAGTGACAATATCGAAGTATTTTTGGGCTACGCTGAATCGTGAACTGTCTAACGGTGTGATCTTCGGCAACAGGTCTTCAGTGTCACTTAACCCTAGCTCCGACCCTTAGACTTTGAACTCCTGTTTCTGAGTGTTTCTCGATGCTGTCTGCCTAACCTAAATATTGCCAGTGATTTTTGCCTCCAACTCCCTCTGGGTATCTCAGGTGCTGAGTGTTTTTGACCCGGTAGCATTTCATGTCACGGATACGTGTTTATTGAGTAGACTGAACTGTCAAAAAGTGATTGCAACCGTATCCGCGGTATCGTGTTTTGTTCATGACACAGGTTCATTCAAACACAGGGTACTTACCTTGAGACATACTGTACAAAGTGAATTGGTTAGTTGTTGTATATTTAACGTGTGGTTTTGTTTAAAGTTTAATAGAAGTGTTGTGTTTATAACTGATGGTTTAACAATAAATGTACTTATATTTTTTTACCTGAAACCTTGAGTCAGTGTTTGCTTGAGCCACAGTAATTGTGGTCCCTTTGTGTAATCTCTGCTACTGCTCATATAATCTTGAGATAAGACTGGCTGCTCTGCTACTGCTACCACTATAACTTAGTAGTACAGGTGTGTACCAAAGGTAAAACTTGTATTGCCACCTGTAGTCTTAATTGTGTGTAGTGGTCCCTAAGGGCACTGCCCAGGATTCTGCCTAACACTGGTGTACAGCGGGGAGGATTTGGAAGTAGAGTGATTACACTTAGAGTACTGCTGTTGCTTGGGTTCAACTAACCACAAGGCTAACACCACTAATTCTATTTAACTGAGAAATCATGTCAAGTATGGAAAACTACACTGAAGAGAGTCTTTTACTCTATACTGATGAGGTTCTTAGAACCATGTGGAGAGATACAAATCTCTCTGGTAAAGGAAAAAAGTCTGAACTGGTTGCAAAGTTAATAGGAAAAAGTCTGGAGAGTGGGTCAGAAGGGCCTACCACTCCAGCCAATGTGGATTTTGATGTTTCTGATTCTGAGAGTGTTAATTTAGAAGAAGTAGATGGGTCCTTGCTAGGAAACCCTACAACTCCATTGCCTGCTCAGAATGCACAACCTCTGTCCACAGGGACCCCCACAGGTCCTACACTTACTCCTGCATTTATTGCACTTGAGAAAATGAGACTTGAATTAAAAGTGAAACGTATTGATGCACAAACTGCCATGAAAACCCTGTATGCCAAAGGAAATGATTGGTATGTATGAGACTAAACTTGATGTGTTGGATTGGTTAGCACTGTCTGAGTACAATCATGGGATTCAAGGTACCTCAGGGAATCAGTAGATTCCTTGACTTTTCTCTAGGCTTCCCCCTGTTGCAAGTGATGCTGTAATGGAGTTGGGGGAGGAGGATAAGCAGGATTATGAGTGTGTGAAACTAGCATTAATAGCTAGGTTTGGGAAGACCCCTTCCCAGTACCTTAAGAGGTTTAGAAACCTCAAAATGCATGATGATACCCCTTGGGCTACCTGGGTGTGTGACTGTTTGAAAAACTTAGATGGTTGTGTTAAGGTTTTCAAAGTGAACACTTATGAAGGTTTGAGGAATCTTATAATGTTGGAGTCTATTTTAGATGCCTGCTCTCCGGAGCTTAGACAGCACTTGGCTGATTCAAAGGAGATAGATCCTAAGAAGTTAGCTAAGGCTGCTGACTTGTGGGTTGCCAACAGGGCTACTCACAAGAATTCTGGGGCAACTCAGAAGAAGGAAGAGGGAAAGCAGTCCAAGAAAGACAACACAGAGAATTCCAATATTTCCAATCCAAAAGAGGGCCCCAAACATAACCAAGGTAAGCCACAAGGTAAACAGAATCAGGCTAGTGTACCACCTGATTCCACAACGGATGGATGTCAGAGCAAGCCCCCATTCCAGAGAGCATTTGGGAAATGCTTTGTTTGTGGATTGCCTGGCCATGTGAAAGGAGATCCCAAGTGTAAGGGTAAACCTTCAGGGATCAACACTGTCTCCTTAGCCTTCTCCCAGGTGGATGAAGTACCTATGACAAGTGGAAACGTTCAGCTACTAGCTGATGAGCCCATGATAGTCTCAGCTAGTGTTTCTTTAGTGTCCTTGGGTCTTTGGGAACAACAGAACTTAGATATCTATAACTCAGTCCCAGATAACATTAAAGAGTATTACCAAGATAGTGTTCTTGTGAATGGTCAGGAGACCCCTGCCATCAGATACACTGGAGCCAGCATAACTGTGGTTGATGAATGTTTTTTTCAAGGTGGAGGATGTTGCTAAGGCACCCAAACACCTAACCAAGTTAGCTGGAGGCCCTGCGCAAATGGTTCCCCAGTTACCAGCTCTCATCCAGTGTAATGACATGACTGTCAGGATACCTGTAAGTGTGCAAAATAGCGTACCTGGGAGGGTCCTGTTGGGTAATGACCTTAAAACTCTTGGAGTTGTGTCTAGTACCCCCAGGCCCCCCAGTAGAAGGAAGCAGAAGCTCACAAGGTCTGCAAAGGAGAGAACCTTAAGAGGCTTTCCTGGGGACATGATAGAGGAAGTTATCATCCCAAGTCCACAGGACTTACTTACTGCCATTGCAGGGCAAGAAAAGACAAAAGGGAAACCTAAGTCTGCCAGCAAGAAACCAGCAAGCACTCCTGTGCCCAGGAGGACATCTCCGAGACTGTCCAAAATCACACCTGTGACTCCCACACCAGCTGAGTGTGAGGTTCAACCCTGTATGGTCAAACTAGATACTGAGGAATCAGATCTAGAAGAGGATCTTACCTTGGTAGGAGATCTTGACCCTGTTGACCATCCTGAGCTGCAGTCGTTACTGGCAGAAGGTGGACCCAACAGGGAGGATTTCAGCAAGGGACAAAGAGAGTGTCCTACCTTGGAAGGTCTTCGCCAACAGGCCACTTCTCAGCTCAATGGGACTGAGCCTGGGAAGTATAGGTTGCACTGGGAAGATGGTCTCTTCTACAGTGAACCAACTGAGTCAACCCCTGGAGACTACAAAAGACTGGTAGTACCTCTAGTGAACCGACTCCAGTTTCTGCAATTAGCCCATGAGGTAGCTTTGACTGGTCACTTAAGTTTTAAGAAGACCAAGGAAAGGCTCTCTCTGCACTTCTACTGGCCTAAGATGGGTACAGAAGTAGACAAATTCTGCAGAAACTGCCGCACTTGCCAAACCTCTGGCAAAAGTGGGTCCAAGAATGTGGCACCCTTAGTGCCTCTCCCAGTGGTGGGAATTCCTTTTGAGAGGGTGGGGATTGACATGTTTGGTCCTCTTGACCCTCCCACATGTTCAGGCAACAGGTTTATCCTGGTTGTAGTAGACCATGCCACTAGGCTTCCTGAAGCCATACCTATGAGGACTGTTACGGCTCTGGCTGTGGCTATGGCCCTACTGGGTATTTTTACCAGAGTAGGTTTTCCTAAGGAGGTGATATCTGACAGGAGATCACATTTTATGTCCAACTACATGCAAACCCTCTGGAAAACCTGTGGAGTTATCTACAAGTTCTCAACTGCCTACCACCCCCAAACCAATGGACTGGTAGAGAGGTTTAGCAGAACTATGAAGAGTATGATAGGTGCTTTAGAAGAACCCCTTAGAAGAAAGTGGGACCTTCTACTGCCATGCCTTCTCTTTGCTTATAGAGAAGTCCCTCAAGAGGGAGTAGGATTTAGTCCCTTCGAACTTCTCTATGCCCATCCAGTCAGAGGTATTGGCCCTGATTAAGGAGGGGTTGGAGAGTGCTCCTTCCCCCAAGCCAGTTAGAGTGACTGATGTGATAGGTCTCCGGAGGAGAATGTCACACATGATGGCAGAGGCAAGTGATAACTTGAGAGCTGGTCAAGCTCTGGTCAAGCATTGGCATGACCAGAAGCCTTGTGCAAACTGAACGGGCAGCCCATGAAGGCGGAACCTAAGGCTGAAGTAAACAGTGTATCACACTAGTGGTAGCCACCTAGCAAAGTTAAAACATACTATAAATTTGGTATGTAATTAGTTGTATTTAAATTGGTGGTGTTGTCAGGGATACACCGTTAATTCATACTCGTGATGTACTCTAGAAACCTCTAGAGGTTAAACAAAACCAGTGAATTGTTTTGTGAAGGTATAATCTGTATAATTAAGAGAAACAATTCTTATCATTGTTGGTGCCATTTTTATTACACACGGCTGCCTATGTCAAGACAGCTGAATATTGATTACGGTGTCCCAATATAAAGGAGGAGCAGAGAGCAACAAAAAAGGAAAAAGGAACTGTAAGCAGTATCAAAGTACTTTTGGGCTACGCTGAATCGTGAACTAACGGTGTGATCTTCGGCAACAGGTCTCTGGTGTCACTTAACCCTGGCTCCAACCCTTTGACTTTTGAACTCCTGTTTCTGAGTGTTTCTCAATGCTGTCTACCTAACCTAAATATTGCCTGTGATTTTTGCCTCCAACCCCCTCTGGGTATCTCAGGTGCTAAGTGTGTTTTTGCACCAGTAGCATTTCATGTCACGGATACGCGTTTATTGAGTAGACCGAATTGTCAAAAAGTTTTCTCAACCGTATCCACGGTATCGTGTTTTGTTCATAACACCGGTTCATTCTAACCCAGGGTACTTACCTTGATACATACTGTACAAAGTGAATTGGTTAGTTGTTGTATGTTTAACATGTGGTTTTGTTTAAAGTTTTATAGAAGTGTTGTGGTTATAACTGATGGTTTAAAAATAAATGTGCTTATATTTTTTTACCTGAAACCTTGAGTCAGTGTTTGCTTGAGCCACAGTAATTGTGGTCCCTTTGTGTAATCTCTGCTACTGCTCATATACTCTTGAGATAAGCCTGGCTGCTCTGCTACTGCTACCACTATAACTTAGTAGTACAGGCTTGTACCAAAGGTAAAACTTGTATTGCCACCTGTAGTCTTAATTGTGTGTAGTGGTCCCTAAGGGCACTGCACAGGATTCTGCCTAACAGGCTGTCAGCTGTAGAGAGTCCTGAGTACCCATGTGATGGGGATTCCTGACTGGCTAAGATTGCCAGCTGGAACAAATGAGGTTACAGAAATCTATTGCACTCACACGATTACTTGTCTCTTTTGATCACATTTGATATATCTATGCTACCGTAGACTTGGTTAGATAACTCTCTCCAGGTGGAGGGCCACTACATTTATCAGACTATGGCTAAAAAGGGCCAGAAGGGTAGGCCATTTTGGGGTCTTATAATTGGTATTAAATACAACTTTTGCTACTGCCATTTTGTGGCCCTCTCGGTTGATGATAATGTGATGGCAGTGGAGGTGTGGCAGGAGGAAAGTGTGAATGATTGGAAAATGTTGATGATTAATGTGTACGTACCCCAAAGTACTAAAGTATTGAATAATATACAAGCAGGCCCTAAAGAGATTTTGTTATCATGTGAAGTGAACTCAGTTGACTATTCAGTCATTCAAGGGCGGATTTAAATGCCAGGTGCGTCAACGAAAATCAATGTGCAGTCTACAGTAAAGTTACAAAAAGGAGTGTGATGAAGCAACAGAAATGCAACTCTAAGGGGAAACTGTGGGTTTCTCTTTTGAGGCATTGGAACCTATATATGCTAAATAGCAGAATCGGTGGAGACATCCCAGGGAACTTTACCTTGGGGGGAATGACTGAGGCCACCTTGGATTATTTCTTCAGAAATGACACCTATTTACTTATGGCCGAAGAGTTAAAGGTCGTCCCCATAGAGTTCAGTGACCATTATATCCTGTTGCTTCTTATTAACTTGCAACACACTAGACTTAGGGAGAGTGGTTGCATTGGTATTGATACTAACCATGCTGGCAATTGCGTACGCTGGACGGCGAAGCATTTGCCTAAGATGGATACCAGGATGTCTGGACTACATGATGATGATATTGTTGACATGAGGTGTATGAATTGTGATGAGATGGAGGCATGGATTAGAACCCTGACTACAAAAATTGGTACAGGTAATCAAGTGCCTGGGGTGATTTGTAGTAAACCCCTGCATATATTTGATGGGGCCATATGGGATGCCAAGAGAGCAATGCGCAGGGAGAAACGTATGGCACATATTTTGGGACTGTCAGCCCCTTTATTGACCTTTCGAATAAGATGTGCCAAGAAAAATTATCAAGGATGGCTTAAGAGATGGAGGTTATCCTCCCTTAATGCACGTTGACAGAAAATGATTGTGGCCCTTAGGAGCGACAATCATAGGAAGATCTGGGGTATGTTGGCTGAGGCCAAGGGGGTCCATAAAAAACAAATGTTGAATTCTATACAGGAAACGGAATGGCTGGGCCATGTGAACAGGCATAGTTCAGATAGTGCTATGATTTCCCCCCCGAATTATGTAATCAGGGGCTGGCCCATGACCTTTGATGAAGTTGACATTCGAATGGCAATTCTGAAACTTAAAAACTCTAGCGCACCCGGTCCTAGCGTTCTGGCCAGTGTGGTATTAAATCAGAGCTCCCAACAGTGGTTGTGTGGTGTGTATGGCACAAAGTATCCCTGTATCTTGGCAGCAGTCTGTTCTTATTCCAGAATATAGGAAAGGTGACCACCTATTGCCGGAGAATTACAGGCTGCGATCATTATTGGATGTGACAGGGAAAATCTTTTCTAATTTTGTCCTGAGTGTGCTTCAGTCTTGGGTTTAGGAGTCCCAAGTGATGCAATTTACACAGACGGGGTTCCACCCTGGCTGTTGTGCGTTGCACAACCTTGGGATGCTTGACTTTCTGATCAGGAGAACATTGTAGCCTGGTGGGCATACATTATATGTTACTTTTGTTGACTTCAGAGCAGCATTTGACAGAGTCAACCGTGCAAAACTGTGGGGTAAATTGCTATCCTCTGGGTGTCCGAAATGGATTGCTAATGTTCTTAAAGGCCTACACTTCAATACCCAAGCTCACGTCAGAATGACCGAAGAGGGAGGGCCATCTGCCCCAGCTATCATTTTTAAAGGGGTGAAACAGGGCTGTACGATTGCACTGTTGCTCTATAATCTTTATATGGCTGATCTTCCAGCTCTTTTTACACCCGACATTGCGTGTTGTCCCAAGGTGGGTGGGAGGACTATCGCTTGTATTTTCTACGCTGACAATTTGGTCATGCTGAACTATACTTATAGTGGAGCAAAATCTATGTTCGACAACCTGATTAAGAAAGTGATGGCAAATGAGCTGAGCATTAATATGGGGAAGACAAAGGTCTTGGTCATCTGGACAACAAAAAATGAAGTGTCCCGGCTTTTACACTTGCCTCAGAAAGATTGATTACATTGTATCATACCCTTATTTAGGTTTGGACCTGAGCAGCAGAAGAACCTATATGTATATAGTGGCTGCCAAGAAGGCCAAAGCTCTACGTATGATCCAGCTAATTGGTAACGTTGTAAGAAACACGTTGGAGTTTCAATGGAGGGGATTATCATTCTTTACAGACAGTTCTTCCGCCCCATGGTGTTACATGGTCTGGAGGCATAGGCCATGGTGGATTTGCGCTGGTTAAACCTGCTGGAGGGATCGTTTTGGAAGCGTATTCCGAGGTTGAGTGCCTCAACTAAAAATAAATACAATCGGCTAGAGTCGGGGCTTCATTAGAAGAGGTTTATTACATATGAAAACTCATATGAAACCAAAATGTCAACTGCTCTCGTTTTTGGGGTTGGGAGTAAACTCGCCCTATGGTAGTGGGGCTGAGCGATTTGATAAGTTAACCATCAACCTGTATAAAAGTATTGGATGGTGCCCTGACTTCCTAAGAGGAACAAGCTATGGACGTTTAAAGTACATATTTAAAAGCAAAGTCAAACAGTGTGACTTGGTCTAATAATTATGCCCACTTGGCCACTCTTCAAAGTGACTGCTATGTCTCAGAGTGGTGCATGAAAATCTTCAACCTCAGAGATATCTAAGGCAATGTCCGAATCCCTCGATCCAGAGTTTTCATCTGAGGCTGCGCATTCAGCAGCTGCCAATATATGTTTTTTTGTTGCACAGCTGGAGATTCCACTTATGGACTGATATTGCCTTACCTGTAAAATTCCTGGGAAATTGGAGATGGCAACACATCTCTTCACTGAATGTGAGGCCCTGAGCACTGAATATATGAACACTATAGGTTGCATGGTACATTCCCAGTATTCGATAAAGGAAGATTCATTTTGGAACTACTGGCTCAACACTGAGATTGAAAGTGTACATATCGCACTTTACCGATTATGGAGCATTATTACAAAAAAGCCTGCCCAATGTTAATTGACCCATGCCGGTTACTAATGAAAGTACTTATGAATTCTATCTGTACAGTTTTAGGAAATGTTTAGAATGTTTAGCATGTTCTCTCTATTTAATGTTATAATGTAAAGTAGTAGTATTTTGATCAATTGGGTAGGGCCTACACCTAACACCAAATACCTAATGCCTAACACCAAACACAAAACATAGTAAGACAATAGGTTTGTACTTGTGTGTTGATGTGCACTGGAGTATTTGTGATTTTGTAACTGGCGAATTTGTAATAAGCAATTGATGATTCCTTTGAGGACTTTGTGATTTTGCGACTTTGTAATTGTTGATTTGTAACTGTGAATTGAATTGTGTATTGTGATATTATATTTTGTAAAAGTTCTTCTAGAACTAAATATAAATAAATAAATAAATAAATACATACATACATACATACATACATACATACATACATACATACATACATACGTTATACTGGCCCCACTTTTGTCTCTAAATGCAGGGGTGTCCTGACCATTCTCAAATACACTGGGCCTCATTATAACTTTGCCGTTCGGAAACACTGATGCCGGTAAGCCTACTGGCACCGGTGTTTCCCAGTTCGTCACAGTACAACTCTGCGGGCGGATGCCATTCCGCCCACCAGGGTCAGACCTGGTGGGCAGAACAGCACCCGCCCGCAGAGTTTCACAGAAGCACCAGCACTGTTATTAATGGTGCTAGTGCTTCCGTGTTGCCCATTCCCATGGAGTCCTGGAAATGAGGACTTACAAAATTGCTGGCGCCTGACGTCCCAGACTCTGGGGTCATAATATCCCAGTGTTACTGGGAAGTCAGGCGTCAGTTATTCATTATGGGTCTGGCGGTAAGCCGCAGCGATATCACCAGCAGGCTTACCACCAGACCAGTAATGAGGCCCACTGTCTTTATAATACACTTTACTATTATCAGGAATGGAATTATAGAGCTCATGTTTCTGTTGTTCACACAGTCCCAGAGATACTAAAGAAACTCTAGCCTGAACACCAAAGGGTTCTTCGGCTTGTGGGTGAAAGCTAGCCCCTGGCATTGGAATATCCACATTATGTGTGTATGCTAAACTGACAGAGGGGATCCCTGAAGGTTCACCCTTACATCTGGCATCTCCTTTCACATGGTCGCCAGACCCACAACCACACAATTCCCAAATGTCTTTTGGAATGGGGGTTTCTGATAACCTCCCTCTGGGTTGGATCCAGAGGTTTCACTAGCCCTATAAGGCTGTTTATGGGGGAATGTACTCTTGTTATGTTTGTGGCCATCTATTGTTGTGGGATTTTTGGAATGATCTTCTCATCCTTTTTATGCTTTTTTCTTCCCCTTTCTTGCGCTGAGCCCCAGAATCCTTGTGAGTAGACCTATTGGCCACCAGTAAGTGAACAGCACTGCTAGCTTCATGCAGTCCTCTTATTTAGAGTCAGCAATGTGCTGTCTCAGCTCTGGGGAACAGGCCTCATAAATACTTCCCAGCATGAAGAGACACCTCATGCCTTCATAAGAGCTCACCTTGTAGCCCTTAATCCACCCATCTAGGTTTTTCAGGCTTTCACACACCCAAGTGGCCCGCAAGTTACCATCTCTCTTCTTGTGATCCCTAAATATGTTTAGATATTGGGATGGGTTCTTCCCAAACCTGGCTATGAGAGCAGTTTTTACCAACTGTAATCTTGTCTATCAACCTCATTAAACTCCATCACAGCATCACAGCCATTCTGGAGGGACTCTAGAGATTACTCACTTTCACAAATACGTTGTACTTTACATGTAAATTCAGATGTTCTCAGTCAATCAAGAATATCAGTTTTCACATCATAAAAACTCACCAAATCTTTGTGGAGACGAGGCTTCCTGCTTCTGGACTGGTCAGACAAAGAGGACTCTGAAACAGAAGTAGAAACAAGGGACAATGTTTTCATCTCTATTTCATGCTGTCTCTTTTTTACATGAGTATCAGTTCCTTCCTCATTTCCTTGTCTCTCATTTCAGATTGAATTTCTAGTTTCCTGAATTCAAGCTGCATTTTCATTTTTTCTAGCTTCAGAACCAGTTTAGTTGACATGTTAGATAGAGGTAGGGGTGTGGTCAGAGGATTGGCAGGTGGATTAATATTTACATTTCATCCACATCATCTTCTACCTCATTATCTGGAAGTTGAGGGCTAAGCGTTAACAATTGACCATCATTATCTTCTAGATCTATTCTGGAAGTAGTGGTTATAGGCCTACTTACAGCTTTGTAATCCAACAATTTTTGGATTTTTAATTCAGTTTCTTTTTCCGTTTATACTAAGACATTTAGCTTTACACATTTCTTTCTTTTTTTTTAACAGTAAGAGACATAAAGATTTCTGCCTCATAGCTTTCGATTGGGGACATAGTTTTAGTACTTAGTATAGTGACCTGAAGGATGGATACTTTGTTTGCAATACAACCAGAAATCAGTGTAATCCAACCTGCACAAATCCCACCGCTTCCACCAGTGTTAGGGAAGTGTTCCTAAAGTCCTACTGGCAGTAAAACTTTAGTAAGCTATCCCAGTAGTTTGTAGATCCTCAACTCTTTAAATATTTCAGATGCTTATACTAGAACATTTAGGAATACTTGCTAATACACTTCAAAGGGCATAAACACTTTTGTGTTTGTTTGCGGTTACATTTGTAGCAACCTTAGAAAGGGAAAAGACAATGTTATCATATTATCGGTTACTGCTCACTCGTGGTTTTCCACGGTTTATTCGGTAATGCATTTACTAAGCAAACACATATTTTAAAGTCACTTAAAGGGAGGAAAATGGTTAGTTAGTGTAACATAAGCTTACTTCAATGTTCTAGAGATGTTTTTTCCACTTAGTACATCCTTTAAGTCCAACAACACAACCATAGCTGAAGGCGGTTCGGAGAGAGGGCTTGAAGTCTTGACAAGCAGCGAATTACAAAGAGTTCCTTTGGATTTCTCCCGTTTCTAGTGTTTTTGAAGCAGCAAGTTAACAACTAACAATGGAGACCTGAAAACGGACTTGAGAAGGGGACACAAGCAGCGGCCTGGGTCTGAGGTAAGAGGGGGTTGCCCTGGACACCTCTACTTGCACTCCAATGCTCTGCAGCAACTTCTTGGAATCAGGTAAGCAATACCTTTTTCCCCACAGCACCATAGG
This sequence comes from Ambystoma mexicanum, assembly GCF_040938575.1. NCBI lineage: Eukaryota > Metazoa > Chordata > Amphibia > Caudata > Ambystomatidae > Ambystoma > Ambystoma mexicanum. The sequence continues at coordinate 479,119,043 of NC_090932.1, read as the reverse complement.
TTAGAAGAAAATGTTTGTGCTGGATGCTCTGCGATGTTGTAGCTCTGGACCGACCTCTGGATTCCTTGGTCTTATGACGGAAGGTAGGACAATGGATGGGATCTCTCAGCATCAGTCATGAGGCAGGACCTGTAGCAAGACTGTCAGCAACATATTGGTTCACTCTGCGGTTTTGGTTCCTTTTCTGCATCACCAATAAAGGACAGGGATCACCTGGTCAATCTTCTTCACTTCCTGCAGTCCAATACTCTGATGAGGGGGTCTGGGCAAGTTGGATTGGATCTCTGGATTGTCCCTACAGGTTCAGCAAAGATTTGGACAGATTTGGCCTTTCCACAATGAAGCTCTCTAAATGGGCAACTGGTCTCCTGGTATTGGGGTTCCACAAATCTGGAAACTCTAAGGACCTTGGAAGATGGCTCGTTTGAAAGTTTGTCTTGGGATGGATTTTTCCTACTAGCCAAATGCAAGGGGTTGTCCTGGTCGGAGCTCTTCTGTTGCACAGTAAACAGGGCCAGGGCAGCAGTGGTCAGTTCGTGGTGGTCACTTAATAGTCTTGGAAAGGGTCTGCAGGTGACTCTGGTTGTCTTTTTCTTTGACAAAAGATTTTAACTACAATTCTTCAGTTACTTCAGCTTCCAGTAGCCAGCTTGCTTTTCACTCCAGAAGCCTCACCTTTAATACAGTTCCAGCACACACTCCTCTCCAGGCTCTGTTAGCATTTTACAGAAGAGGCATTTGGATCTCCAATCAGGACAGCTAGACCCCTGTGGGAGATGGACCTATTCACACACCACGGAAGACGAAGGACGGGGGGTGGAAAACTCCTCCCCCTCTTCCTGCCTGCCTAGACACTCTGAAGCCTAGGCGGGGATACCCAAGGGTTCCCGCCAAAGGCAAAATGCACACATACACCTGCCCCTCCTAGAATGGTAGAAGAAGGGCTAACAAAGAACAACCATGCTAGTAATAGCGAAAAACGAAAGGAGGCCACAAGTTGGTACTTGGGTGCCACTATTGTGCACTACCGAGGCTACACAATAGTTGGGATTACACGTCCACTGCCACCAACCATAGCTAGTTGACTTTCTATGTGACTAAAAAAGTCACAGGAGCAGAGAGAAGGGGATACTAGGTATCCATTTGGCACCCAACTGAAGGTGGTGTGTGCCAATCTCTCAGACCACAGAGAGATACCTTAAGAACTGTAGTTACTTGAGAATACAGAAAAATAATCTTAAAGGAGGACTCTAAGGGTCCCCAGCAACACTGTGTGGTGCAGTTGTAAAAATACAGATATCTTTAAGAGCTATGGAGCAGACAGACTCCATAGTACAGGTGGAATACAAAGAATAGAGTTCCAAAAGACAGAATGAATGAGAGGAAAAAGGCTCCACTCATTCATGATTGAAAGAAAAAGGTCCAGAGGTCAGGAAAAGTGCTCAGAGAGGGGATGAAGCATAATAATGATAAATCTCCCTAACAACAATGATGCACCCTAGGGACACTGAAATCCCTTTCCACTGATTGGCTCCCTGTGGCATACCGCACAACCCTGACCACAGCGGTCTGAGCCCCCAGCTCCCTTCTCACACTTTGCTGCCAAATATCATCTGAAAAAACTTTACCACACCATAGCTGGATTTTAATTACCTGTATTTGATGTTTATCTACTCAGAAACCAAGGTGCCTAGCTTGTTGGCCTTGAAAGTATCTCTTAGAGTGACTTCTGTGAGACTGAGTTCTCTTGGGAAACTTCAGTCTTGCAACATTTCTGTGCACTGTTTCTGCTGAATGTTAAATAAAATACATACTGCTGTCAAAAAAAGCCTGCAGCCCTTTTATTATGAGTGGTGTACGAAAATGCTTTCCTAACACGGAACTACAATGAAATGGTTTCTCTACTGTTCACACATTGCTCAAAAGCCCTGCTAGGCAGAATTGCAGGCAGTACCCTCTGGGAACATCAACCACAATTAGGACTACAAGTGTAAGCAAAAACCAACCTTTGGTATAAGTCTGTACCACACACATTTGGTAGCGAGCCGAGCAGCCAGGCTTATCTCAAGAGGGAATGTGAGCAGTAGAAGAAGTTACACAGAAGTGTTACAATCACAGTGGTTCAAGTAGACACTTAGATTGAAGGTTTCTTGGTAAAAAATACTTAAACATTTATTTACACCATCATTTGGAAAACATTCACTAGTAGAAATCGCCTCAATATTCAACACCAATATACTACAGCACACAACTCTAAGTTGTAGCGACAGTTTGAGCTCCCCTGAAAAAGGAGCCAAAGGGCACTTCGATTCTTTCAAATGGGAATTAAAAGGCAGAGGTTTGTACAAGGGGTTAGAAAACACTTCTTTCAGATAATGCAAAGGTTCAATGTACAAGGAGCGTCAGTTCAATTCAATAGGCCAGGCCAAAGTCAATAGTCTATTGTTCATGGATAGGACAGCACAGTTCTGGTACAGATGGAGAAGTCTTTGTAAAAGTGTTTAGAAGTAGTTTAGAGGAAAGTGAACAATGTGATGGGTCACAAGCTGATTAGGACTGCAAGTTGGGAAAGTTTCACAAACTTTCACCGCAAGAGTTAGGATCTCTCAACCAGATAGCACAGTACCTTAAAGTGAAGCAAAACAATGTAGCTGAAGACATTGGTTCCTGGCAGTTCCTGCAGATCTCTCTGTTCCTGAGCCTCAGTCGTGGGGACAAGAAGGAGGATGTCGGAGGCCACCTGCACTGCATGGGATCGTCGTCGGAGCAAACAAAATGGCGTCACTTCAGCTCAATTAGCTGTGGCTTCCAAACACAAACTGGTGTCCTTCTCCTTGGTGAACCTTAACCAGCTCTGAGAATGGCATCCAGGCGTTTTCTGAGTTGATTGGTCCCTCCAAATCAAAGGGAGAAGCCATCCTTGAAGGAGCTTCTCTGTCGAATGGAGATCTGGCAATTCGGAGGTGCAACAGGTCTTTACCGGGAAAACCAATGGTCCAGTGGTTGCAGCAGCCATCCTCTTCTAGCTCGTCTTTGGTTCTGTCGTTCCAGTGGTCGACTCTGCCTTCCAGTACTGGAGACTCATCTTTTAAACAGTTTTCTCCCATTCATTCTAGCCTAGCTGTCACTCCGGACAGTCAGCTAGCCAATTACGCCAGAGTCTATTTGGGTCTCCTAGGAGACCAAGCACAGGGAGTTTCAGGCACCTCCCTCACTTCCTGCCCACCCCAGACACTCAGACGCCATGGGCGGACTTCAGTGCTGAAGCACGCCAAAGGCTCACGAACAAAGGGACCAAACCTGGTTTGGCGTGTAGAGTTAAACACCAGAAGGACCTTTCCACAAAGAAACGCCAAAAAAAGATGACCAGAGTCTGTTTTTACAGAGGGTTCTTGGGCGCCATATTGAAACACATGGCGGCCCCTAATTTTTAGCTACTGGTGTGTGGGAATTGAAACAATATTATGCCTCCTATCGCAGCAATTGTATGTGTATTGGCCTAAGCCAAGTTGTCTAAACATCATATGCGAACAAACTCCGCGGCAAGGTCTTGACCTTAGAGAAAGTAATGTAAGTCGCCATCTTGGATTAAGCCGCCATTTTAGGTTCTCTTGTAATATGGAAGTCACCCTGAACATCAGAATGGAGGCCGAATGACATTCTGAGTAAGATTCTGGCCGTAGTGACCTCCGTATGCACAAATAATTAATATGCCTGCAGGCCACTTGTCGGGGTTGCGAACTGAGACCTTGTCCTATTGTTGACCTATGTGTAAATGTACAACTATATCAGCGAAACTAATCAAAATGCATATATTATAGGATTGACCTGGCTAGGAACCCATAGGCCCGGCTCATAGAATGGTTAACCCACGAGAGGGTTGGCCAAGGGCTTGACAAATTGTATAAAAGACCCGAGTATTCCAATGTACGGTCTCTCTTACTAATACATCGAACCTTTGTTGAAGTTCGTTACGTTACTCTGAGAGCCGAATAGCTATCTGTTTGTCAATTGACTTTGGTAACTGTTGTAGCTTTTAAATAAAGCACTTGTATGTTCTTTGTAACCTGTGTTGGTGTGTTTCTTTTTGGGCTTCCCGGCCTCATATTATTTTTATGTTTTCACAGATGGCGCCCGAACAGGGACCCTCAAGATTGATGCAGGATCATTGAAGATTGACGCAGACTATCGAACCGGGATCGGACGGTGTGATACTGCGGGCTCGACCGAACGAGACGCGATACCTCGTCAGCGCTGCACGATCCGATCCTTGGACGATAGTCGTGTGGTCTGACACGGCATCTTGACGAGGGTCCATTTTTGAGGTGGGCAGATTTGTCAAAACCACCAAACACAAGGTAAAATTCGTTAGGTAAGTTCTTTGGTAAACCGTACGGTCCTCCTTAGGTTTGGTCAGGTGCAGTCGTGACCCGGCTCTTAATTTAACCCTGACAATTTGAATTTGGCGTATTGTATCTGCAGACACAATTATTGACCAGGTAAGACCAATTTTTTGTGAAATGCCTGGGAAATTGTCTAGCTGCTTTAGGGCTCTGTTCCGCAGCGATCGACAATCTTTGGAATTTAGCCGCCCGGCACCACAGGAGGGGTCGCCGGCATGTACTATGTACTGTAAGTATGGCATTGGAAGTATAGTATTTAATGATATTTGGCACAGAAAACCAGACATGCCTCCGAATTTCAGTGGCCAATCAATGGTAGTTTCGAGATCCCCCGTATTGAATACCTAGAAACGGTCTTGCTAAAAAAGAAGGCCAGACCTGCAGCATTTGATGTTTTCCAGAATTGGAAAAAAGAAGCATTGCAGCAGCTTAAAAGTAGGGATAAACATGCACGCCGTCACAAGACAAATGCAGAAAAGGCGTTGTTATATGATAAAGAAAAACATTCAGAGTCAGTTAGAAATATGGATAGGGCTTTCTCACTAGGTATCCAGAAAATGTATCCCTCTAAAGATTTCCATGTTTCCGAAGAATTTATTGAAAAAGTGTTAAACGAACGCAGGCCTGGTGCCTCCGCACCACCTCCGTATGATCCTTTCCCGGGTGCTCTGCCCATTCCTGCTGTTATTTCTGCTGTTATTCCTGTTCCCCCTGTGCAACCTATTGTTCCCATTCCTCTAGTTGTTGTTCCTCCACCTATCGCACCACCCCTTTCTCCTATGCCGATCGTTGTACCCCCATTGAATTTGCCCGCACCTTTGCTCCCGAGTGGTTCTGTATTGACTGAAGTTGATCGGGGTGCGGGGTCTACAGGCAAGAAACAGGAATTATTTGCATGGGCTAAGCACTGTATGGAGAAAGGTGATCAAGTTAATGTTTTTTCCACATTATCAAATATAGACAATTTTCCCGAGAAAAATGTTTTTATCGAAGGTTTGGGGACTCATTTATGTGTGATGTGGGGTAGATTACAAAATTCGGATCTCCCACAAGGGGTGAGGGATCTAAATGATTTAGCACTTTCGAGGGACACAGAGGAGAAAGTACATGGTCATGTTGAAGGATTGTTTGAGTATAGGAGGGACTTTGAGAAATCACGAGATGAGGATGATGAAGACGACAGTATGTATGTGCAGAAACGGTTCCTTCCGTGTCGTAGATCGGTACCTGAGGAAGTACGAATCTGTACCAAAGATGCGATTCGATGGATCTCGAATTCATCGATATCGCCAGATGAAGTATATGACACGTATAGTCAGTATACAGTAGAAATGCAAAGGAAGGTGATTCAGGTAATGGTACAGTACCTGCAGGAAGAATGTGTAAGGAAGAAGGTTAGTTGTCCTATAGAGTTATTGGGAATTTGTAAAAGGGCTTTTTCGCCCGACACTTCTTCGACTGCCTTAGCACTCGACCTGGCTCTGTTTCTTAGTAAGCGGTTGGAGTTGTCTATATCTCAGTTGCCTATGAGAGAGGTTCCTCCGACATTTGTCCCAAAAGTTAAGATTCCTGCTAACGCTGGGACTGGTGCACCCGCTGTGGATATCCCTGCACACTATGTATCGCAATTTGTTCACGTCCCGTTTTCACGACAGGAAGTGAACACTATTAGACAATCAATTCCCGATATCAGGAAAAACCCAACAGGGTTTTACAAAGAGATAGAGTCAGTTTTGCAGTCCTCTGTGTTCACCTTAAGTGACATTGACTTGCTATTCCCTGTACTCCTGCCCGTAGATTTATGGAAGCAGGTTCGAACAATAGACGATGTGCCAGGGTTAGGAGATACGTGGGCTAACATGACTAGGTTAGATGGGGAAAGACCAGCTGGTGAAAAACCACCTCCGGTAATACTTACTTTGCCTGATAGAATTGTTGCAAAATTGAAAACCATAATTCCTGAGAAAAGAATTATTTGGGACAAGCTTACGGCCTGTGTTCAAGGGAAAACTGAAGGTGCCACCGAGTTCTTTAATAGATTCGAACAAGTATTCTCCGATTTCAGTGGACAGGACCTGGGCACAGATTCCGGGAAAAGGTTGTTTGTGGACAAATTTGTACGTGGATTGTTGCCCAACATCCAGTCACAGATTATGTCCTCTGAGAGCGCTTGGCAGGCGAAATCCCAATCTGAAGTTTTGCACATGGCTCAGTATTATGAGAACCGTGTGAATAATGAAAAAGAGAAAATAGAGAAGAGGAAAGGAGATTTGAAGACTAAAGTATTGTTACAACAAATTGTTAGAAATCCCAGAGGAGGTACGTCACAGACCAGAGGTCAGTATGTCCCAAAAGGAAAACGCTCCTTTGGGTTCTGTGAATATTAATCAATGTGCCTATTGCCGCCAGGAAGGTCATTGGCAAGCACAGTGCCCCGTCCTTCGACAAAGGTCAAACAATGCGTTTGGGAGTATGGGTAGACGACCTAGAGGTCGCCCCGGAGTAGGGGGCCCTGATAGAGGTCAGTTTTCGCAAGATCCTCAGCAACCTTTTCCACGGGAAAATCAGACTTCGAGTGTGGACACGAGAAACATATTTGATCACCCTTCTGCTGCCTCCCTTTCTGAAGAGCTTCCTTCCGATGACATTTTATTTCGTTAGGACTGCCCGAAGCAGGGTTTGGAACCTTCACCTATTCCCGTTAATCAGAAAGGTCCCTACGTTGAATTGTTAGTGGGGAATAGGAAACATCAGTTTTTGATAGACACTGGAGCACAGAAGTGCTCCATTGATCATTCCCGGGTTCCAAACATTCCACCGTCAGGGCAAACAACTGTTTCTGTAGGGTTTTCTGGTATATCAATTGTTTGTCCGGTTTCTTCGCCGGTGTCTGTTTCTTTGGGTCCTTTTACGGACCATTGTCCCTTCCTTCTGACTTCGAACTGTGGAGAGAATTTGCTGGGGTTAAATTTGTTGAAGAAACTGAATGCAGTAATTCATTGTTCCTCTGATGGAGTACGACTGACGGTTTCACCACAGCAACTTCCCAGTTCCCAGTTTCTGACTCGACCATTGCCTCCAGAGTTTAGTGTTGTCCCAGAATGTTTATGGGCGGTTGACGACAATGATGTCGGGGTACTACAGATTGAGCCTGTTAAAATAGTTTTGAAACATGGAGTTAAATTACCACGCATTCCACAGTATAAAATATCAATTGAGGGTGAGCATGCTTTGAAGTGCATTGTCTCCCATTTTGTGCATCGAGGGGTGATTGAAGAGATTTCAGGTAGTTTATGTAAATGCCAAATTTTGCCTGTATACAAAAAAGGCGACAATGCAATCCCGTACCATTTTATAATTGATCTTCGTGCTATTAACAAAGTTGTCGCCCCACAATTTCCAATTGTGCCTGATGTAACAACGATACTAACAATGATCCCTGCTACAGCTACGTATTTTAGTGTTGTGGACCTAAAGAATGCTTTCTTTAGTATTCCTATACACAAGGAGAGTAGATATTTCTTCGCGTTCACCTTGGGTGGACGTTCATTCACATTTACTTGGGCACCTCAAGGGTATACTGAAAGTCCAAGCATTTATAGTAGAGCTTTGAAAGAGCAGCTTGACACCCTTGAATTGCCACCTACTTGTACACTACTTCAGTATGTCAATGATTTGCTTTTGGCTGCAGATTCTGAAAGTGCTTGTAAAGAAGGCACTGTATTGTTACTTATTCATCTGGCCGAAAACGGTCATAAAGCTTCGCTCAAGAAATTTCAATATTGTTGCCAGGAGGTCGCCTATTTAGGTTACCTCCTGTCAAAGGAGGGGAGAAGGTTGACACCTGAAAGAATAAAACACATTTCTGGCATGTCTGTTCCAAATACACAGAAGGAAGTCAGAGCCTTAATAGGTATGGCTTCCTACTGTAGGTTGTGGATCCCGAACTTTTCACTAGTGATAAAACCGATGTTGGCTTTGACGAAGAAGGGCATTTCTCTGCCACTGCCATGGAAATCGGAACATCAACGATCATTTGAGCTTCTCAAAACCACATTATGCTCTGCACCGGTTCTGGGTACTCCAAATTATGACAAGGCCTTTGTGTTGTTTGTGCATGAATATGATGGATGTGCTTTGGCTGTGTTAACGCAGGAACATGGAGGGAAGAATAGGTTGTGCAGCTACTACTCCTCCGCCCTTGATCCTGTCGCATGCGCTTTGCCGAGATGTTTGCGAGCTGTCGCTGCTGCTGCCGCGTCCGTAAAGCAGAGTGAGGGAATGGTCCTAGGCCATGATTTAATTTTGATGGTACCTCACTCTGTAGATGTCCTATTGAATAAGACTCAAACGCAACACCTCACCTCTGCACGGCTGACAAGGTATGAATTAATTCTGTTTGCCGCTCACATTCAAATTAAGAGGTGTTGTGTTCTTAATCCGGCTGAACTTCTACCTTTCCCGCAAAATACTGTTTGCGGTGACAAAGAATTACATGACTGCCTGTATACCACTGAACAGGAAACGAAGGGCAGGATAGATCTTATAGATACTCCTTAAGGTAATGCAGAAGGGGAGCTGTTTTGTGATGGCTCCTGCTTCAAACTCCCAGATGGTACATCTACAGCTGCCTATGCAGTTACTACGTTGAGTACGGTTGTTGAAACTAAGAGAATTTCGCATAACTCTGTGCAGGCCGCAGAGATTATAGCGTTGACCCGAGCTTGTGAACTCTCCGAAGGGCGTATAGTAAACATATATACTGATAGCCAGTACGCGTTTGGGGTGGCTCACAACTTCGGGAGGCTCTGGTTGGAAAGAGGGTTCCTAACCTCACATGGGACCAAGATCCAGCATGGTCCCCTGATAGTGCAATTGCTCTCGGCACTCTCACTCCCTAGGCAGTTAGCCATCATAAAATGTGCAGCACATCGTAAGTTCATAGATGATGTGGGAAAAGGGAACGCTTTTGCTGACCAGATAGCCAGGCCAACGGCTACAGACCTTAGCGCAGACATGTATGCTCTAAGGGAAACAAAAGATGCCTATGTAATGGATGAGGGTATTGGGTCTGTGCGAGATATTCAAATTGATGCCACAATAGAAGAGTCTAAAAGGTGGGCCGAAGGAATGGGGAAACTGGATGATGATGGGTGTTGGGTGGATACATCTGAAGGAAAATGGTTGCTCCCTGATTCATATGTGCTGGCAATGGTTACGATGGCACACGGTCCTACGCATGTGTGTGCTCAACAGATCACGAAAATGCTAGAACAAGTCTGGGTGAATGATAACATTTTGAAGACTGCACAGCGACATGTTACGAATTGTATGATTTGTTTACAGCACAATGTGGGGAAGGGGACAGTAACTCCAAGGGGTAGCTTTGGGCCCCCTTCTGTTCCCTTCGAGGTCATCCACTTTGATTTTATTGAGATGGAACGGTGTAACAATGTAAAATATGTTCTTGTGATTATTTTTGCTTTTAGTAAATGGGTCGAGGCTTTCCCCGTTAAGGATGCTACTGCCATGACCACTGCAAAGACTATGGTAAAAGAATTCTTTCCACGATTTGGGCCTCCAAAGGTAATTTGGTCAGACAATGGTCCCCATTTTGTTGCAGCAGTAATTTTGCAGATATGCACAGCGTTACACATTGAAAAGCGATTTCACTCGGTTAGACACCCTCAAAGTGCTGGGTTGGTAGAGAGACATAACGGTATCTTAAAGAATAAGCTTGCAAAAACATGTGCCGACAACAAATAGAAATGGCCAGATGCCTTACCTATTATATTGTTAGCCATGCGTACCACACCTAAACTAAGACTGGGCTTTCTCCATTTGAGGTAGTGATGGGGAGACCTGCTAACATTTGGGGTCTTCCAAAGCCTAAAGCATTGAGGGAGGTAGAAAATGTATTGCTTGTAGACTACTGCAACCAGTTGACTAAAAACCTGTATTTCATTTATCATCAGGTCCAATCAGCTTTACCTGTATGGTTTACGGGCCCAGGACACGATATTCAGCCTGGAAGTTGGGTCCTAGTGAAGGCCTACGAAAGGTCTTCCTGTCTCGCTCCTCGCTGGAGGGGACCCTACCAGGTGCTGTTGGTCACCCGGACAGCAGTGCGGGTGGCTGGGAAAAAACATCAAGAAACTTCCTCACCCGACGCCACACATTACAGAAGAAGCAGAACCCCTTGCTGATGCTACAATCTCTGATCCTGGAGTAGCAAACAGCACTGTGAGTGCGTTGGAGAATTTCTCTGAGCCCGTGGAGCTTGGGGAACAGTCCATTTCGTCTCCGCACTCTTTGAAAAAGTCATTTCCGGAAAACATTATTTCAAGTTCTGCGACTTCCGTCGCCTCCGATACGTCGCTTCCCTCAGGAAGTGACGTTACCTTGTTTCCGGATCAAACAGTTTTGGGTACCACCAGGTACGACCTTCGACGAAGAAAATAGAACTACGGCACGGGTCTTTCCGTGCATTTGGAAAGAAGAAGTGATTGAAAGTTTTCTCTTGTAAAAGAAAGTTCCTTTCGAACAAAAGGAAAAAAAGGGATTCTGCTGGCTAGGGTTGGGAAGGACTAAGAAGTCGCGCGACCTTAGTGTCGCCAGCAACGAACATTGGGGTCGTCGATTGAGAAACTACGATGCTTGCCACCTCCACCGCTGCTCCCCGCACTGGACTTGTAAATAAGGGGGTGACCAACTCGGACAACGAACAATGTGCCTGGGCCCCGAAAACGTATTGCTGTGTTGTGTTAATAATAATTGGAATTTGTGTAATTACTGCTGTGGGACTTTGGTACTTCAAAGAAATTTACCCTCTGAAATCTCTACTACCAATTGAGATTGTACCTACTGCTTTGACTCCCTCTGTACACCTTCACACCTTGTCACCTAGAGACTCCCAGCATAGACGAAAGTATCATAATAACACTTTAATGATAGTAATGAATGCAACGCATGCCATTTTTAATAAGAGTAATTGTTGGATTTGCACTCATTTACCGCAACATGGGAACAAGGGGCTAGCATGGTATATTCACCCTTTGCCTTTAACAACTGCTTGCTATGCTTCTCTTAGAGCACTATTCTTTGGCTGTTGGAATGATAGCGTCTCAGGGAACTTTGATGGAACTAATTTAAATGATTTTGAGAAACGTGAATTGACTCCCCTGGGATGCTCGCTTTTTGCAATTAGATGTAGACCAAATGTCGCTTCTATTAGGCCATCTGATAAACTCTCTCTTCCTTTCCAAACTCTAATTTCCTTTAAAATGGCTCCGATAGGCAATAAGGACGCTGTGCCCCCTTCCTACTTTATTAACCATAGCCCCGATTCAGTCCCCTTTTGTGTACAAAGAAATGGCACTCGGCCAATGGGAGATTTTGAAGGTTGTATGAACATTGTAAATTTGACTGGGGAGAACAGACCTCTGTATGTAGGGGGGCCTGTTTATTTCGTTTGTGGTAGTTCAGCATTTCCCTGGTTGCCCAATTACTGGCAGGGAACCTGTTATTTAGGAATCCTGTTACCTGGGGTATTTATAGCTAGTACATTGGAAGTTTCTAAGGCTCGCCCACGACGGGACGAGAATGGAGATACCCCTGGGCAAGTATTGGGAGATATAGCAAAATCAGTTTTGCCCTTTTGGGGACAGATAGCAAACTCTGAAAATATTAGGGGACGAGCAAGAGTACGGGAGAGAACCATCAACCGGACCACGGATATACTCTACAATATGACACTAGAACAAAAGGCAATAAGATTGGTAGCACTCCAAAATCGGATGGCATTAGATGTCATTCTGGCAGAACGTGGTGGAGTATGCAAATTAGTGGGGTCCGCTTGCTGTGTTTTCATACCAAATTCCTCACCGACAATTTTCAAAGCAATACAGAACTTGCACATCCTTAGTTCTGAGGTGCATGTTCCTGTGGGAGATTGGAATATTAGCGCCTGGTTCTGGGATTCTCTACGATCCTGGGGTTGGAAGGTGCTTTCTGTTATCCTGGTTATTTTGGGAATCCTGCTATTCCTTTGTTGCTGTTTGCAATGTCTACCTAGTATATGTGCAATGCTAGGGGGGTGTTGTGCTCAAGCAGTGAGCACAGTAGGACACAAAATGTACGCCCCAGATACAGCATCTAAAGAGTTTGTGTTACAAGAGGTTCTGATGAATGACCTAATGGCTATAGACATTACAGATAATGATTCAGGATGTATGGACGACAATGCATGGAGTTATTTGCAGAAGTATTAGAAATGATATTAGCACTTGGCATAGTCCAAAAGGAGGGTTTGTCGGAATTGAAACAATATTATGCCTCCTATCGCAGAAATTGTATGTGTATTGGCCTACCCCAAGTTGTCTAAACATCATATGCGAACAAACTCTGCGGCAAGGTCTTGACCTTAGAGAAAGTAATGTAAGTCGCCATCTTGGATTAAGCCGCCATTTTAGGTTCTCTTGTAATATGGAAGTCACCCTGAACATCAAAATGGAGGCCGAATGACATTCTGAGTAAGATTCTGGCCGTAGTGACCTCCATATGCACAAATAATTAATATGCCTGCAGGCCACTTGTCAGGGTTGCGAACTGAGACCTTGTCCTATTGTTGACCTATGTGTAAATGTACAACTATATCAGCGAAACTAATCAAAATGCATATATTATAGGATTGACCTGGCTAGGAACCCATAGGCCCGGCTCATAGAATGGTTAACCCGCGAGAGGGTTGGCCAAGGGCTGGAAAAATTGTATAAAAGACCCGAGTATTCCAATGTACGGTCTCTCTTACTAATGCATCGAACCTTCGTTGAAGTTCGTTACGTTAGTTTGAGAGCCGAATAGCTATCCGTTTGTCAATTGACTTTGGTAACTGTTGTAGCTTTTAAATAAAGCACTTGTATGTTCTTTGTAACCTGTGTTGGTGTGTTTCTTTTTGGGATTCCCGGCCTCATATTATTTTTATGTTTTCACAGGTGTTCACAGTCGGGAAAAATCATGTTAGTTAAAATCACTGCCACCAGCCATTTCAACAGGAAAGGTTAGATTTTGACAGTTACAAGAGTGTTTAGACATAGGGGATACAAAGTAACCCCTCCAGAACTCTATAGGAAGATAGTGTGTGCAGGGTCTATGAATTTAAAACGACTAGTAAAGTAAATTTAACTTTACATTCTCTGGGGAACAGTAGTTCATCCCAGAGAAGGTATTTAAACCTTGGGAAGTCCAAAGGACACCCCTGTGCCACTGCACTAAAGGGGCTGTGTGACACAACAATAAAAAGATGATGCCTAGGGAGTTATCTAAAACTTCATAACCAAAGAACACAGGAGTAAAACACACACCAAAATACATGAGAGAGTGGGAAAAAAGGTTCACGCTCTGTCCAGGGAAAGAAAAAACAAGTCCACAAATCCAGCAAAGTTTCTGGGGGTCTCTAAGGTGGAGGGAATTAGCACATTTCTGAGAATTCTCCCTAGCAAGCCCCCCTACTACATTAACCTCTAAGGCACATAGCACCCCTACCGAGTGCCCACACTATGTGACCTACCCTATTACTGCATCAAATCACCCCCATTGCGTTCGCCCATGGGAGTTCTCACGCTGTGCCTGCTCCTATGTTGTAATACACTACACTATGCCTATGCAATCTGTGCCACCTTCAATGATGTCCCCACTCCCGATGTCACCCCCATATGTCGCTCTCTACATCACCATGTTACTTGCGCAACTGGTACACGTGCCTCCCTTGGCAGTGTTGAACCTGGACCGTTCAACATTCCCCTCTTCGGTCGATTTATTCATAAACACATCCTTTGCCAGCAGTCCTCTGATCTTTTCCTTTGGTATCCATATCCTAGTTACCCTACGCAAGCTCCCCCCTTGTGCCTAATACACGTCTAGGGAGCAATCAAAAATTCTCAGTTAAAAAATCTTCCCATGAGTATTCATAGATATCTATATCTAGGGGTGGCATTGTAAACATTCCTGAGGGCCATATTCAGGCATATCTGTTTGTGTGTGTCATATGAAGGGTGTGCTTCCCTTGTCCAGTCAACATTCAACGGCAACATATATATCCCTCCTCCCCTGCTTCCCTTACAAATTTGTAGCCCTAGCTTGCATGCACAAAAGCTGATGAGTACCAAAACGAGGATTAGGACACCTATCTTAAAAATGTTAGACAACCACATGAGGACCCAGGAAAAAATGTGGTTGAGCCAGTTGCCAGGTGTTGCTCAGCTTGTTTCTTTGTCCATAATCTTGTGGACTGTATGCAGCTCATCACTAGCCTTGGACAAAGTTCCATTGGCTGCACCATTGGCAGGCAAGAACGTACAATAGCTTCTGCCTATCTTTTTGCACAGCCCACACTCTATTACTGTTAACAAATCCAAAATATACCATATTTTTAGGCGCATCCAGTCTTACTGCCCTTATCCCCTCCTTCACTGCAATTCATATTTTCTCTGTTGAATTTGCCAACTATAATACTTCGTAACGGGTAACTTTACCTTACTTCGAGTTCACCGCTAACTCGAGACCTGGAAGCAAAGGTGACTAGAAAAACATTGATGCCTTGCTGAACAGATGAAATGGAATGGTTTCCAGTCTATCAGATGATTTCTGAGACCAATAATTGCTGTCCCTGCAAATTCTGTTCAAGTTCAGAGATCGGGCCGATAGTGTATGGACCCCCCTGCTCAATGCTTTTTTAGTGTGTAAATCTTTATTCAATAGTTCAGGATGATTGCCAAACGGAATAAACTCCGAGCAGGGCACCACATGGTCTGGACTGTGCAAAGTCACTTCAGAGCAAATTTCTTTGCAGTCTGGAGGAAGCTGGGTTTATGCCTGGGTCCCACATGCCCACAATATGTCCATCAAAACTGCAGTTCCACTCCTCAGCAATGGCAACATCCTCACCTTTTTGCAGCCTGCATTGGTCACCATATATATTTAGCCGTGGCATCTAAAGCACAAAGAAAAACGATTGAGTTCTCCTATGTGTAAAGGTTCTTTTTTCTCATTTATCCATGTTAGAGAGTGAAAATGCTTATTCCAAATTATGCAACAGATATTGGTCATCTTTTGTACCACATTTTCTTCAAGCCCTACCAGTCCTTCCATCCCTACATTGCTGTATTCTCCTTTCCCATCCCCCACCATGGAAAACGGACCCCTCAATGCGCATTAATTGTCTGGTCTAGCACCAGGGAATACTATGACCTGTTGCATTGGAACACACTAATCAGTTGTGGGTTGTGAACAGTTGTTCCCCGGCCTCTGCATTCGCTATCTTTGTGAGTTTCTTATAATTGCCAGCATTCACTTCCTCCCCCTCATCTATCCATTATACAGAAACAGTGTGTCCCTGGAACAAACTCCTTGTTTTGAATAACGCCAAATGCATCAAAGAACCGCCCGCTTCAACTGATTCCTACTGAGGGAGAAAGAGCTTGGGTATCACTGCAATATGTGCAATGAGAGATCATACAAAACGTGTGCCATTGGTCTTCTCTCGCCCCATCATTCTCATGCGGTCATACCATATGTTTCTAAACGCAGTGACATGACTGCCTGTTAAGCAGAATCGTGTGCAGTTCCCTTGGGGAACACTGCAAAAAGATTAAGACTACAGGAGTAAGTAGTAAACCCAATTGGTAGCAGTCTGCACCACCCAGATTTACCTGGTAGCTGTGGCTGAGCAGTCAGACTTCTCTCAAGAAGAGTAGGGCAGTATGTAGAGTATACACAATAGGGCGAAAACACAGTAGAGCAAACAAACACTGACCAGAGCTTTGT
The DNA here is from genome assembly GCF_040938575.1 of Ambystoma mexicanum. Classification (NCBI taxonomy): domain Eukaryota; kingdom Metazoa; phylum Chordata; class Amphibia; order Caudata; family Ambystomatidae; genus Ambystoma; species Ambystoma mexicanum. The sequence goes on along the minus strand of NC_090932.1, from coordinate 479,102,817 downwards.
ATAAAAAGTATATAATTATTTATTTAAAACACACTTTATGGCATATACTAGCACTCTCAATCAAAAGCATGTTAAAACACAGTCAGGTAAAGTATACACACCTCCCCCAATAGTTATCAGACAAGTCAGGGTTAAAACACTACTATTTGTTAGAACAGATGTGAGCGCTTAACCAAGATGGCACTCTGATAATGTAGTTAAAGAGAGAGAGAAAGGTGGAGCATAAAAATAAAACAGTTCCCAACACTTTTAAGAATTCAGAGCAAGGGGAGAAAGACAGGTTATACTGTAGAGCCAAAGTTCATAGGCCAGACCCACTTTAAATGGAACAAAGCAAAATGTGCCCAGAATCACACGGTTTAAAGTGCACTAAAAGTCTTTGCAGAGTGTTCAAAAGAGGGTGGGGTGATTCAGAAGATATAGTTAGAAGGCCTGGAGCCAACCCAGTTTAGAAGCCAAGGATTTAAGTGTCACCTTTAGCAATCTGTAGAAAGGGAGGCCAGGCAGAGCACAGTACCTTAAAGAGAAAGGAAGCTCCAGCGGGGGCAGTTGTTCTGGGCAGTGGTTGAAGTTCGTGGTTCTAACCAGGAGATGAGAAGATATCATAGAGGAGGGAACGGGGAGTCGTTGCACTGCACAGGGATGAAATCAGCCACGGAGTTCCCGATTAAAAGGTGCAGGCCTTTTATTCGCGGGCAAAAGTGGTGAGCTTGGCTATCCGGCCGCCGGGGTGCTTGGCACGGGCGATTCAACCAAGAGACATCTTTGGAAGGTGAAAAGGGTGAACTGGTTAATCCCGCCAGCTCAGAGGAAGAAGTCTCGTCCAGCAGAAGATCTTCTCTTGTCGTCGGGAAAGTGGTGAGGTAGTTGCAGTAGGGCTTCACTGGTGGTGTCGTCGTTGCAGATGGCTCAGCTTCTTCCCTCTTCGGATTCTTCGGTCCTGTGGCAACTTCTGAAGTTCCAGTCCCCCTGAATCCTTGTGAGTAGCCCTATTGGCAACCCACAAGTCAGCAGCTTTAGCTAGCTTTCTGGGATCTATTTCCTTTGAATCAGCTAAGTGCTGTCTGAGCTCAAGAGAGCAGGCATCATAAATTGACCCCAACATCACAAGATTTCTCATTCCCTCATAAGTGTTCACTCTGTAACCCTTAATCCATCCCTCTAAGTTCTTCAAACTTTCATTCACCCAGGTAGCCCAAGGGGTACCATCATGCTTTTTGAGGGTCCTAAACCTCTTACGGTACTGGGAAGGGGTCTTCCCAAATCTAGCTATTAACGCTAGCTTCACACATTCATAGTCCATCCTCTCCACCTCCCCCAACTCCATTACCACATCAGATGCAACAGGGGGCAGCCTATAGAACAACCAAGGAAGCAACTGATTCCCTGTGATGTCCTGGAGCCCATGATTATACTCAAACATACCCAACCAATCTAACACATCCAACTTAGGTTCATACATAACCACAATCTATTTAGGCATCCGGGGTCTTTTGGGACTGGAACTCCTAGAGGATCCGGGGAGAGAAGTATTTTCAACAGACAATTTCTTCATATATATAGCTCATGCTTGAGCTCCATTTCTCTGAGCCTTAGTTCTTGGTGCTTTTGTTCAGATTGGGCACTAATTCTTTTGAACTCTAATTCAAGTCTCATTTGTTCTAGTTCAATGAATTCAGGACTTAATGTGGGACCTGACAAAGGTCCAATAGACATAGCTTGTGGTGCTAGAGCAGGCAGAGGGGCAGTGGGGACAGTTACATTAGTCTCACTTTCCTCTTCTGAATCTACAACAATATTATCAATACTTTGATCCATATTACCATCATTACTGTTATCTACATTTGCTGGGAAGGTAGGTTCCTCTGAACCACTACCCAGACTTTGGTTTTCTAACAATCTTTCAATAAGTTCCATTTTCTTGCCTTTTGCAGGGAGATCCTTATGTCTACAAAGAACTCTTAGACAATCAGCAGTTTTTGCAGAAAGGGACTCCTGGCTGTAACTTTCCATAGTTAAGTTGACTTGTTAAAAAAATTGCTTTTACAGTGCTAAGCTTTGTGGTTAGTTGCACTAAGGTATTTAGACACTCTAAAATGTATACTCAATACAAATCCCACCGCTGTACACCATTGTTAGGCTGAATCCTGTGCAGTTCACTTGGGGAACACTGCAAAAAGATTAAGACTACAGGAGTAAGCAGTAAACCCAATTGGTAGCAGTCTGCACCACCCAGATTTACCTGGTAGCTGTGGCTGAGCAGTCAGACTTCTCTCAAGAAGAGTAGGGCAGTATGTAGAGTATACACAATAGGGCGAAAACACAGTAGAGCAAACAAACACTGACCAGAGCTTTGTGTAAAAAGTATATAATTATTTATTTAAAAGACACTTTATGGCATATACTACCACTCTCAATCAAAAGCAAGTTAAAACACAGTCAGGTAAAGTATACACACCTCCCCCAATAGTTATCAGACAAGTCAGGGTTAAAATACTACTATTTGTTAGATTGGATGGGAGCGCTTAACCAAGATGGCACTCTGATAATGTAGTTAAAGAGAGATAGAAAGGCAGAGCATAAAAATAAAACAGTTCCCAACACTTTTAGGAATTCAGAGCAAGGGGAGAAAGGCAGGTTATACTGTAGAGCCAAAGTTCATTGGCCAGGCCCACTTTAAATGGAGCAAAGCGAAATGTGCCCAGGATCACACGGTTTAAAGTGCACTAAAAGTCTTTGCAGAGTGTTCAAAAGAGGTTGGGGTGATTCAGAAGATATAGTTAGAAGGCCTGGAACCAACCCAGTTTACAAGCCAAGGATATAAGGGTCACCTTTAGCAACCTGTAGAAAGGGAGGCCAGGCAGGGCACAGTACCTTAAAGAGAAAGGAAGCTCCAGCGGTGGCAGTAGTTTCTGACAGTGGTTGAAGTTCATAGTTCCGACCAGGGGAAGAGAAGATCTCGCGAGGAGGGAACGGGGAGTCGTTGCACTGCACAGGAATGAAACGAGCCGCGGAGTTCCCGATTAAAAGATGCAATCCTTTTATTCGCGTTCAAATGTGGTGAGCTTGGCTATCCGGCCGCCAGGGTGCTTGGCACGGGCGGTTCGACCAAGAGACATCTTTGGAAGGTGAAAAGGGTGAACTGGTTGATCCCACCAGCTCACAGGAAGAAGACTCGTCCAGCAGAAGATCTTCTCTTGTCGTCGGGAAAGTGTTGAGGTAGTTGCAGCAGGGCTTCACCAGTGGTGTCATCATTGCAGATGGCTTAGCTTCTTCCCTCTTCGGATTCTTAGGTCCTGTGGCGACTTCTGAAGTTCCAGTCCCAAAGGCCCTGCTTTTATGCAGCAAACCCCCCATTCATCAGCCTAGCTGTCAATCACACATGCTAAGTGGTGAGCTGGGCGGCTCACCACTGGGCCAATCAGAGTAGAGTGCGACTTGGGTTGCTAAGGCAACGCAGTCCAGGGTGCCAATTTCCCCCTCCACCACAAACTTTCACCCCGATAGAGAGGCTTTCTCAATCGAATGGGCACAGTACCTTAGTTTGAAGAAACAAATGCTGCTGAAGTCGTGGTTTCCTGGCAGTTCCTGCAGATCTCGCTGTTACTGAGCCTCAGTCGTGGGGACAAGAGGGAGGACATCAGGGGACTCCTGCACTGCACGGGATCGTCGAAGAAAGCAAACAAGATGGAGTCACTTCTGTTTCCAATAGCTGTAAATTCAAGAACAAAAGCTGGTGTCCCTCTCCCTGGTTAATCCCAACCAGCCTTGAGAATGGTATCCAGGTGTCTTTCGAGTTGATTGGTCCCATCACTCAAAGGAAGAAGCTGTCCTTGAAGGCGCTTCTCTGATGAATGGAGCTTTGGCAATTTGGACCTGCAGCAGGGCTTCACCGGGCAAACCAAGGTCCAGGAGTTGCAGCAGCCGTCCTCTTCCAGCTCGTCTTGGGTTCTTTCGTTCCATTGGTTGACTCTCACTTCCAATCCAGGAGACTCACCGTTTAAACAGTTTTCTCTCATTAATTCCAGCCTAGCTGTCACTCACCCAGCAGGGTGGCTGTCCTTGCCGGACAGTCAGCCAGTCAATCACGCCATAGTGCCTTTGGGTCTCCTAGGAGCCTAACCATGTGAAGTTTCAGGCACCTCCCTCACTTTCTGCCAACCCCAGACACTCAGACCCCAGAGGCAGTCTTCGCTCCTGAAGCCCACCAAAGGCACACGAACAAAGGGACCCAACCTGGTTTGACACGGAGAGACAAACTCTAGAAGGACCTTTCCAAAAAGAAACAGCACAAAAAGAAGACCAGGACACGTTTAAACAAAGGGCCTTAAGGAGCCAAACATGACTCTTGTGATTTTTAGCTGCCGGTGTTCGCGGTCGGGAAAAATCATGGTAGTTTGTTGTAAAACCACGTCCCACCAGCCTTTTCAACAGGAAAGGGTAGCATTTGACTGCTACATGAGTATTTAGACACAGGGGATACTAGGTACTAGTATCAGACACAGGGGATTCTAGGTAACCCCTCCAGCACCCCATTGTAAAATAGTGTGTGCTGGGTCTATGAATTTGGAAAGGCTAGTAAAGTCGATTTCACTTTACATTCTCTGGGAAACAGTAGTTTATCCCAGAGGAGGTATTTAAACCTTTGGGAAGTCTCACAAGACATCCCTGTGTCACTGAGTTATCTAAAACCCCATATTCAAAGAACACAAGTGTAAAACATGCATCAAAACACATGAAAGAGTGGGAAAAAAGGCTCACACTTTTTCAGGTAAGAAAATCAAGTCCTCAAAATCCAGCAAAGTTGCTGGGGGTCTCGAAGGTGAAGGGAATTAGCACATTTATGAGAATTCTCCCTAACATTGCACACTCCTTCATTATTGCTCCTACTAGGGGCAACAAATAAACATAAAAGCAAACAACAAAAATAGCACACTACATTATATAGCTTCTACAATCTCTTTCCTCCTCCAGCAACTTGCTTCAACTCCTTTAGCCTGCTCACAGGTCTTCTGTAAAGGCAGAAGGAAGATAGAAATGTCACAGTGAACTGAACTATACTTCCCATCACTCTTCCCCCCTCTTTGCTCTTGCTGGTGGATCTGCAGTATTATCCAAGTGGATGTCTGTAAGATGAATCTATGGATGCCTCTCAGGCCACCTGAACTGTTTTGTGGTGCATTAGATCACAGTGAAGGGCCCAGTGAAGTGCTGCTCCACCCAGAACCATGTGAAGTTGTGGATCACGACCTTGTCACTGGGATAAAGAGGAAGCTGTGCTGCAAAAGTGTTTCTTGTGCTGACAGAGTGTCTGTACTTGATGCTGGGTCTGCAGGCATGCCTTGATGTGGTGGGATCTGGTGTGAGATGTTTTTGAGAGATATTGTGAGCTCATCTCCCAGCAGCTGTGCAGTGCTATTAGCATTCAAAATGTTACATGCTAGAGTGAGAGACACATGCAGTCTCCCGGCAGTTACAATTTTGAGCAGAGTCAAAAGGTGATGCCTGCCAGGGAAACTACAAAGTGCAAACAAAGGGAGAGGCAGGAAATAGAGCCAGTTCTTGTCAAGTGAGCCTGACAACCTAGCAGTATGCTGTTTAAGCGGGCTTTGGAGGTGCTGAACAAGTATGTTGCCTTTTGGATGGTATGCAGAGAACATCTTGTGCTTGATGCCCAGTAAGGAGGTTACTTCCTTAAAATAAGTAAATGGCAAAGTGCGGCTGTTGTCGGACCTCAATACGTTGCATACTACCCACCTGTGAAACACTTCACTTGGAAAAAATGTGTCTGTAAATTTTGCATCATTATGAGCACATGGGCCAGCCTCAAGCCAATGTGAAAGAGGACATGCAACAATGGCCACGTACCTGTATGAGCTACATCAATCCTGAGTATCGACATAGTCAATGTGCAAATGCCTGAAGGACCCTCCCCCCTGGGCATGGTAATGTTGGCTTAACAGTTTTGAGTGTGTGACCTGTTGTATACACAGTTACCAGTTCTTGTAATTTGGGCATAAAACATTGTTTGTTAATCTCTGCAGCAACATGCTCTTTTGAGACATGTGCTGGGTAATACAGCTGATAGGGTGCTGTTTGGAGCAGCCCCTGGGGCATCCCTGGTTTCCCTGTACTGTTCTGTCTCCACACCAGATCTGTGGGTGACAATGAGCAGCGCCTCTATTTCCACAACTCCTACTGGGGTGTACCCCACTGCAACTATCACTTGAACCAAAAGTAATTAATTGAACGGCTCAGTAAGTGTGGGGTGCTGCATTTGAAGCAATGCCATCAAGGGCGCTTGATCCTTTTTAAAGGGTATGAATTGTGTTGTGTTGTGTGTAGTGGCAAATATGCTGCTTCTTTTGCCTTGGAATCAGCCCTGTCGTGTCCTTTTAAAATTAAATCTGTGCTGTTAGTATGGGCGCCACATTTTATTAGTGCCAATTCTGCACTATATCCATTAGTCGGGACAATAATTCTACATGTTGTATGGTCGAATCATTGCTCCCCTAGAACCACCTCCTTTTTCATCGGGCCAATCCTGAGTGCACCGTGGATGTGACATAGGCAGAATCTGACAATATGTTAACAGCATGCCTTTAGCTGTCAGCTCAGCTAACTTTGCCGAACTGTGTAGTGGCAACCTCATCTGAGCCCACACCTTAAATTCTCCTTCATGATGATAGACCACCGCCACACCTGTGTGTCGACAACCCGTGCTTGAATCTTTTGTTTATGACCCATCAATGAAGAGCATCTCTCCTCCTTCTATGGGCTCTTTCTGTATTGTAGGGTCACCCCCGAGCTTGTCCATGTATGAGTCACAGTCGTGCATATGCTTCCCTACATCTGCCGGCTGTGGTATAAATTTCAATTCATTGACAACCCAATACCTCACTATCTTAATCAATGGTTTGGACAATATCACCTTATACCCTGATGCTCTCTGAGTTTGTCAGTGTGGTCTTTGATTTTTCCAATATTGCAAAAACTGAATGCTCCACAGAGCATCACTGCACAGCCCATAGTTATTGTTGTTGATTTCTCAATGGCAAATGCTGCTGCAGCAAGTGTTTTTTCTTGTCCTTGCATTACTGGGTTTAAAGACCACTGTAATACACCAGGGGCTTTTGTCCTTGTGGCCTCCTTTTAGTGAGGACAGCCATTATCACTGTGCCATCAGAATGTGAAAACAAATTGAAATGTTCTTTATAGATTGGGGTTGCTAAAGCTGGTTCATGTGCTAATGCTCCCTTAAGTTCAACAAATGAGCCAATCATTTCAGGTGTCCATTGTATGCAGCCTTTCACCTTTTGTGCTTCTTTGAATCCCTGAAGGAGGGACCTCGTAAATGTGGAATAGTCAAAGACCCCGGCCCTCCAATAGTTGCATAGGCCTAAGAACTGCTGCATCTGCTTGACCATACTTGGCAGTCGTGTGCTGTGCATTGTGTCTGCCCTCTCTGGAGTAATCCTCCTGCAATCTACTGATATTATCGGTCCCATGTACACTACTTCTTGTAGGCAGAACTGCAATGTCTCCTTGTCTCCTTGTACCCCTTCTCTTTTAATAATGTCACAAGTGTAACTGAATAATTTCTGCACTGGTCCTTCATTGTACTGCACACCAGGAGGTCATCCACGTACTGGTTGACTGTGCTGTGTATTTGAAGGTTAATTGGGTCGATCTGGATCACCCTGTTGAACTCACTGGGAAACTTGGTAAACGAGCATGCCAAAACATGCCCAGCGGTACATGAACCCAGTGAGGTACTGCAAATCTGAGAGCAATTGAATGGAAAGAAATGCAGTTTTCAAATCAATAACTGTAAAGCATGTTGCTTCTGTCGGGATGTTACATAATATTGTGGCTGAATTTGGTACTAGTGGAAATTCTGCTTCCACTATGTTCTTCAAGGGGTGGAGAACTTGGATGAATCTTCACGCCCCATCTATCAATTTCTTGAAAGTATTACTAGGAGTTTGTCATATGTACCCATGTCTGCTTCTCAAGAAAGTGGGTATTGTTTAACCCAGGACAACAGTGCCCCTTCCTTCAATTTTATGCGTGCCACCCCATCTCCCTTCAGCAATCCTACATCATGCCTCTGGTGCTTTTTTCAAATCATCCCGCAAGTGAGCTGATACTGTGCCTACTACCTGCATCCTCTGGGGGACCTGCTTTTCCTCTATGTTCACCTGACATGTGAGGCATATCTGAAATACCATCTCTCCCTCCTCTTTATCCTCTGAAAATAGCTGTTCCTCTGTCAAGTCTTTTATTCTTATTGTCGTGTCAATGCATAGGATGGTGCACCACTCTGTACCCTCTTCGCCTGTCCCATGCAATATTACTATGTCCTTCCTTGTGAGTGCTGCTTATAAGTGTATTGTAAGTGTTGTCCCTGGTGCCATGTCTGTACACTGCTGGTCTGAACAGAAATTCTGTGGCCAATCGGAATACTTTGTCTTTCATTCTGGGTACCCACCCTAACAATACTTGTACCCCATAAAGAAAGTGCTGTGTGCACAGAATGATTGTATGATTGCTGCGTCACGCACATAATCATTGCTAGGTGTTGAGCATACTATGCCCTTCTCCGAAAATGAAATGGTCATTTTTAATGTAATAATGATGTCTCTCCCTAATATGTTGATGGGTGTGTCTTATACAACAGGGACACTACTATTTGCTGTCTGCCTACTGTGAGTGGCAAGGTTTCTGTGATAGGAACTGTTACAACAGCCCCAGAAAATCCATGTGTGTTCATTACTTTGGCCGTCAAGGAAATAACACCTTCCTTAATGCAGGAGTTGGTTGCTTACTTCCGAAAAAAAAGAGAAATCTTTCTCTCCAATCTTACTGCTACCTCGGGTTCCTCGCTGGGGTCTTCAGTTACTGAAAGGATTGGGCACACATGCAACCTATGTAGGCTGGCCTATTAGGCATTTGGGCCTTGTCTGGGAAATGGGAACCGTTTACCTCCAAGTATGGTCACTCCTGTATAGTGTAGTACTGTGTTTTGAGCTAACAATTGTGATGAATCTAGTGATATCATCACTCCCTCTCTGCTACATGGACCTGACCCTGGTGGTGGTTGCCCGAGGGAGGACCATCTGGGGGGTGAGGACCCTCATGGGAGAAAAGGAGACCCACTGGTAGAGACATGCTACACCCCTTTCTACTTTGGGTATAACATCCCCCTAAGCTCACAGACTGTCATGGCTTAATGTGTTATTGAACCCGTCCAACCACCTTATAATGACATAAGGGTTCCTTCTGACAAATTATACTGAGACGAGAAAGAGGACCAGAGTGATGAAGATTGCTAGAGCCAGGAAGCCCATGCAGCATTGTAGTTGTTGGCGGGAGTTACATAGTAGTGGGATGCTTAAATACCCGACAGCTGTGCAAATAGAGCAGAGAGAGAGACACGGCAGAGAGAGCCTTGCTGCAAGACAAGCCAGTCGGAAGCTGGAATGCAATCGTAATGCTGCCCAATGCTGGAAGGCTGATTGAAACACTGTCAAGAGGATGCTGAGAAGCCAGAGGTCTGCCGTAGTGAGTTGGAGGGCAGCACACAGGTGTCAGGAGATGTAGGAGACCAGGCAAGAAGCAGTGAAGGGGCATAATTCTGTTCTGAGCCACCGGTAAGCCACAGCAGCCACGGGATGACACGAGGAATGGCAGAGAAGCCAAAACAAACGAGTGAGTCCACAGGGGAAAAGCTGGTCACCAGGGCACTTCAGGGCGAATGTCGTGTACCATGGGGGAAGCTAAGGAGTTTGCTAAAGCAGGCAATAAGCCTTATGGTAATGAGTGAAAGTAATGAATGACAAGGTAGAGGGTCTCTGACCCAGTTGATGAAAAAGACATGGACATAGCTGTTGCCTAGTAAAGTATCCAAGTCTGAAACCCACCTCCATTATGTAACACAGTGTGAAAAGTCCTGACAGGAGAGTTAACCAGGCACTGTGTGAGTCTGAATGTGAGTCTGAATGTGAGTCTGAGCATCCCCCCAAATAGAAAACCAAATACTGTAAAGTCCTGGCAGGAGCGAAAACCAGGCCAACACAAATGTGATTCTGGAGGCCCACATCCCAATTCAAGTGTGTGAAATATAGGGGAAGGGAATGATACCCCCTGAGCTAGAAAAAAATGGCAAGTCAAGGGAAAGAAGAAGAACCTTTGATAATGTGAAATCTGTGGGAAGGAAACCATACCCCCTGAACTGAATAATTGTAGTTAACTGAGGAAAGGAAATGTGGTTAAGAGCTGGAAAGAAGCTGACAAATTCAGGGGAAGGGAAAACCCTCCCTCTGGCTTTGAGAACTTTGAAACCTTGTGGAACTTTGATCATTAGTTCACTTGTACACTTCTTGGAACTTTATTTTGGAACATTAAAGAAGACTACATATGGCCAGTTGGAAGACTTTATCCCTTTGCACCTTTTCTAAAGTTTAGCTTGTAAGGGTCAGGATGGGATTTTTGACACACAATAGAGAACTCTTTACTTTTAGACATGTTGACACTGACATACTTTACTTTGTTGAAGCAGGGAAACCCCTCATAGTGTTAGAGTGGGATAGGTCTTTCTCCAACCCTTCTTATACTTTAATAAAAGTCTATAGCACTCATCACAATGCCTCTGTGTCTGAGTCTTTCTCCTGATTCATTACCCAATGTACTGTCTCCCTGCTTATACATTTGTGCTTGAGCCAGTAATATATTCTGTGGTACTGACACCTGCTGTTGAGTGTTTGCCTGTGTTGCATGGGCATCTATGGGCCCTGCAGGTTCCATTGTCTGTTTGAAGGGCACCTGCTGTTCTGCTTGAAGCGGTTGCATCTGTGGTGGTATGGGTTGCATCTGTGGCTGCATGGGTTGAACATATTCCTGGGGCACCCCTTGGCCATGCTGCTGTTGTTGACAGCATGGGCACATCCGTGCAAAGTGTCCGCGCTGCCCACATATAAAACATGGTCCTCCAAATCTGGGTCCTGCTCTTCCATGCCCATATTCCCTCCTTCTCTGTGAATTTCCTCTGCCCTGTTGGTAATATCCTGTCTGTGGGTAATGCCCCACTTGTTGATAATACCTTATTTGCTAATACACTCCTTGTTAGGGAAACCTTCCTTGCTGCTGGAACCCCCCTCCTTGTTGCAGGTAAAGTCCTCCCTGTGGCACACCCACTGTGGAAAAAAACCTTGTTGGGCTGGTGCTACTTCATGCTGCCCTCACACAATGTTTGCGCGTACATCCCCATCCATGGATATTTTTGGTAATTTCTTTTGCACCAGTTTCGCCGCTGCCTTAACTGCATTGTCCACAGTGTCTTTCTCTCTTTCCTGTTTTATTTTGAAAAAAATTACACTGTGGGTCTGTATCTCTGCTCAACCCTTCGCCTCAATCCCAACCACCTTCTCTAGTGATATTTGCCCATCTGAAGTTGATGCACCATAGCAATGTGTGATTAAATATTGGTATTTTCACATCCCATGACTAATAATAATAATAATAATACTAACAAAGACTGCAGTGTCTTTAATGTCCACATCTCCAGAATCTGTTCTATGTACTTGGCGGTGTCTTCGCCTGGTTTAATTTCGTGTGCCAAAATGATCTGCTTGTCTGATGATTCTGGGTACATGGTCCTCAATACTTTCCACATGTCTGCAAAGCAGTTCTTGAAGGGTGCATTGTGGATGTTACTACTCAATGTATGCCCATCATATCCTTCCTGTTCCCATATTTTGCCTCTTCATTTGCCTAATAAGGATGTGAATAGGCTTTTCATATCACCTATTGCCAATTGCCAATCGGCAGAGTAATCCCTGCTTTGTCTTTCTCGAGGGTATATATCCATTTGCTTGCTCCCGATGCGAGGGATGACAAGCTATTTATTTTTTTATTTATGTATTGGATAGTTGTAAAATGCTGATACAACACATGGTGTTTCAAGGTGCCACAAGACAAAAAAGGGGGTGGTACAAGGAAGAAAGACAACAATAACGGTCCTCCTATGTCTTGTGACATTCGGATCGTGCAAGTGTAGTAACAAGATGTGCGAGGGAGAGAGGGGTGCTGGTCTGCATGAAATTCTAGGGTGGGAAGGGAAGTGCAGTGTAAAGAGGAGAGAGTGCAAGTGAAAAGGGGGTGCAGTAGGCGGGGAAGAGTCCCACAAGGGCAAGGTGAGTGCTAAGGGGAGGCCAGAAGGGCAAGTGTCAGGGATTGCATGGGGTACAGAGGATGAAGGTTCACCTACTAAGAGTGAGGAGGGAGTGGACTGGGTGGACTGGGTGGGGGGGCCTGGTGCCCTGTAGAACTGAGAGTGAACCAGGCCGCCATTCACTGTGGCATACGGGGGTGTTAGCAGGGGAGGCGGAGAGGGAAGGAAGAAGAGAAAAGGAGGGTCTTGAGGAGATCCAGCTCAAGCATGAGAGTGTCAGGGTGACCATTCCAGATGGAGGATCCTGCGGAGGAGAGAGATCAACCCCACACTCTCTTCTTCAAGAATCTTCTGGTGGTAACAAGAGGGACAGCCCTATTTGTGAGAGGACTATGGGCTCAGTAGAATTGAAACAAGGGAGGCGTCCTGCCACATATGTTTCAATATTCACATTCATTCATGTAAATGTTTTTAATTTGTCATATTTGTCTTGACATGGGTATCTTGTGTCTACTGTAACCATCAAGCAGTTAGAAGAACACTATACTTTATTAGGATCACAAAGCGTTTATTATTTGGCTAGTGAATCTATTATGTTTTCGGTTTTTCAACAGGTTTTTGTAAAGAAATAATTTTCTGTTTTCTATTTGACTTTTTTCTTTTGTCGTAGTTAGTTAAATATAGAATGAACATTGCATAAGACAGTGCATCAACATATATTTATATATATATATATATATATATATATATATATATATATATTTACAAAAGCCGGGAAAAAGAATTTCCAGTTCTCCCATGGAGGGATGGCACTCGTGGCAATACACAAACCGCTGGTGTCAGTTGCTTCCTCGAATCAAAAACCAATGAAGTGTAGGGTTAAGTTCATTATCCAGTTTTATTAGGCATCTGCCAGATTAAAAAGTGCACGGTACAACGCATTTCGCCGCCTACTCGCAGCTTGTTCACGTACAAGTGAAACCCACAACCAACTGTGTAAATATAGGTTTACAAACAATTAACCAGTCTCTATGGTTCTTTGTGCCATTTGTCCTTTGTCGCTTTCTAGTACCGGCTATATATATAGCTTCAGTGAATGGAGAGAAAAACATGGCGGCCATTTTGTAAGCGGCAAGTTTGCCTTGTATAATGGATGTGTTATAGCCTAGACCATGTTAACAAGAAGGTTTATTTCTGGAAAGTATAACCCGAGTGGGTTAACTCTTTTGTAAATCTGCCAGGGTTAAAACCAATGTCCCTTTCAAAATTGCACATTAGTCAAGAAGTTATTAATTCTAAAATAGAAAACATATAATCCTAAAATTCTTCATTTTTCATTTTTGCTTTTACTTTTATTTGCACAGTGCACATGCCTGAAAAGTTCGATTGACAGGCTATGATTCGATATAAATGTTTGCAGCTAATTGAATATGAGCAGAGTAATAAAGTGCTAAGTGCTTAAAAGTGTCATGTGCTAAAGTGCATCTATTGCTATATAAAGCAACAAAGGTAAACTGCTAATGCATAAAGTGCAAAATATGGCTAAAACCAATTTCTGCTATTAAGTCTGCAAACATGAATATTTAAAATAAACCACTCAATACAAAAGCAATAAAACAATAAAAATATATGTGCACCATTATAGTACAATAGGATTTAGAACAATTATGCAATGTGGGGGACATAACTATGTTTAAAAATTAACCTCTCAATTCGAATATTTGACTGGACAACCATAAATTGAAGAACTGGCAATAAGAACCATCTAAGTGAATAAACTACCGTGGCCATGTAATATATATATATATATATATATATATATATATATATATATATATATATATATATATATATATATATACAAAAGACGGGTTACCATACATGTTATGATTTCACATATCTATGTACCACAAGGTGCAATACAAATCATTACATACAGAACAGTAAAATTGGAGCTCTGCTTGTTCTGGAGAGTGCTCCATGACAAGTTCCATTCTCTAGACCTCATCTGAGGTTGGAAATGCCAGGCAGAAAGGTGGCCTAACCATAGGTCTATGTCAAGAGGTAAATCAGAAAAAGAATGTTCTTAATGAGGACTACTATAACACACAAGGGGCCTCATTATGAGAATCCCACTAAAAACGCAGTCATTTCCGGCATGGTGGTAATATCACGTCCGTGCACCGTTGACTACGCTAATAGCGGCTGATTACGAGTGCACCAGCACGCGCGAACCCCCATGCCGGTAATGGCTGCACCACCATGCCACTAAAGGCCCTCCATCCCCGATAGCGCCATCACGGGACCCACTGATACCGCCTCCGCCAAGGAGCAACACCTTAATAACGGACCCGGCAATACCATCATGCAAATACCGGGCTCGTAATACCGGACCCGGGAGTAACGTAATCGCGCCGGAATGAGAAATGTGCCGGCAGCCATCTTGAAAAACACAATCCATTGCAATCCTCTTAACACAGCAGTGCTACAGAGTGGAGAGCGGGGCCAATCAACCCATCATGTGAAAGGCAACACGGAAGCCCCCCCCCCGCTTGCGCATGAAGCGCTTCTCCGATGAGGAGCTCAACATGCTTGCATAAATGCTGGCAGCCCATGCGGGTGAGGTGTTTGTGAACAACTTGAAACGTGAAGCCCAACTGACAAAAACACAAATATGGGAGGAGGTGGCACGGAAGGTGATAGCGGTCTGCAGCACCCCCTGTATGGTGAAAGACTGCAAAAAGAGGTGGGAGGATCTACGTCTCTGGGTGCGAAACATACTAGCATCAAACCGCAGGGAAACCATGGCTACAGGCGGCGGGGACTACTCACCCACCAAAGGGGCCTCATTTTGAGAATCACGCTAAAAATGCAGTCATTACCGGCATGGTGGAAATATCACGTCCGTGCACCCTTGACGCTGCTAATAGCGGCTGATTACGAGTGGCCAGCACGCGCAAACCCCCATGCCGGTAATGGCTGCACGCCATGCCGCTAAAGGCCCTCCATCCCCCGAAAGCGCCATCACGGGACCCGCCGATACCGCCTCTGCCAAGGAGCAACTCTTTAATAATGGATCCGGCAATACCATCATGCAAATACCGGGCTCGTAATACCAGACCTGGAAGTAAAGTGATGGGGCCGGAATGGGAACTGCGCCGGCAGACATCTTGAAACACAATCCATTGCAATCTTCTTAACACAGCAGTGCTACAGAGTGGAGAGCGGGGCCAATCAACCCATCATGTGAAAGGCAACACGGAAGTCCACCCCCTGCTTGCTCAAGAAGCGCTTCCCGATGAGGAGCTCAACATGCTTGTGTATACGCTGGCAGCCCATGCGGATGAGGTGTTTGCGAACAACTTGAAACGTGATTCCCAACTGACAAAAACACAAATATGGGAGGAGGTGGCACGGAAGGAGATAGCGGTCTGCAGCACCCCCTGCATAGTGAAAGACTGCAAAAAGAGGTTGGATGATCTACGTCTCTGGGTGCGAAACATACTAGCATCAAACCGCAGGGAGGCCCTGGCTACAGGCGGCGGGGACTACTCACCCACCAAATTGATGCGATGGCAGGAGAACTGCAGCACCACGATAAATATGGAGTCAATCGAGGGCTTTGGCGAAATAGAGACGGGTGTGGTGACATTGGGAGATGGAGGTGAGTGACCCCATAAACCCCAGTAAACCAGAGCATGACGTAGCACAACAGTTGTGAAAGTGAACCAAGCCAATGCATGGGCCATCATACACACATATACAGATCCATGTCCAGATGGTGGCCAAACCCTGGCACAATGAAATGCATGCTGCGTGCCAATACCATTACCAACAGACACCCAACACACAGGGATCAATCACATGACACACATCACGCAAACCGCAATACAACGGTATGCCACCTAGAACACATCAGTCCATAAAGGAAAGTCCACGACGTATGCCAATATAGCCCCTCCACATTGCAAGTACCCTGAGCATCACACCTACAAGAAAGCAATGCATGAAATGTGAAATACTGAACAGCACCAAATCATGCATCTTTCACGTACCACCATCACTGGTGCCCGGCATCTCCTGTTCCCCCAAAGGAACAGAAGCAGAGAGTGATGGCCAGGGGTCTGCCCCATAGGCCACTACATCCATAAAGGGTACCAGGGCCAGACAAGAAGGCACTGGACCTTCCACCGCCAGGGGAGCAACAACGCCCAGAGTGCAACAAAGGGCAGCAGTACAGGCCAGGGCAGCAGAGGAGCTGACAACAGCAGGCAATGACACAGCCACTATGGAGTCGACAACTCCTGCAGATGCAGACGGTGATGGAACCCAGTCAGCTGCCACAAGTTCCATAGGGGAGGTGGCAGCCATTGCCCCCCTCAGCGACGTGGAGGGCTACGCTGAGGAATTCTCTGACATGGACAACAATATCCATGTAGTATGTCCGCATACACCCAGTCCCCAGCCCACCGCACTGCACTCCACACAGGGCACACCAGTATGCCCCATGCCACAACATGCCATATTACTGGCCAGTCCACATCTGTCCACAACATCAGAAGGCAGTCCAGCATTGGGCCACCCTGCCACTGCACCTTCAACCTCCACAACCCCCACAGACATGGAGGCACGCCTCACGAGGGTTGAGGCTCAGCAGGACAGTTTGATAGAGCTGGTCCGCCAGTATGTGGCAGAGGGAGAACTGACCCGCCGCGAGATTCGGGAGGCAAATGCGGCTTCCATCACTGCCATTAATGCCAACCCCATATTGATCAGAGACAGTTTAGCTGCGGTTACACAGGTCCTTGGCAGGATCCTGGAGAATATTCAGCAGCAACAAACTGCGCCAGCAGTGGCACACCCATCCACCTCCACCCCATCCACCACACCTGCCAGCTCAACCCTCTCAAGTCCTGTGTGCATGATCAGGCACAGCGCACGCCAAATGGACATGCCGCCCCCAGACCTGAAGAGAGGCCGGAAGTAGCAGGACCACCCTGCATGTGCCAACTGCCACCTTGCAAAACTCATGAATGGCACATCGTGTGTGGGATGACAATGGGTGAGGGGGGGAGGTGGTGTTGGGGGTGTTTGGGTTGTTGGGGGGTATGGGATGTAGGGGGGTATGGGGTGTTGGGGGTATGGGGTGTTGGGGTGGTATGGGGCTTTGGGGGCTTTGAGTGTTAGGGGGTATGGGGCATTGGGGGTTTTGGGGGAGTCTCAAGGAGGGAGGGTGCGTGTGAGGTGGAGGGTTCTAGCACTATATTGTTGATATTCCAATACATTTGTTGTGTTAAAAATCATTTAATGACTGGACATTGTTCATTTTGTGTGTGTTTATTTAATTCTTGACAGCGCACAGTGCCCAACTCCCCACACACCCTGTGTCCATATCCACACGATCCCAGTGCCGAATGTCGTACTAACACAGACCCACCAGCATCCCTGTGGTTCAGAAGAAATCGTTAATCAGTGATTGGCACACAGCATGGCCATCCTGTGCATCGTGAACTGGCTGGGATGCTGCTCCTCCTCCCTCATAATCATCCTCCTCACCCAGTGCATGCAGGTCAATGTCAGGTGGTATTGCTACGTTTATCCTGATGCACATGTTGTGCAGCATTGCACAGACCATGCTGTTCTTTGCCACCTTCTCAGGCCCTTAAAGGAGTGCTCCTCCAGACCTGCTGAGACAGTGGAACTGTGCCTTCAACAGGCCAAAGGTCTACTCGATCACAACACGGGTACAGGTACGAACCCGATTGTACTCCTCTTTGTGCCTGTTCTGCGGATTCCGTACAGGGGTAAGCAGCCACGGCTTCAAGGGATAGCCACCATCACCTGTATGGGGCACAATGAGGTATAGTCTATATCTGACTTGACATCTTAGTGATCACTACCATGGCTGCAGCTATTCGGTGTTGACATCCACATGTACCTGGATGCATGCAGGCAGGTTCATTTGACGCGATGTGTACTGTACTATGGTCTGCTGGTGTGGATTGCATCTTCCAGATGATGCAGGGCGTTCACTTGCATGCTGATGCAGATGTACTGTGGATGCGGAACAATGTTTAAACACCCATTATGGTGATGTGTGGTACTCTGTATGTATTCCCAATAGAGGCATTGCATTGCCACAGGTGTGATAATGTTTAGTCATCCATCGCTTTACATTCCCATGGAGGCCTGCTGGTACGTCTGGCATATTGTCATTGCTGTGCAGCATTGGTCTTATGTATGGCATTGATTTGTCATGTTCAGGTAAGGATGTTCAGGGATACAGTGTTTCGCTGTATTTGCATTGTCCACTCACCACCCATTCTCTCCCAGGTGGAGTATACATCCCCCCAAATCTCACCCAGGCGGAGTATGCAACCCCCCAATCTCACCCAGGTGGAGTATGCATCCCCCCTAATCTTACCCAGGTGGAGTATGCATCCACCCCCCAATCTCACCCTGGTGGAGTATGCATCCTCCCCCAATCTCACCCAGGTGGAGTATGCAAAATCCCCCCCAATCTCACCCAGGTGGAGTATGCATCCCCCCAATCTCACTCAGGTGGAGTATGCATCCCCCTGGTTCCCCCCACTGCACTGCCATGGGCCTGTCAGGCAACTTACCAAGCCGTCAGGCTCGTCGTCCAGCATGTCGCTCCGTGTAGCGGGGTACTTAAAACAGTACCAACGTGGTGCTCTGAGAGGGAAAAAAAAGAGAGGAAAAATGTTTCATTTCTCTTTCTATTTGCTCTCAGAATTAATTACTCTTAAGTCCATAATGGAGGCCTGCCACTGCATTTGTAATCGATTGGGGGACATGTCGTTACCTCATCTTTGCTTGTGCAGAGCCGTATTAGAATAAGTATGTGATGTATAAGTGTGTGATGTACCTCTTGTGGGCTTAATGCTGTCGAGCGTGGTGCCTACAATAATGGACATGATAGTCCGGGAGCTCGAGAAGCTTCTGATCTGCAGAGAGTTGGAGCTAGAAGACTGAAGCGCTCTAGCAGGGAGTTATTTAGGGAGAGAGGGTTGGTAAGCAACTGGTAACCAATGGAGAGATTCTAGGGCTGGAGAGATGCAGTCTGTGGGCTTGAGTTGAAAGGGGCAAAGGAAGATTGAGGAAGAGGCTGTTTCAGTAGTCCAGCCTAGAAAGGATCAGAGTTCTGGAGACATTGATTTTCTGAGGGAAGGTGAGCAAAAGGTGGATGCCTCTGAGGAGGTGTAGCTGATAGTGGGCCTTATTGACAAGGTCTGTGATGTGAGGCGAGAAGGAGAGAGAGGAGTCAAAGAGGACACCATGGTTTTTTGCCTGACAAGAGGGCGAAGGGAGGGGATCCATAGAGGGTGAGCAGATGGTTGTAGGGAAGGAGGGGTCTGGGGTGACAATGAGAAGGATCTCAGTCTTACTGACATGAAGGCAGAGATCATTGGCAGCACACCATGTCTGAATAGCAGTCAGACAGTCAGGGATGAGAGAGGAGGAAGAGGAAGCAGTAGAAGGAAGCTTGAAGGAGAGCTGTGTGTCTTTTCCATAATACTGGAAGTGAAGAAAGGAGGAGATCAGGTGGGCCTGATCAGGGTGGGGACATCAAATTTTCTCTAACTATGCTCTGCCATAGTATAAACTGCTCTCCTCCCCTGCCTTTCCGTAACAGAGGCGGGTGTGTTCGCGGGGCTGATGCAGCACCAACCTTTGCAGCGCTAGCTACCGTCTTCCTGTCCTGTTTTGGAGGGTATGGGACAAGTCCCTACTGTTCCCACAATCTATCTCCCTTTCTTTCTCCTTCTCTCTCTCTCTTTCGTTCCTCTGCATTCTCTCTTCCTCCCTTCATTGTTCTATGTTTTCATCCAATTCCCCTTTTTCCCACATCCCCCTTTGTCAGGCCCTGCTCCTAAATCCTCATTGGTGTGCTCTGGGCCCGCTTTGGACCCCACAGAGCCCTCTTCCTCCGCAGTCATTTTATCTAATTTTAACATTATTTTTCTGGATGTTCAGCCACCTGGCGACACAGCCGCCCCTTGCTCCTCCTCCTGTTTTCAGACAGCCTTCTCTATCTCATTCTCTGTGACTTTGAAAACAGTTTCTAGCAGCCGCTGTGCACTTTTTTCTTTGACAGCAAGTACTTCTTGTTACTTGCCACTGTTCTCTCAGTATTAGTGGTTCTAGCCCCTGGCTTTCCCTTCCCTATTGCTGTCTTGTCCATATTTGGGTACATCCAATGTATGTCTGGTTACCCCGCTGCAGGCATCAATGTAGGGTACAGCCCATAGGGAGGTTGCGGTGTAGTGGATGGCACTAGTGCGTCACTAACTTTCTCTGTATATAGCTTTCTTATGCACAACATATTTTGCCTACTCTTCAAATTGGCATCTTTATATACCATAAAGAAAACATGTTCTCTATTGTGTCACTATCAAACATTGTCTGCACCCACTGCAAGTGGTATTGTAAAATTGTATCACTATATTGGGGCAATCTAGTACACAATGGTCCAGGAGTGTGTCCATAATCCTACTAAACCCGTCTTCCCCAGCCTTTTCACTCCTTCTCACTTACCACAGTCGAAAGCTCCTATCTTCTGCCCTTGGGCAATTAAGCTTCCGACATAATTTATATATAATAAAAGCCAATCACAATTGCTTCACTTATACAAGTCTCCAATCATATATTCACAATCAACACCACCACTTCTCCCAAACCCACACTACACATCCCACTTACCTCTCACCCATTCCATCTCTCTCCACATCCACACATACAATTCCACCTTCAATCTCAAAAAAAATGTAAATATTTCAATGGCCCTCTCTACAGACCCACAAAATTCTATCTACCAATTAATCTGGTCACCCAAATATTTAAACAAACACTAAGCACTACTACTTACAGCAACTCTCTTGTATCAGCCCTACCCTCTCAGCCAAAACAATATACCACAATATTTCTATTCTTCTCTGCGTGATCCTTCTTTCAATCCCCATAATAAAAAAAGATGCAACTATACAATCGCCTGTACTACGCACCACTCCATCTAATGGAAGTCTGCCACCGCTGTCACGATTCCTGCCCCCAGCCCCCCCCTGGCATATCAGGCAGGAGCCAGGTCACGGCCACCTAGTCGGCCCCTAAGGGCCTCTCCATCTCCCCAGACACCTACTTGGACTCAGACTTGGCGCCTTTGGCACCAAGCTCACACACAGTCCTGAGATCCACTTAGTATTGGACTTGCAATGTATTATGGGGCAATGGATGCTCCCATGTAATTCAGTTCCTTGAACTGGATGATCGGTCTAGTCTTTTGGATGTGGCTCAGCCCAGGGATACCTGGGATACCTACAGACTATTTAAACCACACCTGGCCTGAGAAACATGCTTTGCGTTTCTCTGCACCTGCAGCGCGACACTCACCGTGCTCGGATCTCCTGAAGAGGCCCATTTCTTTCTTCAGCGCCAGAGCACCTGCAAGAAAAAAGAACTTTTTTGCCAATACTCACCTCGAAGAGGATCCAACTTCTGTCCAGCTCTTCCCAGTCTTGCGGATTCCTACGGCAGAGTCATCTCCATCTCGGCACGCCGCACCCTACCAATGGGGAGAAGAATAGAAGAAACGACGTTACTAAGCATTCTGCAATACTTAAATCTCTCAAATTTGCAAATAGAGTTTAATCCTTACCTGAACTCTCGTTGATAGGACAACTTCTGCTCCGGAGCATCAGGCCGATCTGAAAAAGGTGAAGAGACACATCAGGTTAGCGCAAAATATTTAAGAGGCGCCGCACATCACGCTTTCTCACCACAGCTCATCTCCTCAGCTCGCTTCCATGCTGGGTTACTGCGGCACCTAAAAGGACACGGAAAAGATGAACATTGGTTAGTGCTAAGGAAGCCAATAAGCATCACGCTCTGCATTCCTACTTACTTCAGCAGCACATCACCATCCTCAAGACCTTCATCACCTAAGGAAAGAAAGACACAGTATTAAAGGGACTAGAGCCATCAGAACTTTTGTCAGACTCATTCCAATTACCGATCGGGCTGAAGCCGCAGCAAGCCTCGTCCGCCGGGCCCGTGCCAGTGAAGCAACTAGGCACCCTCCAGCCCGCATCACCCAAAGCACCCCTGCATCGAAGGCAGGACGGAGAGCACCCTACATCAAAAAACAAGGTGAGGAGAGGTCCGGGGGAAGGTTGGGACCCAGGGAAGAGAAGGGGGGCCAGACAAGCAAGACCAATAGGGAATTGACCTCTGATAATACTGTGTTTCAGGCCCAGTGCTTGGTTGAGCAAGTCCAGGGAAGGGTTCAAAGTGGTCGGAAGTCCGGACCGGCTGAGAGGCTTCCCCGTGGATATCAGGTGAGCGTTACACTGTCTATGCAATCATCTATTCTATTATAGATGTGCCAGCCTTACACATTCTCCCTATTGGAGGGGTTTAATTAATATTTACGACTACTATAGCTTATCGCCCTCCCCACCTGTAGGATGTGTCCTATACACCATAAACACGCGTTCATGCAAGAGTATATTCACGTGCTCTAGAGATCCTCAAGTCCTCTTGGTGGTGAGCCTTCCCCAACGGCCTGCACCGGCCCTTGAGCACGGGCAATGCTTGGAACCAGGCAGTCCTTTGCAAACTCCTCGTTAGTGCACTTCCAACTGGTCTCTGACACCTGCCCTGCACCCCCGGGAGGGCTGCAAGAATACCCACAGCTCGCACAGGGAAGTGAGGATCTCGCTGGGGACCCTACCATGTATCAGGTGACCTCCTTTAAAAGTAATCACTGGGAAGAAAAAGTAATTAAAAATGGAGTGTAAACCAAGCAAGAAGTAACACAGATTTATTTCACCCACACCAATTGAGAGACACAATTCAGACAGCCCTGTGGAACTGAACTGAAATTAATTAGCTCTCAACGCGACCCACTGCAGCTGAATATTTTATACACACATTGAAGAATTACCATACAGCATGTTAGATACATTTTTAGGTAGGGTCACAGGGGCTGAATGGTGGAACTACATCAGGTCCCCATAGGAATGTGTTCCTTACGGGATCCTTATTTGGTCAAACATTTGTCAAAACAAAGTCACATTGGCACCCCTTGTGACATCGCAAAACTTTGCACACCACCCCACAATGATGTGATTGTGCAGATAAGTCAAAAACACTTGATTGGCATTGCCCAATATAAAAATAGGTAAACACCTGCATACTGATTGGAAATGGCATCTTCAGATGGCAAGGTGAAAGACATTCACACTGAGTCTGACCAATGATGTGCCTCACAGACATCAGTGAGGATATTTTACATGTTGCAGCATAGGGACACACCGAAACCCCTCTTCACTGACTGGCTCCCTGTTGTGTGCCCCATAACTGTTATCCCAGCACTCTGCCCGGCCCAATCCCCCTTGTCACGCCTTGCTGGCAAATGTAGTCTGAAAAAACTGTACCACACCGTAGTCAGATTTTGATTAACTGTATTTGATTTCTATTTCTCTGACAATTCTTCTCATACACCCAGGTGCCTAGTTCATTGGCCTCGAAAGTATTTCTTAGAGAGACGTCAATGGGACTGCATTCTCCTGGGAAACTTCAGTCTTGCAACATTTCTGCTCATGGTTTCTGCTGAATGTTAAATAAATACATACTGCTGCCACAAAATGCCTGTAGCCATTTTATTATGCGCTGCCTGCGATAATGCTTTCCCAACATGGCCCTACAAGAAAATTACTTCTCTACCTTTCACATATTGCTCAAAAGCCTCCATACCATGTTACCCCTTAAAGCATCTTGAACCCCCACCCGGTGCCCATGGTGTGCAACTTATCCCATTACTGCACACAATCACCCACCCCCATTGCATTGTCCCATGGTACTTCTCGTGTTGCGCCTGTTCCTATGTTGTAACACACAACACTATGCCTATGTAAGCTACTCCACGTTCAATGGCGTCCCCACTCACAATGTCACCCACCACGTCAATCTTAACATCACCACATTACTTCCAAATTTGGTATGTGCGCCCTCTTGGCAGCATTGATCCTGGACAATTACAACAATATACATACATTGATTTCCACATTTTGCAACAAGAAAAAGGAAAGATCGCTCAGAAAACTGTACATTATGAGGCATTTATGCATAGCTAAAACATGGATAGTTAGGGGCATAGACGACCATGGCTGAAGGCCTTATGGTACTCCCCTGATTGAATCCAAGCTCTGGCAGATGGGATGCCTTATTTAAGAGATGTATATGGGTATGCCCCTGTTAAGCATTTCAAACAGGCGACACACCCTGGTCTCAGCCTACTATGCAGCGCACAACTGAAATGCTTATTTATTTAAAAATAGATTCAATATTTGAGAAATACACCACTCATATCACACCCCCTTTTCAAATACCCCGGGTCACGATGGACCAGGAACCAGGCTGGTGGGTAAAGGTAATATTTATTTATTTATTTTAAAATTTAGAAGAAATCATACACGTATTAATAAATGGGGCAGCAATCACCAATGTGATGATAATAACAATAGGAATGTTGGCAATGCACTTAATTCAACCCTTTAGTAACACAGATAGAAAAAAAAAACAGGGAATAGAAACACTTTTGGATTTTCTAAAGATAGCACTCAAGTTAGGATTTCCGCCTGCAATGTTCCCTCAACCCACAAATAATCACTTCTGAATAGATATAAGTAAGCAGCACGCAGTTAGGAATATGAATCTGGAAACAGAATTCAAATCTAACTTTCCCTCCTCAATTGAGAGTGAAAAACAGATTTGAAACCCTTGCAATGTTAAAATGACACTCGAAATGGCTCAATAAAACAATGAATGTGTATAAAAATCTTGAAACAAAAATAATTCTTTACTGGAGCAACAGTGGAAAGATAATAGCAATCACAAGCAATGGATTGAAGAAAAGCATACAATTTGAAATTGAATGGAAGATCTAAAACAGTTGATAATCAAAATGACACGTGGGAACTTTTGTAAATATTTGGATAAAAACGGGTGAAATTCACTGATTTTTTGGTTGGGGTGTAGCTATAGATCTTAGTGGAGGTGAAATTAAGTCTCTAGCTATTAAATTCAGTGAGTTATGCAAGATCTAGTGAGGTTCGTTTTTAGGAAAATAGAGCAGAGAAAAATAGAAAAACGACTTTAAAATGGATTGCAAACTTGACTTAAACTGGATTTAATGACTAAGGAAAAGAGAATGTCCCAAGTGAATCTACACAGTCACGCGGCCGTTGTAACCCTTCACGTGGTGTACCCCGTTTCCTTTATGGAAAATTAATTGATTTAATCTAAATCGTTAATGGCTTATGTTCTATCAAAACAAAAATGAAGAGGAAATCGGCGCTTACACTAGTAATCAAAGACAGGGTTGCAAGAATGATTCTAACAGTATTACAACTCATCAGGGTAAGGATGGGATGACTAAGAGAGGTGAACTAAGGACAAGGCAAAGCAAAGTATACTATGGTTTTCTATGGTTCCTATTGATACTCACAGTCCACTTTAGTTAGGATATTGGACAGTCAGCGTTCTGGTCACCACACAGATACGGTCTAAGAAGGGACAGCCGGACAATATCAGCGGGACAGGATCAGCTGGGCATGGACTGGTCACCGGAAGGCACTGGACTGGCACTGGACTGGCACTGGATACTACATATCAGCTGGATGGCAGGTTCGCAGCAGACATGCATTTAGTGACCAGCAAGCCACGTTAATGCAGGATGCTCCCCAAAACACCACAGCCCAGAGATCGGCAGTAGAGTTGGCAGTCCACGGCAGAGAACCCTGCTCTGAGTCTATCGTGACTGCTGTTGAAGTCTGTTTACTGGGGCATTTGCTGTGTGAGGAGGGTCCTGCCTACAAAGACAGCCTGCCACTGCGAAGCGGCGCGGAGTTCGGCAGTAGAGTTGGCAGTCTACGGCAGAGAACCCTGCTCTGAGTCTATCGTGACTGCTGTTGAAGTCTGTTTACAGTGCCGTTTGCTGTGTGAGGAGGAGCCTGCCTACAAAGACCGCCTTCCGCCACGAAGCAACCGCGGATTTCGGCAGTAGAGTTGGCAGTCTACGGCAGAGAACCCTGCTCTGAGTCTATTGTGACTGCTGTTGAAGTCTGTTTAAAGTGCTGTTTGCTGTGTGAGGAGTAGCCTGCCTACAAAGACTGTGTGCCGCAGCGAAGTGGCCACAGATTTCGGCAGTAGAGTTGGCAGTCCAGGGCAGTCACCGGCAAGCGATGGCTACGAGGCAGATTCCTGATGAAGATGGACGACGGCTGCTAAATCAGCGACAGCGTGTGGATGACAACGGATTGGAGCACCGGAGTCCACTGAAGCAATTGCAACTTAATTCGAAGTCCGATAAAAGAGGTAAGACCTCTGAAGGTGAAAAGACTCTCCTGACTGAACATGAGGGTCATCACTCCCCGCACTCAAACATTTTTATACAAATCTCCTTAATAGATACGTGCTCTCACAAGACAGAAAATTACAGTCAGGAATGTGAGTGCCGCCGCAAAGACTTGAATCTATCGGGGCAGCAGCAGGGGGCCTCATTGTGGAGCCGAGATGGGACCCAAAACAGTCCGGCGAAGGCTGGGGTGGTCCACAGTGAGAGTGAGAGTGGGAGTGATGGGGAGTGTTTGCTGGAGAAAGTTGTTTATCTGCCATCCACGGCAGCATGGCGATATTCGGGTCTATTGGAACCTGGCCCGGAGGACACTATGGTGAAGAAAAGCGGGAAGGGGGCTGATATGGTCCTCAGAGCTACATCTAGAGAGTTCGGCAGCTGGCTATAGTGGCAATATGTCAGCCCATGTGGACCTTTCTACTTCTCTTAGTCCAGGTGGAACAAACCAGGAAAAACAGAATCAATCTACTCCAATAAATGTGGATTCGAAATTAGCGCAAAGGACTCGAACTGTAGCGAAAATTGCATCCAAACCACAAAAGGAAAAACCAAGAAGAAAACAAACTGATAATTAAAATAGATATTCATCCCACATCGGACATTGAAAATCTCCAGAGCTCGCCCCTGCAAGCACACAAAGCTATCATTCATATTGAGGAGACGCCAGTGCTTTCTGAAACTTCAACGGAAATACTCAAAGTGTTAGGTAATGTTTTGGGCACGGATGATTTCCTGGATTCAACGAAGGAAGGTGAAAACCCTTTGAATTCAACTGACTTGGATGATCAACAAAGCAAATCAGGGGCCCCAATAAATAAAGCAATTATGCAGAAGAAATATCAATTAAAGGAAAAGAATAACACAAAACTTTCAAAAAAAGAACAGGACTTTGCAAGAAATGCCCTTGGCTCGTTCAGGGAAAAACAGGGCTTTGCAAAAACTAAACGGCAAGGATGATAAAACAAAACCAAAATACAAAAAGATCAACCCAGTGACTAAAACCTAGGCAACAGGTGAATCCGCCATTCTTGCAATTCTTCTGTAAAAAACATGAAATTAAATTTGCTTTAGGTGAGTTATCGGATGTAGAAATTCTGCAGGAGCGGATTTAACCCCATTAACACAGTTACAAGGGATACAGGTGTTTAGGTGGGCAGGTTTGTCGTCTGAAGGGAATATTCAGCGTGCTGAGCAAGAACCCTATCCACAGTCTAAGTACACACCAGAACAAATTAGTGGATTGGTAAGCAGCCCCAGAGAGGGAGGAGCTACCGACACAACTTTGAGGGTACAAAATAAGGATATGAGATCTCCGCCACGCACGTGTACAAAATCTTTGCTGGTAGATATCCAAGAAGAAAATACAAATGGCCCACGGGCGAACCTGAAAGATAGTAAGAGGGGACGTTTATCCCCGGTAACCTCACCAGTGAATGGAAGGAACTTAACAAAAAAACATTGTGGAGTTGGGCCAAGGCTATACAAAATGACGGCTAGGATGGTCGAGTGAAAAGTATAAACATAGACACACAATTGCCAAAAGAACAGGTATTTCAGGCAAAAAATAGAAATACCTTGAGTATCTACTCCGATCCAAAATCTATAGTGATAAAACACAAGAATACACTACCAATTAGTGAATTTAATGACCCAAGCTCAAAGGTCTCTGAAAATGTGGAAGCAGAATTTGTGTCAACTTATTCAAACACAAGAAGGAGATTACTGAAAAGGACACACCCACAAAAAAAACGGATCTGATGGCAATCAGTCTACCATAACAATTGCCTTAGCACCTTTTTAAAAACTTTACGAGGCATTAAATGACACACTTAAGGACCATACCTCACTGATTGACATGATGTATACTAAGACGATCTTTCTGGAGGGTTTTATCAATGCTTCTGATAAATTGAGGGAACCAAAAGAAAATACTGATCAAGGGCCAAAAAAAAAAATATGCTACAGCTGAACTAATAGATCAAAGTACAGAAACAATCAAAAATGAACAAATAAATTGTGGCACGCCAACGACACCTGGGAAAGGAGTGCAACTGGAAAAATCCTACCTGCCTCACTTGTCACAGCTAGGTGAGAACTTTGTGAGAAGGAAAAGCCAAAAGGAGATGGCAAAATCAACTTCTACTCCAGCCCAAATTGAAGATCAGGGATAAGTAAAACCAAAACAGATGAGAAGGAAAGGAAAATCATTCAGCAAGAGAAAATGAAAAAATCTCTAAACGGGTGTGCTGTTCTGGAACTGAAAGATCCATCAACGCAGCAAATCCTTAACTCTAAAATAACCAAAGAAGATACGTATTCAATGTTTCTCCATTCAATGGGCCCAAAGACAAAAAGGAGTATAAGTGTAAGATTTGAAGGAAACAAAATTCAGCAACGGACGAATGCAGAACCAAAAGAAGAGATGGAAGAGGAGGAAGCACTTTCAGTGCTAGCCGCCCAAAGAATGAACGTCAAGTGTTTGCCTAAAGAATCAGCATCAAGGGAAGAATCTATTAAGGCACAAACTCTGTTCGCGAATCATCGAATAGTGATCAAGGAATCATTAGAAAACATTGATTTAATGGATTTATCCCAATATTCTATGGAGGACTCAGAGTCTGATCTCAGAGGTATAGAGGGGGATAACCATCAGAGTCAAAATAGTAGAGCTGATAACGGCAAAGATGCTACTAGTGGGCAATCACCACCTTTTATGTCTCTCACTGAAAGACGGGAAAAAATTGAAAAGGATTTGAAGGGGATCTCTGATAACGCAAAACCTGTGGTGAGTTCTCGGTCTACAAGATGTGCAAGGGACAGAGGGCTGCTGGTCTGCATGAAATGCTAGGGTGGGAAGTGCAGGGTAAAGAGGAGAGAGTGCAAGTGAAAAGGGGGTGCAGTAGGCGGGGAAGAGTCCAACAAGGGCAAGGTGAGTGCTAAGGGGAGGCCAGATGGGCATGTATCAGGGATTGCACGGGGTTCAGAGGATGAAAGTCCACCTACTAAGAGTGAGGAGGGGGTGGAGTGGGAGGGTGGGCCTGGTGCCCTGTAGAACTCAGAGGGAACCAGGCAGCCATTCACTGTGGCAGGTGGGGGTGATAGCAGGGGAGACGGAGAGGGAAGGAAGAAGAGAAAAGGAGGGTCTTGAGGAGATCCAGCTCAAGCATGAGAGAGTTAGGGTGACCATTCCAGAAGGAGTATCCTGCGGATGAGAGAGATCTACCCCACACTCTCTTCTTCAAGACGCTTCTGGTGGTAACAAGAAGGACAGCCCTATTTGTGGGAGGACTATGGGCTCAGTAGAATTGAAACAAGGGGAGTGTCCTGCCACATATTTTTCAATATTCACATTCATTCATGTAAATGTTTTTAATTTGTCACATTTGTCTTGACATGGGTATCTCTGTGTCTACTATAACCATCAAGCAGTTAGAAGAACACTATACTTTATTAGGATCACAAAGCATTTATTATTTGGCTAGTGAATCTATTATTTTTTCTTTTTTTCAACAGGTTTTTGTAAAGAAATAATTTTCTGTTTTCTATTTGACTTTTTCTTTTGTCGTAGTTAGTTAAATATACAATGAACAGTGCATACGACAGTGCATCAAAATATATATATATATATATATATATATATATATATATATATATATATATATATATATATATATATATATATATATATATATATATTCAAGACCAAAGGAAAAGGAAGATTCCACTTCTCCAATAAGGACGGCACTCAAAGCGGTCAGGATGTCAAAATAGTCTTCAAAATAAATCCACCATTCACCAACAAGGTTATTTATCCCATATCCAGTTTTATTAAGGGCAAAACAGAGCTAACAAATGCCATCAATGACATTTGTGATGTCATCTTTGATGTCCTGGGTGTTAGTCTTAGCAGTGCACGGTGGTGGCGCAAGTTATGGTTGCTTAGCTTACCATAACTGGCGAATTTCAAGGGTTTTTCGGTTTTACTTGGAACCATAACGTTCCTTTGACAAAGTTTTTTCACTGAATTTCATAGGTTTTTAGTAGCGCAACTTTACCATAACGTCCCTTTAACAAAGTTTTTTCACTGAATTTCATAGGTTTTTAGTAGCGCAACTTAACCATAACGTCCCTTTAACAAAGTTTTTTCATTGAATTTCATAGGTTTTTATTAGTGCAACTTAACCATAACGTCCCTGTAACATTTTTTTTTTACAAAATTTTAAAGGTTTTTATTAGTACAACGTGACCATAACATCCTTTTCAATAGATGAAGACCACTAACATCTTATGTCCTCAAAGTGGGAATGCCGGGTGGTAAAAAAAACAAAAAGATTTTCCTTCCTACGCCGGGACGCCTGCGGCGTCTCGGTGTAGGAAGGAAAATCTTTTACCAAGATGGCCACCATGGAAAGGGAAGGCGGGGTGTATAAAGAACACAACGGCGCATGAGCGGGGTTGGGGGGGCACAGGGGAGACACATGGGCATGAACGGGGGGTGAGAGGGAACAGGGTACAAACGGGGCATGAGCAGGGGGTGGGGGGGAAAAGGAAGGAAACACAGGGCATGAGCGGTGGTGGGGGGAACACGAGAGAGACGCGGGGCATGAGCAGCGGGTGAGGAGGAACTTGAGGGAGACACGGGGTATGAGCAGGGGGTGGGGAGGAACACGAGGGAGACACAGGGCATGAGCGGGGGGGTACAGGGCACATACGGGACATGAGCAGGGGTTGGGAGGAAAGGAGAGAGACAAGGGGCATGAGCGGGGGGTGGGGGGAACACGAGGGAGACACGGAGCATGAGCGGGGGGCGGGGGTAACACGAGAGAGACACGGGACATGAGCGGGGGGTGGGAGGGAACAGGAGACAGACACGGGGCATGAGCAGGGGGTGGGGAGAACAGGAGAAAGACACAGGGAATGAGCAGGGGGTGGGGGGCAACAGGAGACAGACACGGGGCATGAGCGGGGGGTGTGGGGGGCAACAGGAGAGAGACACGGGGCATGAGCGTGGAGTGGAGGAATGCAGGAGAAAGACACGGGACATGGGTGGGGGCAACAGGAGACAGACACGGGGCATGAGCGGGGGGTGGGGGAACAGGAGACAGACACGGGGCATGAGCGGGGGGTGGGGGGAACAGAAGACCACGGGGCATGAGCGGGGGAGTCGGGGGCAACAGGAAAGAGACACGGGGCATGAGCGTGGGGTGGGGGGTACAGGAGACAGACACGGGGCATGAGCGGGGGGTGGGGGGCAACAGGAGAGAGACACGGGACACGAGTGGGTGGGGGGAACAGGAGACAGACAAGGGGCATGAGTGGGGGGGCAACAGGAGACAGACACAGGGCATGAGCTGGGGGTGGGGGGGTACAGGAGACAGACACGGGGCATGAGCGGGGGTGGGGGGAACAGGACACAGACACGGGGCATGAGCGGGGGTGGGGGAACAGCAGAGACAGACACGGGGCATGAGCAGGGGGTGGGGGGCAACAGGAGACAGACACAGGGCATGAGCGGGGGGTGGGGGGCAAGAGGAGACAGACACGGGGCATGAGCGGGGGGTGGGGGGCAACAGGAGACAGACACGGGGCATGAGCGGGGGTGGGGGGCAACAGGAGACAGACACGGGGCATGAGCGGGGGGTGGGGGGGAACAGGAGACAGACACGGAGCATGAGCGGGGGGTGGGGAGAACAGGAAACAGCCACGGGCATGAGCGGGGGGTGGGGGGCAACAGGAGACAGACACAGGGCATGAGCGGGGGTGGGAGGAACAGGAGACAGACACGGGGCATGAGCGGGGGGTGGGGGGAACAGGAGACAGACACGGGGCATGAGCGAGGGGGTGGGGGGCAACAGGAGACAGACACGGGGCATGAGCGGGGGTGTGGGGGGCAACAGGAGAGAGACACGGGCATGAGCGCGGAGTGGGGGGGTACAGGAGAAAGACACGGGGCATGGGTGGGAGCAAGAGGAGACAGACATGGGGCATGAGCGGGGGGTGGGGGGAACAGGAGACAGACACGGGGCATGAGCGGGGGGGTACAGAAGACAGACACGGGGCATGAGCGGGGTAGTGGGGGGCAACAGGAGAGAGACATGGGGCATGAGCGGGGGGTGGGGGGTACAGGAGACAGACACGGGGCATGAGCAGGGGGTGGGGGGCAACAGGAGAAAGACACAGGGCATGAGCAGGGGGGTGGGGGGGTACAGGAGACAGACACGGAGCATGAGCAGGGGGTGGGGGGCAACAGGAGAGAGACACGGGACATGAGCGGGTGGGGGGAACAGGAGACAGACACGGGGCATGAGCAGGGGGGCAACAGGAGACAGACATGGGGGATGAGCGGGGGGTGGGGGGCACAGGAGACAGACACGAGCATGAGCGGGGGGTGGGGGGGTACAGGAGACAGACTTGGGGCATGAGCAGAGGGTGGGGGGCAACAGGAGAGAGACACGGGGCATGAGCGGGGAGTGGGGGCAACAGGAGAGAGACACAGGGCAGGAGAGGGGGTGGGGGCAACAGGAGACAGACACGGGGCATGAGCGGGGGATGAGGGCAACAGGAGACAGACACGGGGCATGAGCAGGGGGTGGGGGGGAACAGGAGACAGCCACGGAGCATGAGCGGGGGGTGGGGAGAACAGGAGACAGACACGGGGCATGAGAGGGGGGTGGGGGGCAATAGGAGACAGACATGGGGCATGAGCGGGGGGTGGGGGGTAACAGGAGAGAGACACGGGACATGAGCGGGTGGGGGGAACCGGAGACAGACACGGGGCATGAGCGGGGGGGTGGGGGGAACAACAGAGACAGACACGGGGCAGGAGCGGGGGGTGGAGGGAAACAGGAGACAGACAAAGGGCATGAGCTGGGGGTCGGGGGCAACAGGAGACAGACACGGGGCATGAGCGGGGGGTGAGGGGCAACAGGAGACAGACACGGGGCATGAGCAGGGGATGGGGGGCAACAGGAGACAGACACGGGGCATGAGCAGGGGGTGGGGGGCAACAGGAGACAGACACGGGGCATGAGCAGGGGGTGTGGGGGAACAGGAGACAGACACGGAGCATGAGCGGGGGGTGGGGAGAACAGGAGACAGACACGGGGCATGAGAGGGGGATGGGGGGCAATAGGAGACAGACACGGGGCATGAGCGGGGGGTGGGGGGAACAACAGAGACAGACACGGGGCAGGAGCGGGGGGTGGAGGGCAACAGGAGACAGACAAAGGGCATGAGCGGGGGGTCGGGGGCAACATGAGACAGACACGGTGCATGAGCGGGGGGTGAGGGGCAACAGGAGACAGACACGGGGCATGAGCAGGGGATGGGGGGCAACAGGAGACAGACACGGGGCATGAGCAGGGGGTGGGGGGCAACAGGAGAGACACGGGGCATGAGCGGGGGTGGGGGGCAACAGGAGAGACACAGGACATGAGCGGGGGTGGGGGGAACAGGAGACAGACAGGGGCATGAGCGGGGGTGGGGGGGAACTACAGACATGGGCATGAGCGGGCGCGGGGAGAACAGACACGGGGCATGAACGGGGCGGTGGGGGGCAACAGGAGACAGACACGGGGCATGAGTGGGGGGTGGGAGGAACAGGAAAAAGACACGGGGCATGAGCAGGGGGTGGGGAAAACAGGAGACAAACACGGGGCATGAGCGGGGGGGTGGGGAACAGGAGACAGACACGGGGCATGAGCGGGTGGGGGGAACAGGAGACAGACACGGGGCATGAGTGGGAGGGGTCGGGGGCACAGGAGATAGACACGGGGCATGAGCGGGGGGAGGGGGGAACAGGACACAGACATGGGGCATGAGCGGGGTGTGGAGAGAGCAGGAGACAGACACGGGGCATGAGCGGGGGGAACAGAAGACAGACATGGGGCATGAGCGGGGGGTGGGGGAAGGGGAGAGAGACACATGGGGCCTGAGCGGGGGTGGGGGGAGGGAGAGAGACACACGGGGCAAGAGCGGGGGTGGGCGGGAGGGGGAAAGAGACACGGGGCAAGAGCGGGGTGGGCGGGAGGGGGAAAGAGACACGGGGCAAGAGCAGGGGTGGGCAGGAGGGGGAAAGAGACACGGGGCAAGAGCGGGGGTGGGCGGGAGGGGGAAAGAGACACGGGGAAAGAGCGGGGGTGGGCGGGAGGGGGAAAGAGACACGGGTCAAGAACGGGGGTGGGCGGGAGGGGGAAAGAGACACGGGGCAAGAGCGGGGCAGAGGGAGACAGACACACGAGGCAAGAGCAGGGGTGGGGGGAAGGGAGACAGACACGCGAGGCATGAGCGGGGGGTGGGGGAAGGGGAGAGACACGCGGGGCATGAGCGGGGGGTGGGCAGGAGGGGGAGAGACACGCGGGGCATGAGCGGGGGGTGGGCGGGAGGGGGAGAGACACACGGGGCATGAGCGGGGGGTGGGCGGGAGGGGGAGAGACACACGGGGCATGGGTGGGCGGGAGGGGGAGAGACACACGGGGCATGAGTGGGGGGTGGGGGGAAGGAGAGAGAGACACATGGGGCATGAGCGGGGTGTCGGCGGGAGGGGGAGAGACACACGGAGCATGAGTGGGGGTGGGAGGGAGGGAGAGAGACACACGGACATGAGTGGGGGGAGGGCGGCGGGTGGGGAGAGACACACGGACCTGAGTGGGGGATGGGCGGCGGGTGGGGAGAGACACAAGGGGCATGAGCGGGGGTGGGCGGGAGGGTGATAGACACAAGGGGCATGAGCGGGGGTGGGTGGGAGGGTGATAGACACAAGGGACATGAGCGGGGGTGGGCGGGAGGGTGATAGACACAAGGGGCATGAGCGGGGGTGGGCAGGAGAGTGATAGACACAAGGGGCATGAGCGGGGGTGGGCAGGAGGGTGATAGACACAAGGGGCATGAGCGGGGGTGGGCGGGAGGGTGATAAGACACGGGGCAAGAGCGGGGGTGGGCAGGAGGGTGATAGACATGGGGCAAGAGCGGGGGTGGGCGGGAGGGTGAAAGACACGGGGCAAGAGCGGGGGTGGGAGGGAGGGTGAAAGACATGGGGCAAGAGCGGGGATGGGCGGGAGGGAGAAAGACACGGGGCAAAAGCGGGGGTGGGCGGGAGGGGGAAAGACACGGGGCAAGAGCGGGGGTGGGTGGTAGGGGGAAGACACGGGGCAAGAGCGGGGGTGGGAGGGAGGGGGAAAGACACGGGGCAAGAGCGGGGGTGGGTGGGAGGGGGAAAGAGACACGGGGCAAGAGCGGGGGTGGGCGGGAGGGGGAAAGAGACACGGGGCAAGAGCGGGGGTGGGCAGGAGGGGGAAAGAGACACGGGGCAAGAGCGGGGGTGGGCGGGAGGGGGAAAGAGACACGGGGCAAGAGCGGGGGTGGGCGGGAGGTGGAAAGAGACACGGGGCAAGAGCGGGGGTGGGCGGGAGGGGGAAAGACACGGGGCAAGAGCCGGGGTGGGTGGGAGGGGGAAAGAGACACGGGGCAAGAGCGGGGGTGGGCGGGAGGGGGAAAGAGACACGGGGCAAGAGCGGGGGTGGGCAGGAGGGGGAAAGAGACACGGGGCAAGAGCGGGGGTGGGCGGGAGGGGGAAAGAGACACGGGGCAAGAGCGGGGGTGGGCGGGAGGGGGAAAGAGACACGGGGCAAGAGCGGGGGTGGGCGGGAGGGGGAAAGAGACACGGGGCAAGAGCGGGGGTGGGCGGGAGGGGGACAGAGACACGGGGCAAGAGCGGGGGTGGGCGGGAGGGGGAAAGAGACACGGGGCAAGAGTGGGGGTGGGCGGGAGGGGGAAAGAGACACGGGGCAAGAGCGAGGGTGGGCGGGAGGGGGAAAGAGACACGGGCCAAGATCGGGGGTGGGTGGGAGGGGGAAAGAGACACGGGGCAAGAGCGGGGGTGGGCGGGAGGGGGAAAGAGACATGGGGCAAGAGCGGGGGTGGGCGGGAGGGGGAAAGAGACACGGAGCAAGAGCGGGGGTGGGCGGGAGGGGGAAAGACACACGGGGCAAGAGCGGGGGTGGGCGGGAGGGGGAAAGACACATGGGGCAAGAGCGGGGGTGGGGGCGAGGGAGACAGACACACGGGGCAAGAGCGGGGGTGGGGGGGAGGGAGACAGACACACAGGGCAAGAGCGGGGGTGGGGGGTAGGGAGACAGACACACGAGGCATGAGCGGGGGGTGGGGGAAGGGGAGAGACACGCGGGGCATGTGTGGGGGGGAGGGAGAGAGACACACGGGGCATGAGTGGGGGGTGGGGGGAAGGGGAGAGAGACACACGGGGCATGAGCGGGGGGTGGGCGGGAGGGGGAGAGACACACGGGGCATGGGTGGGGGGGAGGGAGAGAGACACACGGGGCATGAGTGGGGGGTGGGGGGAAGGAGAGAGAGAGACACATGGGGCATGAGCGGGGGGTGGGCGGGAGGGGGAGAGACACACAGGGCTTGAGCGGGGGTGGGGGGAGGGAGAGAGACACACAGGACATGAGTAGGGGGTGGGCGGCGGGTGGGGAGAGACACACGGACATGAGCGGGGGTGGGCAGGAGGGGGAGAGACACACGGGGCATGAGCGGGGGGTGGGCGGCGGGTGGGGAGAGACACACGGACATGAGCGGGGGTGGGGAGAGACACACGGACATGAGCGGGGGGTGTGCGGCGGGTGCGGAGAGACACACGGACATGAGCGGGGATGGGCGTGAGGGGGTGAGACACACGGGGCATGAGCGGGGGGTGGGCGGCGGGTGGGGAGAGACACACGGACATGAGCGGGGGTGGGGAGAGACACACGGACATGAGCGGGGGGTGGGCGGCGGGTGGGGAGAGACACACGGACATGAGCGGGCAGCGGGTGGGGAGAAACACACAGACATGAGCAGCGGGTGGTAGAGACACACGGGGGTGGGAGAGACACACGGGGCAAGAGCGGGGGGTGGGCAGTTGGGAGAGACGAGCGGGGCCCGAGCGGGGCATGAGCGGGGCATGAGCGGGGGGTGGGCGTGAGGGAGAAAGACACACGGACAAGAGCAGGGGGTGGGTGGGAGGGAGAAAGACACACGGACATGAGTGGGGGGGTGGGCGGGAGGGAGAAAGACACACGGACATGAGCGGGGCGGTGGGCGGGAGGGAGAAAGACACACGGACATGAGCGGGGGTTGGCAGGAGGGAGAATGACACACGGACATGAGCGGGGGGTGGGAGGAACAGGAGACAGACACGGGCATGAGCGGGGGTGGGGGACTTACTGTGCAGGCGGGATACAAAGCCTCTCATGCGAGGAACAAAGATGGCGGGCGTCTCTGAAGCCAGACGCACTGCACGCTTTCACGCATCCAATGAGAGAGCTGCTTGCCCAATCACCGTCCTGTCCGCGGAGCGAACAGGGAAGTGTGTCCGCGAAGCGAACACAGATATCACTAATTTTTTTCACTTACATTTTTGTCATTTTTTTAAAAACTACTGGACGAATTTACACCAAATAAAGCAAAGCACACTTTCGGGACCAAGCCGCCGCTCCTGCCGCTAATTTGGTGTAAATCCGTCCAGCGGTTTGGGCTGTAGGCGTGAGCAAAGTTTTTTCCCATTATGTCTATGGGAAAAAAAAAAGTTTTGGGACCCCCCCTATAACTTTGCCCCCCCTGGACGAATCCTCACCAAACTTTGCAAAAATATTCAGAGTGACCCAAATACTTTTTTGCAAATTTTGGTGAGGATCCGTCCAGGGAGAGCGAAGTTATAAGCCACCCAAAAAGTGCTCTTCCTATGGAAACAGCAACTTAACCATAACTACATGGCCACTACCGTGGCCATGTAATATATATATATATATATATATATATACAAAAGACGGATTACCATACATGTTATGATTTCACATATCTATGTACCACAATGGTGCAATACAAATCATTACATACAGAACAGTAAAATTGGAGCTCTGCTTGTTCTGGAGAGTGCTCTATGACAAGTTCCATTCTCTAGACCTCAACCGAGGTTGGAAATGCTGGGCAGAAAGGTGACCTAACCATAGGGCTACGTCAAGAGGTAAATCAGAAAAAGAATTTTCTTAATGAGGACTACTATAACACACAAGGGGCCTCATTTTGAGAATCACGCTGAAAACGCAGTCATTACCGGCATGGTGGAAATATCACGTCCGTGCACCCTTGACGCTGCTAATAGCGGCTGATTACGAGTGGCCAGCACGCGCGAACCCCCATGCCGGTAATGGCTGCACGCCATGCCGCTAAAGGCCCTCCATCCCCCGAAAGTGCCATCACGGGACCCGCCGATACCGCCTCCGCCAAGGAGCAACTCTTTAATAATGGACCCGGCAATACCATCATGCAAATACCGGCCTCGTAATACCAGACCTGGAAGTAACGTGATGGGGCCGGAATGGGAACTGCGCCGGCAGACATCTTGAAAAACACAATCCATTGCAATCTTCTTAACACAGCAGTGCTACAGAGTGGAGAGCGGGGCCAATCAACCCATCATGTGAAAGGCAACACGGAAGTCCACCGCCTACTTGCTCAAGAAGCTCTTCCCGATGAGGAACTCAACATGCTGGCGTATACGCTGGCAGCCCATGCAGATGAGGTGTTTGCGAACAACTTGAAACGTGATGCCCAACTGACAAAAACACAAATATGGGAGGAGGTGGCACGGAAGGTGATAGCGGTCTGCAGCACCCCCTGCATGGTGAAAGACTGCAAAAAGAGGTCGGATGATCTACGTCTCTGGGTGCGAAACATAATAGCATCAAACCGCAGGGAGGCCATGGCTACAGGCGGCGGGGACTACTCACCCACCAAATTGATGCGATGGCAGGAGACCTGCAGCACCACGACAAATATGGAGTCGATCGAGGGCTTTGGCGAAAGAGACGGGTGTGGCAACATTGGGAGATGTAGGTGAGTCACCCCATAAACCCCAGTAAACCAGAGCATGACGTGGCACAACAATTGTGAAAGTGAACCAAGCCAATGCATGGGCCATCATACACATCCATGTCCAGATGGTGGCCCAAACCCTGGCACAATGAAATGCATGCTGTGTGCCACTACCATTACCAACAGACACCCAACACACAGGGATCCATCACAAGACACACATCACGCAAACCGCAATACAACGGTATGCCACCTAGAACACATCAGTCCAGAAATGAGAGTCCATGGTGTATGACAATATGACCCCCCCCAAATTGCAAGTACCCTGAGCTTCACACCTACAAGAAAGAAATGCATGAAATGCGAAATACTGAACAGCACCAAATCATGCATCTTTCACGTACCACCATCACTGGTGCCCTGCATCTCTTGTTCCCCCAAAGGAACAGAAGCAGAAAGTGATGGCCATGAGTCTGCCCCATAGGCCACTACATCCACAAAGGGTACCAGGGCCAGAAAAGAAGGCACTGGACCTTCCACCTCCAGGGGAGCAACAACGTCCAGAGTGCAACAAAGGGCAGCAGTACAGGCCAGGGCAGCAGAGGAGCTGACAACAGCAGGCAATGACACAGCCACTATGGAGTCGACAACTCCTGCAGATGCAGACGGTGATGGAACCCAGTCAGCTGGCACAAGTTCCATAGGGGAGGTAGCAGCCATTGCCCCTCTCAGCGACGTGGAGGGCTACGCTGAGCAATTCTCTGACATGGACAACAATATCCATGTAGTATGTCCGCATACACCCAGTCCCCAGTCCACCGCACTGCACTCCACACAGGGCACACCAGTATGCCCATGCCACAACATGCCATATTACTGGCCAGTTCACATCTGTCCACAACATCAGAAGGCAGTCCAGCATTGGGCCACCCTGCCACTGCACCTTCAACCTCCACAACCCCCACAAACATGGAGGCACGCCTCACGAGGGTTGAGGCCTGGCAGGGCAGTTTGATAGAGCTGGTCCGCCAGTATGTGCAGAGGGAGAAGCTGCGAGATTCAGGAGGGAAATGCGGCTTCCATCACTGCCAATAATGCCAACCCCATATTGATCAGAGACAGTTTAGCTGCGGTTACAGAGGTCCTTAGCAGGATCCTGGAGAATATGCATCAGCAACAAACTGCGCCGGCAGTGGCACACCCATCCACCTCCACCCCATACACCACACCTGCCAGCTCAACCCCCTCAAGTCCTGTGCGCATGATCAGGCACAGCGCACGCCAAACGGACATCCCGCCCCAGACCTGAAGAGAGGCCGGAAGTAGCAGGACCATCCTGCATGTGCCAACTGCCACCTTGCAAAACTCATGAATGGCACATCGTGTGTGGGATGAAAATGGGTGAGGGGGGAGGTGGTGTTGGGGGTGTTTGGGTTGTTGGGGGATATGGGATGTAGGGGGGTATGGGGTGTTGGGGGGGTATGGGGTGTTGGGGTGGTATGGGGTTTTTGGGGGGTTTGAGTGTTAGGGGGGTATGAGGTGTTGGGGTTGTTAGGGGTGGGGGGAGTCTCAAGGAGGGAGGGTGTGTGTGAGGTGGAGGGTTCTAGCACTATATTGTTGATATTCCAATACATTTGTTGTGTTAAAAATAATTTCATGACTGGACATTGTTCATTTTGTGTGTGTTTATTAAAATCTTGACGGCGCACAGTGCCCAACTCCCCAGACACCCTGTGTCCAACTCCACACAATCCCTGTGCCCAGTGTAGTACTAACACAGACCCATCAGCATCCCTGTGTTTCAAAAGAAATCGTTTATCAGTGATTGGCACACAGCATGGCCATCCTGTGCATCGTGAACTGGCTGGGGTGCTGCTCCTCCTTCCATCATCATCATCCTCCTCGCCCGGTGCATGCAGGTCAATGTCAGGTGGCATTGGTACGTTTCTCCGTATGCACATGTTGTGCAGCATGGTACAGACCATGGTGTTCTTTGCCACCTTCTCAGGCCCGTAAAGGAGTGCTCCACCAGACCTGCTGAGACAGTGGAACCGTTCCTTCAACAGGCCAAAGGTCTGCTCGATCACAACACGGGTACGGGTATGAACCCGACTGTACTCCTCTTTGTGCCTGTTCCGCACAGGGGTAAGTAGCCACGGCTTCAAGGGATAGCCACCATCACCTGCATGGGGCACAATGAGGTATAGTCGATATCTGACCTGACATCTTAGTGATCACTACCATGGCTGCAGCTATTCAGTGTTGACATCCACATGTACCTGGATGCATGCAGGCAGGTTCATTTGACCCAATGTGTACTGTACTATGGTTTGCTGCTGTGAATTGCATCATCCAGATGATGCAAGGCGTTCACTTGCATGCTGATGCAGATGTACTTTGGATGCGGAACAATGTTTAAAAACCCATTATGGTGATGTGTGGTACTCTGTATGTATTCCCAATAGCGGCATTGCATTGCCACAGGTGTGATCATGTTTAATCATCCATCGCTTGACATTCCCATGGTGGCCTGCTGGTATGTCTGGCATATTGTCATTGCTCTGCAGCATTGGTCTTATGTATGGCATTGATTTGTCATGTTCAGGTTGGGATGTTCAGGCTACAGTGTTTCACTGTATTTGCATTGTCCACTCACCACCCATTCTCTCGCAGGTGGAGTATGCATCCCCCCCAATCTCACCCAGGCAGAGTATGCATCCCCCCAATCTCACCCAGGTGGAGTATGCATCCCCCCATCTCACCCAGGTGGAGTATGCATCCACCCCCAATCTCACCCAGGTGGAGTATGCATCCCCCCGGTCCCCCCCACTGCACTGCCATGGGCCTGTCAGGCAATTTACCAAGCAGCCAGGCACATCATCCAGCATGTCGCTCCATGTAGCGGGGTAGCGTGGAGTTACGCAGCACCATGGAATCATGTGTGGATCCGGGATATCGGGTACAACAATGTGTGCTAATCCTGCTGGAGTCACATACCATCTGCACATTCATGGAGTGGTATTGCTTACGATTCCGGTACACCACCTCAATGGCATGAGAGACCACCAATTCTACATAGGTGCAGTTGAGGGCACCAACGCAATTGGGCATGCCTGCTAGTGCATGGAAGCCGACTTTAGTGTCAGCGAGCTCCTGGGCTGTCCGTGGTAGGGATATGTGGTTGCCTGCATGCTTCAGGAGGGCATCCAGAACTTGGGTCAGCATGCGTGAAAAGAGTGGTTGTGATATGCCATGCAGCTGGCCCACTGTGTGCTGGTAGGTGCCTGTGGCCAGGAAGTGGAGCACAGACACCACCTTCAGTAGAGGGGTGGTGGCAGTGCAGATTTCTATCAGGCTGACGATGTCGTTGTGTTTCATGTCCACTTTGGTGGTGATGGTGTTGCGGTCCAAACGGTACAGGGTGTGGATCTGCATGGGGGTTAGGTTGAATGGACTGGCTCTGATGCGAGGGATTGGTGGCTGCCTATGTGGTACCACTGGCTGCACTGGTTGGACTTGCTGGGCCTGTCTCACCCTCCCTCTCCTCGTGCATCTCCTCTGTGCTGCCTGTTGTTGTTGTTGTTCTTGTAGTTGTTGTTGTTGCTGGTGTAGCAGTGCAGGCATGTCCTCCAGCCCCAGGATTGCTACAGCAATTGGGATCATTTTGATGTTGGAAGGGGTGTGGTGTGTGGGTGTGCTCCTTTTGTGTTGGAACAGGCTCCATTGGCTCCACCTGGGGCGTGTGTATGCATGCATGCCAGTAAGAAGGGGCACGGTACTGGCGGGGCAGCATTAACGGGTTGTCGGCTCGTAATGGCCCGGACTGGTAATTGATGCCGGTAATACCATTCCGCCTTGCTTTTTTCATTACCTCCATGCTCGTAATGAGGCCAAGGTGTTCTGTCCAGTGACGTTTTGGCTGCTGAGTAGATAAGCCTTCTTCTGGGCAAAAGACAAGGTCTCCCTTTAGGAGGAACATATAAATAAACTCATTTAGTGATGGACTCCTCTTAACTACATAGATGTACAAAAGTGTTTGAATATGAAAGACAAATAAAAGTTAAAACCATATCATGAGAGGGTAGTTTTCATGTGCACGCCAGTGGTTCACTGATCTTAACTGTAATTCTCTAGAGTGCTCCCTGCAGTGAAGGAATGCTAATGGTGTTTCTTCAATGGGGCTTCTAACAAACAGTACTTAAAACAGTACTTAAAACAGTACGAACGTGGTGCTCTGAGAGGGAAAAACGTTTCATTTCTCTTTCTATTTGCTCTCAGAATTAATTATTCTGAAGTCCATAATGGAGGCCTGCCACTGCATTTGTAATCGATTGGGGGACATGTTACCTCATCTTTGCTTGTGCAGAGCTAGCTTTCCATCCCAAGGAGCTGGCATCTGTTTAGTGTGAGGCATCAGGACAGGCCTAAAAAATGCAAGAGAGAAGTATTAGAATAAGTATGTGATGTACCTGTTGTTGGGCTTAATGCTGTCAAGCGTGGCGCCTACAATAATGGACATGATAGTCCGGGAGCTCGAGAAGCTTCTGATCTGCAGAGAGTTGGAGCTAGAAGACTGAATCGCTCTAGCAGGGAGTTATTTAGGGAAAGAGGGTTGGGAACCAATGGAGAGATTCTAGGGCTGGAGAGATGCAATCTGTGGGCTTGAGTTGAAGGGGGAAAAGGAAGATTGAGGAAGAGGCTGTTGCTGAAGTCCAGCCTAGAGAGGATCAGAGTTCTGGAGACATTGATTTTCTGGGGGAAGGTGAGCAAAAGGAGGATGCCTCTGAGGAGGTGTAGCTGATAGTGGGCCTTATTGACAAGGTCCGTGATGTGAGGCGAGAAGGAGAGAGAGGAGTCAAAGATGACATCATGGTTTTTTGCCTCACAAGAGGGTGAAGGAAGGGGATCCATAGAGGGTGGCCAGATGGTAGGAGGGAAGGAGGGGTCTGGGGTGACAATGAGAAGGATCTCAGTCTTACTGACATGAAGGCAGAGATCATTGGCAGCACACCATGTCTGAATAGCAGTCAGACAGTCAGGGATGAGAGAGGAGGAAGAGGAAGCAGTAGAAGGAAGCTTGAAGGAGAGCTGTGTGTCTTTTCCATAACACTGGAAGTGAAGAAAGAAGGAGATCAGGTGGGCCTGATCAGGGGGGGAAATCAAATTGTCTCTAACCATGCTCTGCCATAGTATATTCTGCTCTCCTCCGCTGCCTTTCTGTAACAGAGGCGGGTGTGTTTGCGGGGCTGATGCAGCACCACCCTTTGCAGCGCTAGCTACCGTCATTCTTCCTGTCCTGTGTTGGAGGGTATGGGACAAGTCCCTACTGTTCCCACAATCTATCTCCCTTCTTTCTCCTTCTCTCTCTCTCTCTCTCTCTCTCTCTGTCTCTCTCTTTCGTTCCTCTGCATTCTCTCTTCCTCCCTTCATTGTTCTATGTTTTCATCCAATTCCCCTTTGTCCCACATCCCCCTTTTTC
Source organism: Ambystoma mexicanum (assembly GCF_040938575.1). NCBI lineage: Eukaryota > Metazoa > Chordata > Amphibia > Caudata > Ambystomatidae > Ambystoma > Ambystoma mexicanum. The sequence continues at coordinate 479,057,859 of NC_090932.1, read as the reverse complement.
AGGCCCTGCTCCTAAATCCTCATTGGTGTCCTCTGGGCCCGCTTTGGACCGCACAGAGCCCTCTTGCTCCGCAGTAATTTTATCTAATTTTAACATTATTTTTCTGGATGTCCAGCCATCTGGCATCCCAGCCGCCCCTTGCTCCTCCTCCTGTTTTCAGACAGGTTTCTCTATCTCATTCTCTGTGACTTTGAAAACAGTTTCTAGCTGCCGCTGTGCACTTTTTTCTTTGCGAGCAAGTACTTCTTGTTACTTGGCACTATTCTCTCAGTATTAGTCGTTCATTAGTGGTATTATTCTAGCCCCTGGCTTTCCCTTCCCTATTGCTGTCTTGTCCGTATTTGGGTACATCCAATGTATGTATGGTTACCCCACTGCAGGCTTCAATGTAGGGTACAGACCTTAGGGAGGTTGCGGTGTGGTGGGTGGCACTGGTGCGTCACTAACTTTCTCTGCATATAGCTTCCATATGCACAACATATTTTGCCTACTCTTCAAATTGGCAGCTTTATATATCACAAAGAAAACATGTTCTCTATTGTGTCACTATCAAGCATTTCCTGCACCCATTGCAAGTGGTATTGTTATATCGTATCACTATATTGGGCCAATCTAGTACACAAATGGTCCAGGAGTGGTCCATAATCCTACTAAACCCCATCTTCCCCAGCCTATTCACTCCTTCTCACTTACCACAGTCGAGAGCTCCTATCTTCTGCCCTTGGGCCATTGAGCTTCTGACACAATTTATATATAATAAAAGACAATCACAATTGCTTCACTTATACAAGTCTCCAATCATATATTCACAATCAACACTCCACTCCTCCCAAACCCACACTACACATCCCACTTACCTCTCATCCATTCCATCTCTCTCCACATCCACACATACAATTCCACCTTCAATCTAAAAAAAATGTAAATATTTCAATGGCCCTCTCTACAGACCCACACAATTCTATCTACCATTTAATCGGGTCACCAAAATAGTTAAACAAACACTAAGCACTACTATTTACAGCAACACTCTTGTATCAGCCCTACCACATCGGCCAAAACAATATACCACAATATTTCTATTCTTCTCTGCATGCTCCTTCTTTCAATCCCCATAATAAAAAAGGATGCAACTATACAATCGCCTGTACTACGCACCACTCCATCTAATGGAAGTCTGCCACCGCTGTCACGATTCCTGCCCCCAGCCCCCTGGCATATCAGGCAGGAGCCAGGTCACGGCCACCTAGTCGGCCCCTAAGGGCCTCTCCATCTCCCCAGACACCTACTTGGACTCAGACTTGGCGCCTTTGGCACCAAGCTCACACACAGTCCTGAGATCCACTTAGTATTGGACTTGCAATGTATTATGGGGCAATGGATGCCCCCATGTAATTCAGTTCCTTGAACTGGATGATCGGTCTAGTCTTTCGGGTGTGGCTCAGCCCAGGGATACCTGGGATACCTACAGACTATTTAAACCACACCCGGCCTGAGAAACATGCTTTGCGTTTCTCTGCCCCTGCAGTGTGACACTCACCATGCTTGGATCTCCTGAAGAGGCCCACTTCTTTCTTCAGCGCCAGCGCACCTGCAAGAATAAGAACTTCGTTGCCAATATTCACCTCGAAGAGCATTCAACTTCTGTCCAGCTCTTCCCAGTCTTGCAGATTCCTACGGTAGAGTCATCTCCATCTCGGCATGCCGCGCCCTACCAAAGGGGAGAAGAATAGAAGAAAAGACGTTAGTAAGCATTCTGCAATACTCTCTCGAACTTGCAAATAGAGTCTAATCCTTACCTGAACTCCCTTCGATCGGACAACTTCTGCTCCGGAGCATTCCGCCGATCTGAAAAAGGGGAAAAGACACATCAGGTTAGAGCAAAACATTTAAGAGGCGCCGCACATCACGCTTTCTCACCTCAGCTCATAATATCCTCAGCTCGCTTCCATGCTGGTTTACTGCGGCACCTAGAAGGACACGGAAAAGACGAACATTGGTTAGTGCTAAGGAAGCCAATAATAAGCATCACGCTCCGCATTCCTACTTACTTCAGCAGCACATCACCATCCTCAAGACCTTCATCACCTAAGGAAAGAAAGACACAGTATTAAAGGGACAAGAGCCATCAGAACTTTTGTAAGACTCATTCCAATTACCGGTCCGGCTGAAGCCGCAGCAAGCTCTGTCTGCCGGGCCCATGTCAGTGAAGCAACAAGGCACCCTCCAACCCGCAACACCCAAAGCACCCCTGCATCGAAGGCAGGATGGAGAGCACCCCACATCAAAAAACAAGGTGAGGAGAGGCCCGTGGGAAGGGTGGGACCCAGGGAAGAAAAGGGGGGCCAGACAAGCAAGACCAATAGGGAATTGACCTCTGATAATATTGTGTTTCAGGCCCAGTGCTTGGTTGAGCAAGTCCAGGGAAGGGTTCGAAGTGGTCGGAAATCCGGACCGGCTGAGTGGCGTCCCCGTGGATATCAGGTGAGCGTTACACCGTCTATGCAATCATCTATTCTATTATAGTTGTGCCCGTCTTACACACTCTCCCTATTGGAGGAGTTGAATTAATATTTATGACTACTATAGCCTATCGCCCTCCCCACGTTTAGGATGTGTTCTATACACCATAAACATGCATTCATGCAAGAGTATACTCATGTGCTCTAGAGCTCCTCAAGTCCTCTTGGCGGTGAGTCTTCCCCAACGGCCTGCACCGGCCCTTGAGCACGGGCAATGCTTGGAACCAGGCAGTCCTATGCAAACTCCTCGTTAGTGCACTTCCAACTGGTCTCTGCTACCTGCCCTACACCCCCGGGAGTGCTGCAAGAATTCCCTCAGCTCGCACAGGGAAATGAGGATCTCGCTGGGGCCCCTACCATGTATCAGGGGACCTTCTTTAAAAGTAATCCCTGGGAAGAAAAAGTAATTAAAAATGGAGTGTACACCAAGCAAGAAGTAACACAGATTTATTTCACCCACAACAATTGAGAGACACAGTTCAGACAGCCCTGTGGAACTGAACTGAATTTAATTAGCCCTCAACGCGAGCCACTGCAGCTGAACATTTTATACACACATTGCAGAATTACCATACAGCATGTTAGATTCATTTTTAGGTAGGGTCACAGGCGCTGAATGGTGGAACTACATCAGGTCCCTATAGGAATGTGTTCCTTACGGGATGCTTATTTGGTCAAACATTTGTCAAAACAAAGTCACATTGGCACCCCTTGTGACATCGCAAAACGTTGCACACCACCCCACAATGATGTGATTGTGCAGATAAGTTAAAAACACTTGGTTGGCATTGCCCAATATAAAAATAGGTAAACACCTGCATACCGATTGGAAATGGCATCTTCAGATGGCAAGGTGAAAGACATTCACACTGAGTCTGACCAATGATGTGCCTCACGGACATCAGCGAGGATATTTTACATGTTGCAGCATAGGGACACAGTGAAAGTCCTCTTCACTGACTGGCTCCCTGTCGTGTGCCCCATAACTCTTATCCCAGCACTCTGCCCACCCCAATACCCCTTGTCACGCCTTGCTGGCAAATGTAGTCTGAAAAAACTGCACCACACTGTAGTCAGATTTTAATGAACTGTATTTGATTTCTATTTCTCTGACAATTGTTCTCGTACACCCAGGTTCCTAGTTCATTGGTCTCGAAAGTATTTCTTAGAGAGACTTCAATGGGACTGCATTCTCCTGGGAAACTTCAGTCTTGCAACATTTCTGCTCATGGTTTCTGCTGAATGTTAAATAAATACATACTGCTGCCACAAAATGCCTGTAGCCGTTTTATTATGCGCTGTCTGCGATAATGCTTTCCTAACATGGGCCTACAAGAAAATTACTTCTCTACTGTTCACATATTGCTCAAAAGCACCCATACCATGTTACCCCTTAAGGCATCTTGCACCCCCACCCGGTGCCCATGGTGTGCAACTTATCCCATTACTACACAAAATCACCCACCCCCATTGCATTCCCCCATGGTTCTTCTCACGCTGCGCCTGCTCCTATGTTGTAACACACAACGCTATGCCTATGCAAGCTGCTCCACGTTCAATGGCGTCCCCACTCACAATGTCACCCACCACGTCAATCTTAATATCACCACATTACTTCCAAATTTGGTATGTGCGCCCCCTTGGCAGCATTGATCCTGGACAATTACAACAATATACATACATTGATTTCCACATTTTGCAACAAGAAAAAGGAAATATTGCTCAGAAAACTGTACATTATGAGGCATTTATGCATAGCTAAAACATGGATAGTTAGGGGCATAGACGACCATGGCTGATGGCCTTATCGTACTCCCCTGATTGAATCCAATTTCTGGCAGATGGGATGCTTCATTTAAGAGATGTATATGGGTATGCCCCTGTTAAGCATTTCAATCAGGCGACACACCCTGGTCTCAGCCTAGTATGCAGCGCACAACTGAAATGCTTATTTATTTATATATATATTCAATATTTGAGAAATACACCACTCATATCACACACCCTTTTCAAATACCCCGGGTCACGATGGACCAGGAACCAGGCTGGTGGGTAAAGGTATTATATATTTATTTATTTAAAAATGTAGAAGAAATCATACACGTTTTAATAAATGGGGCAGAAATCACCAATGTGATGATAATAACAATAGGAATGTTGGCAATGCACTTAATTCAACCCTTTAGTAACACAGATAGAAAAAAAATCAGGGAATAGAAACCCTTTTGGATTTTCTAAAGATAGCACTCAAGTTAGGATTTCCGCCTGCAATGTTCCCTCAACCCACAAATAATCACTACTGAATGGATATAAGTAAGCAGCACGCAGTTAGGAATATGAATCTGGAAACAGAATTCAAATCTAACTTTCCCTCCTCAATTGAGAGTGAAAAACAGATTTGAAACCCTTGCAATGTTAAAATGACACTCGAAATGGCTCAATAAAACAATGAATGTGTATAAAAATCTTGAAACAAAAATAATTCTTTACTGGAGCAACAGTGGAAAGATAATAGCAATCACAAGCAATGGATTGAAGAAAAGCATACAATTTGAAATTGAATGGAAGATCTAAAACAGTTGATAATCAAAATGACACGTGGGAACTTTTGTAAATATTTTGATTCCCGCCTGGAATTAACCAACCGGTTTTGGATAAAAACGGGTGAAATTCACTGATTTGGAGTGTGGTTTTTTGGTTGGGGTGTAGCTATAGATCTTAGTGGAAGTGAAATTAAGTCTCTAGCTATTAAATTCAGTGAGTTATGCAAGTTCTAGTGAGGTTGGTTTTGGGAAAATGGAGCAGAGAAAAATAGAAAAACGACTTTAAAATAGATTGCAAACTTGACTTATACTGGATTTAATGACTAAGGAAAAGAGAATGTCCCCAGTGAATCTACACAGTCACGTGGCCGTTGTAACCCTTCACGTGGTGTACCCCGTTTCCTTTATGGAAAATTAATTGATTTAATCTAAATCGTTAATGGTTTATGTTCTATCAAAACAAAAATGAAGAGGAAATCGGCGCTTACACTAGTAATCAAAGACAGGGTTGCAAGAATGATTCTGACAGTATTAAAAGTTATCAGGGTAAGGATGGCATGACTTAGAGAGGTGAACTAAGGAGAAGCAAAGCAAGGTATACTATGGTTTTCTATGGTTCCTATTGATACTCACAGTCCTCTTTAGTTAGGATTTTGGACAGTCAGTGGTCTGGTCACCACACAGATCTGGTCTAAGAAGGGACAGCCGGACAACATCAGCGGGACAGTATCAGCTGGGCATGGACTGGTCACCGGATGGCACTGGACTGGCACTGGATACTACAGATCAGCTGGATGGCAGGTTTGCAGCAGACATGCATTTAGTAACCAGCAAGCTAGGTTAATGCAGGATGCTTCCCAAAACACCACATCGCAGAGATAGGCAGTAGAGTTGGCAGTCCACGGCAGAGAACCCTGCTCTGAGTCTATCGTGTGCAAACAAAGGGGGGTCTGGGAATCTCTCTACCAGCACGAACACAGCCCAATGACCTGTTCTTGGGTGAATAACCCCTGGGAGAGACTCTACCAAGTCTTTAGCTCACTGTCCTTTTCACAGAGAAGAAATTTCCCCGCATATCAGCCTTTGTCCTGCCCAAGGGCAGTCCAGCGCCGAAATGCTAGGCAATTCTCCTCTGAACAAGAGTACCATCAGAAACCCCATACACGTGTTTCAGCCTTGTTGGGCATCATCAGTGAGGTGAAACTGTTGCCTCTCTAAGAACAGTGAGCAAGGGGTCCACGTCTGGATTGCCCTGTTAACTTAGGGTGAAACCCAAAGTTAATGTATGCAAACAAAGGGGGGTCTGGGAATCTCTCTACCAGTCTATCGTGACTGCTGTTGAAGTCTGTTTACAGTGCTGTTTGCTGTGTGAGGAGGGGCCTGCCTACAAAGACAGCCTGCCGCTGCTCACCGGCCGCAGAGTTCGGCAGTAGGGTTGGCAGTCCACGGCAGAGAACCCAGCTCTGAGTCTATCGTGACTGCTGTTGAAGTCTGTTTTCAGTGCCATTTGCTGTGTGAGGAGGAGCCTGCCTACAAAGACTGCCTGCAACCGCAAAGCGGCCACAGAGTTTGGCAGTAGAGTTGGCAGCCCATCGCAGAGAACCCTGCTCTGAGTGTATCGTGGCTGCTGTTAAAGTCTGTTTACAGTGCCGTTTGCTGTGTGAGGTGGAGCCTGCCTACAAAGACTGCCTGCTGCTGCGAAGCGGCAGTGGAGTTTGGCAGTAGAGTTGGCAGTCCACGGCAGAGAACCCTGCTCTGAGTCTATCGTGACTACTGTTGAAGTCTGTTTACAGTGCTGTTTGCTGTGTGAGGTGGAGCCTGCCTACAAAGACTGCCTGCCGCTGTGAAGCAGCCACGGATTTCGGCAGTAGAGTTGGCAGTCCACAGCAGAGAACCCTGCTCAGAGTCTATCAGGACTGCTGTTAAAGTCTGTTTAAAGTTCTGTTTGCTGTGTAAGGAGGAGCCTGCCTACAAAGACTGCGTGCCGCAGTGAAGCGGCCACAGATTTCAGCAGTAGAGTTGGCAGTCCACGGCAGTCACCGGCAAGCGATGGCTACGAGGCAGATTCCTGATGAAGATGGACGGCGGCTGCGAAGTCAGCGACAGCGTGTGGATGACAATGGATTGGAGCACCAGAGTCCATTGAAGCAATTGCAACTTAATTTGAAGTCTGATAAAAGAGGTAAGACCTCTGAAGGTGAAAAGACTCTCCTGACTGAACATCAGGGTCATCACTCCCCGCACTCAAATGTATTTATACAAATCTCTTTAACAGATACATGGTCTCACAAGAAAGAAAATTACTGTCAGGAATGTGAGTGCAGCCCCGAAGACTTGACTCTATCGGGGCAGTAGCAGGGGGCCTCATTGTGGAGCCATGATGGGACCCAAAACAGTCCGGCGAAGGATGGGGTGGCCCACAGTGAGAGTGGGATTGGGAGTGATGGGGGGTGTTTGCTGGAGAAAGTTGGTTATCTGCCATCCACGGCAGCATGGCAATCCTCGTGTCTATTGGAACCTGGCCCGGAGGACACTATGGTGAAGAAAAGCGGGAAGGGAGCTGATATGCCCAATTGGAACCAGCGTCCTCAGAGCTACATCTAGAGAGTTCGGCAGCTGGGTATAGTGGCAATATGTCGGCCCATGTGGCCCTTTCTACTTCTCTTAGTCCAGGTGGAACAAACCGGGAAAAAGAGAAACAATCTACTCCAATAATGTGGATTCAGAATCAGCGCAAAGGACTCGAACTGTAGCGAAAATTGCATCCAAACCACAAAAGGAAAAACCAAGAAGAAAACAAATTGATAATTAAAATAGATATTCATCCCACATTGGACATTGAAAATCTCCAGAGCTCGCCCCTGTGAGCACACAAAGCTATCATTCATATTGAGGAGACGCCAGTGCTTTCGGAAACTTCAACGGAAATACTCAAAACGTTAGGTAATGTTTTGGGCACGGATGATTTCCTGGATTCAACGAAGGAAGGTGAAAACCCTTTGAATTCAATTGACTTGGATGATCAACAAAGCAAATCAAGGGGCCAAATAAATAAAGCAATTATGCAGAAGAAATATCAATTAAAGGAAAAGAATAACACAAAACTTACAAAAAAGAACAGGACTGTGCAAGGATTGCCCTTGGCTCCTTCAAGGAGAAACAGGGCTTTGCAAAAACTAAACGGCAAGGATGATAAAACAAAACCAAAATACAAAAAGATCAACCCAGTGACTAAAACCTGGGCAACAAGTGAATCTGCCATTCTCACAATTCTTCTGTAAAAAACATGAAATTAAATCTACTTTAGGTGAGTTATCGGATGTAGAAATTCTGCAAGGGGCAGATGTAACCCCATTAACACAGTTACAAGGGATACAGGTGTTTAGGTAGGCGGGTTTGTCGTCTGAAGGGAACATTGAGCATGCTGAGCAAGAACCCTATGTACAGTCTAAGTACACACCAGAACAAATTAGTGGATTGGTAAGCAGCCCGAGAGAGGGAGGAGCTACCGACACAACTTTGAGGGCACAAAATAAGGATATGAGATCTCCACCACGCACGTGTACAAAATCTTTGCTGGTAGTTGGCTCGAATGTCCAAGAAGAAAATACAAATGGCCCACGGGCGAACCTGAAAGATAGTAAGAGGGGACGTTTATCCCCGGTAACCTCGCCAGTGAATAGAAGGAACTTAACAAAAAAACATTGTGGAGTTGGGCCAGAGGCTATACAAAATGACGGCTAGGATGGTCGAGTGAAAAGTATAAACATAGACACACCATTGCCAAATGAACAGGTATTTCAGGAAAAAAATAGAAATACCTTGAGTGTCTACTCCGATCCAAAATCTATAGTGATAAAACACAAGAATACACTACTAATTAGTGAATTTAATGACCCGAGCTCAGAGATCTCTGAAAATATAGAAGCAGAATTTGTGTCAACTTATTCAAACACAAGAAGGAGATTACTGAAAAAGACACACCCACAAAAAGAACAGATGTGATGGCAATCATGTCTACCATAACAATTGCCTTAGCGCCTTTTTCAAAACTTTACGAGGCATTAAATGACACACTTAAGGACCATACCTCACTGATTGACATGATGTATACTAAGACGATCTTTCTGGAGGGTTTTATCAATGCTTCTGATACATTGAGGGAACCAAAAGAAAATACCGATCAAGGGCCAAAAAAATAAATACGCTACAGCTGAACTAATAGATCAAAGTACAGAAACAATAAAAAATGAACAAATAAATTGTAGCACGCCGACGACACCTGGGAAAGGAGTGCAACTGGAGAAATCCTACCTGCCTCACTTGTCACAGCTAGGTGAGGACTTTGTGAGAAAGAAACGCCAAAAGGAGATGGCAAAATCAACTTCTACTCCAGCCCAAATTGAAGATCAGGGATAAGTAAAACCAAAACAGATGAGAAGGAAAGGAAAATCATTCAGCAAGAGAAAATGAAAAAATCTCTAAACGGCTGTGCTGTTCTGGAACTGAAAGATCCACCAATGCAGCAAACCCTTAACTCTAAAATAACCAAAGAAGATACGTATTCAATGTTTCTCCATTCAATGGGCCCAAAGACGAAAGGGAGTATAAGTGTAAGATTTGAAGGAAACAAAATTCAGCAACAGACGAATGCAGAACCAAAAGAAGAGATGGAAGAGGAGGAAGCACTTTCAGTGCTAGCCCAAAGAGTGAACGTCAAGTGTTTGCCTAAAGAATCAGCGTCAAGAGAAGAATCTATTAAGCCTCAAAATCTGTTCGCGAATCATCGAATAGTGATCGAGGAATCATTAGAAAACAATGATTTAATGGATTTATCCCAATATTCTATGGAGGACTCAGAGTCTGATCTCAGCGGTATAGAGGGGGATAACCATCAGATTCAAAATAGTAGAGCTGATAACGGCAAAGATGCTACTTGTGAGCAATCACCACCTTTTATGTCTCTCGCTGAAAGACGGGAAAACATTGAAAAGGATCGGAAGGGGATCTCTGATAACGCAAAACCTGTGGTGAGTTCTCGGTCTACCGAAACAAGGAATTGCCAATCTTCACATGCATCATCAAGTAGCTTTGCCCCTAAAGGGCATCAAAACAATCAGGGAGACAAAAACAGAAGAACGTCTTCAAGGGAAAGAAAAGTCTACAGATCAAAATTTCAAATAATTAGAAACAACGATAAAGAAAATCAGAGATACCTGCAAGACCACAGGAAATTTAGGCTGAGAGAAAGATCTAAAAGGAATGAAAGAGTCACCTATAAGGAAAAAACAAAAAGTGACAGAAATGTCCTTCTTGAAACAGTAGAAAATTCAGATGGTAAAATTTTGAATAGAAAGAATGTTATGACACTGTTTCAGTGTATGCCTACTTTAAGATCAATTAAGACTGAGGACATCAATATTGTAGAATTTGGAGTTAGAGGCAAATTGGATAGTGTCTACTTACATGTGCCCTCTCCTGTCATCCGTGTAATGATAGCACAAGCTGCGGAAAGCTTAATTATGCTGGGCTATGATTTAACTGAAGAATGGGATATTAAAAAAAGTTGGGGGAGAGATATTGAGCCAACACTGATTTGGAAAAATGGTATGAACCCCCAAAGAAAGAACACATAAAAAGACGATCGAGAGAAAGAGAATCAGTTAAATAGGAAGAAAGGAGTGTGGAAGGAATCCAACATGAAAGTACTGTGGAAACAAGATGTAGAAAAGACAAAGGGCCTCATTACACAGATGGCGGTAGGGATTTAACGTTACCGGTAATGTATTACCGGTAACGTTAAATCCCCATGTGGATCACGACCCGGCACACCGCTATTAGCGGCACCGCTAATTACGGTGCCACTAATAACGGGCAGGGTGCGTGCGCGCGACCCTCCATCCCGTTAATTACGCTATGCCGCTATTAGCACAGCATCACAAGGCCAGTGCACATGCTAATAGCGGCATGGTAAATCCCCCCAAACCCCTTACCGCCATGGTGCTAATACCGGCATCGCGGACCACCCGTTAAGGGAAATGAGCAGTGTTCCCACCTGCCACAGGTGGACCAAATCAGCACAGGTGGAGGCAATGGAGACTGTGGCAGCTCAAAAGGAGTACACCACACCCCTTCCCACACCCCTTCCCACACCAAGATGGTTCCAATACTGGCAGCATTACATGGCCTGGAGGACCTCATTGCAGCGCAGCTGCTACAACAACAGGCAGCACAAAGGCGACGCAGGAGGAGGGCAAGACAGGCACAGCAAGCACCACAACGGCACCTAACCATACCACAGAGGCACCCACCAATACCCAGGATCAGAGCCAGTCCATTCAACCTGACCCCTGAGCAGATACACACCCTGTACGTCTGGACAGGGTTAACATCACCAGCATCATGGACATGATCCACAACGACATTGTGAGCCTCATAGACATCAGAACTGCCATCCCCCCGCTACTGAAGGTGGTGAGTGTGCTCCACTTCCTGGCCACAGGCACCTATCAGCATACAGTGGGACAGATGCATGGCATCTCACAACCAGTATTCTCACGCACGCTGAACCAGGTACTCGATGCACTCCTGAAGCATGCACCTGAACACATATCCATGCCACAGACTGCCCAGGAGATTGTAAACACAAAAGTTGGCTTCTATTCACTGGCAGGCATTCCAAGTTGCATCAGGGCCATCGACTGTACCCATGTGGAATTGGTGGTCCCACATCACAATGAAGTAGTGTACCGAAACAGGAAGCAATTCCACTCTATCAATGTCCAAATGGTATGTGACGCCAACAAGATAATCACACATTGCTGTGCCAGATTTCCAGGATCAGCACATGATTCCATGGATCTGCGGAACTCAACTATCCCACGCTACATGGAGCGACACACCAGACAACGTTCGTGGCTACTTGGTGAGTAGCAGGGCAAGCACATGGCAACGTGATTTGGGGGGGATACATACTCCAACTGGGTGTGAATGGGGGGGAGAGATACATACTCCAACTGGGTGTGAATGGGGGGGGGGATACATACTCCAACTGGGTGTTGACTGGCGTCCGTAGGGAAAATGGACATACAGATGTACGCCAATGTCCTTCAGGCAAGGCCACAATGTACTTGAGAAGAACCCACATGCAATTCGAAGGTGCACAACATTGAGAACAATGCAGGTTGCAAAATATTACACATCCATCCACATTGCACATCATGCCACGCCACATATTACACAAATCAGCAACATGGCGTCAAGACAGTAATACAGAATCAGTGCAGCACAACATCAATCCAGCAATGCGCCCTTGAATGTATGCAAAGGGATCATCCCTAGACATAGCACTGAACCACACACCTATGGCACCACTGAAGTGATGCTTCAAAGCATGGCAACATCGGTGTCAGGATGTCAGTACACTAGCAGTGTGGTACCAAATTTGGCTGGGCCAGGGACACCTAAAACCTGGCCTCACCCAGGACATGTCAATTTCTGTTGGAGGCATTAATGTGGCATTTCTACTTGCAGGGTCGACCTCCCCCTTGCACGTTGCTGTCACACAGACCATCTGCATGTATGCTGTCAATTTAGTACTTGAATCATAATGCAATGTCAATTTGTGTGATGTGAACAGGCCGATCTTGAGGTGAACAGTAACAGGACCCTGTTCATTCCCCCATACAGGTGATGCGGGCTATCCCCTGAAGACCTGGCTCCTCACACCTGTACGGAACCCACAGAACAGGCACGAGGAGGAATACAATCATTCACATACCCGTACCCGCATCGTGATCGAGCAGACTTTTGGACTTTTGAAGTCACGTTTTAGGTGCATTAGCAGGTCTGGTGGTGCTCTCCTGTATGGACATGAGAAGGTGGGCAAGATCACCATGGCATGTGTCATGCTGCACAATATGTGTATCAGAGGGAATGTGCCACTGCCCCCTGACGTTGAAATAGAAGCACCTGATGAGGATGATGATGGTGATGAGGACGGAGGTGAAGGGGATGCAGGTGTTGCAAGAGGGGATGGCCAGGAGGGACGTGCTGTGAGACAGCATCTGATCAACCAAATATTCTGAGGAACATGTTTTCGTACTGTCACATGGATATGGGGGGTAATGCACTGGTGTATGTTTTGAAGCACGCAATGGACCCTGTCGCCAATAAAGTACACACACACAATGAAGATGTCCAAGCCTGTGTTTTGATCAGAAACCAGTGTATTGAGTGACATAAAGGTGTAGAACTGCAAGCCCCAAAACATCCCACCACCCTTCCCACCCCCCCCACAACAGACCCATAACACCCTTCCCACCACCCCCCACAACAGACCCATAACACCCTTCCCACGCCCCCCCATAACAGACCCATAACACCCTTCCCACCCCCCCACAACAGACCCATAACACCCTTCCCACCACCCCCCACAACAGTCCCTCATGTGTCTGCCATGTTTTCTCTGGACAATGCATACAGAGGAATCTCCATCAACACCCTATTTTCCATTGTCCTTGAAAGGATCTTGAGGGTTGCCAGACGTGCGCCTGGTGGTGCGCGATGAGTGCCGGAGGGGGCTTGTTTGTCTCGACCCGGAAGATGAGGACGGGGCAGACTGGCCTTGTTGGGAAAAGTGGCGGTCCATAGTGTCAGCCATGCGGACAAGGACCTCCCTGAGCCTCGCTATCTCATTGCATAGCCTGTCGGTGTTGGCGTCCATCCGCTCAGTGCAGTGCCTCGCCGTCTCGACAATGTTCTCTCTGAGATTGGCAGCCTCCTCAACATGCTGGCCAACCAGCACAGTCAGCTCGTTTTGGTGCTGCAGGATGGTGGTGAGTTGGGGGGCAGTGCTGGGTGACCGTGCACTGAATGCTGTGCCCTCTGATGCATCCACTGCAGCAGGTGATGGTAACATGGAGGCCATGATTGCAGGGTTGGTGTCCTCAACAGTCCCATCAGACCCAGGGGTCTGGAATGGCACAGGCGCTGGGGTTCCAGGGGGGCTTGGGGTGTGCATCTCCATGTGCTGGCCTAGGGTGTCCTCCGGATCGGATAGGGGGACAGTGGCGGCTGCCTCACCAGCAGAGCTAGCCGCAGCTGATGGTGGGCCCTCGGTGGCTGGCATTGGTGCCAGTGGGTCCACCTCCGGTGGTGGGGCCGCAGTTGGTGGTGCAGCTACTACTGCCCTGGCAGTGGCACTATGACGATGTTTCCTACTCGTCAGGTGTGGCCTTCCCCCCTTGCCACTGGATGTTGTTGGGGTATCCTCCGGCTCCTGTGCCCTTGGCCTCTTGCATGTAGCTGGTGCCTTTGATGCATCAGCGGCATCCTCCCCATCTGTATGTGAGCCTGTCAGGGACGAGAAGGGGGATGTCATTGGTTGCGATTCAATTTGCTTAATGAAGATTACATGAATGATGCAGTTGTGGCCATTGTGGATGCAGGTGATGTGCCAGTTCAGTGCCTCATCCATGCATGGTTGTGTTTGGGACTTGTCTCTGGTGATGTGTGCATGTGTGTGTGTTTGGGTCTGACACTGACATGGTGAGGGATGGATGCATGTGTGGATGTGTGTCCATGCATGAGAGGAGTCTGTGCTCACATATGGGGGTAACAGTACATTCACAACGCATCCTGTCATGTGTACACTCACCTCCATCTGAAGTGGTAGCCACGCCGATCTCCATGCTGCCCACTCCCTCAATGGATTCAACGGCAATCATGTTTGCGCATGTCTCCTCCCATTCCTTCATCCGGATTGGTGAGCCATCTCCACCGGCACTGGCAATGTGGTGGTTCTCAGCCAGGATGCCCCTCACCTGCAGCCTGAGGTCGTCCCACCTCTCCTTGCATTCGCGCACAGTGCGCATGCTGGTGCCCACAGCACTGACTTTGAGAGCTACCTCCTCCAAGATGGCTTTTTTCTTCAGCAAGGTTGGCCGGCGCATGTCATTTGCAAAGAATACCTCTGCATGCTCTGCAAGGGTCTGTGTTAACATGACCAATTCCTCATTGGTATATTTTTCCTTGTGCTGCCTGTCACTGGTTTTCTTCAAAGCCTTGGGCATGATGCAGGTGTCCCAGATGAATTTGCACAGCTCCCAACTCAAAACAGGTCCAGGGTGCAGAGGATGGCAATGGATTGTGTTTTTAAAGATGGCCGCCGTGCTCTTTCCCGTTCCTGTGCGATGACGCTATTTCCGGTTCTGCAATTTAACAGTCACCGCTAATAGCGGTGATCGCTAATAGCGGTGACCGCTAATGGCGCGAGGGCGGAGGTGCTATCTGCACTTTCGCGGAAGGCCGTAAATGGCTTTTTGGGGACTTTAGCGGCATGGCGGTAGGGTCATTAACGGCATGGCGCTATGCTCGTGTCCGCTAATAGCGCCATGCCGCTAATTTGCGGTTTTTAGCGCACAACGTGTAATGAGGCCCAACGACTCAACTGGAAGAACATATGTATCGGACAAAACCCAAACAGAAGGAGCACAAGTATTACACGAGGGAGAAGGTAAGATAGCCTTTAGAGATCCATTGGGGGTGGTCGGACACCTAAAGGACCTCTCTTGAAATTAAAGATAACATTTTCTTCTGATGAGTGTGGGAGTGAAGAGAAGGCACGAGAAAGATCACGATCCAATAAAAAATGGGCACAAATGGAGACAGATCTCAAAAGCATTGAATCAGGAGAAATGAAGTTAGCAAATCCGGGGAGAGCTACCTAAAGAAGATACCATCAAAGAGACCCCAGAGAAATGAACCTCTTTAATATTTGGTTCCTGGATACAGGAGGTTTTGCACATCTACTAACACCAAGTGACGTTCGTCTAGGAGATTATGACGTGCAATGTCTCCAAGAAACTTGGTTAAGAGATCAACATGGTATGGATGGTTATGAGTCCTTCCTTTCACCGGCTGCAAAAGGCTCCTCAAGCCACCCCTCATAGGGTCCATTGACCATGATTCATTCAAATAAGGAACTGCAGGTTATAGAGGTAATAGAATCATCCTTATGCTTCCAAGTCTTACAACTAAAGTGGGAAGGGAGTCAACAGCAATCAACACAACTAAATTCTGAAGAGTTAATGATAATTAACTCCTATTGGAACCCGTTGATGATAAGTGACGATCAGTTTTTAAAACAAGCAAGCACCGTCATGGACAAAATCTCTTTAGATTATCAACTGGCCCATATGATAATATGTGGAGATTTCAATCTAGTGTATCCAAAAGTACAACAGGCAAACACGAAATGCACTCTCAAGATGCCAGGTGCAAAAAGAGGAGTAAAATGGGAAAAGCTAATGAAAGAAAGAGATTTGCATAACCTCCATCTTTTGAGCAATGACAATGAAAATCTCATCCCGACTTGGGAAAAGGACACCTTCTCTGCTACTCTAGATTATATCTTCGTAACATGTGAATTTCTCGTGTATATCACTAAATTCACGGTCCTCCGTACGAAAAATAGCGATCATAGCCTGCTGTCATGGCCACAGGCCCCAGAACACAAAAACCACACCATCTAGTGATAGGGGGCAATGGGTCACTTGACTCACTTATGTTTCTTTGGGACCCATAAACACAGGGGCCCTTGCTGGACTCAGTCCTGGTGCCTTTGAGCAGGAACACTTTATTTCAGTGCAGGGTGCTTTTATTGTACAAGAACTTTCCAGGAGCTGAAAGCCTTTATTCCAGAGAACATCCTCATGTGCTGACTCATCGAGTCTGGCTCCCTAGGCCTGGTCTTCATGTGCTGACTCATCGGTTGTGGCAGGGTGTGGCAGGCAGGCTGAACCTGGTGGGCGTGGCTTCAGGCTGCTCCATCCTTAAGGCCGGTGTTTTGTATTACTGTGCACTCGCGTTCAACGTGACGCTCACCGCCACTTGGACCAGTTTACTTACCTTTGAAACCAGGCATTATCCTGCATAATCACCTCCAGGAAACCGGTGCTTCATCACTTCATCTGCAGACTCATCTCCTGACATCCAGTGATCCTGATCCCGATGCCGCAGCACCGCACTCCGCATGGGCCTGGGTCCAAAATACCTTCAGCTATCCCTCCGCAAATACCTACCCTCTCGAGCTCTTCGCTCCTCTACCTCCAACTCACTCAGGGTCAGTCGTTTTTCTAAGAAACAAGCTGGGGGTAGATCTCTGTCTTCGGTTGGGGCCTCCCTCTGGAACAGCCTCCCTGCCACTCTAAAACTTGAGGAGAACCATCTCCGGTTCCGGAAGCACCTCAAGATTTTCCTCTTTTCTTCTGCCTTCGCTCCCCCTCTCCCCTGCTGATCTGTTCTCTCTTGGCACCGTGCACCTGCCACCCTCTGTCTTTTGGGCCCAGGTACCTGCTCATCCTGCCACCCTCCCGCACTACCTCCGGGCCACCCCTTACACTGGGGTCTGTATCTGTACCCATACAGCCCCCCCTTTTTCTTCCATCAGACCTACCCTGTCTGCTGCCTTAAACCTATCACTTGCAAATTGCTGGCTGCATTACCACTGTTTGTTACCTTTATTATTTATTTATTGTTAGTTATATGTTTCTCCTCTGCTTTGCACTTTCCACCTCTCCCCCTTTCATGCACTTTTTCCCTCCCCCCTCTCCCATGCACTTGCGCGTTCTCAATGTCACTGGGCCTAGTAAGATCGCTGTTTTGTTCTCCCCTGTTCCCCTCCCTTGTCGCGCTCTGAAACACTTGTGTACGACTGCGATAGAAATAAAATATCAATCAATCAAATAAATCCACAAACTTGGAAACTGTGAAGAAGAAAGACAAGGTTAGACCATACATCCTTGGTCTGCGCCGCATTTGAACCCTGTGCGCCCCCTAGTTAACAATTTACCAGCAACCGTACCGCTCCAGCTTCGTTCCTCATTCCCCCCGGCTGCTGCCTCGAGCTCTGCAGCTTCTGCTGGGCCGGCAACATCACCTCCAAAGGAATAAAGCAAAAGTGGAATGGACAGCAATACAAGACAACAAACTTTACAATATAACAAAAACAGACGAGGAAAGACAAAGGCAAACAGGAACACTTACCTGAATTTTAGTAGATTAGTCACAGCAGGAGTGGACTACCACGTGTAAGGGACCAGTGAAGGAACTCAGTCCAGATCATACAAGTGCCCCTGCCAGAAGCAGCAGGACGGAGTGCTTCCCAAAACGAATCAACAGGTGAGCTTTCCAGGGACAGCGCATCCCACGGGAATCACAGTTTGGGAGAAGGGGTCTGGAAGGGGAGCAGACGAACAAGCTGGCATACTCACGCCCCCCATTCTCCACGCAGGAGCTGTCCCAAGCAGCATCACCTATTACCACCAGTCACCACATAAGCGCAGAAGGCAAAGTCGGACCCGAGCGACCTCACCCCCTGGAGGGCTGCAACCGTGCCCCAACGCCTCCGCAGAGACCAGGTGAGCGTAACAAAACACAAAGCCTCTTCGAATCACTGCCTGGGCATTATAGAAACTTCTGAAACTGACCAGTTGGCCCGATTACTGGGAAAGTTACGGGCTGAAGTTCAATGCCTCAAGACAGGAAACCAATGCCCTAAGGAGGGATCTAATTGTGAACCGGGAGCGGACAGAAGAACTAGCAAGGCAAATGCTCCAGGCACAGGCAGGCCAGGTCCTACTGCCGGGGTATGCCCCTCCTACCGTGCATCCACAGCCCACACCAGTACAGGTGGTTCTTCCAGAGGGTTTCCCCTGGCCCCACCAGAACGCTTCACAGGTGATCCGAATAAGTACACCATCTTTATGAGTCAATGTCGCCAAAGTTTCTTGTGCAGACCTGGGTCATTCCCCAACTATCAAGTGAGATTGGAATTTGTACTCTCATATTTGGGAGTTAGTGCAGCGGACTGGTCAATACCCTTGGTAAACCATGATGATACTTTGCTTCGAGACTTCGGAGGTTTCCAGCGTGAAATGGAGAAACTATTTGCACGGCATACTCAAGGGCAGGCTTTGGACAATTAATTGTTATCACTATGGGAGGGTAATCAAAACTTACTAACATATATCACTTCCTTCAATTGTCTGATAGCACAAACTAACTGGCCAGAGGAGAAAAGAACTACACTATTTTACCAAGGCTTGCAAGGGGAACTTGAAGACTTATTATCCCAAGTAGTAAATGCCCCAGAGAGATGTGCTGAATACATCGACCTGACAGTGCAGCTTGATCACAGATTGCAGGATCAGAAGATGGATCGGGACAAGGCCGAGGGGCGGTTGGTCTACGTGTGATCCTGTGAGAATCAAACCAAATCACACGATCAGTCCCAGCCAATGCAAATCGGAGGATTGCGGAGCCCACTCACCAAGGCGGAAAGGGAGAAAAGGAGACAGCATCAGCTTTGTTTATATTGTGGTAAGGCAGGTCACTATCTCCGAGAATGCCCAGTGAAACCATCCAGGAAAGCAGTTGTAACAACTGACAAGGGTGAAGAAGAACAGGACTCAGGAAACTCCAACGCCCGGCAAGCGTAGGGGACCACTTGTCGAGCGGTGAAAAGGAACCTGTACAGACCTCACATCTAGTCATCCCTGTGCTCCTGGTAAACCACAAGCAACCATCAAAAATACATGCCTTGGACGCATACATTGACAGTGGGACTGTGGGAAATTACATGGACCAAGATCTGGCTACCCGGATAGGCCTTCCTTGCCGACAGAAGCAGGTTTCAGAAAACATCACAGCAGTTGATGGATCTCAGCTATCATTGGCCCAGTGACGTATTACACTGAGAAGGTCACGCTTCTGTGTCAGGACGGTCACCAAGAGGACATCACCTTCGATCTCATTGGCGCTCCTCAGTTCCAGATGACATTGGGAATGCCCTAGCTGGAGACCCACAATCCCAGGATTGACTGGCGTAAGCTAGTTCTGGCCGTTCTCCAAGACTGTGCCGACACCTGTTATAGCAAGGGATTCTCATTAAAAGGTCTTACCAACACAGGTTAATCGAAGAAAGAAACCATACTGGGCCTCCCCAGTTCACTACCACCTGAATACCTGAATTGCCAAGATGTCTTTCAAAAAGAGCAAGCAACCACCCTACCTCCGCTCAGACCATATGACTGCCAAATTGATCTGGTACCTGGAGCTCAAGTTCCCTGCAGCTGGATTTACGCCCTAACAGAACAGGAAAACCAGCATCTAAAAACCTACCTCGATCAGTATCTGCCAAATGGTTTCATTCATCCGTGCAAGTCTCCTGCATCCCGTCCCTCTTTTTTGTGCCTAAAAAAAGGAGGGAGACTTAAGTACTGCATTGACTACAGAGCACTTAACCAGATCATGGTAAAAGGAAACGGTACCCGTTACCGCTTATCCCCGAGCTCTTGGATTACGTCAAAAATGCTCAGATATATACAAATCTAGACTTACGAGGGGCCTACAATCTAGTAAGAGTCAAAAAAGGAGACGAGTGGAAGACAGCCTTTCACACGAAATATGGCCTTTATGAATATCAGGTTATGCCCTTTGGACTATGTAATGCCCCGGAGGCGTTCCAATTTTTCATGAATGACGTGCTCCGCAAACTGTTGGACGTCTGCGCTCTAGTCTATATTGATGACATTCT
The DNA here is from genome assembly GCF_040938575.1 of Ambystoma mexicanum. Lineage (NCBI taxonomy): Eukaryota > Metazoa > Chordata > Amphibia > Caudata > Ambystomatidae > Ambystoma > Ambystoma mexicanum. The sequence continues at coordinate 479,037,196 of NC_090932.1, read as the reverse complement.
TACCTATTCGACCACCAAGGAGGACCACGTCAACCATGACCGGGCAGTTTTGGAGAAACTGCAGCAACACCTGCTAAATGCCAAATTGGAGAAATGCTTCTTTCACGTGACAGAGGTAGAATCCCTCGGCTTTATTCTCACACCACGGGGCATACTCATGGACACGCGTAAGGTAGATGCTATCCTTAACTGGCCCTCATCGACATCCATAAAGGGAGTACAGAGTGTACCGGGTTCTCCCAGATTGTCTACCCAATCACCTCTTTACTACAGAAAAATAAACAATTTAATTGGTTCGCAGAGGCAGAGAAAGCCATCCAGGAGCTAAAACAAGCATTTACCACCGCACCAATTCTCCAGCATCCTCGACCAGAACTACCATACGTGGTTGAAACTGCTGCTTCCAACATAGCAATGGGAGCAGCCCTGTCACAACGAGACACCGAAACAGGTCAGTTGCATCCCGTGGCATTCTGCTCTCGCAATTTTTCAGCCGCTGAATTGAATTATGCAATCTCTGATAAAGTACTGCTAGCAATTAAGGCAGCGTTCAAAGCCTGAAGACATTATCTACTTGGAGCTAGACACACAGTCACTGTTATCACGGATGATCGCAATCTACAATATCTGCAGACCTCTAAAGTGCAATCATCACGCCAACTTCACTGGGCTCTCTTCTTTGCGGAATACGACTTTGTCATCATCTATAGACCCGGAGTATGCAATGGAAAATCTGACACCCTGTCTCGCATGAGTGAGGGAGAAGAGGCATTCACTATACCAGACCCCGTGGCCATCATCCCTGAAGGATGAATCCAAGGCATGATTGCCGCAACCACCACTCTAGACAACTTAAAATCTGACCTGCAACACTTGATGAGTCCACCAGTGCAACAGGAATGGCTAGGGAAGGGAGACCGGTATACGATCATGGACAACCGACCATACTACCAAGGATGATTGTACATCCCGGATATGAAATTACAGAATCAAATCATCACAAACTATCGCGATTCATTTGTAGAAAGGCATCCAGGAATAGCCAAAATCCAAGCTAAAATAAAGAAAAATTACTGGTGGCCAACTTGGCAAAGGACATTGTCCAGTTCATCGCAACCTGTGGCACCTGTGCACAACACAAGTCCCAAAAATAAAGTCCTGCAGGTCTGCTATGTCCTTTAGAAGTACCCCCAGCACTTTGGCATACGCTATCAATGGATTTTATCGCAGACCTTCCTTCCTATAATGGATACAGTATCATCTTAGTTGTTGAAGAGCTGTTTTCCAAAATGGCCCACTTTATTCCCTTGAAAGGTCTCTCAACTGCTTCTACGCTGGCTACTGTGTTTTTGGAACAGATCGTCTGGCTACATGGGTTCCCATCAATATTGATATCAGACAGAGGAACTCAAGTTTGTCTCTGCATTCTGGAAAAGGTGTTGTAAAATTGCCAAAATCGACCTACGGTTATCTACAAGCCATCACCCCCAAACCGAAGGCCAGACCGAATGGACTAACCAGCCGCCCGAGCAATACATAAGGTGTATGCTGCAACAAACCGAGTATACCTGGAAGGACAGACTTTGTTTAGCAGAATATGCATATAACAACTCGATTCGCACCACTACGGGACAAAACCCATTCTACATAATGTACGGTCGACATCCACGGACATCCGTTTTCGACCCACTCGAATCATTAGAAATGCCCGCTGTAACGACATTACACAAAACCATCACCCAGGTTTTTAAGGAAGCAGCAGAGCATCTTGCCAGGGCCAAAGAGAAACAGAAGCAGTTTGCGGATCGACACTGAAGGGAAGCTCCCAACTACCAAGTCGGAGACAAGGTTTGGTTTGCATCCAAAAACATTCCCCTGAAAGGACCACAGGCGTTCCGTCCCAGATATCTGGGAACCTAGACTATCAAGGCTGTGATCAACCCTGCGGCCATGAAATTAGAATTACCGGCCCACATGCGGATCCACCCGGTGTTTCATGTCTGCCACCTAAAACCATTGAGACCAGGTACGCGGATCGATACTCCACCGGATCCTGAAATAGTTGAAGGAGAACCAGAATACAAAGTTAAAAGAATCCTAGACTCTAAGATGGTCCGGTCCAAGTTATACTACCTTATAGACTGGAAAGGTTATGGACTCCAAGATCGGACCTGGGAACCCAGTGAGCATGTCCATGCTCCACGATTAATCAGGCAGTTCCATTACAATAACCCCACTAAACCAGGGCCAGGGGGGAAACCACCCATGAGAGGGGCCTTAAGGGGGAGAGCTGTCATGGCCACAGGCCCCTGAATACAAACACCGCACCATCTAGTGATAGGGGCAATGGGTCACGTGACTCACTTATGTCCCTTTGGGACCCATAAACACAGGGGCCCTGGCTGGACTCAGTCCTTGGCGTCTTTGGCACCAGGCTCATATAGAGATATGAGCAGGAACACTTTATTTCAGTGCAGGAGGGCTTTTACTTTATTTCAGTGCAGGAGTGCTTTCATGTTACAAGAACTTTCCAGGAGCTGAAAGCCTTTATTCCAGAGAACATCCTCATGTGCTGACTCATCGGGTGTGGCTCCCTAGGCCTGGTCTTCATGTGCTGACTCATCGGGTGTGGCAGGGTGTGGCAGGCAGGCTGAACCTGGTGGGCGTGGCTTCAGGCTGCTCCATCCTTAAGGCCGGTGCTTTGTGTTACTGTGCACTCGCGTTCAACGTGACGCTCACCGCCACTTGGACCAGTTTACTTACCTTTGAAACCAGGCGTTCTCCTGCATACTCAACTCCAGGAAACCGGTGCTTCATCGCTTCATCTGCAGACTCATCTCCTGATATCCAGTGATCTTGATCCTGATTCCGCAGCACCGCACTCTGCACCTACGAATTTAGACCTTGTGAAGAAGAAGAAAGACAAGGTTAGAACATCCATCCTGGGGCCGAGCTGCATTTGAACCCTGCGCGCCCCCTAGTTAATAAACTTACCAGCTGCTGCACCGCTGCAGCTTCGTTTCTCATTCCCTCCGGCTGCCGCCTCGAGCTCCGCAGCTTCTGTCAGGCTGGCAACATCACCTGGAAGGGAAGAAAGCAAAAGAGCAAACATCAAAAGTGGAATGGACAGCAATACAAGACAACAAACTTTACAATACAACAAAAAAAGATGGGGAAAGACAAAGGCAAACAGGAACACTTACCTGAAGTATAGTGGCTTAGTCGCAGTAGGACTGGACAACCACGTGCAAGGGACCAGTGAAGGAACTCGGTCCAGATCATACAAGCACCCCTGCCAGAAGCAGCAGGACAGAGTGCTCACCAAAACTAATCAACAGGTGAGCTTTCCAGGGACAGCGCATCCCACGGGCACCACGGTTTGGGAGAAGGGGTCTGGAAGGGGATCAGGCACATAAACTGGCATACTCACGCCCCCTATTCTCCACGCAGGAGCAGTCCCGAGCAGCATCACCTTTTACCACCAGTCACCACGTAAGCGCAGAGGGCAAAGTCAAACCCGAGCGACCTCACCCCTGGGAGGGCTGCTACCGTGCCCCAACACCTCCCATGAGACCAGGTGAGCATAACACCTGCTTGAATTTGTCTGGAATTCACATCACGAGACACAAAGGAAGATAAGAGTGGCGATTGAAGAGTCCAGTGGAATAATCAGACTTAAGTAAATGCAGTGCAAGTTAAGAATTTAAAGGAAATTTATATCAAGGCAGGCATAAGCCAGGATCAATTGACTTTGGATTATGATCATCATCTAAATATCTATCGACATATGGTCAAGTAGTCAACGAGAAACCAAAACGGAAACAAACACATTTATGACAAGAAGCTGGTGGAAGACAGGAAGAAAGTGAGAAAAGTATATGGAAACAGTTCTAGTGGTAAAAAAAAGCTTATGAAACCAAGTTAAGATCTTACAAAAATTGCCTGCTTCAAGCAGATGCAGAACATATGTTATGGTTGACAAATGGGCGAAATTCAAGAGAATTTTGGTCTGTAATAAAAACACTGACAAACAATTCACCTAACGTACTCCATAACTATTTGGGAGAACAGAAATGGATGGAACATTTCACGACACTCTTTAAAAACCCAAACAAAGAGATTAAAGGAAGACCTGAACTGACTGATGTGAAGTCGGAATTGCTCTGTGATATAACATCTATCGCAATGAAAATATGAAAATTGAACAGTTCCAGGGCCACAGGGCCAGATGGTCTAACAAACGCCCACTTAAAACAGCCGTCCGTGAGCAATGGGCGCACTTCACTAATACAGTATTTAATACGATCAAGCGAAGAAAAACTATCCCGTTGTCTTGGAAAAAAGCTGCCAAGGTTCCGATATAAAAGAACAGTCCAAGAGAAAACCCTAAGAACTATAGGCCAATAGCGTTACTTGATGTTATTGGAAAGGTGTATGGTTCCATTCTATTGGATCTCTTTCAAAGTGGGCAACCGATAAGGATGTCACTGACCCGTTTCAGTCTGGTTTTGTTAAGAATGTAGGAACATTGGCCAATATATTCATGATTAACATTTTAAGAGGTAGAACTAAGGAAGGAAAATCACGACTTTATATGGCTTTCATTGACCTGGTTCAAGCTTTGGACCAGGTCAACTTGGAGCTGTTGTTGAAAAAATTGGAAGTTAAAGAGTGTCCTACCAACATCTTAGAACAAAGTCAAGCACTATACACCGAGACATCAATGTCAATGAGATGAATCAGCAAGGAACACTTTCGAAACACATTCAGACATTTAGAGGTGTTAAACAGGGGTGTCTGCGGGCTCCAACCCTGTTTAACCCTGTGTAACACCTATCTATGGGACTATAAGGACAAAATTAGGAGGAACGTGGATATCCCGTTTATTATATGCAGACAACCTAATTATTTTAGATCAAACACCAATAGGTCTACAGAGACAGCTAAACAACCTGATTTTGTACATTGTACATTGGAAAGAATAATCTGGAAATTAACACGACAAAAACAAAGATAATGTCTTTCCAAAAGTCCTCTAAATCAAATGTCACTTTTACGTGGCATTTGAAGGATATACAAATTTAGACGATCTCTGACTTTAAATACCTGGGAGTCAATATGAGTAATGACCCAACAGAGTCAAACATGCAGTGAAATCTATGGGATAAAGTCATAAAACTGATTACTCAAGCAAAGGTTATCGAAAGGAAATTCTGTCGATGTTCATTGACTGCAATCTTGCAATCTTGCAATACTATCAGATGAAGGTTGGTCCTTCGCTAACCGATGGGGCATTGAAGCATTCCTGAACTTACCAGAGAGTCTATGGCAGAAACTTGAAAGTTATTTTTGGAGACATCTCTTGAATTTACCACCATCAACGCCAATGATGTCAATAAGGAGAGAACTATGCATTCTGTCGCTACAGGCTATTGTCAATAGGAATCGATTAATGCTTTTCAGAAAAGTGATCCTACCAGAGTGTTTGGTCATTTTTAACATCATATACAATGAAATGTATGATCCAAGATCCAAGGTGCTAAAAGTGTGGTTATAGAAAATTAATAAAACACTACAGGAAATTGGATCCCCAGAAGTAGAATTAAGATAAAACCCGACAAAAGTAGCAACAAAAATGGAAACCTCAGATTAGATAAAGACATTAGATACAGCAGGAGCTTACAAGTCTGCAGCTCACATAACATTGGTAAGCAGAAAACTGAACGATATAAGACCGTATTTGAGGAAATTCCCAAATATTTAATTATTTATTTATTTATTTATTGTGATATAGTTTAAATTATAAACTTTACACAAGACATAAAAAATATAACACATTAATACTACATAATCCAAATATATATACAAAAAGTCATATTATGAAGATAAAACATATAGAAAATGTAAAAATCATCATCGTAAATCAGATATACAGCACACAATAATCTGTACAATATTGAAATGCATTTGCTTAATCAAATACTTAAAGTGTTATGCCCAGACTAGCTTCAGCCCTCAGCCAGATGGTATACAAGGCCGTCAGCAGACGCATGCTATTGGAATTAATGCAGTGGTGCCAAAAAAGGTCGTCCTTGATATACTCATTATCATGGGCATAGCTGTCCAAAAGGGGATTGATTGTACTAGCCATTTCAGGGCATTCAGTCAGAAGATGCTTTGCCGTTTCCAGCTGGTCTTGGCCTTTACATAGGCGGCATATTCGCAATGAGGCAGCAATCTTGGCTTTTCTTCTCGTAACCATCAACGTGGGGAGTTGCTCCAATCTAAGTAACAAGATAAACCATCTAAGTCTGACTGATGGACAAATGTTCAAATATCTCTGTGGTTTCTTGAACTCGTACAATCTATTTTGCACAAATTTATAACTACTCAGGCTCCTCAGGTGTTCAAAGTTCTCAATCCAATCCCAGAGCTCTATTCGTTTGCACAGAGCCTTTTGAGCTTTTTCTGAAGAACCCCCCTCCCTAGATTGCCACCCTATTTCATGGTACAATTTGGACATCTGATCGATAGTTGTACAAACCGAATTCTCCCTGGCCATTTCCTGATGGACGGCTGTTAACAATCATTACTAGTATCTCAAGTCATTTTTAAGTATAGTGAAGCTCGCTTCTTCAATACTAATGCCTTTAGAGAGATCAGGCCTAATTCTAATCTGATAATGGCCTTTGGGATGCAGGGAGGTAGGCCAAGAATACAGCACCAAAATCTACCTTCAATCACATGCAACCACCCTAGATCAATCTCCAGTAGGGCTTCCAGCCCATATATTATAGCCGGGGAAAAGGCTTGTATATAAAGCTGACGACTGCCCCACAGTGTGAAGCCGCACTGTTTAACAGTACACCTGTAAAACAGGGCAGTCAATTTCGCTGCTTTAATAGAGCACAGTTGTTTACAGGCCACATAGTCACCAGTGACTTCGAAATCAATACCCAGATATCGATATTGGGGAACATAGGAAATATTCACTAGACCTACCGTAAGTAATACACAAGATACTTTCTTGTTAGTATATCTCATAACCTTTGTTTTCCCTAGATTGATACTAAGGCCATTCACTTCTGCATACTTCCAGAGTGCAGCGACTGATCTACGAATCCCACTGATGGTATAGTCAAAAATCACCAGATCATCGGCATACGCTAATACAGGGCAGTGGGCTTTACCAATTTTAGGGGAACATTTGCTTACGGCAGATATTGCTTCGGGGATGTCATACACAAAGATTATAGATTAAAGGTGCTGTAACACAGCCTTGCTTTACTCCCCTATTTTGTGTTACATTAGCAGTTGTGTGGCCTTCTTGATCTAATTTCAGTTTCACTGAATTATTTTGATGTAGGAGTTTTAGATAATATAGTAAACCTTTCGGACAACCCATTACATTCAATTTCCACCACAAGCGGCTTCTGGGAATGGAGTCAAAGGCCGCTGAGAAGTCTATATATAAGGCATGTAGTGGAGCAGCCCCTCCTCTTAGAGCTCTAGCTCGTAAGATGTCCATAATCATGATGTTATGGGAGGTGGAATATCCCTGTCTGAACCCACTTTGAAATTTGGACAGTACACCAGAACCCTCTGCCCATAATTGTAGTTCTTTTAGCAAAATTGAGGCAAATATCTTCCCCGTGGGATCTAACATTGAGAGCAACCTATAGTTGTTAGGGTCAAGTCTATCTCCCTTTTTAAAAACGGGGATTAATATTGCTGTTTGCCATGAACGGGGTATTTTGCCAGATTTTAAGATTTTCTCAAGTAGTATTCTCAGTAGGCTGGCCCAAAACTCGGGGTACGATTTAATAACAATATTGGCCAGTCCGTTAGGACCCCGAACTCGTGAAGATTTGATCTCTTTAATTTTATTCAAGATAAGTTCATATGATGTATCAAACGGAGCTACTAGTGGGGGACTATCCAATACTGTTAGTTTATCATCCTCCGCATTCCGATTTTCCAGAAAGTTTACCCAGACTCTGGCTCCGATGGGGTTAGTCAGTGCCCCATTTTGGGCACCTTGCGCCTCGCCCAATAGGGACCAGATGTTACATGTTTTCCCTTTGCATATGGTCTTCACCATTCTTTGCCAGGCAAGTAATTTGTCTGCTTTTCTTTTTGCTTTAATGGCCGCTCTATATCTGTTTTGATCACTCTCACTTTTGCATAGTATCTCTCCCCAAGGGCCATATCTTTCTTAGCTTTACGGAGCTCAGCTCTGAGAAACCTTTTCATATCTCTGATTGTTTTGTCATAAGGCAATTTTTTCCCATCCAAACTTATCATTGACCCGCTGGTAAAGCTGCATGCTTTTCTGCAAAAGCCTGGACCCAGTCCTCTATACAGTCAATAGACAGCTCCTTAAAGTTAGGGAGCTTACTATAATCTGCCGCCCCCAGAGCCTCAGTAGCATGGGAAATGTTTTTATCTGACCAGGAAATCCTGGTACCCATTTTATAATTTTTTACCATGCCTATATTGCTGGGCAAGGACTGCTCTCTGGGAATGCTAATCTCGCATATCAAGGCGGCATGGTTGCTCCATTCATTAGAAATCACTGTCATATCCATCACCTGTAACTGGATCCTAGGGAATACAAATACATAATCCAGTGTACTATATGAGTTCCCATTTGACCATGCATGGTGCCTAGGATAGTCACTTGTTGTTCTACCATTAAGCATTTCCATGTCCCAGGACTCAAACAAATATTTCCATGCTCCACCCTCAAGATCCTTTTTATTATGAGCCATAAGTTCCTGTTTTTTAAATCTGGGTTCTGCATTTTACTCTCATGCCCTGACATATGGCAATTAAAATCTCCAACAACAATAATTCCAGTGTCACTAGATATGAACAACCAATTATCCAATAGATCCTGGAGAGAGTCCTGCAATTGTTCGCTTAACTTTGCCCCAGGTGGATTATATAAGCTCACCAGCAAAAAGGAGCCCTTAGGATCCTTACAGTCCGGAATTACTTCGACAGCTATCATATGGCTTTCAAGGTTGCAATCAATCTGTCTCGAACCCCGTATGTTAGACACCCCTATGGTCAATCCACCAAAGGCATGCCTTTTTCTCCCTTTTTTGCTGCTGAGTGGTATAACACATAGCCATCCAGTATTAGCGGATCGATGGCCCAAGTCTTTTGTAAACAGAAGCAGCTATATTTAACAAGTAGTTTTGTTGAGCCCTCCGGCGATAGGAGATGGGCAAAGCCTCGGCAGTTCCAAGATAGTATGGTTAGATCTCATTGTTTAGACAGAATCTTGGGAAGTGCATCTACTAACCATTTTAGCACTTGTTGGACTTTTAATGCATCAACCTTCTTTTCCTTAGGTGAGCTTGAGCAATCCACTATTACCGTAGCAATATCTGCTTCTTCCTTTGGGCTGTTTGGGTCAGTTTCATTAAGATCGGCATCTACTTCAACATCCACTGCTTTTAATTCCTCTTTAAAATTTCTTAACAGTTCAGCAGTAGCCAAGAACTTACAGTGTAGCGCAGATACTTTAGAATTTGAACCTTTCAAGGGCTCAACAAACAAAAAATCATTGGATTTGAGGACCCGGAGTTGTGGAACCGAATCTAGTCTTATCAGGAATGCAGAACGTGATAGCCATTTACTATCCTGTGATATAAGTTCTTGATCCGACATATGGTGTTTACTCTCATCTCCCCTTTGTTTTCTATGACGGCAGCTGCTGTGGTTGCTTGGGTTTCTGGCTATATAGGAAGTTTTGATGCTTCGTCCGTGTTGGTGGCCTCACTGTTGCACACCTCTTCCAACTCACTGTTGCACACCTCTTCCAACTCCACAATCTCCATCTCCTCTTCCAGCTCGTTTACAACCGCTTGTGTGGGAAACAGCCAGCTGGTAAGGTATCCCTCCCTGGCTGCCTTCCTTTTCTTGGCTCTTGCCACTCTTTTCCTGCTCTTTTTGGTAGGCAGTCCCGTCTCTCCCTGCTCTGGCATCGGGCATGTCATGACACCAACTCTTTTGCCCTTTCCGGCCCTTCTTGCTAGTCTCTGTTGTTTTATTGAGTAGAAAGGGTCAGGGCTAGCCACCTCCTGTACAAACTTCAGATTTTGTTGCTCTTCGGTTTCAATGGCAATATGGATGTCCTCAGAGAGATTTGCTTCTACATCTTCTGCTGGTATCACTCTTCCTTTATTTTCCATGGAAAGTGCCTCAGTGTTAGCCAATATTCGCCCAGACATTTTAAGCAGGAGCTTGAGCGCAAATTGTAAAGATGCTACTGATGCCTGAATTTCTGCTATTTCTGCTGCCCCTGGGTAAGACTTATCCAGGGGCTCTGTTTCAGCTTCGGGCACATCCTCTGTTGAGACCATTGCTAAATTAGGTGAGATTGACAGTCTGTCTGAGCCAGCTCCCACAATTGATGTTCCTGGAGGGGTGGTCATCAGTCTGTCTGCCTGTATTACTTGTCCTTGGGTCCGGGTGGGGTGTCATTCTCCTTTGGATATTTAGACATAGGTCTAATAGCGAGTTGTTATCGATGTCTTCAAAATTTAACAAAGTTATAGCCTCATTTTCTCAATGGGCTGATATGTCTTCTTCAATAGCAGTGGAATTTATTTCACCAGCTGCGTTCAGTGGAAAGAATTCCGTGATCACACCTTGGTTTGTAGGAGACATTTTCCTTCCTTTTTTTTTACCTAGTTTTTTCCATTTCACCCTCCTTAATAACAAGGCTCCGGTTTATAGATGTCACCTTGGTTTTTCTTAAATTGTATGTAGTTTGGTTCCGCCCTTTTCCTGATTGCATTAGACCAACAGATTGCTAATCCCCTTACGTTGAACCAATTCAGTTTCCAGGGTGCTTCCCCTTCTGCACGCTGTCAATCTCTGTTGGCTGTATACTGATCACAATACTCGGTTTACCAGTGCCTGTTTCCTGGGCCCGTTTCCAATCCGCCTCAGGATCAAAGGCACAAGGCCAGCAGTCTTCTGATATAGTTGCGGCAACTGTTGATTCCGAACCTATACAGGTTTGGTCTTTCTATGTATTGCAGACCCTCTGCCTGAGTTCTCAGATAGCTCAATAGTCCTTCACAAGGAGGCTAAAGATCTCCCCGGCTGTCCGCAGGGTCTCAAGGGATCAGTTGATAGTATACCAGTGATCGCTGATGGGGCAAGGCAAGGCAAATATAGGTTAGCCCGTCCTAGTTGTCACTTTAGGGTATTCACTTGCACTTCCTGCAAAGTAAGCGCTCCGCTACCACATCCACCTCATGTCACTAAATATCAAGAGGGGGTAGGGGGGGAGAAGGAAGAGGAGGAGGGAGGGAGGGGAAGAGGGGAGCAGCAAGGGGGTAGGCAAGAGGAAAGAACAGAAAAAGGGGGGGAACAGTAAGGGGTAGGTGCTGCTAAGAGTCTAACTCTGCCCCACTTCAATTCCACTCCCTGACTCCCCGGCTAACTCTAAATTGCAGCGGCTCCACGCCTAAGCTCTAGCAGTGAGGCCCAGGAGCTCAGGAGCCCAGGAGTAGACCCTTACTGCTGCAATCAGCCAACAACAGATCTTACCAGTTCCTAGTAAGTGTGCTACTGCTGATGGACACGCCTCTCTGCCCTCACGACCTTGGCGCGTTGCTGCACCGCACTCAGCCCTCACTCAGCCCTCGTAGCCTTCACAGCCAAGTCCGTCTATGGCTCCAGACTCCAGATGCCAGGCGTTTCTGCGGTATCCACTCGATGTCCTTTAATACCTCCGCAGTGACTCCACCGTGTCTCCCCGGCCCACGGTCTTCTCAGAGAACACGGCGCCGCAGCACCAAGGGCACCAAGGTGCTAGCGTTCGTGGTTCATGGTTCGTGGGACACGGGCTCGTAGCGGGACACAGGCTCATAGCTTGTAGCTCTCGCAATTAGAGTAAGGTACATGTCCCACTCGTCAGAACGTGTCAGAACGTGTCAAGCTGCACCACGTTCAAGCGCTCACGCCCACAGAGCAGAGAACTGGCCGCTTCCGACACGTTCAGTCTCGGGTTGAATTCCCGAATTAATGAACCCAACAAACTATCTTGAGAGCTTGCCTCAATATTCTGACAACAAATGAGATAAGAGCTGTTAGAGGAACCTCAAATACAAATTTCTGCCGATGTTGTGAGAAGATGGAATATAAGGAAACATTAAGACATCTCCTTCTAAATTGTAAAGGTCTTACCTTGGAAAGAACTATTCATATGATTCATCTGTTCAAGGATCTCCAAACGTATGAAGAAGAGGAATGGTGGAATCACTTAATGGAGGGTGAAAGGACAAGTGAGACCACTGCAGTGACTCAGTTTTTACAGCACATTGATATCGCTAAACCTTAGACTGAAGCCAGAGCCAGATTGAATAATGAATTTCTAGGTCTAGGAAGATGACTTGTCAGAAAGCTTATCTGTCTGTCTCCATGATCCCTCTTTTCTGACTTCATTCATTTTTCTTTTCTGCTAGATCTTCTTCTTCTTCACTTATCTCAGTAGACGTTTCTGGAGTAGGGAAGGTGTGCCTGGTTGTTCCATCTATTCCCTTTATGGTTTCATAAACATTACAAGATGGACATGAAACTAGACGTAAATTGTGAAAAAATGTATAAACATCTTAAATCAATAAAAAAAGTTAATAAAACACGCAGCGTTCCCTTGGTTATTGGGATTATTTTAGAATTGAGGCCTAGGTAAAGAAGGATCAGAAATGCTTGGCCTCGTAGTTGGGATCTGGAGTTTAGATGGATAAACAAAGACAGGAACAGACAAGAACAGGACACCGGCGTAGGAAATCAGGAATGAGTGTGTGTCTTGGGTCTTGTCAGGGACCCTTATTTATAATGCAAAATGACATCATCAAGGTAGAGGCTGGGCAGGGTTAACTACGACTGCCCCTAAACTACTTGGATTGGGATGGGCAGCTAGTCTCCGCCTCGCTCTCAGTTGGTTGTATTTCTAGGGGAATGATGTCAGATTTATGAGGTGAGATTTACAATGTCCAAACACTTGCACATTTACTTTACTTAAAATCTGATTTTGCCAGAAACATACATTTCTTCACTTGCAATCTCTTGGCAAATTATACACACAGGTTACATATTATGTGCAGCCCAGAATAGTCCAATCCTCAGGTCTGTGCGACTTTGTTTGCCTTTCTGATACATTTTGGTAGTTTTACACATTAAAGATTTGGCCTAAAATTCCACAATTTTATACACAAATGCAAATTTTCCCCAGGGATGTATGTACACAATGTTATGTTTGCCACATTAATACTTTCCTTGGAATCTGTCATATTTCGTAACTTCTGTTCCCCATGCGGCAATGAGTTCTACCAAGTTTTAAAAGATAGCCCACATAGCCCACAAAATTAGATTAAAAACTGCAAACTTCTAACATTTTTGCTAATTCTTGCTGCAGAAATAAAAGTCTTTAAAGTTTCTTTATAACATAGTCTTTGTAACCAAAAGGCAGTCCCTTTGTTACTAGATCCTGTTGTTTTTTCTTCCTCCAACTGCAAACACACCTGTGAAAGAAGATAACCTATGCGTTTATAATCACCACTAACATAATCCCTTTACATTGCTAAGTAAGCAGGCTTTCATCAACAGTTTATTTTAAAACAGGCCATTTTTTTTCTTCAGTCAGCAGAGCCCATTTTTCCACGTGTTAAGAACTGCTAGCAATTCTTTCTTTAATTCGGTTTGCAGCTCCTCAGATTGCCCACACTGTCTTTGCAGCTGTAATCATTTCCTTGCAGCAGGAGTTTTATCCAAAGTATAGATACTTTTGCGCTTGACCTGGCACACAGAGTTAAAAGTCTCTTTGAACTGCTGCACATGGATACATTTTGGTAAGAAATGAACACGTGTTCCTGTGCGAGTGAAAAGCAAGTTGCTTGTTGATTTCTTTCAAATCTACTTTGACAGGACCTGTCATTCAGAAATTATGCCTGTTTTTTCTGAGGCACAATGAATTATCCTGGGCCTGGCAGGGCCGTTTCCATCACAGTGGTTTCAGAATGCACAGATGGAAATAGCATAACACAGCATTTTGAAAGGGTGAAAAAGGTTTCATTTTGAAAGGGAATTTTTGGCTTTTGCAGCAATGCAGTGCTGTCTGTTCACTTGATTCCATATATGTTTCAGAACACACTGGCATAGCTCTTATGAGCCTGGGTATGTTCTTCCAGAGGAAGTTTCCAATGTTCTCGAGAAATAGACTCTCCCAAAGTTACTTCTCATTTGGTCATGTATGGTCATTGTTTGTCCAGTGCACTTTCTGTAAATATCTTATATAATGAAGAGACTAGATTATTTGAGCCAGACAGGGTAACCAGAATGTTTCAAATGCAGTAAGTGGTCTGGATGCCACCTTCCTAACAACAGGCTAGAGACCCAGCGGCACAATTGATAATATTGGAGTATTTCCCTTTTTGTTACCCCAAAGTATAGCTTACAATCTTCAAAGGACTTTATATTACCCACCCACATGCCCTATGTTACCTAGTTTGTACACCCCACCCACCACAAGCCCTCCGTGACCTTGTTTGTGCCCCCCCATGCCCCTGTGACTCTGTTTGAAATTGTGAGAGTGAGATGGTAATAATGTATAGAAACAAGAACTTGTAATGTATTTTACTCTTGACTTATGCAAGTACTTTGAAGAGATACAGGAAGATGATCAGGTAGCAGTATTTGCCAATGGACTAATCAAACCCATTTTAAACTTAGCTCTAGGTTCTGAAGGAGATGAAAATCGGAAACGTCTGGCTGTTTGGTGAAGGAGTAATGAAGTCCATGAAACAACTGTAAACAGTACAACAAAACACTGAAGGTAACTTGTCGAATCAGAGGAAAATGGGGTAAGTGCCAAAATCATTAAAGACTGTGGATGCCATTGACTAGAGACATACAGGTTCTCTGGTGAAATATTCTCCCTCTCCCCTTTTCTCCGTGCTTTCCCCTATCCCCATACCCGCCTATCTGCCCCTGTCCCCCAGAATGTGATTTTGCTCTGTAGTCCTGTTGAAATAACATGGCAGATCCACATAAAGAGGGGATTTGGGTTCATACACTTCCCATGCAACATGGACCTTGACACTCTGCTACATATGATGATCCATTCTTGTATGAAATGTCACAATACAGTGATATCGTAACCATATTTTTCTTAGTGTACTGAGGGATAATGCTGTATGATGTCACTTCCTGTGATGTCACACAGGCATATGGTCAACTGACATCACTTTGTGTGATGTCACGCGGGGGCATGGTCAAATGACAACAATTCCAGTGATGTCACTCTTGGGGGCGTGGCATTGTGATGTCACTTCCGCTACCCCAGGCATTTTAGTGAAATGACATCCCTGGGCAGGTTTTTCTATTTTACCCACAAATACCAAGGTAAGTCTGTTCAATCTTTTAAAAAAAATAAGTGGTCACAGGTATGGATAGGGCCTGAATAACATGCAGCAGTCTAGGCAAAACCACATTTTTGATAGTAGTAATCCTACCCATCCATGAGATTGAAAGAGGGCTCCATCTGGACGGCTCCACTTTATCCTTGTCCAGAAGTGGTGTATAGTTGGCAGCATACATTAGCCCTCATTAGGAGTGAGCTGGCCTTTTCTAGACTGGCTAACTCTGAGTCTGCTGGTAGGGGCTGTGAACTACTGGCATGCCTGACCTGCCAGTAGTTCAGGCCTCTACAAGCAGATAATTCACTGAAGCACAGACACTATTACTAATAGTGCCGGTGCTAGAGTGTTCCTATTGCCGTGGAGTCCTATGGGATTCCACGGGAACGAGAACTTGCCATTCAGCCGCCAGTAATATCCTGGTATTACTGGGCTATTGGGCAGTGCAAACGGTAAACTGAGGTTGCCAGTAGGCCTCCAGTACTACCGGCAGCCTACCGGCAACCTCATAATGATGGCCAATATTGTCTTTAGAATGCTCGTTACGGTGATTCCAAGTTATGAAATTTTTTTGGGATTCCATCGAAATGGCAAGAACACATTGGCCTGTTCTAACATATCTGCCCAATGGACAGATTAAGTATCTCTGATTTGTCCAAATTCACGTGAAGCCCTGCTACTTCCCCAAAACAGTTAAGTTCCTGCACTACCGCCGACAGATATTCAACTGAATGCATGAGCGGTATTAATATATCATTAGCGGACATTGTTACCTTATGCGTCCCTCCAAATGAGATTCCATGTAGTTCCTTGACTGATCTTAGGTAGGCAATGAAAATGTCCAAATAAATTGCAAAGAGGAGAGGGGATAGTGGGCATCCCTGTTTAGTTCCCCTGTTAGACAATGGCCCTCATTACGACCCTGGCGGAAATCGAAAAACGATGGCGGAAATGCAATACCGCCATCGAATAGCGCTCGGTGCGACTATGACCCGTCACCGCAAAGTACGAAGCCATTAGCGACACCGTAGTGAACGCCAACGCTAACTGCACCAAGCACGCGCGCGCGCGCCATGCCAAACCGCAAACACCACCATGGTGCAACGGTACGCCAATTCCGACCCTAGCGGACATGTACCTAACGCCATCAGGTATGGCGGAATGTACCATTCCGCCATGGCGAGAAGTACGGCATCGCGAATCAACCGTAAACGGCCCCACTGAGTGCCTGTACACCGCTCCCTGCCCACAAAGTACAACTCCCGGTAGGTGCAATGAAGTCACAATGCAACCATTGAAATGTACCAAGCACCCATGCATGCCAACGAACAAAAGCAACACAAGAGGGGCCAATGGGAGCTGCAGGTCACAGATGGCACGAATACAGAAGCCATCCCAATGGACATGACCACAGTACCCACCAAGAAACGCACGCAAACACAGGCACCTGTGCCCAGCAACATTCCGAAAATCACATCATTCCACCAGTCCACCTGGCTGACCGGCATCTGTTACACAAAACCCAATCCCCCGCCCCTGAGCATGACAACAATCAAACTGTCATATAGGCAGCCCCCATCCCTGACCTCACGGGCTTAGTAGGCAAACGCGCCCAGTACAGTACCACGCAACTAAACCCCGAAGCTGGAACCCAATGCAGATCTCCTCACAATACATCGCCCCCCAAATAGGCATATGCCACATCACTTGCAAAGAAAAACGCTACACGGGCCAAATCAGAATAGCAATTTATGCACATCAAAGACACCAAGCCCATACAGCCATCAGGCCATGAACTCCAAAACACTAATCACCATTGTGGGCTGCATCCGCAAGAAATGACCAGCCACTACTTGTGTGTCGCCCTGTACCCCCATGGTACACAGAGCCACATTCACGTACGAAAAGGCAACATGGAAGCGCACAGAACCGCAGGGCTGTCCCAATGGGGAGGCACTAGTCCAGCTGAAAGGCCGAAATGTTGCTCCGAGACACCAGTACTGCGTAAGGGCATGTGGGCCATTGGCGATCGTCCCATAAGATCGTAATGCTGCTCCACCGATTAACACGAAGCAGCAGGTGTCGGGAGTAAAATCCATCTGCAGGAGTGGCATACAGATGGCAGTGGCAAAAGGGGAGGAGATACCTGTCAACCAAAAGAAAAGAAAAAGAACAGAATGGCCATCAGAACTACATTCGAACAACTCACTTCAATGATCACACGAAATCCACAGCCATATGCATGCTAGCCCACTCAAAAGGATCATCACCACCCCAAAACCACTTGCGACTCATAACCATCTATATCGAGGTGCAAACACCATCACAAACGAGTGTACCTGTGCATGCGTCTGTCAAAACAGAATCCATCAGATGGGAATGTCAACGTGCATGGACACAAGTGTCTGAGGGCGCCTCGAGACAGGGAGGGCTCAACAAGGCCAGATAGACGATGGTCCCACTATGGCAGCCCTGCATCACATAGCGTAGGGGAGGCGGATAGATCCCAAGAAGCCCTGTACATGGCAAACTCTGTATCAAATCACCTGCCCATGCATCCATTCATCATTCCCTCATCCCGGGATCAAAACGCCTGAATAATTACTCACATGACATTAGAAACATCCATTGAGTCTGTGCGTTATGCAGCCTGCAAAATCCACAGTGCCCCAGCCCGTAATTCCAGTGTTGTGAAGTAACATGTATTTGGGAACGGCCGGCCTCATCGCCCACGTAGCTAATGCGCATCCCAAACTATTCATATCAATCATTGCTCCCTCGCCATGGGCCCTGTCTCAAGGACATTGAACAATAGAACGTTATATTTGCAGTCAGACCTGTGGGCATCTCCTCGCCGCCAGCTGAAGACCGAAAGCGCCGCCCTTCGAATTCCTCATTTGCAACACCACGTCGGAAAGGCATCTGTGGCCGTTTGAAATCACTAATTATTCCATCGAGTGCGGCTGTGTGTGAAAATGGCAACTGCCTTCACCCACGAATGGGACGCCCCGCCCGTCGTTGCAACTCGGTACAGTGATGCATGAGGGCCCACCGTTACTCGAGTACTACGTTCCACTGACCCTTCACAAGTCTGTTCGCGACTGCACAGATAGAATGGGAAACAATGGGACCATAGCCGAATGAACATAACAACCAATCCAACACGGCCATCGGGTACAAATACATGATAGCAATAGCAAGATACCATTCCCCGAATTGCAGCGTTGTGCGCGTGACATGCTCGGCCAAAGGGGAGGGCAGTTTGCACAGGTGGAATGAATCACCACAGGTGGAGGCCATACAGCCTGAAAACACATGAATTGCACAGCCAGTCTCCTCCCACAACCACACCGAAATGCTACCGGCAGGACTCGCGATGTTGGCCCTGGGGGACCTGATAGCACTGCAAGTGCTCCAACTCCAAGAGGAAGACGAACACCAACTACAACCGGCCGCACGGAGGAGACGCAGGAGGAGGAGGAGGGCAAGGCAGGGCCAGCAAGGCCCACCAGCACAGCCACTACCACCACGCAGGCAGCCCGCAATCCCACGCCTCCGAGCACATCCGTTCAACCTCACTGATGAGCAGATCCACACCCTCTACCGTTTGGACCGGGACACCATAGCCGCCATTGTGGACATGACACAGGCTGACCTTGTCAGCATGATAGATAGCCCAACCGCCATCCCACCCCTACTGAAGGTGGTGTCTGTACTCCACTTCCTGGCCACAGGCACCTACCAGCACACAGTCGGACAGTTGCATGGCATTTCTCAGCCACTGTTCTCACGGACACTATTGCAAGTGCTCGATGCCCTCCTGCAGCACGCAGACGACTACATCTCCCTACCACGCTCGGAGCAGGAAATTACAAACACGAAAGTGGGATTCCATGCACTTGCCGGCATACCGGGTTGCATTGGTGCCATCGACTGCACCCATGTGGAATTGGTCGTCCCACATGCCATGGAGGCCCAGTACCGCAACCGAAAACAATTCCATTCCCTGAATGTACAAATGGTGTGTGACTCCAACAGGATCATTACACATTGTTGCGCCCGATTCCCTGGATCAACCCATGATTCTATGGTCTTGAGGAACTCTACAAT
Organism: Ambystoma mexicanum; assembly: GCF_040938575.1. Taxonomy (NCBI): domain Eukaryota; kingdom Metazoa; phylum Chordata; class Amphibia; order Caudata; family Ambystomatidae; genus Ambystoma; species Ambystoma mexicanum. Next base: position 479,017,646 of record NC_090932.1, on the reverse strand, counting down.
ACCACGCTACATGGAGCGACACGCAGGGAACAGATCCTGGCTACTCGGTGAGTCTCATTACATGCATGATGATGTGGGGTATGTGAATTGGCAATGACCTGGCAGGAAGGGGGGGGGTGTGCGTACGTATCAATGGCATTCCACATCATACGTTTCTCGTCCACATACAGGTGATGCTGGATATCCACTGAAGAGATGGCTCCTCACACCAGTCCGGAACCCACGGGACCAGCATGAGGAGGACTACAACCATGCCCACTCACGTACCCGTGTAGTCATTGAACAGGCATTCGGCCTACTGAAGGGCCGTTTCCGCTGCCTCAGCAGGTCTGGCGGGGCACTCCTGTACCGCCATGAGAAGGTTGCAAAGATGGTGATGGCATGTGTCATGCTCCACAACATGTGCGTACGTAGAAATGTGCCCATGCCCCCTGACGCAGAACTGCAAGCACCTGAAGATGGTCATGATGAGGGTGGGGATGTGGCAGCACCTCATGGAGTCTGCGAGGCACCGGAGGCCCGTGACATTCGTCAGCATCTCATTGATGTATGCTTCTAGCACTCACGCCTGGTGGCTGATACATGGACACGGGACTCGTGGCACTGCGTGTGTCTGGGACATGCACAATATGGACTGTACGCCTATGATGGCCTAGTACACAAAGATCAATGTCCACACATCTCATTGGTTGATCGTGCACTTTTTATGGCATATGTGATGTCATGTTGAACACCCTATCGACCCGCCACCCAAGTGAGCCCAACACACCCCCTCCACCCCCCTACCTCCCCCCCGAACACCAGTGTCCAAAGATGCTCATTGTCAGTGGGCTGTCGCTATTGCAAGCCCCCTCTGCGGGTATCAGGGGCACCCCTGCCTGTGGAGCGCAGGTTCCTTCCAGATCTACGTTGGGGGCTGCCCTGGACGGAGCTTGCAACGGATGATGTGTCTGCCTGCTCACGTCCATGCATGTCCCTAAGGGTTTGCGAGAGCTCAGTGAGCACACGGCGCACTGCGGCAAGTTCGGCACATACGTCCTTGGCCGTCGCATGCAGTTCCCCCCTGAGGCTCTCGGTGCTTCTCTCCATTTGGACTCTCAGGCTCTCGGTGCTTCTCTCCATTTGGACTCTCAGGCTCTCGGTGCTACTCTCGATTTGTGCCCTAAGTGTCTCAGTTGATGTTTCTATGTCTGCCTTAGTGCCCCCACATTCATCAGCATGGTCCTTGAGGAGCGTGGCCAGTTGCTGCTGTTGTTCGATCAACTGGTCGAGGGACTGTTGCCTCTGCTGGGCCAAGGCCATTTGCGGGGGTGTCACAGAGGGGCTGTTGTCCTCATGTTGATTGCCACAGGGCTTGTGGGGGATGGCCAGTCGTCGTCTTGTGGGTGCCCCTGCGTGGTATCCTCATGTTGTACGGGATGGGACAGACAGGGGGATTGGGACAGGTCATGGATGGATCTGACTTCGGCATCCCCGTTTTCTGTGTCGGAGCATGCTGCCATCAATGGGGTGTCACCTATGGTGCTGCTGCCACCGGAGGCAGTGCCTTCTGTGGCATCCATTGGGGGGACCTGTGGTGGTGGTGTTGTGGGCATGCTGGCTGCTGGGGTGCCTGTTGATGTTCCCTCCTCTGTGCTGCCACCTGATTTGTGCTGCTGCCGTGTCTTGATGCGTGCAGCTGAGGTGGAGGGTCTCTGGCCGTTGGTCTTGGCCCTCTTTGCAGGTGTGCTGGTAGGGGTGTCCTGTAGCTCGTCGTTTGGATCGGACCCTGTGGTGGAGTAGAGGAGGGCGAGGGTTATTGGTGGGTCTGTGGGAATTGGAATGGCATTGTATCACATGCATTGGGGTGGTACCTGAGGGTGATTTGGGCCGGGCCCTTGGAGGTGCTTTGATTTGTGTGTGGAGTGAGGGTGCAGTTGTTTGGCAGCCTGCAGTTAGGGTGTGCCTGCTGCACGTGTAGTGCGTGTATTAGGGGTTTTTAATTATTTATGTATTTATTGTGGGTTTTAACGTGCGCTATCAGGCCGATGTGTGTGGACGTTCTCCTGGACATGTGTTTCTGTTGCACTATGTGGACGCATGGTACTTCACATGGATGGACTGTGTGGATTTGGCATTGTTTTTTCTGGCCCACCTACCTGTATCTTCGGATGTCTGCACTCCTTTCTCCATCCCTCCGACTCCCTCTATGCTCTCCGTTCCGATGGTGGAGGCACAGATTTCTTCCCAGGGGGTCAACTTGATGGGTGATTCAGGACCTCCCCCGGTGGCTGTGGCAATGTTGCGGTTGGCAGAGAGTATGCTGCGGACGCGTATCCGCAGGTCGTCCCATCGCTTGCGGCATTGCTGTGGGGTGCGGGGTGCGGTCCCCACCGCACTTACCCGCTGTGCCACCAGAGCCCATATGGCCTTCTTGTTTGCAAGTGCCGTCCTGGTCATTTGCGTGCAGAAGACGACGGCAGCATTCTCCTGGAGGGTCTCTGTTAGCACGGTGAGTTCCTCACGGGAGAAGTGGACCTGCCGCTTGCGGTCGCACGCTTTCTTCGCTGCTTTTCCCATTATTCTTGGTTTCGCTAGGGTGGTTGACGGGTTGGGGTGTGTTTCAGGGTAGTGATTTTAGTGGTTGTGTGGTTTTAGTGTATTTATAGGTGTACGCCGGGATGTTTCCCGTTCCGGGCCCATGTTTTAACTTCCGTTTCCGTATATTTCCGGGCACCGTACTTTCCGGTAGGCGCACACTGCGGTGACCGCTAAGAGGGGTGGCGGTATTGCACCTGGGGCGCCGTACGGCGGCGGTGTGGGCCGTTTTGGGGTCATTTCCGCCATCGCGGACTTTGCACTTCCGCCATGCCGTGGTGCTCGTGCCCGATGGGTCGGAATGGGCCGCACTTTGCTCCTTCGTGCAATGGCGGAAACGCTATTTACGCTGTGGCGCTCCGGTCAGTCGCTTTCCGCCAGGGTCGTAATGAGGGCCAATGTATGTTGGGATAATTGCCCATTAGTTAGCAATCAAATCCAGGCAGTCTGATAGTTTGCTCTCATCTCACCATCCGAAAGAATGAGGAACCAAAACCCATATATTGTAGCGATTCATAGATGAAGGATGACTCTAGGGAGAGCAGGAGTGATTGGACCACCAAATTCGATATTTTATCTATTAAGTGAGAGGCCCTCCTTTTGATGATGATGAAAACAACTTGAATGATCCAGCTCTGGGAAGTCTGGGAAGTTTGGGAAACATGGGGTACAACCTACTGGCTAAGATGTGTGTGTTCACTTTAGTGTCCATGTTAATAAGTGCCATAGGATGTTAAGAGCACATAGGGCTGGCTCTTTCTTCATTTTAGGAAGCAGGATCGCTGTTGTCCCGTCCATGGATGGGGCAACCATACCCACTGTTCCAAATGTGTTGAATAGGCTAGTTAATGTGAGAGATACAACTGTCTGAAAGGTCTTATAAAATATCCACTGGGAAACCCTCTGGTCCCATCGATTTATTGGTGGAAAACTGTTTTATGACCTCAATAATTTATTCCTCTGTAATGTGAGCATCTAGATTTTCCCTTTCTAATGGAATTATTTTTGTCAAAGGTAAATCCTTTAAGTAATCTATCCGACTAGATCCTTGAGGGGCATCTGAGAAGTACAGAGAAGTATACAATGTAGTGAACTCCTCCGTTATATGGGCACTTTTTGAGTTTCTAATTGTTTCTATTTCATTGTTTCAGATTGTGCTTGCCTGTAGGGATCTGAAGTGAGACCATAATCGGAGCCTCATCAGACAGTGCTATTATTCCCAGGTCGATGCCTTCCACCCTCCCCAGCAACTGGACTGACACCCATACAGAGTCTGTTCCAGAGTTTGCTCTGTGTACATGTGAGTAAAACGTGAATCCCTTTTCCTGCATTCCAATTGCTCTCCAATTATCCCTTTTTTTTAACCTTTCAACACCTGTTTGAGGGTGTTAGATCGAGCTCAATTCCCTTGGGGGACTTGTTGGGTTCTGTCCATCTCTGGGAACCAATCCAAATTAAAGTCTAGTCAAGTATAATATTGCCAGAATCAAAGTCTTCCAACTGAGAAAGGACTTCACTTAGGAAACTATCGTGCCCTACGTTTGGAGCATATACATTCGCTATTGTAATACAAAAGGTCCGCATCTGTACTTTAACGAAGAAGAAGCAGCCTCTCTAGACCTTCCTTACCCCAAGTTTGTTATGTTTAGTGCATTAATAAAGGCCAGAAGGACTCAACAACGTTTGTCAAAAGGTGGAAGTGACCCATAAGCCTTACCATATATCTATCCGAGCTATGAATATGAATTCCCTGTAAAGCAATCATTGTGGACTTTTCACTTTGGAGGAAGTGATTAACCTTCCTCTTTTTCACAGAGGAATTCAGACCGCTGATGCTATGTGTCAAGATTTTGAATGATATGCTCATATGGCATATGCTTAGATGGCTCAGCAGGTTAAGCGCATGTTGTTATGATCTGTGTTTGATCAGAAGGTTGCAGGTTTAAATCCTGGCAAGGTCGATTCAGCCTTTCATCCTCCTGAGGTCGATAAATTGAGAACCATTTTCGATCCGGTAATAATAATAATAATAATAATAATAATAATAATAATGTATGCAAATATGTTCTATGTAATGCGCTTTGAATAACAAAGGGCTTTGGATAAAAAGCGCTATATAAATAACAAATTAATGTTATAATTGGAATGTCTCAAGTGCTCTGCTCTGCCCATCCCCCATAGATGCCCCTGCATCTGGACCATGGATTAATCCTGAATCTGAACAGCACGGCTGCACCTAATACGGCCTTAGATCAGTGAGATGGGTTATGCAATTTGTATTCTTTGGAAACGCCCCCCCCTCCCTTATTTCCCAACTACAACTCAACAAATCCAACAAAAATCTTGTCAACTTCAAATCCATATGAACATTTAATACAACGAGCTTTCGGGGCATGGCCAAAGCACCTATAGTTCCCAGGGAACTATTATCCTTAGGGTTGACCCGAATTACCCTATAGAGGTGAGGGCACACTAAGGCCCTCCTGTTTATACCAAGAGGCAAGATGGGGGAACAGCATTATTCTAGAGAGCATCCACAGTCTTCCAATTTATTACCTCTTGTTTTCTGCTATCATACTACATGTAGTGAGTTCCTTTAGTAATCCTTCACACCCAAACCCACCATTTCCCAGAATTAGTGCATAGGTAACCCTTGAACCGTGGACCAACACCCTTAGGGAGGTGTCTAGTTTTTTAATAACTTTTTATCCTGCTTGGGATGTACCTCGCCTGCTCTCCCAAGGGTTACCTGCCAACTTCGAACACTCCCACAGTCTTTATCTCAATTGGGGTTTCCTCCTCAATGGTGAAGTGTCCAATGAAGGGATCCTCTTCAATATTAAGTATACTAGGCCCTCTCTGAGAGTGGTAATTCAGCACTGAGTGTCCTTCCTTATAACGAGCATGCCAAATTGGAAGGTCCAGTTACACATGATTTGTTTTTGGATGAGGGGGCTTTCACCAATGGACACATTTGCATTTCCACCCCGTTTATTCCTATAGGACCTGACTCCCTTGCTGCGCTCCATACCTTTTCTTTTGGGGCATACGATGTCATTGCCACCAGAACATTCCTCGATCTTGCCCATGGGCCCAGTCTACTGGGATCTGGGGGATGGATTCTGTCCATTTGAATTGGGTCCACAGGGTTGTCTCCATTAAGGTCGGCAAACAAGTGTTGTACAGGTCCTTGTCTACCACGACTTCTGGGAGATGTTTCAAGCAAATGGTCGACCACCGCAAATGGTTTTCCAAATGTTGTATTATTATGGAGACACATTTTCTGTACACCTTCTGTGACATCCTGCAGGGCCTTTTAGGTAGAGTCCATCTTTTCTTCAAGCTTGGCTGTTTCCCCATAATATCAGCCATAGATTGTTTCAAGTCTGCTATGAGCGAGGTAAATTGGTCTTGAAACATTGCTGCTAGTTTTTCCTGAAAGGAGGTCAGGCATTGCAGAGCCTTAACTTTAGTAACGGCTGAAGCTGTGCAGGAGCCCTTGTGATTTGCATGGGTTGCAGTTGCCTCGGCTTGCATACCTGCTTCCGGTTCCACCCCTTGGCTCCAGCAGCAATGTAAACTCACATTAGCCGGGGGAAGCTGTGAGTATGGACAGGACAGAACATCTTTGTCCTTCCCCTTAGGCATCAGGAGGACCCCCTTCTCCCACTGGGGAGTCAATTTGGCAAGCCTAGTGATGTTCTGACAGGGGGCACCCTCTTATTACAGATGTTTATTGAATAACTCAGGTTTTAGTTCCTGTACTCCTTACTCACACGTCCATAACTTGGGCTCTCTCCTGCATATTCTGGTGGTTATCCTCGTATTTTGTGCAGGTCAGAAGTTCCCCTGTCAATGTCCGTAAGTGTACATGTTTTAAAACACCCACCGGACCCTATAGAGTCAGCAACCCTGCAGGCCGTCATGGTCTTCGCGCCATTCATGGGAGTCCTACCATATGCTACTTGGTGTTGGGGGAGCATGTCACCACATTGTTTGGGGCCTTCCCTAACGGCTCTGCTTCTCTGAGGATTCAGCAGCCACAGTGATCCTGCTATGTCGGCCTAGAAACGGTGGGCCCCACACCTCTAAAGCATGACCAGTTTCCCCTCCTCCCACCCCTTCCGAGGGTCATCTTGCAAACGAACAAGGATTCCTGAGAACTCAATCACAGAATGGGACTCGCTGGGACGTCACTCCAGCTCTGCTCATTGTTAATCATGTGGAGTACTGCCACGTCCCATGCCTGGAGACTGACTTCTTCCCACTCCTCTGATCTGGGCCATTCACTCCCTATTCAGCCCTGTGTGGTCCTCCATCACTAGAGGGGCCACTTATTTCCCTGCATCAGTGAAATTCCCACTGTATAGCATTATAGGCAATCTTTGGAGGCCCTCTTGACAGATCTCCAATGCTCACGTCGTTTGCTTCTCGAGCGCCATCTTGGAATCTCATTGGGCATTTTTTTTTTCTTTTTTTTACTTTATTGTATATGGTTTACAAGAAACCTTTACAAAAAAAAAAAATAATGTATCTTTAAAAGGTAGAAAAACATTCATTACATTTAAATTTCAAATTATACAAACAAGCGTTAAAACATAGATCCAATTTCCAGTTAAAATTTCCAGAGAATGAGGGACAAATTTAAATTTAAATTTTAAAAGGTACAGTGCAGAGTATCCTGCAGCAATAAAAGATATACCAACAATAAAATTTAAAATTTACAAAATTCTAAAAAAGAAAATAAACCTACAGAGAATAAGAGAAATTTCATAGAGTCAAGCATAGTCATAACAGGTATAATCATTATCATAATCATAACAGCGGGGCGAATAAATCTAAAGCTTTGATAAATCTAGCCACAGCAAGTCCATCCTTAATGTTTGTAATAGTAAGACACTGAGACCAGATCAAATCTGCCACCCCCATTTGCCCCATTGCATTAAAACGACCAAGATATTTGTCCCTTAGAGCTGTCAGAGCAGTGCAGTCTAAAAAGAGATGCCGAGCAGTTTCAATCACCCCCAAAGTTTTGCAGAAGCGGCAGCTAGGATCTAAATCAGAGAAATCCTTCCTTTTGTGTAAGACTTCCCGAGTGGGGAGGAGATTCCATCTGAGTTTAATAAGAAAGGAGCAATAATATCTGTTGGGGAATTGGTTCAAAATAAAAGACAACAGGCCTCTTTTCTTATGATCAAATTGTAAATCTCTCAAAGAGGGGTACGAATGTAATTTTTCAATAGTATTACTCCAGTCGTGACAAAAGAGACGCTCCTTGACCATATTCGGATTCTTTAGTAGGGTGTGCCTATCGGAGGAAATATCCAACAGGGTCTTGTCACAGAGATCACTAAAAGCATTGAGATATAAATTCTTGACTAAATGTCCCTGAGAAGAAATCATGTGGCCCACATCAGCATAGAGAGTGTCAGGTTTTGGAGAAAGCAAGGCTGAGAAAAGTGATAGAATCCTTCAGAGAATCCTGGCTCGAAATGAGACTAACCCTAATTCATACCTGATAGCTGCTATTGGAATGGAATTTGGCAGTTTTAAGATTTTCCTCCAATAGATACCCTCGAGAGAATCCCAGAAAGTCAAAAGTGCCGTGAAGTGGAATTCCATTCCATAAAAAAGTTTTGGAGTAACCTTACCCTTAAAAAAGTCTACTACAGGCTTAAGGGAGAACATACCATATTTATTGTCTAGTTTGAGGGATTGGGAGATGAGAGGGAGCAGTTTGTTTCTGAGGAATCGTCTAAGTTCGATCGCCGAGGGTCTAGCCAAAATCAAATAACCAAGATAGATGATTTTATTTGCTCTAATTATATTTTCGCCACCTATTTTCCATACTTTGTTATTCCCCATTTTCCCCTTTGAAAAGACCATAGTACGGGTTTTGCTCGGGTTAATCTTAAGGCCATTAAGACTACCATATTCTTCAAATTTGCATATGAGCCTCTGCAGGCCCACTTTAGTTTTATCAAAAAGAAGAAAGTCATCGGCATAAGCCAACCATGAGAGCCTCAGATCCCCTAGTTTAGCACTCACCATGCCTGCATTTCTCAGGAAGTCGTCAACATCAGCCATATAAAGGATAAAGAGACAGGGAGCTAACGAGCAACCTTGTCTCACCCCAATACGTGTCCTAATCCTTCTAGAGAGGGTTCCTGCCAAGTCGAGCCTGATGTGAACCCCTGAATTTTCATACATGGCCATGATAAGAGATAGAAGCCCTGCCGGAATGCCCCATTTGGTTAGTTTTTCCCATAGTCTTGACCTGATAACCAGGTCAAAAGCGTTTGACAGGTCAATAGATGCAACATAGAGAGGACCATCAAATTTACCCCAGGAAGAGGTCTGTAGGGCACTGAGAATAAGACCATTGAGATTAGTTGAGTGGCCTGCCCTAAAGCCTGTTTGTTGTTTGGGGAGAATAATATTTTCCCTGATCCAAACATTAAGGTGCGAGAGCAAGAGAGAGGCAAAAAGCTTACAATCCGCATCAATAAGCGAGATAGGTCTATAATTTTTGACCTCGTTACGCAGGCCTCTTTTGAAAATTGGAACAATGTGAGCTGTTTGCCAACTAGTGGGTACCTTCCTGGAATTGACAACATCTTCAAAGAGCAGAGAGAGGAGGTTAGCCCAGAGAGCTGGCTCAGCTTTGAATGTGTTGTTAGTAAGGCCGTTAGGCCCAGTAGCCCTAGATTTCTTGGCTTTGGAGATGAGTCCTAGTATTGTCTCGGAGTCAGTCGGAGGCTTCCATAAGTCCTTAGAGCGGTCGTTCCCCAGTAGACAGGAAACTGATCTCTCATCCCCAATGTCAAAGAGTTTAGTGTAGTGCTCAACCCATTGAACCTCAGGGATGGGATTTAGCTGGTCGGTGACCGCCGCATTATCTAAGCTAGATACTGTAACCCAAAATGCCCTCAGGTCTCGTTTTATAAGCACTGCAAGCATATGATCTGCATCATTTTGTAGCATAGAAGCTTTTCTGGACTTACAATAGTTTTTATATTTTTGGCGGATGGTTTTAATTTTTATGATTTTATCGGCCCATTCCATATCTAGGGATTGTACATCTCTAATGAGTTTCTTAGTGAGACTCTTTACATTAGCCAATTCTTGGTCAAATCTATGAAGGTGAGATATTTAAAAAACACCTTTCCTAAGCTGACCGTGAATACTGTGCTGTAGAGCCATGAGAAAGCTATCAAAATGGACTGTATTGAAAACTGCCAATTTCCAATAGAAAGAGGTATGGTTAAAAGAAGAGATCAGTTTACGATTCAATAGGCTGATATTAAGAGGAGACCAACGAACCCCTGTCCCTTGTCCCACAGTTTGGAGATGGATAGGTCCCCCCGCGGACAGAGACTTAGTTGGAAGGAAACAGAGAAATGAGACCCGGAGAATACCATGGTCACTCCATGAGTTGAAAGAGACCTCGACATTAGACGAGAAAGGAATGAGAGAGTGATCTACAAACACGTAGTCTAAGGTAGATATTGATGAGGATCTACGCCATGTGGGTCGAGATAAATTGGTAGCGTCGTAATAACCATTAAGACAAGTAAGACCCACTGAATCCATGGCGAAGTTCCAACAACGACCACGTGCGAATTTCATACCTAGGCGGGAGTCGTCCTCCAACGCTAGTCCCAAGTCGTCATATTTGGATTCGGAAGAAATAGAACAATCCGAATTAAGATCACCTGCCAGGATCAGTTTACCCCTGGGATGCACAGATCTCCAGGAAAGAAGCATGTCCGTTAGCTTTTGCAAAAACGACTCGAGAGGAGAAATTCCCTTGTGCCAATATACATTTACCAAAAGTAGAATAACCGTATGATCAAGGGAGAACACCTCCAGGGCCTGGATACCAAAAGGCGTATCCAAAAGCATCTTAGTCCTATAACCCAAAGAAGTTCTTAATCCAATGAGAAGACCCCCCGATGGCCTCCCTCCCCGGCTGGGTCTAGCATTTTGAGAAAAAATATTAAACCCGTCTAAAATGGGAGTTGAGAGCATCCAGGTTTCTTGAAGAAAGAAACAGTGTGAAGCCCTGATCAGAGTAACAGTGTCTAAGTTAGTAAAGAGGTGAGAGTTACCTCTAGAATTCCAGGAGAGAAACCCAAAGCTATTCACAGAGAGAGCATCTGGAGGTAGTTCTGGAATAGTCAGGAGGTACTCATTTCCACAGACCTGCAGTGACCTGTGTCCAATTGCGAAAGCGTCCATTTGATTTGGGCATAAATTGCCTCCCGTGGGGTTGTGGGGCTCTATCCGGATAATATACCATAGTAAGATTATCCCTATATTTTGCATCCCCTCCATTGTTACTGGAGAGCTGAGTAGATTTCAGTAAATTTGCTTCAAAGCCAAGTTGCTTTAGCCCTTCCTTATGTCCCATGATTAAATCCAAAACCACTCTTGAATTAAGAATGATATTACTTACATCTACCCGGTCATGAATGGGGAAGATAATGCTATCCAAGTCATAGCTAGAGATAAGTGAGAGCGAGGGAAGTTGATGGAAGATCTTTAAAATATTACCACGGTTTAAGCAGATTGGCATATCTTGGCCCCAGAGGCTGGTAAGTTGTATAATATCCCGAGGAGCTTTTAGTTCTGACATATTAGGAAGGGAGTCAGAGATCTTTTTAGTAAACTGAGCTAAAGAATCAACCGCCAAGTCGGGACCCCTAGCCCCTCTTAGTATAGTCCTATTTTGAATAACATTTGGACCTACAGGAAATCTTTCACAGAAATTAAGAGAAGTATTGTAGCCAACAGAATCGAGCCCAAAGGGGGCACCTTCACGGTCCATAGTCGGGGCGGCAATAGGCAGACTAGGAAAAACTGAATTAGAAGGGAGAGGGGCAGAAAAACCCCTCTCTGCTAGGGCTCCCAAATCCTCTTCCCTTGTTATAAGCTCAGTACTCACTGGGAGACCCTCAGTGACAACAGTGAGCGTTGGCTCTAGAGGTAGAGGCGAGGTAGAAGAAGCCCCATCTAGGGGCAGGCATAGGTTAGATTTAGGCACTGCCCCACATACACTTTTAGGAGCCAGTATCTCCCGGAAAAGGTGTTTGACCATATCAATGTTAACCAAATTTGCTGTAGGCATTGGCCGAGAAGTCTCTAAGTGACTCTGAACTGACCCTGTTATACAGTTAGATAAGACAGTCGGGGATACTGCATCAGAGGTGGAGTCCTTTGCTTTGACAATAGCATTAGTAGTAAACACAGTCGAGGCATTAACGGAGGTAGGCTTTGGTAGATTTGAAGTAATTGTCGGGGTACCAGAAGCCACAGAGTCCACAACCCCATCAATATTGGGTCCCTTTACTAGTGAGGGAATGTTGTTAGTCGAGAGACCATCAACCACATCATCCGGTAAGGGATATGGAACTGCTGTAGTGGGAAGTAGGTCAGCGGTGGCTGCAGTAACTACCGTAATAGGGTTAGGGGTCAGAGAAGCCACTGAATCAGCATGATTCCCAGTCTCCTTCGGTACGAGGGTAGTAGATGAGGAAGCCACAGTATTCGCCAAGAAGAGATTTTTAAAAAATTTGTTCGTATAAGAATTTAAATGTTTCACGTTTTTCTGATTTTTTGTTTTCTTCATTTGCTGAGTGATTTTCCTTTTCCTTCCTATACAGGGCGCAACTTTTTGATGTAGGATTTCTTTGATGGGTTCAATGGAGATAGATGAATTCTCTGAAGATGAAATAGATATGAACTCCAGAGAAGAGGCGGTCTGGGGACCCTTGTGGAGATCTGCCAATTCTAAAGACCATCCCATAAGGGGAAGGCCTTGTACAATAGGGTTAGCAAGCGGACCAGCTGCTTCCTCTTGGACTTTCTCCTCCATTGATACCATCGTGAGTTTAGTGTGAGGGGTAGTTAGTACTGGCTTCGATCCAGTGAGCTTTCGCAGACCCTCGGAGGTAGTTATTGGCATCTTAGCGGGTAGGCTACATGAATTCAAAGCTGGACCTTTAGGGACCGTAGGACTCTGGCCCTTAACTAGAACTACCTCTTGCATACTTGGCGTGATCATGGTAAATCCTTTATGTACGGTATGGGCTTCAGAGGGTAGTTGATTAAGAGGAGTAGGGTCATGACCGTGTGTAGGCAGAAGTGGGTGTTCTTCCTTTATAATTTTAACTAGCTCTTCAAATCTGTCAAGGCCCTCTAACCTAGAATAAATTTCAGATAAGAGGAGAGAGTGAGATCTGACCTCGGACCATATATTGTCATACAGACTCACAAAGGAACTCAGAACCATATTCAGAGCCGAAATAGTGGGTTGGGAAAGTTTAATTCTTTCATCTGCCTCCTTGAGAGTGTGGTGTAAAATCGATTCACTACCCTGATCCCTTTTTGAGTCTGGGAGTAGACCCCTTTCTTTCAGCCAATTATGTTTCTCTGTGTATTCATCAATAAAATTGATGAGATCAGAAGGAGAGCCTGCAAAGGAATCATCACAGATTTGCTGGGTGACATTATTGGTATTATTATAGTTGGGGCCCAGGTGGCTATCTGCAATTGCCTTGTCTGCACATTCTATAATGCTGATGTCGTCAATATCCTGAGCTGAAGGATCTTCAATCTCCAATTTCTTAACTACATCAACTAGGTTAGTATGATCTGATGAACACACTGTAGGAAGTGAGTGTAAAGATTTAACAAGGGTGCTAGATGTGGACCTCTTTCCAAAAAAGTGTGAAATGTTTTTCCCTTGAATTGGTTTCCCTTGGGTACCCAGATTGGATTTTGTTTTGAGGGTGGGATTCTGGGATTTATTAAATGGAGTTTTAAACAAGTGAGGTATCGATTTCCCTTTAGGCGTGTATGGAGTACCAGCCACATTAGTAGACAGATTAACATGGATAGTCGAAGTATGATTAATGGCCCTAGTTGCCGAGTTAACCTCGAATGGAGGTTCAGTGGAAGGAAGAGCAGTGTTCCCATTAACCGTTGTTATTGGTAATGCAGAGGCATTAGCTACAGAGTCAGCTGCCCTAACAGATAAGATAGGCATCGTGGGGTGGGAGTTGGCAGATGTTGAGAGAACAGAATTGACCCTATTGTTATTGGAGTAATCCAAATGGCCCCTATCCTTTTGAGGGGAAGCCCCTTTCGCAAGATTAGAGGTTAAGGTAGCTGCTAGGCGTTCTTCCTGTGTGTCTATCGAAATATCATGAGTTCCATTAAAGATGCAGCTGTTGTAGACTGCATTGCGGGGTAGACTACCCATAGCATTGAGTACCTCAGACCTATCGCTGACATGAATTTGAGCCTGGGCTAGGGTTTTTAATAGTAAAGGGTTATAAGGGGCAACTGCTGGAGCATGCTGCAAATTCCCCATTATAGTTGTGGAGGGAACTTCTAACAGAGTAGTAACTGATGAAACAGAGGGTAAATTACCAGTAGCAGACGAAGTCGAGGCCAGAGAGGCCTCCATAGCTGTCTGACTACGCAGTCCCTTACGTGTCATTCAGAGAGAACTAAAACCCAGTAATAAAAACAGAGGACTTAAGAATCTAACAGAAGAGAATTAGGCTAAAAGTAGACTGAAGGTGCAACGATGCCTATTTTATACACCACAATCAATAAAATATGAACACAGCAATCTAATAATTGTTACAATAAAAACCAAGGCAACCTCAGCCCCCCAAAAAATTATAGAAAGAAACCAGTTTTCCCCCAAAACACTTTTGGATAAAAATACAGAAAGAAATGGATCTATGCAACCCCCCACCCGAAAGCAAAATTATAAACACAGCTGTATTGTGAGCTAGGGATGAGATTATCTTATTCCTTACGTAATTAAAAAAATAATAATTTTAGCAGAAAGCCACAATTATCAGAGGAGCCAAGAGGAGCGCTCAGTCTCAGGGTAGGGAACGCCCGACAGCTTGTGGAGCTGCCAGAGTCCGACTCTCCACCCCAAACCCTTAAAGCTGATAAAGTGTTATGTACTGTACAGCGGGATCCAAGTTCAGGTTACTCACAGGTCACAGCCAAACAGCACCACAGCGGCTCCAGCCCTTACTGCCTCCAGGGCTTAACGCCACAAGGGTGGATATGCCGGCAGTAAATGCTGGGTTGAAGTCACGTGATCGCTCACGTGTGCGCGATAGGCCCCGCCTCCTCCAGGAAGCAGGGGAGCAGCAAGAGCTCGGCTCGCAGTGCTGCTGGGCTCGAAATAGGCTGCAGGCAATTCAAAATGCTTCGTTCATGAAGCGCACCTCCAGGTAATGAGAACACACGCCACTCAGGCGGATATGCCGGCAGTAAATGCTGGGTTGAAGTCACGTGATCGCTCACGTGTGCGCGATAGGCCCCGCCTCCTCCAGGAAGCAGGGGAGCAGCAAGAGCTCGGCTCGCAGTGCTGCTGGGCTCGAAATAGGCTGCAGGCAATTCAAAATGCTTCGTTCATGAAGCGCACCTCCAGGTAATGAGAACACACGCCACTCGGGCGGATATGCCGGCAGTAAATGCTGGGTTGAAGTCACGTGATCGCTCACATGTGCGCGATAGGCCCCGCCTCCTCCAGGAAGCAGGGGAGCAGCAAGAGCTCGGCTCGCAGTGCTGCTGGGCTCGAAATAGGCTGCAGGCAATTCAAAATGCTTCGTTCATGAAGCGCACCTCCAGGTAATGAGAACACACGCCACTCGGGCGGATATGCCGGCAGTAAATGCTGGGTTGAAGTCACGTGATCGCTCACGTGTGCGCGATAGGCCCCGCCTCCTCCAGGAAGCAGGGGAGCAGCAAGAGCTCGGCTCGCAGTGCTGCTGGGCTCGAAATAGGCTGCAGGCAATTCAAAATGCTTCGTTCATGAAGCGCACCTCCAGGTAATGAGAACACACGCCACTCGGGCGGATATGCCGGCAGTAAATGCTGGGTTGAAGTCACGTGATCGCTCACGTGTGCGCGATAGGCCCCGCCTCCTCCAGGAAGCAGGGGAGCAGCAAGAGCTCGGCTCGCAGTGCTGCTGGGCTCGAAATAGGCTGCAGGCAATTCAAAATGCTTCGTTCATGAAGCGCACCTCCAGGTAATGAGAACACACGCCACTCGGGCGGATATGCCGGCAGTAAATGCTGGGTTGAAGTCACGTGATCGCTCACGTGTGCGCGATAGGCCCCGCCTCCTCCAGGAAGCAGGGGAGCAGCAAGAGCTCGGCTCGCAGTGCTGCTGGGCTCGAAATAGGCTGCAGGCAATTCAAAATGCTTCGTTCATGAAGCGCACCTCCAGGTAATGAGAACACACGCCACTCGGGCGGATATGCCGGCAGTAAATGCTGGGTTGAAGTCACGTGATCGCTCACGTGTGCGCGATAGGCCCCGCCTCCTCCAGGAAGCAGGGGAGCAGCAAGAGCTCGGCTCGCAGTGCTGCTGGGCTCGAAATAGGCTGCAGGCAATTCAAAATGCTTCGTTCATGAAGCGCACCTCCAGGTAATGAGAACACATTGGGCATTTTTAGCAGCATGTTGAAAGCCTTATTATGAGTTTTCAATGTTTCCTTTTGGGAGCAAAATCACTGTATGCATTGTTGTCTTCATAGTATGACCGACCATAAACCTTGTAAACTGTACATAGAAGTCTGCACTCGTTTTCCATTTTGAGCTTCTTTGAATGGTTCATATTATTTGCCTTTGACTTAGTAGGTCATAAAATCAACATGGTAAGTTCCAAATACAAAGGTTAACAAGATTGTACATCACCGATTCTCAAAGCAGTCTCTGCCATTCACGGAAAGCCACCTAGAAATAAAATGTCCTTGCATGTATTTCTTGAAATTGAACTGCGTTTAAATGTGTTCAGTGTTACAATTGTCAATGTGCACCAAAGGCAGGTACTGAGGAATAACTATGGATGGGTTCAGATTAAAAAATTGTCTCGATTTGGTGCATTTCACAGGTGATCTTCATGCAAGATTAGGCAACATGGGCATTTTTCCATCTATATTTAGTGGTTAATGAGGCAGGACTGCCGTAGTTTCAGCACTGAACACATACTCTAAATCTCTAAATGGCTTTAAGGGAAGTGACCTGGGCATATTTAGATTACATTTAGCGTCACATGGGTGCCCTGCCGCTGCTATGGCTACGTAGTGTTTGTTTGAACTGCTCTCTTCTGAGTAACACTAAAGTCTAATTTCTTCCAAATGCACCTATTGCGAAACAAATCCTCCCTCTGTCCGACTAGGCTAACTGCTGTTGCTTCACCTCCTTCTCCTCTTGCCTACCAGTACCACACTCTGTCTTCAAGTTGGCTCTGCACTCATCTAATGCGGTTTCATATGTTGCATTACCTTTAAAGTGCTTCCCTGCCAATAGCTAGGTTACTGCTATCTAAATACGTTGATAAATAGCGTGTTTTTGTTCGGAGCATATGTAATCTATAATGGGTGCTTAAGCGAAGCATAATGGGTAATGTCAAGATGTATTTTTACAGTTTATGGGGAATTGCAACTCATGCTGTGAAATAGTGTTGTCAAGTCAAGAGACCTTCATTTAGACACCGTCTAATGTACACGTTCTAGTAAGAAAATGATGAGTTTGTTACTTTTGTACCCGGAAGTGCAAATCTATTACTACACGGTCAAAAAGCTCTAACTAAACAGGACATGAGATCTCAGCCAAGCGTTGTTCAGAATGCTTTGATAGTAAACTCTTTTTGTTTAACAGAGTTTGTGATTATCAGGTTGACTTGAAAAGTCAGAGTACTGTATTAAATACCCCTGTATTATCTGCAACAACCCCCTCTCTCATCACCCTTGCCTGATCATATCATTTTGCACGAAAGAAGGTTATCCCTTCCCCACAAGATTTCAAGCGAAAGTGTTCCTATGGAGGCCCCTCCAATGCGGTAGCAGACCTGGGACTGTCAGAACATAAGCTAAGACGTGACCTTGCAACTAAGAAGTAGTAGTTTCACTTCCAGCAAAAAAGTTTATCCATTTGCCTGCCCAGTCCCATACCTGCAGGCAGGAGTACCAAGCAGGAACTTTTTTGCCATATGCCTCTTGATATTTTCGGAGCTGCAAGGATCTTTGCTGTTCTAAAATGTCTGTCATTGAGGTGCCTTTACTGACAGGTAGGTGGTATCTATCGGCCCAGGATAAGTAAACGTATATTTTAAAGACAATGTTCTGTGCAATTAAGCAACAGGGCTACATTTGGCAAACACTAAACACAGTACATTTTCCCAGCTGCAAGGAAGGGTGGAGTTATCTGTCTTTCAGCAGTAGTGCACTGCCAGGCGTCATATCCCTGTAAAATAATTGGTATAATATATTTCTATGTATGATACTTCATGTCTGACTTCTGATTTCTCCTGCTTCCAAGCGCTGTACAATTAGGTGTTCTTACTACAAAATATAATAGTACTTAATGTATTAACCTGAGAAGGAAAACGGGCTGATTCATCCCAGCTAAAATATGAACATGGAATGTGCAGGCTGGCTGAGGTCTGCGTTGAGCTTTAAACTCACTGAGCTAGCCATCGGTGACAAAATATGCTCTTCGATCAACTGTGCAGTTAAAAATACAAATTTATGAGGATATATACCCACTACCCTACCCTGGCCCATACAGTCATTTAAAAAAAAATTATAGCACTACTGGTATCATGCTTACTAGTGGGCCATGACATATTGTTCCTGCTTCTAAGCATTGTAATACGTGTTATGTTAATAGGGAATGTAACCCTTATAGCCAGTACTTATAGCCCTTATAGGTAGTACCGTCAGGGTTACCGCCGGACTTGTAATGAGGAGTAGTTATAATCTTTTGGATTAAAATTTGACTGATAGACTGACATTGCCTCTATAAACCTCACATTGATTAAAGTGTGTCTGCTGTAAAAAGAAGACATAAAAGGTTCTTTGTTACTTAATTAAGTGTTTGAGGTTTTGTGTCAGTTGGCTATTTCTCTGACATTATCCCATCCAGGTTTATGGGGCATTAGCTCACATTGGGTGGCATTACTACACATTTGAGGATGGACTTGGCATATGAAAGAAGCAAAGAGATATATTACGCTGTAGCTCACATATATTGACCATACCTACACTGTAAGGCCTTAACATACATGTGATGGCTGTACCCTCAAAGGATACAGTAAACATACTGTATTATGGCACCTGGGAATGTGGGCCTTTACTTGGCACACACCCCTAGGTAGCAGGGACTCAGCTCTAAAATATATCTCATCATTTGTCTTTAATTGATCACAAATCATGATTCTTCCACCTTTCACCTCCACCTCTGACTCGGTCCCACAGGGAACCCTGACACCCCTTCACTTCAATCGCTACCTCAGCCCACCTCAGCCCACTGCCTGCACTCATCCGCTCTCACAACCTTACAACCTTTAATGCTACAGCTATACAGATGGCACCCAGATCATTTTCAATATCCCCAAAAATGTCAACATCCCGCCGACCCAACCTTTCCTCCAGCCTCTCTGCAATCGATCACTGGAAGACAGCCAACCACCTTCTCCTCCACCCTGGTAAAAACGAAAATCTTCTATGCAGTAAATGTACTCTCATCCCCCAACCAATACCCTGGCCACACATCCTAGGAGCCCCACCTGCAGCTTCCACCTCTGTACATATTCTGGGACGCTCAATGGACTCAGAGCTATCCCTCTCCCAATACATCAACTCTGTGTCCAGAACTTGCAACTTCTACTCATGCATCCTAAGGCAAATCTTCCCTTGCCTATCCTACCCTCATAGACTCTCTGCAATACTTGCCATTATTCTCTCCCATTTCGACTATGCCAACTTCCTCTATTCAGGCATTCAGGCACATCAGTTCAAGAAACTCCAACAAATCCAAAACTCTGAACATATCATCCCCACCCTCAGACTTCTACACTGACTCTGTATCAGCTGATGGGCCACCTGTAAAGCCATGTGTATCACACACCACGCCTTCCATATCACTGGACCAGTGTTCTCCAGTACATGATCACTCGCTACCACCTGACCAAATCTCTCTGATCAGACTCGGCACTCCTTCTCGTAACCCCCCCCCCCCCAGCTCCACCAGAATGGGAGAATCTGCCTTCTCTATACAAGCTCCCTTCCTCTGGAACTCTCTTCCCATACACATTCGCTGCAACAAACACTACCTGCCCTTCAGAAAGTCTCTCCCCATCTCCATTATGACATCATCACTCTTAAAGTCACAGCTGCATTCCTATCCAAACTAGTCGGACTAGTCGGACTGCAAGGTGTAGCATAACACGGACTAGTCGGACTGCAAGGTGTAGCATAACACAGATCAGCCAGGTCATCTTCATCACCCTAGCAGCAACAGTGCAAAACTGCACACAGGGACATGACCTGACACTTCAAGTGGTGCTGGCCATTATCACAGTGGCCTGCCATGCAAACTTTCAACACCAAATGGGGCCGGGTGTTACCACAGTGGCCCACCTCGCAACCTGGCAACCACCAACCATTATCCACATAACTCAGTCATCAACCGACTACGGACATGCCAGGCTTTTTCTAATGTTGCTAATTCAATTCCCAATGAGGAACATGGCCACAGTCCGCTAGGTGGAACCGGCTGTAATCGCGACAGCCCCCACCTAGGGACAGAAGCATCCCTCTAAATACACAGTGTAGATCAACAGTCCAGTCTATAAACTAACCCACACGCTCCAAGCCTTAAGACTTTCTTCCATTACCCAAACCTGGTATTATGATAACTCACCCTCTGGACTCACCTCAGTACACCTAGAAGACCTTGGATTTAGCCCACCTAATGTGCCTTTATATATGAGCATTGACAGAAAATTACTAATAAAGGTAAACAGGGAGCCTTGTTATCGCGTCTAGAAGATAATAAGACAACTGATCTATCACGCCTAGAAGATGCAATATGATAGCTTGTCCATGATGATTGGAATATCTATTATGGTGATTCGGCTAGAGGACCTAGGGGACTCCCTCTCACGGACCACATTGCCAATGACAAAGGACCATCTGAGCCTTAAGGTATGTATTAAAAGCATGACTTCAGTGGACATCGGCCGCAGGCATGGCTATCCGCACTCATGCACCAGAATACAGCAATGCCTTACGACAAATTTGGTCTAGCTGGCCACACAATGTTTCACCTACTGACACCAGACTAAACCTCAACACCTCTGCCATTAAAATAGAGTGGACGCATAACGTGACTCCTGTAAACACACTCCTGACCTTCCTCAGTTCTCATCCACATGCCTCATCTCTCGGGTCACTTACAGGATTTCGGCCTGCCCACCTACTTCTTTATCTTGGCCGAAATGCACACACACATTCTAAAACCTCTTTTTCCCATACTCTGAACTGTTTCCTGAGGGCGTTCGCACAACAAGCGCGTTGAGACTATAGTAATGGTAAAAGGCGCTATATAAATGCCATCTACAATTGAAATTACAAATACAATATGAATACCAGACCTGATATTTGCAGCAAGAATTGGTCTAAGTTGGCAATAAATTGCCATATGAGACTGTGCTGGCATACGCATGGCAGTGTTCCTGGACTGTATTTCGTCGACTGTTTCTACCATGTCATAACATCAACCCCTCCATAGCATATTAAGGAAGTACCCTACTTAAAATGTGGTTGGTATCTAAAAAAAGTCCTATTCTGCACTTAGTACCGGTTTGCTATTTTATGAAATGTAAGCTTGTGTGTCTGTTTTACACCCATCAGTCTCTTCAGGTGATAACATTGTGGTTAAATGTCATGTAATGTTATTTCATTTTATGTAATCGAGGTCAAAGATCATATGACATCACTTCCTGTAATGCCGCTGTCAATATTCCTGGCATTTGGTGAATTGACATAGTTGGGATGCATGTTGAAATTGCTCCTCCTCCCAAACGATTTAGATTGCGGAAAATATATTAACACATGTGGAACGGGCAGAGAGAGGGTGGTGTAGGGGGCAGATGGAATCTTATGGGTGGAGGTAACATGCAGAAGGCATATTGTAGTATGGCGATGTATGCCGGAGATACTAAAAATGTTCTTTGCAATAGTGTTACATAGAATACATTGCATATGTGGGACATCCATAAGAAACTAATTCTGCATTTGAGAGTAGGCCTGAATCCTGAAGGATACTTCTAGTCTCCTGCCCTGACCAACCTTCCAATCTAATCTGGCATTTACCCTCCACCTCCCCTTCAGACTCTTTGAAATACACCCCCGTCTGTTTGTGCTCCAACAAACTTGACTCTTTGATCGTAATGTCAGTGCTGTATGTTTTTTGACACATACAGCTTTCCCAGCCAAGTGTCCTGTCCTACCCAGATATCCTGATCCATCTGTACTGGATCTCTTCCTATTTTAGGTTCCTCCCACCTTCCTCCTAGGGCACTCCCAACACTACCTGTGTTTCAACTGGCTTAGTTACATTTTTCCCCAGTCCATTATTCCCATGCCGATTTGTCTGTACTGCCATCCTTTTTGGTGGCAATATTGAATGCTCCTTCTTGTAAACTGGAAACACAATCCCCTCAAAGGCCCCTTAGACTAGCTGTGTTGTTACATCAGCGTTTTGAAACTTTCCATTCAGCTGTCGGTCCAACAAAGCTCTATCCCCAAGCACTTTTTTAACCTCACTTATAACCAACCATTCCTGTAACTTCCATTCCACCACCTGCCCTGGGCATTGTGCTCACTCCAGTCTCCAGGTCATCCTCCATCCAATCACCCTTTTCCTTAGAACGTACCCCCTTCTGAGCGTGCTCCCTCAACTTTCCTCCACATGTATTATCTCTTTGGTGATTCCCACTCGGACTGTTCCAGTTATTCCTTGGCCTAATATCCTTCACACTCTCATCGTTCGTAACTGGGTCTGAGGAGGTTTCCACCCTTCGTACGTTTTTCCTTTCCCCCACGCATCAGCCATATAACGATTCCTAATGAATGCTATAGAGGACGTATTTCTCTATTTCTGTGCAGTTTCATTTTTATTTTTCCTTTGCTCATTATTTTTAGCAGGCATAGCAGGTGCTTTCTGCCCCACTTCTCTTAGTATGTCAACTTCCGATTCATGTAGAATATTCTCTCCCCTTCCTGTGTCGTCAATGCCATTCCATCCCCATTCATAATTGGTTCAGTAATTCCCAGACCCTTCCTCAGCTGGGTTTACTATAGGGTTGCCCTCTGTGATCACAACACTTTGCTCCTTGTTACTTTCTGTCAATCTTGCACCCTCATCCGTTACCACTTTTCTTGTCCTTAAAGGACATTCTTTTTCTTTCCCTATTGACACAAGACAACCTACCTACCCCCCTAGTTCTTCCACTTTATAGTTAACATCAGATAACATCAGAGTGTGTGCTTTTACTTCAGCAAAGATGTTATCATACAATGAAACAAACGAGCTTAAAATAACATTGAGGGATCAAAATGTCCGGTGGGTCAGTCGGATTCTCTCATCTACTAATCTCTCTTGGAGCAAAGGAAATTCGGGCTATCCTCGCCTGAGCCACTGTGCAGCTCCTGGTTTATGATTTTAGTTAGTCAGTAGCCCAAAAAAGATGCATCGCTGGTTTATGGGATTAAACTATTTCCCATAGAAAATTCTTGACTATGCACACGCTTGAAGTTTTCCTTTGCAGCGATCAATACTGCAGCGTTCTTTGTCGGGAACGCAGACTCCATGAACATGCCGCAGTCTGGAGCAAGTTTTGTCGCAGAGCCTCGAATCGGGCCCTGATGCTCCACGTTCCCTTGATGCATTTCTACCACAACCTCTACAGTTTTCATTTCCACCTTGTTTATGATCATGTCCTGAAGGGGTGGTTGCTTTGGATTGCTGAGTATTGAGTCTGCATATTGGCTCATACTTAAATCGTTCATGACTAGGGAATCAACCTTCTCAAAGTGTTGGACATGTGGTGTCACATCACCTTTCCTTTCTCACAAGTAGCTTCATTCACCCTCAACCCAGGCTGTAGCGGAGTAATTACTGAAGTTGTCCGCCCTAAATCTTTGCAGCTAGTACTGGTGGCCCTAAAGTTCCTACAAAAGAATGATGTAATTAACGCTGAGCAACCCATAGTTGTCGGAGTACATGGGCCTTACCCACTCCACATCCTCAGCGCTGCACGATCAGGATTGCATTGCTTAGCAGACTGTGTGCAGAATAGGAGTGACACAGTTTGAGCTGCTTTTCCTTTTTTTTCCCCCAGTGGCAACATTACTCTCTGCGGGTCCCCCAGGTTAGCTGTCAATGATTTCGCCAGTTCCTTAACCTGGTGCTTTTCCTGCATTTGCATTCGCAAAGCCCCAGCCAGTGGTTTCTGTCTGTTTAAATGAACTTTAACCTGTGGAACTGCAAAACCTTCTCCACCTTCCACACTTGATTGGCTTCTTAGACCCCGTCGGGACATTTCAGTAAATAACTTGCTGCCTGCTTTCCTTACTTGAATCCTTGGACAGATCAAATGCTTAGGTCCGTAGTCGCTGTTTTAGAATCTTTCTGGGATCAGTGCTTGTGCAGCCCCTATCTATGACTTGATTTAGGTGAGTGACATTTGCAATTCTGGCAAAAAACAAGTCAGAGGACAAAAATCACTTGTCTAGTTTAGTACATAGCACCCTATGCATCCATTGTATAGATCAAAGGAACTCAGCCTGCAGTCTCTACCTTACGAGAATTGAGGCGATAACACCCCGTGTAGATCAAAGGCCTCCCTCACTGGTCTTTCACGTATAAATGATTGTTTGCCAGCCTAATAAAAGGCAACCAATAGGGAGCCGGCATGCAAACAACGGCCCCCCACCAAAGGCCCACACTCAAGGCCCTCTACTTCTGTCTGTGACTTTCTGAGGACGAACGTGCTTCGTGCCCTACGTCCTTCACCTATCTCCCCAGTAAGTACATTTATTATTCGGAAGTGCTGTGCTGCCAGCTTATACCACGCAGATTTGCATGCCTCCATGATTTATGTCCGCCTTTCCTTCCCTACTTTTAAAGCTACACATAGTGCTCTTGTTCCAATGATGTTTGCTAGCCTGTACCCAGCGGCTGGTCACTGTTGATCTATATGCAACGTTCCAATCATTGCCCTGTGATCGAGAACATTGAGATGGACGGGATGCAGATATGTATTCATGCATCAATAATCAAAATGACTCAGGTAGTTGGCAAAAGGAAAACTGTTTTAATATCAATTATCTCAAACAGGGAGCATAACGAACATCAACGAAATCGCTCGATCCCCTTACTCAAATTTTCTTAGGAAAAACTGAGATTTTATACAAGAAACTCATCATCAATGACATTAACCTATGTATGCACTAACGATGGGTGATTGGCTCTGAGTTAACATCTAACTAATCGATCCATACTAGTCTAGAAAAGTGTGAATATGTGATTGGTTACTTAACATCAGGCAACTAAGCCCTCCCCTAAAAATGCCCACTACAAACGTCACTAAATACACAACGTCTCATTGATTTATACAACTATAAGACGCCTAATTACACGGTCCTCTATAATTGGTTGGCACCCTAATCGGCATCAGTACTTTTCCATCTACATCTAGCAGAATGCAGACTGGCCATCCAGGTGCTATCTCACCTTAACCATTGCTTCCCACCAATTATCATATCAATCCATCGTCATTTCAGTGGTATAAGGTCAATTAGGCTTTGAAGCTCGGCCTTGAGAGTGTTCTTAGCTTTGAGAAATTCAGGGAGTGAAAGCACGTCCTCTGCCCTCGTTCATAGGTGTGACCATCTCGTCCGTCTAACTTCATGCTTCCGTGTGACTAGAGACCATAAAATCGAGCCTTTAGTGCATTTAATACTATTTTTTAATAGACCTCTGACATCTTCCTTGTTATGTTCATGCCTTCTGAACAGGAGTGTTGTTCTTTTACAAGATGTTGCATCTAATGCCAGCCTCCTTCAGTGTGATAAGACCTTCACTTCTTTGGCTCACCAAGCCTCCTCTACACGGATTCACTTTGCATTTCAAATTACTTTTTAACTGCGACACACTAGAAATGAATCCTTCTTGCTACTGTCCAGCACTTCTATAATACATAGTGGAAACATCCATCCTTTACTTGTCCATATATATATATATATATATATATATATATATATATATATATATATATATATATATATATATATATTACATGGCCACGGTAGTGGCCATGTAGTTATGGTTAAGTTGCTGTTTCCATAGGAAGAGCACTTTTTGGGTGGCTTATAACTTCGCTCTCCCTGGACGGATCCTCACCAAACTTTGCAAAAAAAGTAGTTGGGTCACTCTGAATCTATTTGCAAAGTTTGGTGAGGATTCGTCCAGGGGGGGAAAAGTTATAGGGGGGGTCCCAAAACTTTATTTTTTCCCATAGACTGAATGGGAAAAAACTTTTCGCACGGCTACAGCCCGAACCGCTGGACGGATTTACACCAAATTTGCGGCAGGAGCGGCGGCATGGTCCCAAAAGCATGCTTTTGTAAATTTGGTGTAAATCTGTCCAGTAGTTTTTTAAAAAATGACCAAAATGTAAGGCAAAAAAAATTAGTGATATCTGTGTTCGCTTCGCGGACGGACTTCCCTGTTCGCTCCGCGGACAGCACTCCGATTGGCCCATGGCCTTGCGTCATGTCCGCGGACATGCGACGTGTTCGCTGATTGGACGGCGAGGGGCGTGGAGCGCGTCAGATTTTCTGTGGCGCCCGCCATCTTGTATTCGCAGTCGACCACGTACAGCGCAGTGAAACGTGGATAAAAAATTGTATTTAGTGCCGTGTGTTGGTGTGTAAGAGTGTTTGGGGAGGGTGGGGGAGTATGAGATAGGTTTAATGTTTTGTTTTTTATGTGCTAGACGTTTTTGGTGCGTTCGATTTGTCCACGGAGAACACGGCTGTTCTGACATTTTGTAAATAAACGAAATGGTGGGGTGTTTAGAGGACGGAGTATGTGTCATTTTTGTTCGCAAGGAAGGTAAAAATGAGCTATGAACACTCGCGGTGTACTTAATTGTTTGTAAATACACAAACTGGGGGTGTCCTCAGGACGCTGTCCGTATTGTAATCTGTCTAGTTGAATGTGTTCTAAGAACACTCGCAGTGTCCCGAAATGGTTGCAATTACACAAAATGGGGGTGTTCTGAGAACGTTGTTTGTATTGTTCGTTATCAGGGTGAAAGTGTTTTAAGAGCACTCCTTTTGTCCGCTAATAGTACAATTTCCTAGGGGCGTCAACCGACTTTTTGTCCACTAAAGAAACGATAAATCCGGCTGGTGTGCGCCGACATTATGTGATAATCCTATGACTGGCGCTATTGACCTGGTTGACTTGCTTTTGCGACACTAAATCATATCTCCCGCCCCTAAGCCTGATATTATCAAAGTATTCATATTCCCCGCCTCTCTCCGTGACGTTACAGGGTGCGTAATCAAACACGCCCAGTCGACTCCAGTACTACGCGACTTTACACAGAACCCGGAAGACAACACACATTATGTCACAACACAGCGCGCCACAATTCGGAATATGAAACTGTGATTTAAAAGCAAACAGCAAGATTGTAAATGTTGTAAAGTATATTTATTTGACATCAAATGTTTAGAGAATATTCAGCAATTTGCATTTGTCTTTGTTGTCGATCCGCAAAAGTTCATGTTGAGACACGCGATGTTCCTTTGCGGTACAGAGAGTGTTAGATCAGCTTACAACTCAGTGCGCCACAATTCGGAATATGAAACTGTGGTTTAAAGGTAAACAGCAGGATTGTACATTTGGTAAAGTACATTTATTTCACATGAAATGTTTAGTGAATATTCAGCGATTTGCTATTGTCTCTGCTGTCGATCAGCAAAAGTTTATTTGGAGCCACGCGTTGTTCCTTTGCGGTAGATAGGCTGTTGGTTTATGATAAAAGCAGTAAATGGTCGCTCTGATAATCGGAAGGTTGCTCCAACAACGAGCCATTAGACCACCCTATTGGTTGGTATGTTGTTTGTAGCCGCTAGTACTGCGTAAGGGCATATTGGTCCTTGGCGATTGTCCCATAAAATGGTGAGGGTCATGAAGTTGCATATTTGGACCTGCACCTGGCAGTTGAAGACCCCATCCGCTGGAGTCTGTAAATCGTGACATAGGCAAAATGCAGCCACATACCTGTTTTAAAAAACATAAATTAGTATCACCAGCCGATCTTCATTAAAAATCATCATTTTATTTATTAGGGCGTGAAAATATTTGCTATCGAAGATAGTGCAACAGAGTATGTTAATAATAAAATAATAATATTTTCCCATTCATATAGCGCTAAGAACCGTGAGGTATCTAAGCGGTGCTTATTATTAACCACGGTGTGTGGTGCTCATTTATCGACCACGGAAGGATGAAAGGCTGAGTTTGGCCTTGCCGGGATTCAAACTTGCGTTAGCAAGCTGTGCACGGATGTCAAAGCGAGCGCTGTACTCGCTGTGCCACTTGACAGGCTACAGTGAAGTGGCACAGCGAATAGAGCGCTTGACCACCTATAGACCGGTTAAATTATTTCCATTAACCCACCCTGTGTCGTCTGCCTTTTTCAGAGCCCTCTAAACGACAGGGGATCAATTCGGCGGTGATAGTGCGCGGTAGAAAACATTATGCCACTTTCAACGAACAAGTTTAACTTGAGCCGTCTTTAATGCTACGCTATTGTAATTATATTTGGTATAAAGTAATCTAAAGGGTAACTTACAGTACAATTGCAATTTCCATTGTCTACGAGTGGTGCAGTCCCAAAATACGACTCCGCGTGTGCCAAGGATCTTTCGCATAGTGATATAATATATAAAAGTGGTTTCGTTTCAGAAATTTCATCTTTATCTTCTCTCACGTTTTAGCAACACTCCTTCAAGAGAAGTCTTTCATCACAATATCTGTCTGCCATGGTCAAAACACAATGCAACCTTATAGTCCGCTTCGTGAGCCTCTCCGGGGCCTGAGAAAAAAATTGAAGCAGCTGACCTTCACTGTGAACGAGCATACATTCTTACTTTGCAACATTCTGTGTAAAGCCATCTGTAGAAGTTGTGGAAGCAGCTGACCTTCACTGTGAACGAGCATAAATTCTTACTTTGCAACATTCTGTGTAAAGCCATCTGTAGAAGTTGGTTTTTGCACGCCATGTTTGTATATTGTTTGCGTGATATTAAAAAAAGTTTGTTTAAAGGACGTTATGGTTCTAAGTACAGCCGAAAGACCCCTGAAAATCACAAGTTATGGTAAGCTTTGAAAAATAACTGGCGCCACCACCGTGCTCTGCTAAGACTAACACCCAGGACATTAAAGATGACATCGCAAATGTCATTGATGAAATCACTGATGACATCACGTGTGTATGTACTTTTCATGGAATTTGTGTACTAGGGATTTTTATTATAATGTTGCGAAAAAAGTGTCAAGGATATTGCAATAAATATCATACCGTTATTAGTGCTTTGAACGTGGCATTGATATAAATAGCATTGTATTATGGGATTCTATCTAGTATACGGAGCTACTAATGGAGAATTGTGTGCAGAGTACAAGATGAAAGTATAATATGTGTAATGTTAATATGTTGAATAATGAAATAATAATTGTCCTGAAATGTTCGAAAATTCACAAAATGGGGTTGTTCTGAGGACGTTATTCGTATTGTGTGATTGCTTAAATGTATGCAATGAGGGAATGGCACAGAGAGTAAAGTGGACGCCGTCCGCGGACACCGCGGCTGTTCGTGGACAGGGCGTGCTACATCCGGGTTTTTCCAGGAAATCCAACATGGAAAGAAGACTGTACGGATCAGCCAATCAGATGTCGAGGTTGTGGATTTGTGTTGAAAGAGACTGTGTGTGGTGAAGATGGCAGAAGTGGAGAAAGTCAGGGTGTTGGTGCTCAGAGATATGTTTGTGCATGGTTTACAGCAGTACGCTGAATGCAGGCATGTTGCAAAGAACTTTGATGTGAAAGGAGTGGAGGTGGTGTGGAGCAGTGTGCCTGATTGCAATGTACAGGGAATTGTACAAGTTTGTGAGGATATGGCCACGATGAACAGTCCGCATGTGGTAGTTTTGCACTATGGTGCTTTCCATTTGGGCAACGTCAGTGCCCCTACTTTGTTGGCTGATTTGGAACGCTTGGTTCAAGCAGTAATGAAGATCCTTCCAAATGCAAAAGTAATTTTTTCTGGATTACTACCTAGGGCAATATGGGACAATAGTTCTGTTTTTTGTCCTCAGCAAAATATTGCTAGGTGTGTCATCAACCGAGGCATGTGTGCCTTCATGCTTAGAGCTGGTATGTTCTTCTGTAACAATGAGAATATTGATGCCAGTAATGCTGTTAATTTTAAAGAAGATGGCATTTCTTTATCTTTTACGGGAAATGCCTTTCTATTTTGGAATGTAAGGGTTGCTTTGGAAAAGGTTATGTGAAGATTTTAGGAGTAAAGTAACAAAAAAACCAAGAAAAAAATACAAAATCACAGGTGTCTGTCAAGCATCTGTAAAAAAAAAAAAAAAAAAACATCTCTTTTCAGAGCCAACTTCAAAGGGGAAATGGGGCACACTATTTAAATTTACATTCACCACGCTCAGATTTTCGATGTGTCCGCGGACATGGCGGTAGTCCGCGGACATGAAAATCACTACGAGGGGGTTAGTATGTTCTATGTTACATGTATATGAAGTCAGGGATATTATGGTTAAGTTGTGCACTAAAAACCTATGAAATTCAGTGAAAAAACTTTGCTAAAGGGACGTTATAGCTCAAAGTAAAACCGAAAAACCCCTGAAATTCGGCAGTTATGGTAACATAAGCAACCATAACTCGCGCCACCGTGCACTGCTAACACTAACACCCAGGACATCAAAGATGACATCACAAATGTCATTGATGACACCACTGATGACATCACATGGCTGGCTCTCCCTTTTTATCCTTTACTGACATATCGAAGCCACATAGTTTTCTTCAGTAACAGTCAGGAAGTAAAAATTGAAAAGGTACTATATTGGTAGACTTAGGGTCCAGTCACATCATATGAAACATATACATAGCGGAAGATACAGGCTTGAAAGAGAGCAATCCTTTCTGTGCATGAAGATAATCATTATGGTAATCAGCACTTTCTCATAGTTTTATTTTTATTACTCTACCTTCCCTCTATATGCTCATATTTGTATACATTATACTCACTCTCCATAGAGTGAATGGGAAAAAAAATTTGCTCGCGCCTACAGCCCAAACCGCTGGATGGATTTCCACCAAATTTGGACCAGGAGCAGCGGCTTGGTCCCGAAAGCGTGCTTTTGCAAATTTGGTGAAAATCCGTCCAGTAGTTTTTTTTAAAATGATCAAAAAGTAGGTCCAAAAAAATTAGTGATATCTGTGTTGGGTTTGTGGACACACTTCCCTGTTCGCTCCGAGGAAAGTGTCCTGATTGGCCAATCGTCTTGCGTGATGTTCGCAATCGTCTTGCGTGATTGGACGGCGTGGAGCGCGTCAGATTTTTCGGTAGCGCCTGCCATCTTGGATTCGCGGACGTCCCCGGACAGCGCGGTGAAACTTTATTCAAAATGTGTATTTTGTAGAGTGTGTTGGTGTGTAGGAGTGTTTGGGGAGGGTGGGAGTGTATGAGATAGGATGAAAGTTGTGTTTTTTATGTGTTAGACGTTCTTTTTGTGTTCGATTTTTTTGTGGCCATCACGGGTGTTCTGAAATGTTCTAAATAAACTGACTAGGGGGTGTCTAAGGAGTCAAAATGTGTCCGTTTTGTTCGCAAGCAAAGTGAAACTGTTCTAAGAACACTCGCGGTGTCCGGGGAGTGTTCGTAGGGGGTGTCCTGAGGACGCGGTCCGTATTGTTCTCTGTCAAGTTGAATGTGTTCTAAGAACACGCGCGGTGTCCTGAAATGTTCGCAAATAAACAAAATGGGGGTGTTCTGAAGACGCTTCTAAGAACACTCGCGGTGTCCGGGGAGTGTTCGTAGGGGGTGTCCTGAGGACGCTGTCCGTACTGTTCTCTGTCAAGTTGAATATGTCCTAAGAACACTCGCGGTGTCCTGAAATGTTTGCAAATAAACAAAATGGGGGTGTTCTGAAGACGCTTCTAAGAACACTCGCGGTGTCCGGGGAGTGTTCGTAGGGGGTGTCCTGAGGACGCTGTCCGTATTGTTCTTTGTCAAGTTGAATGTGTCCTAAGAACACTCGCGGTGTCCTGAAATGTTCGCAAATAAACAAGATGGTGGTGTTCTGAAGACGCTTCTAAGAACACTCCCGGTGTCCGGGGAGTGTTCGTAGGGGGTGTCCTGAGGACGCTGTCCGTATTGTTCTTTGTCAAGTTGAATGTGTCCTAAGAACACTCGCGGTGTCCTGAAATGTTCGCAAATAAACAAGATGGTGGTGTTCTGAAGACGCTTCTAAGAACACTCCCGGTGTCCTGGAATGTTCGTAAGGGGTGTCCTTAGGACGCTGTCCGTATTGTTCGTTGTTAAGTTGAAAGTGTTCTAAGAACTATCGCATTGTTCTGAAATGTTCGTAGGGGGTGTCCTGAAAACGGTGTCCGTATTGTTCGCTGGCAAGTTCAAAGTGTTCTAAGAACACTCACATTGTTCGCGGACATTAAAAGTTTCCCATAGATCATAGTTGAAATGTTTGACTCTATGGATGTGATATGCTGCGGTGGTTGTTGCCAGGGCATAGAGTCTTGGGTGCATGGCCATTTGGCCATGCACCCAAGTCTCTATGCCCTGGCAACAACCACCGCAGCATATCACATTCATATTTGCTTATAACTTTGGGTGAAAAACAAATGTATAAGGAACAAAGGTATTAGATACTATGGATGTGATATGCTGCTATGGTTGTCCTTATTATTGTATACTTACTGTTTGGTCTAGTAATGTCATGTTTTTCTTCTTCATTTCTGTGATAAAAGAAAATAGCATGTTAGTATTAGTATTTTGTAATGACTTATTACATTGTATAAGCAATATACTTTTATTTTTTTTCGACCCTCATATTTAGTAGAGTACAAATTAGAGTACTGTGCAATTTGCTCAGTTTCTGTATTTGTTGCTAAAATCATTGGGTCTGTGGGAGAAAAAAAAATCCATGTTGGATTAAAAAAAAAACCTTTTTCTGTTATGCTACCGTTTATTTGTTTGTTTGTTTTCAGTGTTCACTTGTTTTTTCTGGCTAATGCTTTATACTTTGCTTTGTTGTATTTTTTTTGGAGCAGTAACAGATTCTTCATTTGTTTTGATATTATAACATTTTGGAGCAGTTAGATACCAATTGGCGTATTCTAACTGTGTATTTTTTGGTCTAATTTAGTGGTATTCATTTATCTGATTAGTTGTTGTAGAATCTTTGAGCAGTTAGATAGCTTTTGGAGTATTCTAACAGTTTATATTTTTGTAACACAAATTTACTTAAAGGTTTAAATACAGTTTATTTATCAAATTTTGGTTTTAAGAACATCAAATAAGCGTTTGTAAGATTTGCTGGTAATCTCTGCTTTAGAGTAATGGTACTATCATTACATTCAAACCATCCACATTTCTTTTTCATATATGCAGTGTAGTGCCCTGAATTGGTTGTGGCTCCTGCGTGGTAGATTATACCTATTGTTGTGAATGTTTTCTTACCAAGTGATATTTGACCATGTGTGAATCCAGTCAGCTTGCAGTTGTTTTTGGTACCATCTGCATTGTAACGTAGAAGCATTAGTATTACGTATTTACTATGTGTTTGTATTACTAACGTGGAGCGATTATCTGAATTGCAGGTAGAGCATAATCTACCATGGTTTGCATTTTGTACAAGTTGCTGAAATGGAATGGATTCACAATTTGGTATTGATATATATATATGAAGCGTTCATTGGGGATTTCTTCTTGTGTCACATTGTTGCAGAGAGTGCATGTATGTTTCCACATGTATGAAATCTGAAAGATTTCATTTATAGGTATGTTTTTGTTTTCCAGTACTTGTAGTAAGTACATTAGAAATTCTTGTGGATCTTCCTGTGAGTTTATAGTGAATTTAACCATTCCAGCACAGTAGTCCAATTGTCGTCTTATTCCAAAAACACTATATGTGTTGTCAGGATTGTTTGCTGCATTTCTGTGAAGTACTAACATTTGCAAACACAATGGGTCTGTACTGTGTAAGTAAATGTTGTCAACAATTGGTGGTAATTGAAATAGAATATTCATTGCTACATTTGCATAGCAACTTACACCAACTATATTTGAGAATTTAAATGGTCCAGGTAGTTCTGTATCTAACTGCTTTTTTTGGAGTTTGTCTTCCTTCTTTAAAGAAGTACCTGGTTTACTTTCTCTAATTGATTCTTTTTTGTTTGTGGTACTTGATGAAGTATTAGTTTCTTTTACTCTCTTTGGAGGATTTGCAGTGACGTCCTGTTGCATTTCTGTTTGATTTAGTTTTCTTTTACAACGTTTTAGTTTTTGTGGAACAGAATATGTGTTTAGATGGGGAGTGTATAGTGAGCGAAGTCTATTATATTCTAAAATGCAAGGAATATCAGCGTTTACTTTACTTGCATCAAAGTTGATTAGAAATAGACCGTCAAGTGTACGTAAGCGTGATAGTGCTACGTAGCTCATGCCTTCTTTAAAGACTGTGTTACCAATATCTATCATTGCTTTGTCTAGGGTAAGACCTTGTGATTTATGAATCGTGACTGCGTATGCAAGAGTTAGAGACAATTGTTCTCTGCGTACATACATATCTTTGAAGAGAAGGAATCTAGCTGTTGAGCGTCCTATCCGTTTTACTTCTGAAAGTTTGTCAAAGAGTATATTGACAAACTGAATTTTGTTGTCACGTGGGTATGTTTGAAAGCCAACAAATGTACCCAGTGCTCCATTAACTAGTCCTTGGTCCACGTCAAGGTTACGTTTAAGCATTACTCTGCAATTTAAGGATAATTTTAACATCTTTTCTAAGCCTGCTGTGTTTGAGATTGATTTTTCTAAATGATTTAGTCTTGTTGTGGCTTGGTCACACAGGGGTAGTGTCATACCATGTACATCTAGTTTGTCTGTGGCGCTAATTTCCATTATTGGTTGCATTTCTTTACTTAGCATGATTTCATTGAATTTGAAACAGCTTGCAAGAGTTGGCATTAAGGCCATACAATTGACATTTTTGTGGGCTAATTGTTCCATAACATCTGTAGCACATGTATTATCGCCATAAAGTGCATTAATGTGCCGGGTTTTCAATGTTGCTTCTGCTTCTTTAGAAAGTATACTAACTCTCAAACTTTTTAAAATGTTGGCATAAGTTAGATCTGCAGATTGGCGCATGTTTTCTGTTAATTCTCTGTATTGGAAATGTTGCCAAAGGTTGACATTTCCAATGCTGCCAACAGTTTTACGGCAGAGTTTGTGCCCTAATGTTTTAAAAATAGGTTCACCTTTTACTGGTGTTAATTGAAGCAGATCTCCAAAAACAATAATGTGTTTTCCTGCAAAGAGCTCTTCATAGTCTGTTTTGAGTACTTCTTGTAATCTGAGGTGAATCAAAGCTAACATCAGGTTGGAGACCATGCTCACTTCATCTATTAGTAGCATTTTCATTTGTTTCAATACGTAATTCCATTGCAGCTTCTGCAGAAAGTTTGTAATAGTCTAATTTGTTCTGGTGTTCTACTGGTAATAGTAGTAATCGGTGTAATGTAACACTACCTATGTTGTAGGCAGCTAAACCTGTGGGGGCAGTGACAACAGCTGACAGTTTGTTGTTTGTCAATTGTTGAAGGAACTTACTAATGATTTTGATTAGGAATGTTTTGCCAGAACCAGCTTCACCACTGACGTACAGTAGTATAGGTTTATAATTATGGCAGGAACATTCTTTATTTTTATGTTTTACACCATGTGCAATTTGTTTTGTTACTTCTTGAAAAATGCTACTTTGCTCATTGTTTAGTTTTGATTGTAGTATAGTTAAGTCTTCCTTATCTTCATACTGACACATGGTGTTTTCTACTTCTATCATAGCTAATTCTGCCTCATTTGTTATTAGTGGTTCTCCCAGTGGTTCTTGGCTTCCTGTTACAGAAGGTTGACTACTGTCAGGAGTATTCTTATCTAGTTGGGCTTGGAGTTCTTCTTCATGTTGCTGTTCATTGTGCAACATTGTTTTGTACTGTGTAAAGTTTACATCAGTTATAGTGCTTTCATTTGCTTTGAAAGCATCCTCATATGAGTCATAGTTATCTAGTAATTGTTCTTCTTTTCTCCATGGTTTGAAGAGTTGTAGTAGGGACATGTAATATACTTCTTTATGTTGAGGAGTCTTCAATGACAATTTCATATGATTAATTAAATTTGGTTTAGTGAGTTTGACTAAGCTGCCTTCACAGTCTGTCACTCTATATTTACCTATTTTTTCATCAGGTTTCATATTATTTTTGTATGTGTAGTTTTGGGCTATTTGGTATAGACACATGTTTTCCAAAGTATTACTTCTGTTTGGGTAGTATGTGTCCAATACATTGTTTTTTAAAATGTCTTGGCTGATGGGATCATGTTTGGCTATTGTTTCTATATCTTCATATGATTTTAGAACTCTTTTTCTAGATTTAGCTGGACCAAGACTTAGCCATACTATATTTTCAGATTTACCATACAATGAAGTACCAGTTAAACGATCAGCTGCTTCATAAAATCCACATTCTCTATGGGTGAGCATTTTTATGCCCAAGCTGTATAATTTCTGAGATACTGTTTTATCTGATGACAGGTCATTCCAGAGGTCTTGGAGCTCTGTCTTTTCTGCTTTAGTTAAGTATGCTGTGACATATCGTGCAACTGCAGTAGAATTGTCTGCAATGTACTGCACATCTATGTTTGCATTCCATAAGTGGGCAATGATTGCATTATAATCATTGATATATTTTTCTTCTTCTTTTCTTTTTATGTAATATGTATTTTTAGGTGACTTAACTTTAACACTATGTCTAACTGAAGACATGAGGTTGTTTATTTGACCTGTATTTGTAACTGGTCTAGGGAAACCAAATCGGCATTTGGTGTAGTATTTGCCTTTGTTTTTGTATTTGCGACGACAATATTTCCCACATTTGTGTCTTTGAAATTGTAAAATTTGTGCGCGAAGATCACTATTTGTGGCTTCTGATGGAATTTCACAAGTGACATATTTTTCAATAAACTGTAAAACAGTGGCATCACTGTCTTGACCAAATTTAGGAGCATCTTTAATCCATAAAAGCATGTGGATATGTGGTGCTCCTCTGGCTTGGCATTCTTTTCTCCAAAAGAAGTGTGGCACTTCTCCAAGGGGAGGAACAGTTTTATTACAAATAAAATGTAGCATAGCAATGACGCGATGGTGAAAATATCTTGAAACATTAACAGGATCCAAAGAACAAAGTTCTCCAGGTGTTAGAATATCTATGTTTGTTTTGTTTTTATTTGATATGCGTAGGAAATCATGTAAATCTTCCCATGCATATTCTGCGCAACTTAATGTAACAAACCAAGTGGGTGGGCCAAGGTTTCTGATCATACAACATACATCTCCATGATGTCGAAACCAGTACTCTTTAGTACCACGCATATTTGCTAATAGATTTGTAATATTTGATTGTAAAACCTCATCCTTTTGTTGCACTTTCTCTAATAATTGTGTAGCTGTCATATTTTGAAAGTGTGATCCTGATTTTAATATGTGTGCAACTCCGTAACATAAAGTTGCTAGTTCACTTTCAAAGAGTAGGTGGAATATGTATTCCACAATTTGTCTAAATCTGGGATCTTCAGAATACATCCGTAATGAGCGGTATTCTGAAGCTGATATTTGAATAGGTCTATCATCATACCTTCCTCCTTTGCCAGTAGGAAAGAGTAGAGGAAAAGCACGTGCGTCTATACTTTTTTCCCATATACTGATTGGCGATCCTTTTGTTTGACGCATTTGGTAAGTTTACAGTACATCTTGTACGGTGTCATTACAGTGCAAAGGATGAATTGTATAATGGTCTAAACATTACATTACATTACTACTTTAGACTAATAGTCTAAAGTATTTGATATTGTAGCAGGATCTAGTAGCTCAAATTGACCAGCTTCTTGTGTTTCTTGAATTATTTCAGTTGTATCTTTCAAGTTTCCTTCAATATTAATTTCTTTGTAATATTCATTATTCTCTTTAAGATATTGGAAGGCTTGTCTAACTTTATATAAATCTACCAGCTGTTGCCATATTTTTTTGTCTTTTGTAGGTACTCCATTTACTAATATAATTAAAGATTGCTGCATTGGACGTTGCACTCCTGGAGTATGCACATTTTCTTTTAGATTTAATGGTAAATAAACTACTTTTCCACGAATGCCTTTTACAAATTCAGAGGGAGGTAATTTTGCTGTTTTTGGTTGAAGGCGTATTATTGCTTGAAATGGGTGTACTGTTTGAATTATGATGCTCTCATATAAATTAAGTTGTTGTAGAGGTTTTGGTACTGGGTATAATTCCAAATTATTTGTGATAGAACGTGAAGGAGTTTGGTTGTTGTCAAGTTTTGTAGTGCAATAACTGCAAAGTATTAAGGGCTCAGTTATTTCATATTTGTTTTCTGCTAGAAGGTAGAGAGCTAATTCAAACCATTTAGAATCTTCATTGTCTTCTATTTTGTATGATAGGTCCACAGTTTTTGTGTTACTTTTATAAAAAATTCTACAGTAACATACACATACATGGTTTGGTACTTCACCTGATGTACTTTTAAATTTGAGTATTTCTTTTTTGTATGTGTTTAGCAAAAGGTTGCCATGTGTAGAATGGTTGCTTAATTGGTTTAAAGCTATTTCATTCTGTAAATGGCTTTCACTTCCAAAATATTTTTTCTGGATATAGTGAATTTCTTCAAGTAGGTCTTTTGCTGTACCATGTAGAAGGATGTTATTTAACTTTGCTAGTGCTAAAGCAGGACTTTTAGCATAGTACAGTTTATAGACTAGATTTCTTATAGTTGAATGATGTGTTGATATCCTTTTGATATCATGGAAAGTGGTTTTACAAGTAGGTCCTGTAATGCAGGCCAATGAATGTCCTTGTAGTCCTGTGTACTTGCGCACTGGACAGGTATCTATATTTTGCAGTAATTTAATTTTGATTTTGTCTTTGCTTTTTACATATTTATTGTGGAATTGGTGTAAAGATTTGAAACATTGTTTGGGAATGTTACACATTGACGTGCATGGCCATTTGTACACTAGACGTTCTGATTCAGTTGAATGGAGGGGTGATTCTAAGTTTTCAGGGCATATTTTTGTAAGGAGTACTTCTTGTTCCATTATGGTATTATTCACTTTTTCATAACCTCGACCACTGCTATTTATGGCAATTGTATTTGTTTGCTTTTGTTTGTACGCTTCTTCATTAAAATATGGTTCTGTGCTCGTAGTGTGATTCCATTCACCTCCGCAGATACTTAAGAAGTTCTTTCTGTTGACATTTCGCTTATTGAGAAGTCATTTTTGTAATTTAGTTATTAGTTTTGTTAGTGGTTTCATTTTGTTTAACAGTAAAATAAATACACTTCTTTTGAGAAGAATTGCACTGTCCATCAATGCTTCTAAGATTAATTTCCTACGATAGGTTTTAAGCTTTGAACCTGATTTCTCTCCTGTTTTTATAAGATTTTGAAGGACTTTGTGACGGTATATTTTGGCTAAAATACTTTTCTTGGTATGCTTACTTTGCACTATATTAAAATTTGAAGAAGTAGTTTTATCTGTACTGATAGCTGATTTTCTGTTAATTGTTTTTTGGTTTGTTTTACATTTTGATAGAGGAAGCGAAGTTGTTGTACTTGAAACTTCTTGTGTTTCACTAAATGATTGTATTAGCTGTTTTGTTTCAACTTTTTTTTACAAATTCTGCTAGAGATGGATGCTTATGTTGGACACCTTTATTTTCATTTCCTCTAATTTTGCGTTGCTTTCTACGGAGTTGTCTTTTGGTAGGCATTCTTTAGGGTCTGTTGAAAAAAATAAAGAAGATATGGGTTGGGGTGTTCTGGAATGTATGTGTGCTGTGTGCATGAGTGTTTGAGTAAGATGATAAAGATGTATGTAATGGTGTGTGATTGTGCATTGGGGACTAAAACTAGTAGGGATAGGTATTCTTGAATTTATGTGTTACTAAACTGGGGTTCAGATGACAAAAAAAAGTAAGCTAGTGGTGTGGAAAAGTACACATAGTAAATCTAATGTATACAATTAAAACAGTTGTTTGTTCTATAATATGAAAATTGTAGTGGTTCAGTTGGCTAATTTGTGTGTCCAAAAATAGAAATTTGTGGGCCGTTCTGGCTGTAAATCGCTGTTTAAGACATGGACATTTTTGGACAAAATGGTACAAAATCTCTATTTTAAGAAACCAAAATAGCTCGTATTAATGTTATAGTATATTTGATTAATAATATAAATATTATGGTGATATTTTACTTACTTTTTGTTAAAATTAACAGGTAACTTCTTAGTTTTTCTTTCTTCTTCGAATTCGGCTGCTTCTTTTCAGGAAACTGGTCTTCACTGCAATTGTAAAAGCTTCAAATTAGTAACTTTGTTTGTATATAGCACTGTTTTTAATTTAGATATTGATTTTTTTAATTGAAATCCTCAGTGCCTTCTGTAAAACCATTAAACTAATTTATTTACATAAGATACATTGCATCAGTTCAGTACATATGATATGTTCTTAATGAACAAATTGTATTGAATGACTAACTGTAGCAAAAAGAAATATCTTTACTATGTCTTGTGAAATTCATAATATATTAGTGAATACCACTATTTCTGTAAGTAAACTGTTCTAGGTAATAGCGCCTCAATGTCATGTCTAATTTAAAGTAATTAAGTAAATAAATAAATAAAAACTAAAAATATGAAATTGTATAAGTATTTTTATAAAGGTTTAAACATAGATTGTGTTTGCATGCAATTTTGTTTGAATATATGTAGTCTATATATTTATTTTAAAAAATGTTAGTTTAACATGATTTGAGTGTGTGTGTATAAAGAAAGTAAAAAGTATAAAGGTTTATAAGTGATAGTTGATTTTAGGAAATTGAAAAAAGTACAGTAAATTCATTTTACAGATTTTACAAGGTAAAAGTCTGTTTGAAAATGTGTTCATGTACTATACAGAAAATATGCATACCTGAAGTTTGTGTTCATGCATATGGATATGCATGGAGCTGCAAGTAGAAATCTTGAAGACTTGTACAGTATTTCTGGTAGATGCTGCTTGCCAATGATATGACACTTGTACTCAGAGAGATTGAGAGTACATTTGCAGGTCTGATCTATGATGATGCAGTTAGATGTAGAGGTCTTGAATGTGATTGGTGCATGGTCATGTGATTTTTGAGGTACATCCAATGAGGGAATGGCAGAGAGAGTGTAGTGGAAATGGTAGAAGGGCTGTTCATGTTACGATATGTCCGCGGACATGGCGGTAGTTCGCGGACATCGGGAGTTACATCCGGGGATTTTTGGGTTCAGAAGTCATGCAAATGAGAATAAGCACTGATTGGGATTGGTCAGGAAAGTTTGGTGGGTGTGTTGTGCCAGGAGAGATTTTCTCAGGTACTCTTTTTGCTGAGAGAACAAAAGATAGCTATGGCTGTGTGTTTCAGAAAACAGATTGTTTGGATTTTAGGAGATTCGTGGATACATTGGTTGAAGGTGCATGCAGAAAGCTGTGGAGTAGCTGTAGATCTTGGATTCCCACATGTGGAAGTACACTGGCAAGGAGTACGTGGAATGAAGTGGTTGGACTTGCTACCTCTCTGTGCTACTTTGGAGACAGAGCAACATCCAGACATAATTGTAATTCATTGTGGAGGGAACAGTTTAGGACATGTGACTGGAATTTTTTTGCAATTTGCTATGAAAGATGGTTTTAGGAAGGTTATGGACATGTTTCCTAATTCTCAAGTGATATTTTCACGGATTGCGCAGAGACAAATGTGGCTTCGTTCTTCTTCATTTGGTCCACAAATGGAAAAAGCAAGGCGCAATGTTAATAAGGCTGTTTGTGGCTTTCTAAGAGATTTTGGCATGTCTTCTTTTCACAATGAAAATATTATGTTTTGTAGTACATACATTTTTCGCAGAGATGGAGTCCATCTTACTTATGCTGGTAATCAGATTTTTCTGAGAAAGGTACAAAATGCATTGCGACCTTTTTTGGAATTACAACAACGATTTTGAAGTAGATGTTAAGCATTTACAATTTTTGACTTACAAACACCACCCAAAGGCTCTTTTCAGAGCCACCACTTCTTTCCAGAGAAAATTACAATGTTTGTGATGGAGTAGCAACCCAATTTTTTTAATGTTCGCGAACTGTCCGCGGACTTCTAAAAAATACAAAGAGCCCTGCTTCATTTATTTTCACTTCTATTTTTTAACTGGGAAAGGCGGCTCTGAAAAGAGCCTTATTTTTTTTTGATTTTTGTAATTTTGTAT
This sequence comes from Ambystoma mexicanum, assembly GCF_040938575.1. Taxonomy (NCBI): domain Eukaryota; kingdom Metazoa; phylum Chordata; class Amphibia; order Caudata; family Ambystomatidae; genus Ambystoma; species Ambystoma mexicanum. Next base: position 478,975,488 of record NC_090932.1, on the reverse strand, counting down.
TTTTTTTGGTTTTTCAGACACGACACACTAGGAGAGGAGTGTAAAGGAGGGTAAAGGGGGGACATCAACCACAGGGATAAGAAAGGGCGAGCTGAGAGAGGAAGATGTAGAGTGGGTTTTATTTGGGTAGTGAGCAGGTCTTCTCGTGCTCTGAGACGATAGTCTCAAAAGCACTCCGAAGTGGCTCCCCCTGCAGAGTACTGTGTCACAGTACATACATACAACTGTGACCCTCGAAAGGTAAGGGTCATCAGCATTCTGTATGGCCTGTGAGGCAGCTTGAGAAAGACGCTGTCCCACAGAGGTGGTCCTTGTGGTGACAGGATCAGAAACAGAGGATGAAGTAGAAGAAATCAACCTGCTACGTTCTTCGCAAGGTACAACCCTGCGAATAGCCCCAGAGTGAAATGACCTCAGGTGTCGCTTCATAGTAGTGGTCCCAAAGCTGTAGTTACCGTGCTTCCCACGACTGAGTATCATTTTGCACTCATTGCAGGTAACATGGTTCGCTCAAGCCTTAGGACCATTCCCATGAATGGTAAATAACCGCCACACCCAAGACTCACGCCTAGTGTGGGTAGTAGGGATTTCCTCTGCCTCATTCTCATCATCCTCTTCTTCCTCCTCCGTATCCTCAGTCCTGTTCCCCTCTTCAGGCCCTTGGGGAGGTGGTGGTGGTGGAGGGGGTGGTGGTGGTGCTGAAGGAGGTGCAGCACCAAGTAGCAGTTCAGCAGCCAAGGATGCCATCTCGATGATGGTGTAGTCTGCAGGTGGCAGCAAAAATCACTGTGTTCTGAAGAATAGCCAGAAACACAATGGGAATAAGCTCTTGGGCGTGGTCTTTTATAGGGGTGCCTGTGCGTGGTCCGCGGACTTGCGCACTGTGCGCGGACAGATCGATCACAAAAAAAGGATCGGAAAGTTTTAAAAGGTATATAGAAACTCAAGATTGCTATGTGGGACTTGTGGCATGGTGAGATTTTATTGAAAAATATTATGGATTAACTGAAAATGTACTTTTAAATTGTTCGGGGACACGAACAGTGTCCGCATTTCAGGACACACGATGAGCGTGGGCGCGGTCATATGATCCGTTTGCGAACTAGTCCGCGAAGGAAGCGCCTGTCCGCAGGACACCAAGTGCACGGAGATTGGTTAGCGCATGCGCATTGATGTCGTACGGACACTGTTCGGGTTCTGAAGTAATTAAAAGTGTGTCACACGTGAAACGAACATTTCAGGACACCGCGTGTGTTCTTAGAACAGTTTCAATTGGGTAGCGAACACTACGAACAGATATAGTGTTCTTCAGGACACGTGTAATTTAGTTTATGTACGAACATTTCAGGACACCAATTGTGTTCTTAGAACAGTTTCAATTGGGTAGCGAACACTACGAACAGGTATAGTGTTCTTCAGGACACCTCCATTTTCGTTTACGTACGAACATTTCAGGACACCAATAGCGTTCTTAGAGCAGTTTGAACTTGCTAGCGAACAGTACCGGACAGGTATAGTGTTCTTTAGGACACTTTAATTTTTGTTTGTTTACGAACAATTCAGGACACCGCGTGTGTTCTTAGTACAGTTTCATGTTGCTAGCGAACACTACGAACAGTTGTACTGTTGTTCAGGACACATCATTTTCGTTTATTTATGAACATTTCAGGACACCAATTGTGTTCTTAGGACAGTTTTAAGTTGATAGCGAACATTACGGACAGATATAGTGTTCTTTAGAACACTTTAATTTTTGTTTCTTTACGAACATTTCAGGACACCACGTGTGTTCTTAGAACAGTTTCAACTTGCTAGCGAACAGTACGAACAGGTGTGGTGTTCTTCAGGACACCTCCATTTTCGTTTATGTACGAACATTTCAGAACACTCGCACTGTCCGCGGACACTTTTATTGTTTTTTTTTTAAAAAAACGGAAACTATTCACAATACAATATAAAAATTAAACTTTATTTAACATATATTAATAATTTATGACAGAGAAGGTGAGGCAGAAACAGAAACAAAAACAGGAGAATTTGGGGTTTCAACATGATTGGTATTAGGTGAAGAAGGGATGGAAATCTCATCAAAACGTTTTGGATTATGGAGAGGGTTTGGGGATAATTGACTGGGATGTGGTGAGAAGGGACAAGTACATGTGGGGCAATGGTATGACGTTTTTGTTTTAAAATGATCTTCAACAAAAGTTTTCAAATTATTAAAATTGGTCAACAGTAAATCAATTTTTTCTTTTATGTTGTCAAGAGAGTTTTCCATAACAGCTTCTTCAGAGGTAGTTTCTATTTTGTTATGCTCTGTACAAAAAAAATATATATATGTTAAATGTATACAAAATAATAATATTTAAATGGTTTATATTATAAAGTGTTTACCATTAGTTTCACTATCTTGTGACATTTCTTCATGTGGGAATTGTCCTCTAGCCATTCCAGAGTACTAGACATTTCTGTGAGAAAAAAAAAAAATGATATATTTTTTAATCTAATACAGAAAGTTTATAAATATATGAGTAAAATGAAGTACACTTACTATTTCTGGTAAGATAAGTCCTGTGTATTCAGTGGGTCTGGTCTTGTTCTCAGTTCTGTTGTGTCTGTGAGGTAATTATGTTGGAAGCCAATTTATGTTCTTGTGGTATATTCCATTTCAGAACATATTGTATTTAAATGAATGGTTAGTGTGTTACATATATGGGTTACATTTCTTATGTATTACTATATATAATGTGTTTGTGTGCTGCTTTTTGAATTTGTTAAATGTTCCTATATTATGATATAACAATCAAACATACCCCACCACCCACCCCCCCACAGTTTTTAGGTAGTGGTACTGTTCTCCGAACATGTCCGTGAACATTAATTAAGTTCGCGGACATCACGTTCATAAGAAGAGATCTAATCAGTTCCATATGACATGTATATAAAGTCAAAGTCATTATTGTTAAGTTTTGCTACTAAAAAACTATGAAATTCAGTGAAAAAACTTTGTTAAAGGGACGTTATGGTTAAGTTGCGCTACTAAAAACCTATGAAATATAGTGAAAAAAACTTTGTTAAAGGGACGTTATGGTTAAGTTGCGCTACTAAAAACCTATGAAATCCAGTGAAAAAACTTTGTTAAAGGGACGTTATGGTTCCAAGTAAAACCGAAAAAACCCTTGAAATTCGCCAGTTATGGTAAGCTAAGCAACCATAACTCGCGCCACCACCGTGCACTGCTAAGACTAACACCCAGGACATCAAAGATGACATCACAAATGTCATTGATGACATCACTGATGACATCACATGTCTGGCTCACTATTTTTTCTTTTGCTGACATATCTAGGCCACATGGTTTTCTTCAGTAACAGTCAGAAACTAAGAATTTTATTTTATTTGTAGACATATCCTTCTAGTAGGTTCTTACAGTAATTCCCTTAGAGTACAGTCACATCATATGAAACATATACATATGGGAAAACACAAGCTTGAAAGACAGCAATCCTTTTTGTGCATAAAGATAATCACTAGACTTATGAGCACTTTCTGATAGTTCTGTTTTTTTATGGCTGTACTTTCCCTGTATATGATCATATTTGTATACATTGTACTCACACTACTTTCCTTAGGGTCCAATCACATCAAGTGATACATATACATAGAGTAAATAGCAGCTTTGAAACAGAGCAATCATTTATTTGTATGAAACTAATCAGTTAAGTTATGAATTGTTTCTGCTACTACTTGTGCTTTTTTGCTAACTTCACTTTCCCTGTATATACCCATATTGGTATGTGTTCTTGTGTCTTTGTGTTTTGTCTATAGTAATGCAATTATGTAATACATGGGTTTTATTAGCTACTTATTACATATTTCACAGTACACAAAAATCTATTAAGAAAACAATTATCATTTCATTATTCAACATATTAACATTACGAATATCATACCTTCATCTTGTACGCTGCACACAATGTTATGTTTCTGTATGAGTAGCTTAGTATACTAGATAGAACCCCATAATAGGATGCTATTTATATCAATGCATCGTTCAATGCACTTATTAGGGTATATTTCTTGCAATGATTCTTGACACTTTTTTCGCAACATAATAAGAATCCCTTCTACACATATTTCATGAGAAGTACATACACATGTGATGTCATCAATGATGTCATCAATGACATTTGTGATGTCATCTTTGATGTCCTGGGTGTTAGTCTTAGCAGTGCACGGTGGTGGCGCGAGTTATGGTTGCTTAGCTTACCATAACTGGCGAATTTCAAGGGTTTTTCGGTTTTACTTGGAACCATAACGTCCCTTTAACAAAGTTTTTTCACTGAATTTCATAGGTTTTTAGTAGCGCAACTTAACCATAACGTCCCTTTAACTAAGTTTTTTTCACTGATATATATATATATTAAATAAAACAGAGGAGAGGGGACGGACCGCACTCTCCGTGGTCCCAGTGAAATCCTGCAATCCCATGAGGGAAGAGAAAAAATGTATAAAGCTCACACAATATGATAGGAAGTTATTTTAATGATGAAAAAAACTGCACATAATATGCAGAGCAAACGGCTGGGGAAACAGCAAAACAAACAGGGGCAGGACGCCTAGGGCACGGCCCGCTTACAACGCGTTTCACGCTCGACTTAGCGCTTGATCACGTAATACAACAAAGGACAAAGACACAGTTAAAAAAGCATGTAGTCCATCATCTATGTCAATTGGAATAGAGGTGCTTCCAGGGACTGGTTCGATGGCGGCCATGTTGAAAGGGAGAGTCGGATCTTAGCCAACAATGTGACAATTATACCTGCTTTAAATATACAGAACAAAAGTACCCCCAATAAGCAAATGATCAAATTCCAAAAGAATAGCCATATGAGCCAAATCCCTTGCACCCCAATTTCCGACATGTGTTACTGGTTAAAAACAAGACATCACAATACATATTTGATGATTAAGTGAGTGCATAGTGCGCTTGCATAAATAAGATTGCATCTTATAAAAATCAGTCGGTCAATTGTAAAACAGGCTAAAAGGCAACATAATACCATGTACAGTATGGCTTTGTGCAAAAACGCAAAATAGCAGCATAAGTATGTACAATATGGCTTTGTGCAAACAAGCAAAATAGCAGCATAAGTATGTGCAGGATAGCAAATATTGCATCACATTCCTAACAATAATATGTGCAAAAAGAGCAGCATTGCAGTTCCGATGGCTGGGTGCCTGCCAGTAGATCATAGATAAACCATAGATCTTGTATAAAAATGGGAGCACGAAAGCATGTACAATATGATCAAAAAATACAGTCCTGACAATAAAATACAGGGCAACAATAATTTATACAGACCAATCAAAGAACATTTCATATTCTAGCCAATATTGACATAAAGTGCAAGTGCAGGCCAATCAAGAGCAGCATGAAAATGTGCAAATAGGCAAAGTCACGTAGGCAACCACAATTAGAAGCAGTATTGCAGGAAAGTTGGCAGATTGTATCGTGAGTCCCATAGATGTAAACTTTTATAATCCTGACTGAATACCTAAACTGAAGAAAACAAATTTGGAATAACCTTGTACAAGACGCACGAAAAATGTATTGTAATCAAGAAAAACAACTGAAGAAACCAAGTAACCAAGGTGGAGAGGGTGACATAGAGCACCATGTTATTGAACACCAGAGACTACAACAGAAAAATAAATAAAATGTGCCAAATGTCCTCCTAGGTCTTGCATACAGCAGCTTAAAAATAAAAATAAAGCCAATCCCAATTACAAACCATAATGGTAATGTAGCCACCATAGTGGTAAAGAGAAAGGGTGAAACTTGAACACAGGTCAGGGACTAATCAGTGAAATGAAAACAGCATTTTTATCCCAAAAAGAAAAGATTATATATAATGAAAAAACACAATCCCGTCAACTAGATATAATGAAAGCGGATTAATAGAGGAAAGAAAACCAATCCAAAAAACAGTTAGGGGTAAATGCTCTCTTATGTACCTAAAAACGTATAAAGGTCCTCGTCGAGATTGTGACAATTGGGGAACTTGGTGTCGAAATCCAAAATGAATCTGGTCTCCAGCTGTCTTAGTTTTAACACGCGATCTCCACCTCTGGGATGGATCGGAATGTGTGCCACCGCAAAGAATTTAAGAAGAGAGAGGTCATTGTTATGTTCTTGCTTAAAGTGCTTGGCCATAGGATATGCGGGATCTGAATTTTTGATTGCCCTCAGGTGCTGCAATATTCTGAGCTTAAACTTACATGTGGTATTCCCGACCTACCATCTCATGGAGGGACATGAAAGAACATAAACCACAAAGGCAGTGTATCACAGTTCATTGAATACTTGATTAACTGATTACATTGGGTGACCGGATGTAAAAAGGATTTACATGCAGTGGCATGAGCACAGGCCTTACATTTAAAACATTTATTAAAGCCTATGGGGTTTTCCATCAATTATTTCATGAGAGAAGGATTGGTGTTAATAGGTGACAAAAAACTGGAGACTAGTATATATATATATATATATATATAGGCGCTTGCCGCAATCTACTGGCTATAGGCTAGCCTCAAGATTACTTTGTCTGCTGCGTTTCTTCTTTTGCATCTGTAGACATGTAAATGACTTAATGTCTCTTCTACTGTTTCTGTGGCATAAGCTTCTTCACCTTGATCCCAAGATGTAACTTATCCTTGATCGTTTCTTGATGCCTTATAGAATATCTGCATTCTCTAGTCTCTGCATCTCTTCTAGGTACATCAGTTCAGCTCTGTGTGACGTTTACTTGGTGATGGTTGTTGACTTCACCATTTGTCTTGACCCTTCATTTGCTCTGCTTCTTCAGGAATCTCATTTAAGCAACTATCATATCTCTTTGTGTGCAGATATGGTTTCCTCAATGGGAATCTTGCCTCTAGGATTCCCATTGGCCTTTCTCATTTCATTTGCTCCGTGTATGTCACATACAGGTAATAGGGGTGGAACGGTTGAGGTCGGGGTACTTGGCTCCTCCTCTAGACTCCCCCGTTTGGGTGATTCCTCAACCACTCTCTCATCAACCTTCACATTTAGGCATCCTCTTCTGAAAAAGAGCTTCTTAGGAATCCATATCTTTATGACACCATTCAGGCATCCTGCTGATTTGAGGTGCTCATCTTTGTTCCATGTCATGAGGCTGCATTGTCCAGTTGGACTGCAATAGATCCATCTTCCTAAATACTTCTCATGATTCTTTGGATACAGGAACTTCATTCCCTCAGGTGCATGGATACTAGCCTTCACGAAGTCTCTGATCTCTTCATCTGTTAAGTCCCGGCCTTTTCATCCTGATTCGACATTGATCATGATCTTTATCCCTATGGCTTTCTTTGCTGTCTTCTTGCATTTTGAGATTATTATCTTGATCACACAGAGTCTAAGCAACACCAACACGATCAGGGCTCCAAGAAACTTGAACATGTCTGCCATCCATTGTGTAACCCAAGAAAAGAGCAATCCAAACCAGCTGTCATTAGCAATGTCTTCTACTTCATCTATCATCTGAGCATGGAGCTTCGTCAGCATGTCTTAGGCCTCTGTCAAGGTTCCATTTTTGTCATTATGAGAAGGTATGAACGTGCAACATGATTCTCCAATTTTTGCACAAACACCTCCATCCATTGCTGTAATCATATCCAAGACCTATCTGTTCTGAAGAGTGATCAGTCATATGGCTCTCATCTCTTCTCTGATAGCATTGAACCCCATTATGGTAGTGTTGATCGTTTGTAACAATTCCCATCTGGTGATCTGCAGCCACTTGGTATTTGCTCCAACCTGGATTCTTAGCATGAAAAATAAGGTGAACAGTGATGAGGTCTGGCTGAACAGCCTGTGCTCATATGGAATAGAGTCAAAAGATTCTATTGATTTAGCTGAAAAATAGTTCTCCCTCTTCATCCTCCTTATCAGCGCCAAAGAACTCTTCTTCCTCAGGTGAGCATCTGCTTTTGGAAAACTATCAAGATTCAGATCACTTTTTGGAATCACCAATGCTGGAACATGAACTTTCACTAATGAACATTGTCAACCCCAATCCTTGGGTAGCCTCTTGTATGCCCTGGATCCACAAGCCAAAGAGTGATCCATGATCACTGCTGTTCCATGTATCATTCAACCACAGTTGTGATTCTCTCCACCTTTTCTTGTTCCATTATTTCTGAAGCACAGCTTTGAACTTTCCAAGGGCACTATCTGCAAGGGTCCTCCTCTGTCTTCGACCCAAGTCAGTAGTTTAGCATGTCTTGGCCAGAATGGCTTATAGCCATTGCGTACAATGTCAATGGCAGGTTTGTAACAACCAATGACCACCCAGGCTCTGCAGATTACCACTCCTTCCTCCTATCCGTCTGGTGATAACGCTGATCCCCAGATCTGCATCTGGACTCTGTTCTTCCATCTTCAAATGTCTTCTGCAGATTTTCCTGGACTCTTCAGTCTTTTGTTTACCTCCCATCTGATTCCAGCCCCTTTTATTCCAGGTTTCTCGTATCTGATCACATGATTCTTTATGTGAGCTCTGTTTCGTGTTTTCGTGTCTTGGATATAGTCATCTTCATTTGGATCCATCCATTCAGTTGCCCTTTTGAGGTAGGCGTCTCAGCCCATGAATTAGCCTCTTGTTTTGCAAAGTGCTATGTGCGAAAGACAATGAGCTGTCTGGACATCTGTTTTGATATCTATGAAGATCTTGCATTTTCCATACTGTAAGGCAAGAATGCACACACAAAGCATTCCGTCCTTCAAAGTCCTTCCCACTTCCTACATTTGCTGATACCATATGTTGTTTCCCAGGTGAGCTGTACTGTCCAGGTAATCATTTAGTTCCAATTCATCCTCTCTGGTGCTTCTTTTAGGCCTCATTCTTCGCATGTGACCTTCCATAATCATTTCAATGAGTGTGTTAGCATAACTCCTTCTAGATGGGTTGATCATATGTACACCTACATGTGATATCTGAGTAGGGGAAAGTTCAGAAAGTTTCATCCTCTCAACATACCATTTAGACATGAAAATGTCGCGCAAAATCTCCCTGTGTGACTGTCTTTTAGGAATCATTTATGGGTAATTTATCACAGGACCAGGTGTAATTGCATGCATTACCTATATGGGCTCACTGTCCAAAAACCTCTTTTCCTGCCCGTCTTGCCCAGCCTATCTCTTGTGTCCTAGAAGGGACTCTAAGACACTTCTTGCATGTGAATGATAGTTAGTGACACTTATCTCAGACTCAGGTAATTTGTCATCTTTCTTTGGAACAGGAATGACTACATAGAGTCTTGTATGCTGCCAAAATTGTACCTCCCTTCTGCTCTGGAAGATTCACAGGAATCTTAGATCCATGTACATTTATGCAATATGATGTACATATTGTGAGTGAAAGCAGTATGATTATGAACAAGATACAAGCATAAATGATGCATAAGTACAACCATTTACAGCAACAACTTCTTTCACATCGTGGACGTCTCCCTGCATCTGGCATAACGATGTCACTACTAACGCTTCCCATCTTTTATGTCTAAGGAAGGAAAAAGTAACTTTAATACATCAGCATTGCATACTGCTTCTTAAAGATGCTATCTTTACTCAGCAACTTATCGTCGATCAACTGTCTACTTACAGTATACCAAAACAGACACTCAATATCTTCTTGGAACAAGTCTTTAACCAGATGAAATGTGGATGACTCTCCAGCAAGAAGAAAACCGACTTCAGTAAGTCTAGACAAGTTCAACGACATACACCATTTCCCAGTCTATTCCTTGAATCTACCTGTTACGCTCACCTGGACCCCACAGGGGTGTCGATCAGACCCGGGCAGCTGCGGTCTCCTTCAACGTGATGCGTAGTGCAGAGATGACTGTCTGGACTGGCCCGCCTAGTCTTGTCTGCTGGACCCGAAGAAGTATTTTCCTGCAAGTAGAGACAGGGATTAACCACCTGTGGGTTTTAGTGATGGCCTCCCAACTGTTCTCGCTCTCCCCCACTAATCACCTCCGATATCCCCTTAGTAACCTCACCTTATGTTCGTGAAAGACGAGCTCTCCATCCTGCATGTCTTGCAGGGGCACGTAGATACCAGTTACTTCACTGGTTTGGAGGCGTTGTGAGAGTTCCGGTAAGTATTGACTCTGAAGTCCCTGGTGGGATTGGTAAGTATCAAGTTCAAAGAGTTCAATGTGCCCGATGTTCACTCTTGTCCCCTTCCTTCCTTAAGTTGCAACTGAGTTCATGAGAAGAAGGTCTCGTAGCTGCTGCTGGCGTTCAGGTAAGAGTCTGTGTTACCCAACGCTGTCCGGTAACTATTGCATGCGTTAACGTGTTGTTTTTCTCCCTCTTCACAGATGCGGCATATGAAAATGTGGAGAGCTATGTAATAATACCGCCGGTGGTAAGTCTATGGTGGTAAGAGGTTGTATTTTTTGATTCCCTTGGCTCACCTTGTTTTTTCTTGTGTGCCCTAGGTGCCGGATTACGGCGAAGAAATGATGGAGACAGTGCCGGATCGAAAGATGCTGTGAGAACTGGTGAGTATGGTGCCATGCTGGAGCTGGCGAAGCGACGCGTGCAGGACTGATGTACTTTCCAGGTCCGGAGATGAAATGGTTCCGGAATTAGGTGAGGAATTTGAAATAAGTTTGTTTTCTAACCTTGTCCTTTTCTTCTTCTTTATTCTAGGAGCTCCAGATTCGAGGCGGGCGTGGCAGAAGACTGGATGCTGGCTGCAGGCACAGTGAGCGTCACGCTGCTGGATGCAGAATAACGCGAAGCATGTGCTGCTGTTCGGGTGTGGTTTAAATAGCCTCCAAAGTAGTTCCAGGTAAAAAGTTCCCTAGAGCCACGCCCGAGTAAATAATAGTCCCTGTAACAAAATAGTCCCATCCAGGCCTCATGTAGGCTTGGACTCTTTTGCAGCATAGTCTGCATCAGGTAAGTAAAGTCTATGAGCCTGGCGCCTATGGCGCCAGGACTGATTGCTATGATGAGCCTGGCACCTAAGGCGCCAGGACTGAACCCAGACAGCCCCTAGCCGGGGCTGCTGACGTTTAAACAAATGTCTGGATGCCTGCTCCCGGAGCTGAGGGCCTTGGTCCTGATGCCCGGGGGTAGGCATCATGACACTACCTTAGACCAGGTGACATGATGAATTTCTTTCAGCATGAACCAAAAGTTCTGTCTGAGCAGCAACCTCTCGATCTGTCCCTCGAAGGAAAGTTTCACTCTGATCTCAGATTTCTCGCAGAATAAGCATTTACTTGCAGTATGACGCCTCTCAAGATTTCATTTAGCGCTGCATTGTTTCGCGGATCCCTTACGAATGTGTGCATATCAGTGTGTCTTCCAACAACATGTGGGTATTCTTCACTTAAACAATACAAAACCATACTGTCCAGTCTGTGAGCATCATCAGTGGATAGGGCCATTTGTCCTTTCTACACTTTACTCTGGTAACTGCAAAACTTGCTCGATGATGGCTGTGAGTAACCTCCTTATGATTGGACCATTCTTAGGATCTGGCAGAAAAACATGTACACTAGTAGTTCTCCCCACAATAGCAGGATACATTTGCAGAATGAAGAGAAAAACTTCAAATATGATCCTCGAAATGTTGTCATTGGGAATCACCATGGGCAAATCCAAACAGAAACTCAGTGAGAAATGAATCAGGGTACTGCACCCTCTTCCAATTTTTGAAAATGAACTCATAACTTAGCATATTTCTCTTCTCATCAAGGCTTAATGCATGCCTCAGTACAAAGTATAACAAGCTCCTGTGGCTTTAAGAACAAAAGATCTTCCTGTAACTCTGAAATGACTGCACAGAGTGTTTGAATATCTTCCCTTAACCCTTTCAGAGATGGCTAAATGAGTGTCCCGAACTAAGCCACAGTCCAATGAAATCTTTTCTTTTACTCGACAGCCTCTGTGTCCTTCCACGTCATAGACCTTGTCTGCATTGGCGTAGGTTCTTCCCCAATGCTTGCTTCCGAAGGGGGTGGTAGCAGAGGGGTTTCTCCAGTGTAAATTTTGATGTTGCCTAAAATAGTCCAAGCACGTCTGCCTTGCACTCTGAATGCAGATGCCCTGATGTCCTCCACAATGTAAGGGCTGTTAAATCTGGGCTTGTTCCACTTCCTTATGAAATTGCGGATTATGACAGCATCTCCAGGGAATCATTTGGGAAGAAAACATTTTTGAATGCTACTTGTTGAAGCATCTCCTTCTGTGTTCTGTACTGCCCCACACCCTGTTCGCCATAGCTGACCTGAAATGACAGAGATACTTGAAGTCATACTCATACAATACTCACGTAGCTCCATTCCTAGCAGTTCTGCTGTAGGCTGAGCATCACTTCTAACTCTGGATGGAGGCATGAGGGGTGTCCTCATCCGTCTCCCTGTCACTAACTCATGGGGGGTGAGATGGTGGTCCAAACCTGGTTGGCTCCTCAATGCATATAATGCCAGTGGTAGGCAATGCAACAACCCTTTCTTCAAGGTAAGCTTCAACTATCCTCTTTTAAAGCAAGCCGTTGAGCCATTCACAGATCCCATTTCATTGTGGATGATAGGCCACAGAGAATGTATGCTTTTTACCAAACAACAAGCTAATCTGCTCAAATGTTTGATTCCCAAATGGGGGCTATTGTCTTACCTCATTACTTCACATACTCCCCATCTAGGAAACACTTCCCACACTAAGAATTTAGCTGCACAGGTAGAGTCTGGGTGTGTACACAGACCAGCCTCAATCCATTGTGAAAAGGGACAAACTACTACAATCATGTATCTATATCCATTACATACTTGCAGCATATTGACATAGTCGATATGCAAATGCTGAAAGGGTCCAGTGGGTCTCGGAATAACTCCCCTAACTGTGTGCAGTATATGCCCAGCCATACATTTCTGGTACACAATGCAGTTCACTACATAGAACGCAACATGTTCTAACAAATTTGGTACAAACCAATCCTCTGCAATAGTTGCTGCAAGGTTCTCCCTAGTTGTGTGCACAGGGTAGTGTAGCTGTTCCAGCGCCACCCTCAATAAGGCTACAGGCATCACCGGTTTACCAGTGCTGACTTGTCGGCACAATGCTTCAGAGGGTTTTAAAGAACACCCTCTTCGCGTCCACTAATGCTTTTACATCTTGAGGTGCTTCCCCCTGGATCTCCATTAACTGTGTCTTTGTCAAATCACTATGGGGTCATTACGACCTTGGAGGTAACCATGCCGCAATTTGCAGCATGGTTACCCCCTTACTGGGTACGGGGTCCAGGTCCTGGTTCCTTGAATGAGGAATTGCCAGGCCATTCTAACCTTGGTGGACCCGGTAATTCCTCATTCAAGGAACCCGGACACGGTACATCCCCCCATTCCCAATCGTGCCCCCATAGGGCTCAATGGGAATGGGGAGGGAGCTAACAATGGGCCCGTCAATAATGAGCCCATTGTTAGCTCCCTGGTCTGCTAGCGGGACCTGCTAAGGGCGCCTGGTTTTACCAACTGCCCTTTGCGGGTCCCGCAAGAAGACTCGTAATGGAGCAGTAAGGGGTTGACAGTTCTGGCACCATTACCGGCACTGTTAACCCCTTACTGTCAAGGTCGTAATGACCCCCAATATCTTTCAGACACATTCATCATTACAATCATTTTCTCATTTACATCATGTGTATCAATGTCATTACATTTTCTGAACATGCAGCAAGTTTTGCTTCATCGTCTGCTGCTTGGTTTCCGCGTGAGATAAAATCTGCCCTTTTAGTATTTGCTGAGCATTTAATGACTGTGATGGCTACTGGGATTGGCAGTGCCTTAATAAGTCTATCCGATAAGGCTGTATGCTGCACTGGCATGCCATCCGCCCGGAGGTAGCCACTCCTTTTACAACGTGCTAACCTTGCATGCACAGTTGACATCAGATTGCCGGAGTGGCTGTGCACTGTTACTTCCTGGTCTGCATGATTCTCGAGTGTGACAATCAGCGCCACTAACTCTGCAGCCTGTGCTGAATAGTGAGATGGGAGTCATGCATTTACCAATGTCTGAAACTCCCCATTGGCTGTGTGCTTTACTACAGCAGCATCTTTATATCTCTGCCCATCGTTTTGATTGATTCTTGAAGAACTGTCAATAAAAACTATTTCTCCTCCTGCTAAAGCTTTTTTTTATATCCTAGGGAGTTAATCATAGAACTCTTCATAGTTTGAACAGTCATGCGCATGCTCATCATATACCAGTGGTTCAGCTCCAAACATGGCAGGGTTCACTATTCTGCATCAAACTATTTTGATCGCTGGATTTGATATAACTCCTTCATAGGCAGAAGTGCTTTGAGAAGTCAATGTACCTTTCGGTTTTGCTAAAATGGCAAACAATGCATGTTCAACAGATAACGTAATAGAGCATCCCATCACTATGCTTGCAGCTTTCTGTATAGCGAACGCAGCGGCGGCCAGCGATTGTTCGCACTGAAAATAAACTCTCATCACTGGGTCTAATATCCCACTCTAATATGCAAGAGGCTTGTACCCCAATGTGGTCTCTGCATAAGAACTGCTGTCATGACAGTGCCGTCCGTGAGGGAGAATAAAAATAATTCCTCAGGATAATTAGGAATCCCTAAAACTGGAGCTGTGCAAATTTCCTTTTTCAACTCTTCAAACCCTTCTTCCATTTCCTCAGTCCACATAATGTTTTCCTGTGTCACCTGTGCCTTCTTTAAAGCCTGCAGAAAAGGCCTTATATATGAGCTGTAGTCAGAAACCCATGCTCTGACATAGTTACATAATCCCAGAAATCTCTGCATATGTTTTATCGCGTGTTGCTTTATGGTCTTCAAAATAGCCTCACCTCTCTCAGGAGTAACCTTCTTTCCTTCATGTGAAATCAATTGGCCTATGTTAGGCAGAATTATATGCAGTACCCTTAGGGAACACTACACACAATTAGGACTACAAGTGGCAGCACAGATTCACCTTTGGTACAAGCCTGTACTACACAGTAAAGTGGTAGTAATGGCTGAGCAGCCAGACTTATCTCAAGAGCAAGGGAGCAGTATCATATAGTTAGGCAAAGGACAGCAGTTACTATGATTCAAACAAACACTGACTCAAGGTTTCCAAGTAAAAGAAAAAACATTTATTTACTTTTCAGTTGTATAGCATTTCACTGAAGTGAAGCAGTTCAAAAATCACACTCTTAATACACCACAAAACTCCCAATAGTTGACAGACAAGTTAAGCTCACAAAATGAAGTCGGAGTAAAATGCCACTCTGTTAATTAAAAAGGGAGGGAAATACAAAGTTAGGCAGAAAGAAGCAGTACCAACAGGTAAGTAGTCAGGGCAAACTAGAAAGAGGAACTACAGTGATGGGATCAAGTAAAATAGGCTTAGGGCCAAAGTCAATAGGACAAAAGTCTTTTGCTCAAGATCACACAGTTCAGGGTAGTTCGCGGATAAGTCTTTGCCAAGAGTTCAGAACGAAGTTGATTGGCAGAAAAGTTAGCTTAAAGAGAAGAGAAGGACAAGCCCTCGGATTGGCAAAAGGTTTCCCACCCTTCCACCGCGGCTAGATGAAACGAATAATCGGATGTTGAACAGTACCTTAAATGGAGAAGTAGCTGTAGCTGCAGCGGACGTTCCTGGTAGTTCCAGAATGGCTCACGGTTCCTGAAGCGACTGTCGGACTGACATGAAGTAGAAAGACTGGAGGGTCCTGCACTACCCAGGGAAGAAACCAGCAGCAGAGCAAAGCAACGAATAAAAGGTGTGCTCCTTAAAACCCAAGCAGGGTCCGACCTTCCTGGCTATCCAGCCCATTGCAGCTCTGTACAGTGAATTCGACTAGAAGAGGGGGTCCTGGCTTGGAGTTTGGGTGAACTGGTTGGTCCCACCAGCTCAAGGGAAGAAGATTCTTGGAAGATCCTCTCAGTCGTTGTAGTCTGAAGATTCGGACCTGCAGCAGGGCTTCACTTGGCTGTTCAGTCGTTGTAGAGGTCCTCTTCTGTCAGCTCCTCCTCAGTTCTCTCGTTCCAGTGGCGACTCTGCTCTTCCAGACTCAGAGACCTGCTTTTTATGCAGCTTTCCCCCATTCACACAGCCTGACTGTCAATCACAGAGCAGGGTGGCTGTCCTGGCGGGGACGGTCACCCAACCAATCAAACAGGAGTGCGACTTGGGTTACCAAGGGAACCCATGGCTGGGGTCCTAAAACCCCTCCCTCACATCCTGCCTACCCAGACTTTCAGGCACCTAAAGGAGGGCTTCTGTGCAGAAGCCCGAGAAAAGACAGTGAACAAAGGAACCAAACCTGGTTTGGCGTGTAGAGACGAACACGAGAAAGACTTTTCCAAAAAGAAATGGCAACTAAACCCAGCTGGAGCAATATTAAAAACAATATGGTCAAGCAGATTTAAGTTTGAGGCTACCAACATAGCCTAAAACAAGACCAGGGTTATTTAAGATAATCGCGGTAGAAACAATAGGGTAGTTACCACTGCCACCAGCCAAGTCTTAATGGAAAGGGAGCAAAACAATGCTCCAAGAGAAGCAGACAAAAAGGGATAAGTAGTAATCCTTTCCAGTATTCCATGTAAGATGGTGTGTGCTGGGTCTGTGGTTTTAAAATAGACTAGTAAAGTTAATGGCAACTTTACATGTTCTAGGGGACAGGAGTCAGTCCCAGAAAATGGAGTCTGAGTTGCAAAGTCTAAAAGACAACCCTGTGTCACTGCACTGAAGGTGCTGTGTAACACACAGTAAAAAGATGATGCCTGTGGAGTAGCTGAGGCTCCACAGTCTATGAACACAAACATGTTAAACACACACAGCAAAACACATGTAAGAGTGGGAAAAAGTGCTCTCACTCTTACCAGGTTAAAAAAAAAAAAAATCCTAGAAATCCACCAAGCTGCTGAGGGACTCATTAGATAAGGGAAATTAGCCATATATGAGAAATCTCCCTAACACTCGCCCCCCTACCCCCAGACTAAGGGACAGGAGGATTTAATCCACTCCTGGCTTAATCTCTACCTCTAGTCAGTTAAAAACATCCTAGAGAGACCATCAGCATTTTGGTGGTGACATCCTGCTGTGTGCTCAATGGTGAAGTCAAACTCTTGCAGGCAGATTCACCATCTCAGAAGTTTTGGGTTCTCCCCTTTCATTTGCATTAACCATCTCAAGGGTTGGTGGAATGTCTGAATCACAAAGGTAGATCCATACAAGTATGGTCTAGACCACTTCAGAGACCACACAATGGCAAAACATTCACGCTCTTTGGTTGCCCACCTTGTTTCTGGTTCCTTCAGTTTCATACTGATGAAGCAAATGGGGTGCTCCCTACCTTTCTCATCCAGTTGACTAAGGACTGCACCTATACCTATATTGGAGGCATCTGTCTGCACAATTAAGGGTTGGTGATAATCAGAAAACTCTTAGGACTGGAGCTTGACAAAGGGCTTTCTTCAGGCTTTCAAAGGCTTGAGTGCACTCCTCATTCCATCTAACCTTTTTAGGGAATTTTGGAGAGGAGATTACATTCAAGGGAGAAGCTATGGTCCCATAGTTCTCTATGAAATTCTTGTAGTACTCAGTGAGACTTAGGAAAGATCTCACTTGGGTTTGAGTAGTAGGGTGCAAACAAAGGGGGGTCTGGGAATCTCTCTACCAGCACGAACACAGCCCAATGACCTGTTCTTGGGTGAATAACCCCTGGGAGAGACTCTACCAAGTCTTTAGCTCACTGTCCTTTTCACAGAGAAGAAATTTCCCCGCATATCAGCCTTTGTCCTGCCCAGGGGCAGTCCAGCGCCGAAATGCTAGGCAATTCTCATCTGAACAAGAGTACCATCAGTAACCCCATACACGTGTTTCAGCCTTGTTGGGCATCATCAGTGAGGTGAAACTGTTGCCTCTCTAAGAACAGTGAGCAAGGGGTCCACGTCTGGATTGCCCTGTTAACTTAGGGTGAAACCCAAAGTTAATGTATGCAAACAAAGGGGGGTCTGGGAATCTCTCTACCAGCACGAACACAGCCCAATGACCTGTTCTTGGGTGAATAACCCCTGGGAGAGACTCTACCAAGTCTTTAGCTCACTGTCCTTTTCACAGAGAAGAAATTTCCCCGCATATCAGCCTTTGTCCTGCCCAGGGGCAGTCCAGCGCCGAAATGCTAGGCAATTCTCATCTGAACAAGAGTACCATCAGTAACCCCATACACGTGTTTCAGCCTTGTTGGGCATCATCAGTGAGGTGAAACTGTTGCCTCTCTAAGAACAGTGAGCAAGGGGTCCACGTCTGGATTGCCCTGTTAACTTAGGGTGAAACCCAAAGTTAATGTATGCAAACAAAGGGGGGTCTGGGAATCTCTCTACCAGCACGAACACAGCCCAATGACCTGTTCTTGGGTGAATAACCCCTGGGAGAGACTCTACCAAGTCTTTAGCTCACTGTCCTTTTCACAGAGAAGAAATTTCCCCGCATATCAGCCTTTGTCCTGCCCAGGGGCAGTCCAGCGCCGAAATGCTAGGCAATTCTCATCTGAACAAGAGTACCATCAGTAACCCCATACACGTGTTTCAGCCTTGTTGGGCATCATCAGTGAGGTGAAACTGTTGCCTCTCTAAGAACAGTGAGCAAGGGGTCCACGTCTGGATTGCCCTGTTAACTTAGGGTGAAACCCAAAGTTAATGTATGCAAACAAAGCGGGGTCTGGGAATCTCTCTACCAGCACGAACACAGCCCAATGACCTGTTCTTGGGTGAATAACCCCTGGGAGAGACTCTACCAAGTCTTTAGCTCACTGTCCTTTTCACAGAGAAGAAATTTCCCCGCATATCAGCCTTTGTCCTGCCCAGGGGCAGTCCAGCGCCGAAATGCTAGGCAATTCTCATCTGAACAAGAGTACCATCAGTAACCCCATACACGTGTTTCAGCCTTGTTGGGCATCATCAGTGAGGTGAAACTGTTGCCTCTCTAAGAACAGTGAGCAAGGGGTCCACGTCTGGATTGCCCTGTTAACTTAGGGTGAAACCCAAAGTTAATGTATGCAAACAAAGGGGGGTCTGGGAATCTCTCTACCAGCACGAACACAGCCCAATGACCTGTTCTTGGGTGAATAACCCCTGGGAGAGACTCTACCAAGTCTTTAGCTCACTGTCCTTTTCACAGAGAAGAAATTTCCCCGCATATCAGCCTTTGTCCTGCCCAGTAGGGTTGCCCAGTTTTGCACAGCTTGTACATTGCTGGGCAATGGCCTTATTTCACCCCTCCTCATGACCAAGGTAGACTACTTTGCTCTGACCAATTTGACATTTACTTGCCTTTATGGTCCGATGGGCCTTCGCAAGAGCCTGCAAAACATATCCTAAATTATCAATATGTTCTTTCCATGTAGGGCTGAACACTGAAATGTCATCCAAGTATGCCACGCAGAAGTCCTTCATCCCATTCAGAACTTGATTGACCATCCTTTGGAATGTAGCAGGTGCATTCTTTAATCCAAAAGGCATAACCTTAAACTGGTAGAGGCCTGCTGGGGTTGAGAATGTAGTATTCTCCTTGGCATGGTTTGTCAGGGCTATTTGCCAATAGCCTGAAGTTAGGTCAAATATACTGAGGTAATTGACTGAACCAAGTCTATCCACCAGCTAATCGTTCTTTGGCAAAGGATGGGCATCAGTCTTAGTGACTGCATTTAGAGCTCTATAGTCCACACACAATCTCAACTCCTTGGATCCTGCCTTTGGTACTAGAACAAATGGACTAGACCATGGACTGGTAGAGGGCTCTATAACCCCGACATCAAGCATCTATTTGACCTCTCCTTTGATGTGGGATCTCACATGTTCTGACATTCTGTAACCTCTGCTTTTCACAGGTAAACAGTAACCAGTGAGAATATCATGCTGGCCCCAAGTGGTCAAGCCTGGTGAGAGTGAAAACTGGGAGGCAAACTGATTCAACAGAACTTTGCACACCTCCTGTTGTTCATAAGTCAGCCGAGAAGATAGATTAACTCCTTCTATTTTCTCATCCAAAGGTTGGCCTCTGAGGAGGTCAGGTAGAGGTTCACTGTCCTCCTCCTCTTGAGCTAAAGCTAGAAGCAAAGCTCCCACTTCTTGTTTTGAGACATATGCTTTTAAACGGTTGCTGTGAAAGACTCTGGGAGCCTCCTTAGGTCTGCCTAAATCCACCAAATAATTCACCTCTCCTAGTTTGCCCACAACCTTGAACGGTCCTATCCATTTGTCCTGCAAGGCCTTAGGCCTTGTTGGCACCGTAACTAATACAAGCTGGTCTTGAGTAAACTCAACCATGCTGGCCTTCTGGTCATGGCAATGTTTGACCAGAGCCTGACCTGCTTTCAAGTTACTACTAGCTTCTGCCGGTTTTTTTCGATTTTTTTAATGACGTTTTTTATTCGAAATGGGGGGGTTCCCCCCAACCCCCCTTTTTTTTTACCATTTTTTTTTAATCCCGGACCCCAAAATATATAATTAAAAAAAAAATGCAACTTTTTTTTCGGTCTTTTTTTTTCGACCTTATTGTTATTCGAGATTATTTTTTCGAGATTTTGACTGACCACCGCTTCTGCCATCATGTGTGACATGATGTCTTCTCCAGAAATCTATCACACAGTCAATCACTCTGACTGGCTTGGGGGAAGGAGCACTCTCCAACCCCTCCTTAATCAGGGCCAAAGGACCTCTGACTTGATGGCCATAGCGAAGCTCAAAGGGACTTTCATCAACTCCCTCCTGAGGGACTTCTCTATAAGCAAATAGAAGGCATGGCAGTAGAAGGTCCCACTTTCTTCTAAGGGGTTCCTCTAAAGCACCTATCATGCTTTTCATTGTACAATTAAACCTCTCTACCAGTCCATTTGGATGGTAGGCTGTAGTGAACTTGTAAGTGACACCACAATTTGTCCACATGGTTTGCATGTAGTGGGACATAAACTTGGATCCCCTGTCAGATATCACTTCCTTAGGAAACCCTACTCTGGTAAAAAGACCAGATCCATCAGGAGATCGCAGAAAAAGTATGATAATGAACAGCATCGGTCTTACCAAACTTCATCACGTACTGACAATCACGTCCAGGGAGCTCCCCCACAAAATGAGAGGACCGCAAGGAAAACTTCGGAGCAGATTTCAACATCCTTGGATAAATCATCCAAGCAAGACAAATGGTCCTGGATCCAAAATGTTTTGACACCAGGGTCCAAAAGATAGCAGTCATCAAGGGGTGCTGCGTCGCCGTTTCCACCACCCCAATCTACTCAGCAATTAGATTTAAAAGAAACCTTAAGTATAGCATCCTGGAACACCAGAGGCCACATCCACCTTAGTAAGCCTGATAGCCACGACCTGGGCTCCTACGATGTTGTATGCCTTCAGAAAACGTGGCTCCTGGGAAAACCGGTCCTTGATGGCTACTGCATACAAATATCTCTGGCCCTTAAAGGTCCACTGGGATGCCCATCATCTGGCCTACTGATAGCTACCCGCATACAATCTGGTGTATCTATTACAAAGGTAATAGCCCGTAGCTATGAAATTTTGGCCGTACTAACCACGTGGAATTTGTCAACTCAAGTGGACAAGCCTTTATCGTCTGATCTGGTAGCCATTATTAACGTCTACTAGAAACCTCAAAAAATATCAACAGAGAATTTCTGTTACAAAGTGGCTAACCTCATTGATGAAATCGCTATCAAATACCAATCTCCCAACATTCTGATTTGTGGGGTCCTTAACGCAAACTGTAAATTCCCCAACAAACCAGAAACGAAACAAGCTATCAATTCACTAGCAATAACTAGGGGACTTGCCTGGACTACCATCATGAAATCCAGTAACCTTTTCAACACAGCGACTGTTACTGACCCAGACACCCTAATATCGACCTGGGAGCGCGATAGGTCACGCATGACACTTGACTACATCTTCGCATCTGAACCTGTTTTTTTCAACATAGTGGCCCTCATTACGACCCTGGCGGAAATCGAAAAACGATGGCGGAAATGCAATACCGCCATCGAATAGCGCTCGGTGCGATTATGACTCGTCACCGCAAAGTACGAAGCCATTAGCGACACCGTAGTGAACGCCAACGCTAACTGCACCAAGCACGCGCGCGCCCGCCATGCCAAACCGCAAACACCACCATGGCGCAAGGGTACGCCAATTCCGACCCTAGCGGACATGTACCTAACGCCATCAAGCATGGCGGAATGTACCATACCGCCATGGTGAGAAGTACGGCATCGCGAATCAACTGTAAACGGCCCCACTGAGTGCCTGTACACCGCTCCCTGCCCACAAAGTCCAACTCCCCGTAGGTGCAATGAAGTCACAATGCAACCATTGAAATGTACAAGTCACCCATGCATGCCAACGAACAAAAGAAACACAACAGGGGCCAATGGGAGCTGCAGGGCACAGATGGCACGAATACAGAAGCCATCCCAATGGACATGACCACAGTCCCCCACCAAGAAACGCACGCAAACACAGGCACCTGTGACCAGCAATATTCCGAGAATCACATCATTCCACCAGTCCACCTGGCTGACCGGCATCTGTTACACAAAACCCAATCCCCCGCCCCTGAGCATGACAACATTCAAACAGTCATATTGGCAGCCCCCATCCCTGACCTCACGGGCTTCGTAGGCAAACGCGTCCAGTACAGTACCACGCAACTAAACTCCGAAGCTGGAACCCAATGCAGATCTCCTCACAATACATCGCTCCCCAAATAGGCATATGCCACATCACTTGCAAAGAAGAACGCTACACGGGCCAAATCAGAATAGAAATTTAATGCACATCAAAATCACCGAGCCCATACAGCCATCAGGCCATGAACTCCAAAACACTCTTCACCATTGTGGGCTGCATCCGCAAGAAATGACCAGCCACTACTTGTGTGACGCCCTGTTCCCTCATGGTACACAGAGCCACATTCACGTACGAAAAGGCAACATGGAAGCGCACAGAACCGCAGGGCCGTCCCAATGGGGAGGCACTAGTCCAGCTGAAAGGCCGAAATGTTGCTCCGAGCCACCAGTACTGCGTAAGGGCATGTGGCCCATTGGCGATCGTCCCATAAGATCGTAATGCTGCTCCACTGATTAACACGAAGCAGCAGGTGTCGGGAGTAAAACCCATCGGCAGGAGTGGCATACAGATGGCAGTGGCAAAAGGGGAGGAGATACCTGTCAACCATAAGAAAAGAAAAAGAACAGAATGGCCATCAGAACTACATTCGAACAACTCACTTCAATGATCACACTAAATCCACAGCCATATGCATGCTAGCCCACTCCAAAGGATCATCACCACCCCAAAACCACTTGCGACTCATAACCATCTATATCGAGGTGCAAACACCATCACAAACGAGTGTACCTGTGCATGCGTCTGTGAAAACAGAATCCATCAGATGGGAATGTTAACGTGCATGGACACAAGTGTCTGAGGGCGCGTCGAGACAGGGAGGGCTCAACAAGGCCAGATAGACGATGGTCCCACTATGGCAGCCCTGCATCACATAGCGTAGGGGAGGCGGATAGATCCCAAGAAGCCCTGTACATGGCAAACTCTGTATAAAATCACCTGCCCATGCATCCATTCATCATTCCCTCATCCCGGTATGAAAACGCCTGAATATTTACTCACATGACATTAGAAATATCCATTGAGTCTGTGCGTTATGCAGCCTGCAAAATCCACTGTGCCCCAGCCCGTAATTCCAGTGTAGTGAAGTAACATGTATTTGGGAACGTCCGGCCTCATCGCCCACGTCGCTATTGCGCATCCCAAACTATTCATGTCAATCATTGCATCCTCGCCATGGCCCCTGTCCCAAGGACATTGAACAATAGAACGTTATATTTGCAGTCAGACCTGTGGGCATCTCCTCGCCGCTAGCTGATAACCGAAAGCGCCGGCCTTCGAATTCCTCATTTGCAACATCACGTCGAAAAGGCATCTGTGGCCGCTTGAAATCACAAATTAATCCATCTAGTGCGGCTGTGTGTGAAAATGGCAACTGCCTTCACCCACAAATGGGACGCCCCGCCCGTCGTTGCAACTCGGTACAGTGATGCATGAGGGCCCACCGTTACTCGAGTACCACGTTCCACTGACCCTTCACAAGTCTGTTCGCGACTGCACAGATAGTATGTGAAACAATGGGACCACAGCAGAATGAACATGTCAACCAATGTTACACGGCCATCGGGTACAAATACATGATTGCAATAGCAAGATGCCATTCCCCGAATTGCAGCGTTGTGCGCGGGACGTGCTCGGCCAAAGGGGAGAGCAGTTTGCACAGGTGGAATGAATCACCACAGGTGGAGGCCATACAGCCTGAAAACACATAAATTGCACAGCCAGTCTCCTCCCACAACCACACCCACTCCGAAATGCTACCGGCAGGACTCGCGATGTTGGCCCTGGGGGACCTGATAGCACTGCAAGTACTCCAACTCCAAGAAGAAGACGAACACCAACTACAACCGGCCGCACGGAGGAGACGCAGGAGGAGGAGGAGGGCAAGGCAGGGCCAGCAAGGGCCGCCAGCACAGCCACTACCACCACGCAGGCAGCCCGCAATCCCACGCCTCCGAGCACATCCGTTCAACCTCACTGATGAGCAGATCCACACCCTCTACCGTCTGGACCGGGACACCATAGCCGCCATTGTGGCCATGACACAGGCTGACCTTGTCAGCATGATAGATAGCCCAACCGCCATCCCACCCCTACTGAAGGTGGTGTCTGTACTACACTTCCTGGCCACAGGCACCTACCAGCACACAGTCGGACAGTTGCATGGCATTTCTCAGCCACTGTTCTCACGGACACTATTGCAAGTGCTCGATGCCCTCCTGCAGCACGCAGACGACTACATCTCCCTACCACGCTCGGAGCAGGAAATTACCAACACAAAAGTGGGATTCCATGCACTTGCCGGCATACCGGGTTGCATTGGTGCCATCGACTGCACCCATGTGGAATTGGTCGTCCCACATGCCATGGAGGCCCAGTACCGCAACTGAAAACAATTTCATTCCCTGAATGTACAAATGGTGTGTGACTCCAACAGGATCATTACACATTGTTGTGCCCGATTCCCTGGATCAACCCATGATTCTATGGTCTTGAGGAACTCTACAATACCACGCTACATGGAGCAACACGCAGGGAACAGATCCTGGCTACTCGGTGAGTCTCATTACATGCATGATAATGTGGGCTATGTGATTCGGCAATGACCTGGCAGGAAGGGGGGGGGTGTGCGTACGTAGCAATGGCATTCCACATCATACGTTTCTCGTCCACATACAGGTGATGCTGGATATCCACTGAAGAGATGGCTCCTCACACCAGTCCGGAACCCACGGGACCAGCATGAGGAGGACTACAACCATGCCCACTCACGTACCCGTGTAGTCATAGAACAGGCATTCGGCCTACTGAAGGGTCGTTTCCGCTGCCTCAGCAGGTCTGGCGGGGCACTCCTGTACCGCCATGAGAAGGTTGCAAAGATGGTCATGGCATGTGTCATGCTACACAACATGTGTGTACGTAGAAATGTGCCCATGCCCCCTGACGCAGAACTGCATGCACCTGAAGATGGTCATGATGAGGGTGGGGATGTGGCAGCACCTCAAGGAGTCCGCGAGGCACAGGAGGCCCGTGAAATGCGTCAGCATCTCATTGATGTATGCTTCTAGCACTCACGCCTGGTGGCTGATACATGGACACGGGACTCGTGGCACTGTGTGTGTCTGGGACATGCACAATATGGACTGTACGCCTATGATGGCCTAGTACACAAAGATCAATGTCCACACATCTCATTGGTTGATCGTGCATTGTTTATGGCATATGTGATATCATGTTAAACACCCTATCGACCCGCCACCCAAGTGAGCCCAACACACCCCCTCCACCCTCCTACCTCCCCCCCGAACACCAGTGTCCAAAGATGCTCATTGTCAGTGGGCAGTTGCTATTGCAAGCCCCCTCTGCGGGTATCAGGGGCACCCCTGCCTGTGGAGCGCAGGTTCCTCCCAGATCTACGTTGGGGGCTGCCCTGGACGGAACTTGCAACGGATGATGCCTCTGCCTGCTCACGTCCATGCATGTCCCTAAGGGTTTGCGAGAGCTCAGTGAGCACACGGCGCACTGCGGCAAGTTCGGCACATACGTCCTTGGACGTCGCATGCAGTTCCCCCCTCAGGCTCTCGGTGCTTCTCTCCATTTGGACTCTCAGGCTCTCGGTGCTACTCTCCATTTGTGCCCTAAGTGTCTCAGTTGATGTTTCTATGTCTGCCTTAGTGCCCCCACATTCATCGGCATGGTCCTTGAGGAGCGTGGCCAGTTGCTGCTGTTGCACGATTAACTGGTCGAGGGACTGTTGCCTCTGCTGGGCCATGGCCATTTGCGGGGGTGTCACAGAGGGGCTGTTGTCCTCATGTTGCCTTGCCACAGGGCTTGTGGGGGATGGCCAGTCGTCGTCTTGTGGGTGCCCCTGCGTGGTATCCTCATGTTGTACGGGATGGGACAGACAGGGGGATTGGGACAGGTCATGGATGGATCTGACTTCGACATCCCCGTCTTCTGTGTCGGAGCATGCTGCCATCAATGGGGTGTCACCTATGGTGCTGCTGCCACCGGAGGCAGTGCCTTCTGTGGCATCCGTTGGGGGGACCTGTGGTGGTGGTGGTGTGGGCATGCTGGCTGCTGGGGTGCCTGTTGATGTTCCCTCCTCTGTGCTGCCACCTGATTTGTGCTGCTGCCGTGTCTTGATGCGTGCAGCTGAGGTGGAGGGTCTTTGGCCGTTGGTCTTGGCCCTCTTTGCAGGTGTGCTGGTAGGGGTGTCCTGGAGCTCGTCGTTTGGATCGGACCCTGTGGTGGAGTAAAGGAGGGCGAGGGTTATTGATGGGTCTGTGGGAATTGGAATGGCATTGTATCACATGCATTGGGGTGGTACCTGAGGGTGATTTGGGTCGGGGCCTTGGAGGTGCTTTCATTTGTGTGTGGAGTGAGGGTGCAGTTGTTTGGCAGCCTGCAGTTAGGGTGTGCCTGCTGCACGTGTAGTGCGTGTTTTAGGGGTTTTTAATTATTTATGTATTTATTGTGGGTTTTAACGTGCGCTATCAGGCCGATGTGTGTGGACGTTCTCCTGGACATGTGTTTCTGTTGCACTATGTGGACGCATGGTACTTCACATGGATGGACTTTGTGGATTTGGCATTGTTTTATTTGGCCCACCTACCTGAATCTTCGGATGTCTGCACTCCTTTCTCCATCCCTCCGACTCCCTCTATGCTCTCCATTCCGATGGTGGAGGCACAGATTTCTTCCCAGGGGGTCAACTTGATGGATGATTCAGGACCGCCCCCGGTGGCTGTGGCAATGTTGCGGTTGGCAGAGAGTATGCTGCGGACGCGTATCCGCAGGTCGTCCCATCGCTTACGGCATTGCTGTGGGGTGCGGGGTGCGGTCCCCACCGCACTTACCCGCTGTGCCACCAGAGCCCATATGGCCTTCTTGTTTGCAAGTGCCGTCCTGGTCATTTGCGTGGAGAAGACGACGGCAGCATTCTCCTGGAGGGTCTCTGTTAGCACGGTGAGTTCCTCACGGGAGAAGTGGACCTGCCGCTTGCGGTCGCATGCTTTCTTCGCTACTTTTCCCATTTTTCTTGGTTTCGCTAGGGTGGATGACGGGTTAGGGTGTGTCTCAGGGTAGTGATTTTAGTGGTTGTGTGGTTTTAGTGGTTTTATAGGTGTACGGCGGGATGTTTCCCGTTCCGGGCCCATGTTTTTACTTCCGTTTCCGTATATTTCCGGTCACCGTACTTTCCGGTAGGCGCACACTGCGGTGTCCGCTGTGATGGGTGGCGGTATTGCACCTAGGGCGCCCTACGGCGGCGGTGTGGGCCGTTTTGGGGTCATTTCCGCCATCGCGGACTTTGCACTTCCGCCATGCCGTGGTGCTCGTGCCCGATGGGTCGGAATGGGCCGCACTTTTCTCCTTCGTGCAATGGCGGAAACGCTATTTACGCTGTGGCGGTCCGGTCAGTCACTTTCCGCCAGGGTCGTAATGAGGGCCAGTGTCTTTTGAAGTAATCAGAACCAAGGACATTGATCATAACCTGCTGAATTTGATCTGTAGAAGTAAAGTTCGCCAACAGCAATTTTACGAACCTTCAATTGAGACGAATTCACAACAAACCTGTCTACGTATGATCTCCCCAGACATTGGCAAGCTCACTGACCAATTTAATAACCTAATGTCTGACCCGGAACTGCAAGAAGTCGCTGCTAGAACAAGCTATATTCCTCTACTTCTCGCCTTTAAAAAGCCTAAGAAGATCTTCAACAACCTCAGTAACCATCATAGCCATGAATATAACAAGACCCTTTTAACCAAACGCAGGTTTCTGAGAAAGCTAAAAAGAGAAGCTTCTATCCTGAATCGAACCATACTTTGGGAAAATCTTAATACCAAAACGAGAAAATACAAACAATGGCTGAGAAACTTCAGATCCTCTCTATACCAGTCTGATGCTGAGGCGATGATGACGGCATTGTCCAACAAAAAATCTCGAGAGTTCTGGTTGCTCATTAACAAACCAAACAACCACCTAAACTCCCATATGATCAATCCTGTTTCAGAAGAAAAGTGGACTATACACTTTTCGAAACTGTTCAAACCATTAGAAGGATACCATCAGGTAAACAAGAAATCCAACGATTCAGTTTGGGTGGACCAAACGGATAGTGACGAGATAAAAAGAATCATCTCTAAATTGAACTCGTCTAGAGCCCCAGGTCCCGACGGTCTCGCAAATTGTGATCTCAAGCAATATCCGGATGACTGGTCAACTTTAATCAGCTCAATCTTCAGAGTCTGTAGAGAAAGAAAAGAAATCCCAGACTCCTGGACCAAAGCCATGATTGTTCTGATCTTTAAAAAGGGTTCTAGAGAGGACCCCTAGAACTATCGGCCAATAGCACTTCTCGATGTCAATGGGAAAGTTTTTGCTACATCACTTTTGACTCATTTTTCGAAAACTGGTCTCTTACCTCACTGTGATTTGATCCTTTGCAAACAGGATTTCAGAAAAACACAAGCACTAGTGCCAAAATAATGTGCCTGAATATACTCAAGGAAAGAGTTCTGATAGGAGCACCACACATTTTTCTTGCCTTTGTCGACCTGTCTGAAGCCTTTGATAGAGTGAACAGACAGAAACTGTGGTCCAAACTAAGGACCTGGCATTGTCCAGAAGGAATTTTGGAACCCATAATCAATTTACACTCAAATACCAGCATCACAGTGCATCTAAACAATCAAGGTTTAATCTCGAATCCTATACCAACGTTCCGTGGAGTGAAGCAAGGCTGCCCTCTGGCACCGGCCTTGTTTATAACCTTTCTCGGCGACTTCAAAAATAGCCAAACCAAGATCAGGTCTTTTGCACCTAAATAGGAAACACAACGTTCCCGAGACTTTTATATGCTGACAACCTGATATTACTCGATCTTACTCAGGTCGGCCTGCAACGCCAGCTTGATAACTTGACAAATTATACTAGAGAAAATAATCTTGAGATCAACAAATCGAAAACAAAAATCAGGATTTTTCAAAAACCAGGGACAACAAAGAAGGAGATTTTACAGTGGTACCTTCATGATACGAAAATCGAAGTGGTTAAAACATTCAAGTACCTCGGAGTTCAAATTGATAGCTCAAAGAAAGCTTTAAAAATGCAAGAAGTAATATGGTCAAAGGCAAAGAACTTAACCGCCCAACTACGAGCAGTTGATAGAAAATATGGCAAATTTTCAATCCAACCTGCCATTAATTTCTACAAGGCCAAGATTATTCCCTCACTGACGTACGGTATGGATGCCACTCCTACAATCCCTCCTTTATTATGGCAAAAACTTGAGGGTTTTACTTGGTGATCAGCACTTGGTCTACCTAGCTCCACATCAGTAGCAGCGATAAAACGGGAACTTGGTTTAGTCTCCCTGAAAGCAGTGTTGGACCATAGTGCACTACAGCTTTATAGGAAAATCCTACACCCAGAGAGTCTTGAAATTTATCGCATGATGGCAGAAGAAATTGACAGAGGAAACAACCATTTTATGAATGACTGGGCCAAAGCCCAAAAACAAAAACTGCAGGAAATCGCTTGCACCGAGGAAGAACTGAAGAATAATCCGATAAGAATAAAAACAAAAATGGAGTGTATGGACTTGATTATCACTAATGAGAAAGCAACATCAAACAAGTTACTAGCCTATCTCCCCATGACTTTAAATAAGTGAAAGAACCTATGATCTATTGCAAAAAATACCCTAGCAAACCACTAATGAGAACATTCTTGGCTCCACTCTTGACAGAGGTTTGGCAAGTGTGACAGCGCCTACAGAATTTGTCAACTTCTGCACCCATCTTAGGCCAGTAGAATTAGAGGGAGAGCCTTTCCTTGGTCTTCTTGAAGCTCAAGTGACCAGCCAAAGGTATCTCATGGGTTAACTGTAGGAACTGGAGTCTGTTGGCAAGGGGCACTACAATTATTTTGCAGTCCACAAGGATAGACTCAGTCAGTTCACTGTAGAAGAGGCCATCTTCCAAGCTTAACCTGTGCTTTACAACTTCTTGTCCATCAAGTTAATTAACAGCCTGTTGTTGAAGACCTTCAAGAGTAGGACACTCTCTCCGTCATCTGCTGAAGTTTGCCCTGTTGGTCCACCTTCTGCCAGTAAAGACTGCAGCTCAGGATGGTCAACAGGGTCAGGCTCTCCAACGAGGACAGTGGGCCTCATTCTGAGTGCAGCGGTAAGGGGTTCACATCGCCGGTAAGGATGCCCGTGCCGTTAACCCCTTACCGCCACATTCCGAGGTCCTTTAGTGGGTCCCGCTAAGGGCGGCTGGTTTTACCAGCCACCTTTAGCAGGAGCCGCTAAAGGACCAGGGCCCGTTATTAGCTCCCTCCCCATTCCCATTGAGCCCTATGGGGGCTCGAATGGGAATGGGGATGGGTATTTTGAATGAGGAATTACCAGGTCCTCCAAGGTTGGAATGACCCGGTAATTCCTCATTCAAGGAACCCAGACCCGGATTCGAGTTTGGAGGCAGCCAGGGCGCTAATAGCACCATGGCTACCTCCAAACTCGTAATGAGGCCCAGTGTCTTCTTCCAAATCTGATTCTTCAAAAACTGGCTCAACCTCACAAGGTTGCACCTCACACTCTCCCTCAGCAGGTGGAGAGTCACAGGTGTGACTTTGGACAATCTTGGGGATGTCCTTGTTGGTTGCACAGGGTTGCTGTCTGACTTTGTCCTTGAGGTCTTGGGTTTCCCCTTTGCCCCATTCTTCTTAGAAATAGCAGCGAGCAACTCCTGTGGAGTGGGAGAGATAGTTTCCTCTTATCACCTCGTCTGGAGAGCCTCTCAAGGTCCTCTCTCTTGTAGGCCTAGTGAGCTCCTGCCTCTTTTACTGGGAGGCCTGGGGGTGCTTGACACAACTCCCAGAGTTCTAAGGTCATTACCCAACAGGACTCTCCCAGGTACTTCACTCTGCACACTAACAGGTATTTTGACAGTCATATCATTACACTGGATAAGAGCTGGTAACTGCGGAAGCATTTGCACAGGGCCTCCAGCTTACTTGGTGAGGCGTTTGGGTGCCTTAGCAACATCTTCCACCTTGAAAAATGATTCATCCACCACACTTATGCAGGCTCCAGTGTCTCTGATGGCAGGGGTCTCCTGGCCATTCACAAGAACACTATCTTTATAATACTCTTTAGTAGTATCTGAGATGGAATTATAGACATCTAAATTCTGTTGTTCCCACAAGCCCAGGGACACTAGCAGAGACTCTCATGGGTTCATCAGCCAGTAGGTGAAAGTTTCCACTGGCCAAAGGGACTTCTTCCTTTGGGGAGAAGGCTAAGGAGACCGTGTGGATCACTGAATGTTTATCCTTACATCTTGGATCCCCTTTCACATGGTGAGTTGACCCACACGCATAACATTTTCCAAATGCCTTGATGAATGGGGGTTTGTTCTGACCTCCATCTGGTTTGGGTCCAGATGGTGCACTAGCCTTATTTGGTTTCCGTTGTGGTTGATCCTTATGTTGCTGTTTGTGGCCCTCTTTTGGATTGGAGGTATTAGAATTCTCCTTGTTATCTTTCTTTGGCTGTTCTTCCTCATCCTCTTCTGAGTTGCCCCAAAATCCTTGTGAGTAGCCCTGTTGGCAACCCACAAGTCAGCTGCCTTAGCTAAACTCTTTGGATCTATCTCCTTAGAATCAGCCAATTGCTGTCTAAGCTCAGTAGAGCAGGCATCATAACAAGATTTCTCAGACCTTCATAAGTGTTCACTCTGTAACCCTTAACCCAACCATCTACGTTTTTCAAACATTCACATACCCAGGTAGCTGCTGTGAAGAGTACAAAATACACACACACACACACACATCAATCTGCAGGGAAGCAGGTTTATTTGTAAAGCCCCCAGACTGATGCGACCAGGGTGAACCTGAAGACACAATGGCCCTGGAATCATAGCATTCCAGAGCCATTACAGCATCGAGTTCCACACACTATGCGGTGTCACCACGTAGCGTGTGGCACCAACCATTACATAACATCCCCCTTCCTCATATTACTAATGCTTAAAGAAAATAGTTAATATGCAGTGCTACATAACAAAGAAAAAAACCTAACATTTCTGGAAATATAATCAAAGGATACACAAGTACAGTAACATGGTAGGACACTAATAATATACATAGTCATCTTTCAAATTTTGTATAATCCTGCGGTTTCTTTTCGACAACCCACTACAAGTGGGTATACTGCTACATCCTGTCTCTTGGACATACATCTCTTGGCTTTTGTCTTGTGTTACATAGTCATTGGAATCCCTTACGGTCTTTTTACTGAAGTTACTGGTGCTAGGGCATTCAGCATCATTTTGCACTCACACAATATCATCAATGAACCACATCGTGCCATTATCCAACACAACAGATTTGCCGGAACAACTGTGTACCCTCTGTGGTGATCTGAATCTAGATTCCCCCTTCATTGTCCTTTTAGGTTCTTTAACACAGACCCAATCTCCTTTCTTAAATATTTTTTCAATCACTCCTTTCTTACGATCATAGTACTCTTTGTACTTTTCTTGTTTCTCAATTACTCTTTTTATGATTTGTTCCATATCCAAATGTACATCTCTCGTTTTGGAAAACATCCAAGCAGTTCTCAGACGATTCAATGCTTGCCTGCCCCTCATCATAGTAAAGGGTCCAACTTCTGTGGCAGTATGTGGAGTGGTCTTACATGTGCAAAGGGCTTCTTTGAGAGCTTCTATCCATGGGAGCAAATTTGAAACAGCTAATTGGACAACTCCCTTCACAAAGTGTTACGCTCACCTGGTATCCACAGGGATGCCACCCAGCCGGGTTACTTGCTGGTATGCTTCTCAGCCTTGCCCTGATGTGGTCTGCAGGGAAGGTTCTGCCTGAAAATACAGGAGGACTGTGTTCAAGACTGACCGACTGGGGTATCCTCCCTCCACCCCCGTATGATTTCAGTCCCACTGGCACCCTCTCCTCACCTTGTGGTAGAATTAGGCGTGCTCTCCATCCTGCCTTCTTTGCAGGGGCGCGTTGTCTTTCATGGGCGAGTACGGCCCAGTTATTTCACTGATGCCGGCCCTGTTTGATATTGCTCAGGTAGTTCTTATTGCTGTTCTTTAGTTTTGTTGCTATCCTGCATGCCTTTCTTTGTTTAAAATGTCTCTTTTTTCTCCCTTAGCTATGCAGAGCTTCAGCGCGGTGAACTAGCTTGGTTGAGCCCTGCTGGTAAATGATAGCGCATTAAGTGCGTTATGATGCGGTAAGTAAGCGCTATGCGCCGCGCTGCAAAGTCTTGCCTTTGCTAACCTGTGTTTTCCTTCCTTGGAGGTTGCAGTGTTCTTCAGCGCGGGTCGAATGTCCGGAGTGGTGCCAGCCGAAAGGCGACCAGCCAGGTAGCCTTTTGAGCAGTTCGTAATTTGTAAATGTCTCTACTGCTTTCTTTAATGTTGCCTCTATCTTCCTCTTTCAGGTCGTTCTGTCCGGGAGGCATGCAGATTCGAGGAAGCTGTTCTCAGTAGCTGCGAGTGTTTAAAGATGAAGACTGCAGGTAAGATGCTGCTGCTAATGATGTTCCTTTTGTCTCCCTGCAGGTTCTGCTTCTCCGAGGTTCGAGGGAATAGCTGGACACGGTGAGCATCACGTTGCAAGCTGCAAAGTAACGCGAAGCATGTTGTCTTGCTCGGGTGTGGTTTAAATAGCCCCAAAAAAATAGTCCAGATAAAGTAGTCCCTAGGCTACCACACCCAAAACACTAGACCGCATAGCTTGGTTCTTCCAAGCTATGTGGATGCCTCCATGTTGGCTGACAATACAATGTAGTTCCCAAGCACATTAATTTTCATGGTGTAAGAGCCTGGCGCCATAGGCGCCAGGACTGGCCCCATGAGGGCTTTTGAAGAGGATGCCAGGCTCTAGAGGCCCGAATCCTGACTCCACCTGGCCAATGGGTATGCCAGAGGGGGTTTTGGGCGAGGGTCGTGACAACAAGTCTGTTTGCGATAGGATGATATAATGATGTTTTTATGTGGTTAATTGCTCTTTCCTTGAGAAACTGTTGAAATTCTAGAGAGGTGAACTGGGGCCCATTATCTGACACAATTTCCTTGGGGTCCCCTTCTCTGTTAAAAATTTCACTTAGGAAGTTCAGGATTTTTCCGGTGGTGACATTCTCTTCCACAACTCCCCACTCAACCCACTATGAGGTGTAGTCTACTAAAACCACAATGTATATTTTAACAGCCTCCAGATTTTCATATGGTCCCATGATGTTTATCTGCTAACTTGGACCACACTTTGTCAGGAATTTCCACAGGTTGTAGTGGTGTCTTTCTTACATTCTTGGTTTTGTCACTCGTAGCACATGAAACACAGTCCCTAATACTTTCTTCAACTTCTCTCCACAAACCCAGCCACCAGTATGTGCTTCTTACCCTTCTCTTGGTCAAATTTCTACCCAAATGTCCTTCATGGGCTAAGGCAATTATCTTACTCCTCAGTCTCACTGGAGGAATCACTCGGTCTCCCCTATATATGTGTTCTGCGTCTATCCAAATCTCATCCTTGATTTGAGCATAATCTCCAATGCTTTGGTCATATTCGTGCCAGTCATTTTTGATCGCATCTCTGATAAACTCCTGTTCCTGATCAACATCAGCTGTGTTCTTCCATTCCTCTTTCGTCACGCCTGGATTTACGGTGGCAATGATGTCCTCGCCTCCCAAATCACTCTCCATTTCAGCATTGGTCCTGGTACATTCCCCTGGCAATCTAGATAAACAATCAGCCCCAGAATTCAATTTACCCGGGGTGAAATAAATGCATATGTTGTACTGCATTATGTCCAGAATCCACCATCTGATTCTTGGTGAGATTAGGTGTGGCGACTTGGATTGCAACACATGTACAAGTGGCTTGTGGTCGGTCTTGAGGACGATGGGTAGTCCCCCCACTACATTTCTAAAATGTTCTAATATCCACTTTACTACCAAAGCTTCCCTCTCTATCGTTGAATATTTCAGTTTTGCATCTCTCAAGACTCTTGATGCCACCTAATCTGATTTTGCTGGCATCAACTGAAATTATAGTTTTGGCTTTACAATCAAACATTCCTAGTGTCGGGGCTCCATTAATCATTGTTTTTATTTGCTCAAATTCATATTTGCATTCATTTCACCATACGTATTTCATAGATTTCTTCAGAATTTCTCTTGTATTCTTAGTGTTATTGGTGTAATCATTCACAAATTTGGAATAATATTCCGTCATGCCCAAGAAACCTCTCAGTTGATCCTTGTTCTTAGGTTCGCTAATGCCCAAAATCGTATCCTTCAATTATTTTTTTGCACTGATTCCCTCAGCATCATTTGAATGACCTAAATATGACACTTAGTTGCACTTAATTTTATGCTTTTCGAGTTTCAAAGTGAGGCCACCTTTTTGGATTACTTGCAGCACACCCATTAATTTTGCATCATGTTTCTCTTCTGTGTTGGCTGATATTAAAATGTCATCCTGAAAGCAGTATACACCTTCAAGACCACCAAGTAGTAATGACATCAGTCTCTGAAACACCGCTGCGGCTGAGGCGAGGCCGAACGGCATTCTCTTAAACATAAATGCACCTAATGGAGTGACAAATGAGGTCAAATTATTAGACTCGCTTTCTAAGGCTATCTGATGGTAAGCCAAGGATAAATCCAGGGTGCTGAAAAAACTTAGCAGGTTTTATGGTTGTTAGTAATTCCCCTATATTAGGAAGCAGGTGTCTGTGTCCGCACACATTCTTATGGATCCATCTGGATGTTTAACTAATACTATAGGGGCCAACCATTCCGAGCTCTCAATAGGTTCAATTATATTTTGTTCACATACATGGGAGAGTTCCTTCTTGAGTGCTTCTTTTGTGCCAATGGGAACTCCCCTTACCTTGTGCGCAATAGGCTTTTCCCCTTTTTTTAGAATTATCTTGTGTTGGAACCCCTCTAAAAGTCCAATTTTGTCACTAAACACTTTGGGGAACTGCTTAGCCAATGTAGCTTTGATATCATTATTGTCTTTGAAAATACTCAGAATGGGAACCTCTTCTCCTGGATGTATCCTTACATGTAGGGCAGCTTGTTCTTCTCATCCAACCACCGACAAGCCATTTTTAGCTACATAAAGTCTGCAATATGTTTCTCTTCCGGGGAAACACAACTTCACCCATGTACAACCAATGATCTCAATTGGGGTTTTGCCATAACCCGTTGCTCTAACTCTTGTATATTGCAGTTTTTCCATGTCACCAGAAAGTACTTTAACAAAAGTCTCAACATCTACCATGGTATAAGGAGGCCCACTATCCACCATTATGGGTAAGGATATGCCATTTATTTCCATGTCAACCCATGGTCCACCTTTCTTTCCTACTGCAGTGACCGTAGGTATTTGCACGTGCTGCGCGTCTTCACTTATGATTGTCATCATGTTGTCAGGTCCATTATTCAGGTCCATTATACACCAAGATGGTTATATATGCAATATGGTGTCCGTGCAAAAAAATCTATATTGGCAAAACAGAAAGAAAAATTAAAATCAGAATAGGAGAACATAAAAGCTGTATTAGAAACAAAACCCTTAATGCACCTTTAGTTGAACATTGGTGTGAATTTAACCACAAAGTGGAAGAAATCAGCTGGACTGTACTTTTTAAACAAAGGTTAAGTATGGATATGAATAAAGATAAAAGAACACTTTTGAAAAAAGAACAACAGCTAATCTTCCTTACCAAAAGTATGCTTACTGGCCTGAATGAAAAAATCGATTTATTGACCTAGGACTGTAGAAATCTACAAATCTAAAGCCTCTTACTTCTCTATGACTGTTCCGCTGAAAGGTTTAACCCCGCCCATGTGGACTGTAGGGTTGTTTCGGGCTGCGGATGATTGGTTGCAATTTTAGCCGCCAGATCGTGTGGTGAACTTGGGCGTTAGGCTGCTAGTTAGAAGGATTGCGCCGACGCATGCGCACACGAGGAACGCTGTCATAAATAACCCGGATATGCCTTGAATCACTAGAGGCATAACCCGGAAATACTTACGCATCGATCGCTGAAGTATCGTAGGACACGGAAACACGGAGCCTAAAGGGCACCCCTCCACGGTAAGAAAAGCGAAGAACAAACAGATAGAATCTCCTAGCTACATATTCTTAGTCTATCTTGCATAGACGGGATCGTATGATGCAAAGATTTTTTAACTTAACGACTTAGATAAATCCTCCGCTATGGGGGGCCTTTCATCACAAACTAAATGATGGAACACTTGACAACTAGATTACTTAACCTGTGTTACCTCTACATCTACATGGATCGAGACAGTTCCAACTAACGTTTAGCCCTCTTTCAATTTTAGAAAGGAGCAAAGAGAGTATATACCCACAATTACAACACGGATGAACAGAGCATACGTAACCATGATGTAATTATTGGAACCGGACGGAATATTTAACATTGCGAACATCTAAGGCTCAATGTAACACTAGAACTAAAGTAAGTGTCATAGTTTTAAAAAAAACTTCTTTAGAAAAATGACGATTTCTCCACAATATAGAACGATGAAGCAGATATTATTTTCTTTTGCAATTTTAGAAACCAATATAACCTATGTTACTGAATAGAATATAGAGACTCCATTTCGTTACCAACTCGAAGCCAACAAAATAATCTGAAAAAGAATACACTCGAGGTGAGTGGTAGAAATTAATCCTTCCTCTATATCAGTTGTATAAAAGATTTAAGGCTATTAGCCTCACTCTCTTTTTTTACATAAACCATTTCAATTAACATCTTTCAAATGTCTCCAACCGCTAGTAAGAAGACAAAATAATACTCCTGAAATTACATTACATCGTTAAAGAGACTTTGATGTCTCATGAATGCCACATCAAGTGTCTGTGTGTTTTTTTTTGATTGCTAAACTGCCACTGAATATTGATAATTAATGTAGTTTATAGTAGCACGAATAGGTTACTAATACGCCTATTTCTTTTTCTGTTGCTTCCCGCTAGGTGGTTACTGCTTTGTCCAAATTGAATGGAAAACATGGGGAATAATAGTCCTACATAGTGAAGAGACCATCGAAACCTTATCAGATAATATTGATATAAGGATATTTGTAATATTTAACAATATAGTTTTATATTACATTACTGACAGAAATACATATGCTAAACTGGTTAATTTTCTTGTATTAGCCCCTGAAGAATTCCCTTACAATTACCATAGAAATAACAAAAACGGGAAGAAACATGTTGGGCATTATTTATGTTTTGAAAGGACGTGTGATAAATGCTGGGATATGAGAATGTATGAAACAAGTCTAAAAGAGATGTGTGAAACGATGTCTGAATGAACTTGAGAAACAATATAAACACACAAGTGTATCAAGCTCAAAAGAAATTTAGAATCTGTCTCTAAGAGCTTTTAGAACGAAGATCTTAACTTTTGCATCTGTTTCTCTGTCACATGAACTGTCTGTTTTAAATGTATGGGATAAACAATTTATTAATTAAATGCTTATACTGTTGATGTTCTTAAAATTTGAGTATTTTTGATGAAATAAAAATATGTATATTTTTCTACGAATTAGTGTGCATTAGTCTATGAATTTCATATATAAAATAACTTGAGGATGTTAACCAAACACTTAACTAAGCAACCAGATAACTAGCGTTAAGCAACCGTAGGCACCAGCTTTATTGTCTAAAAATTTGAAAGGGTGATCCCCTTAATGTGAAGGGTATGCTGGTGACACATACCCCTTGATCTCTTCTTTGTTTATAATAACCATTATTCTCTTCGACTACATTTACTGTACCTCTTGGCGGTCTATTGGGTTGGTATCTGTTAAACCTTCCACAGACGTTCTTGCACACCTTAGCAAAATGACCCATGTGGCCACACATGTAGCATTCCACAGCTGCAGCAGGGCATTCTTTCTCGGTATCATTGTGTTTATACCATCCACATTTTTGACATTGGTTCTGGGTCAAACTTCTATATCCATTGTCTCTACCTCTTTTTGAGTTAGCTCTAGAATTATTAACTGAAATTCTCCTTAGCATTGCTACCAGAGACTCCTCAGAGTCTCCTCTTGCTTCTTCCTGGACGATCTTGATTTCTTTATCTTCAGTTTTGGTGAACCTCTCTCTCATACATTGATCGCCCAATTCCATAGATTTGGCGACTTCTACAGCCTGACCTAATGATGGCTCTTTCATTTGCCACAATCTCTGCTGAATGCGAGAATCTGCCACATTCAACTCCAATTGGTCCCTCAAATATTCTTCATTAACTCCAGTAAACTTGCACGCGGACATGAGACATCTCAGGGCCGCAATATATGCATCTATCGATTCTCCTTTCTTCTCGAAAAAAACTTGTATCTCTCCAGTACAGTGTTGGTCTTGTTCCCAAAGTCTTGTTCCCAAAGTGCTTCGCTAACTTCCCTAATGCGCTTTCAAATTTGCGATTATTATCACCAGCACCACTCTCAGTCTCATCTAAATCAGGAAGCGCTCTGAAAATTCTCAATGCCTCTGCCCCAATGCAGTTCAGTAGGGTGGCTTCCTTAAGGTCATCATTATATTTACTGCCTCCTACAGCCCTTAGGTATACTTAGAAACCGCCCACCCACTGTTCCCATGGGCTGGTGGGGTTGCCAGGCAATGGACGGAAAGGAATCAGAGCTGTGACGTGCTGCATCTCAACTACAGGTGGTTAATTCACAAGAAGTTTTGATTTGGTTGTCTTTGGAGGGCAGTTCTGTGAACTAAGACGTATGGTGACTTCACTCAAACATGCACTCTGATTTGCTCTCTTTTATGGCTGGATCCAACGAAGAGAAAAAAAAATGTGGCGCTGATGCTTAACTAGGGAATGGAATGTCAATCATGGCAGTTCTTCGCTGTGTACTCCTGTGCAACCTTAGATAGCTAATATAATCAAATTACATGTTCCACCAAGGTCATTGTATCAAAATTGGCATATTTTAATTTTATATCTCTCACAAAATTATTCTATAAAGCATAAAAAACAAATAAATGCGCTCATTATTGACAAATTAACACAAGAAAGTGAGCTCAAATTAACACTTTTGGCTGTTGCTTTCACAGATGCAGTTGTAGTTCATATGCATTGAATGGTTATGTGATGTTAGTAACAGTGAATGTGTCCACATCAAATTTACAAAAAGACGTGGTATAACAATGTCTACACTCTAGTGTGTTTATGGGGCAAATAACAGCACTGTTGCAGTCTAGATCTCATCAGTGGTGTTCCAGGACCCGTCTTCAGGACGCAGCTGGTTTAGGGTAAGGTCGATTACACTGTCTGCATGACGCCTATGTATCAGTGTTATGACCTGGGGACAAATAAAATTAGGGCGAGTATGAGACATTTTCGTAAAAGTGACCAAAGTGGTGGTAACATACGTGTTGTTAATAGCAGAGTAGGGATCCTACTAACCTTGTATCAATTTCTTTTAGGGTAGAGGGTGAGGTGATTGCACTTGTCAATCAAACCCGACAGCAGATTTAGCCATCTGGGATACTCTGTGCTATAAACAAATATATATTGGGAGTCATTCATTCTACATCGGCAAATGCCTTGTTATCATTTTCATATTTATTAAATGAAGCGTAGATTTCTACCGTCTTTTGTTGAAATGAGCTGTGCCAAGGCCTCTAAAATCACATGTAGATGAAGGATTGTTTCCAAAGTAGCGACCCTAGGACTACCTGTCCTATAATGCACTACACTATCTATTGGAAACAAAGTGAGAGAATGTCTTCGTACCAGAACTCCCATTATAGCCAGCATTTTCTGTGTACCCTAGCTATCTAGATATTCAAGGCGTGTAACACTTACTTTGAAACTCGTGTGCTGGATAAAAACGAAAGGCAGCCACAGGACTTCACGTGTCAAATACGCATGCAGACGTTTCACTTGGAATATTCACCCTGTGTTTCTTTAAGGAGAATATGCCAGTTAGCAAGTAGCGCTGTTCCAATTAGTACGTCTAATGCATTTAGGACACAAAGATACAAGATTAATGGCTTACCTCCACAAGCCGTGGTGGAATCTCTTGTATACAAACGATATGTTCGGCATGAGCAGCGGGCTACAGCCGTACTGCCGTCATGTCCTCTCTGCTTGTCGGCTAACAGACTGTGATGACTGGACTACTGCTGAAGCGCGTGGCACCTTGCTATCATAGAGCAGACACGCCATCTTCGATTGGTGTGCTGTACATTGACAAATGGCCAGATATATATATTTTCTTGTGCCAATGTTTTGGAATATCATACTTATTAATCCAGCTATTTTTACTCCCTGTATTGTTTATAGCTCGCAACATTTACTGCAATTCTGCAACATTACGTGCTGCGGAAACCCAGCTGTATCTAGGGAGTCGTGAATGCAATGGAAGGGTCTGACTAAGGATGTAAGATGTGCTTACAAGGTCCATTTGCATTATACATATAATGTATATTATAGATAGATACAGATCCCTATAATGCGTCTGCCGTTTAACAGTCTGTAAAGCATTCATAAGATGCACTTGATTAAGCGGAGCTCCAGACTGGGGAAAGTGGCTTTAAACCATTTGCTCTACTCACTGTAGCTATGAGCAGGGCATGGAGCCTTTCTCTGTCGCTTGATATCGCTTGTATAAGGCCTGAATCCGCCCCTCTTCCAGTCGCAGTGTTGCTCAAAGGACTCCTTCATTGTCGTCGTTAATGAGCCTTCGAAAGCGGTTATAACAGTAAGCGGAACTCCGGGGGCTTCTCTTGACTGAAATACCTCGTCGCCAATTGTTGTAAAGATTACACACACACACATCAATCTGCTGGGACGCAGGTTTATTTGTAGAGCCCCCGGAGTGATGCATCCAGGGTGAACAAGAAGACACAAGGGCCCTGGAATCGTAGCATTCCAGAACCATTACAGCATTGAGTTCCACACACTATGCGGTGTCACCATGCAGCGTGTGGAACCAACCATTACATAACAATAGCCCAATGGGTACCACCATGCTTTTTGAGGGTCTTAAACCTCTTAAGGTACTGGGAAGGAGTCTTCCCAAATCTAGCAATTAAAGCTAGCTTCACACACTCATGATCTCTCCTATCCTCCTCCCCCAACTCCATTACAACATCCTAAGCAACTGGGGGTAGCCTAGAAAAGAGCCAGGGAAGCAACTGATTCCCTGTGAGACCTTGAATCCCATGGTTATATTCAAACATTGCCAACCAATCCAAAACATCAAGCTTAACGTCACACATACCCATAATTTCTTTAGGCATACAGGGTCTCTTAGGACTGGAAGACCTAGAGGAATCTGGGAGAGAAGCATTTTCAAGAGACAATCTTTTCATTTCTAGTTCATGATTCAACTCCATTTCTCTGAGCTTAAGTTTGTGGTGCGTTTGTTCAGTTTGAGCATTTAAACGTTTAAATTCCAGTTCAAGCCTCATCTTTTCTAGAGCAATGAATTCAGGACTGAGTGTAGGACCTGATGGGGTCCCAGTGGATAAAGGTTGAGGTTGCTGAGCAGACAAAGGAGCAGTGAGGCCTACATTAGGAGACACATGTACTTCCTCTAACTCACCAGAAATAGATACACTGTCATACTCATGATTTTCCACATTTGCTGGAGGGCTAGGCATGTCAGACCCAGTCCCCAGACTTTGGTTCTTTAACAACTTTTCAACTAATTCAGACTGTTTTGCCTTTGGCAGAGAGATTCCTTTCTCTACACAGATATTTTTAATAAT
The DNA here is from genome assembly GCF_040938575.1 of Ambystoma mexicanum. Classification (NCBI taxonomy): domain Eukaryota; kingdom Metazoa; phylum Chordata; class Amphibia; order Caudata; family Ambystomatidae; genus Ambystoma; species Ambystoma mexicanum. The sequence continues at coordinate 478,931,905 of NC_090932.1, read as the reverse complement.
CCACAGTGTAACTCAGGAGGGTCTCCTGAAAGTAGCTTTCCATATCAGACATGATTAATGGTGCTTTTTAGTGATGTTAGCCTTGTGGCTAGTTGATCCAAGGTAATAGCAACACTCTAAGTGTAATTACTATACATGATCCTCACCGCTATACAATAGTGTTAGGCAGAATTATATGCAGTACCCTTTGGAAACACTACACACAATTAGGACTACAAGTGGCAGCACATGTTCACCTTTGGTACAAGCCTGTACTACACAGTAAAGTGGTAGCAATGGCTGAGCAGCCAGACTTAACTCAAGAGCAAGTGAGCAGTATCAAATAGTTACATAAAGGACAGCAGTTACTATGATTCAAACAAACACTGACTCAAGGTTTCCAAGTAAAATAATATATATTTATTTACTTTTCAGTTGTATAACATTTCACTAAAGTGAAGCGGTTCAAAAACCACACTCTTAGAATTATATGCAGTACCCTTAGGGAGCACTACACACAATTAGGACTACACGTGGCAGCACAGATTCACCTTTGGTACAAGCCTGTACTACACAGTAAAGTGGTAGTAATGGCTGAGCAGCCAGACTTAACTCAAGAGCAAGTGAGCAGTATCAAATAGTTACATAAAGGACAGCAGTTACTATGATTCAAACAAACACTGACTCAAGGTTTCCAAGTAAAATAATATATATTTATTTACTTTTCAGTTGTATAACATTTCACTAAAGTGAAGCGGTTCAAAAACCACACTCTTAGAATTATATGCAGTACCCTTAGGGAACACTACACACAATTAGGACTACACGTGGCAGCACAGATTCACCTTTGGTACAAGCCTGTACTACACAGTAAAGTGGTAGTAATGGCTGAGCAGCCAGACTTATCTCAAGAGCAAGGGAGCAGTATCATATAGTTAGGCAAAGGACAGCAGTTACTATGATTCAAACAAACACTGACTCAAGGTTTCCAAGTAAAGGAAAATACATTTATTTACTTTTCAGTTGTATAGCATTTCACTGAAGTGAAGCAGTTCAAAAATCACACTCTTAATACACCACACCACTCCCAATAGTTGACAGACAAGTTAAGCTCACAAAATGAAGTGGGAGCAAAATGGCACTTAATTAAAAAGGGAGGGAAAGACAAAGTTAGGCAGAAAGAAGCAGTACCAACAGGTAAGTAGTCAGGGCAATCTAGAAATAGATACTACAGTGATGGGATCAAGTAAAATAGGCTTTGGCCAAAGTCAATAGGACAAAAGTCTTTTGCTCAAGATCACACAGTTGAGGGTAGTTCGCGGTTAAGTCTTTGCCAAGAGTTCAGAATGAAGTTGATCGGCAGAAAATTTAGATTAAAGAGAAGAGAAGGACAAGTCCTCAGATTGGCGAAAGGTTTCACACCCTTCCACCGCGGCTGGACGAAACGAACAACCAGATGTTCAACAGTACCTTAAATGGAGAAGACGTTCGTGGTAGTCCCAGCAGGCTCACGGTTCCTGAAGCGACTGTCGTTCTGACACGAAGTAGGAAGACTGGAGGGTCCTGCACTACCCAGGGAAGAAACCACAGCAGAGTAAGGCAACAAATAAAAGGTGCGCTCCTTAAAACCCAAGCAGGGTCCGACCTTCCTGGCAATCCGGCCCACTGTAGCTCTGTACAGCGAATTCGACCTTCGAAGAAGAGGGGGTCCTGGCTTGGAGTTTGGGTAAACTGGTTGGTCCCACCAGCTCAAGGGAAGAAGATTCTTGGAAGATCCTCTCTGTCATTGGAGTTTGAAGATTTGGACCTGCAGCAGGGCTTCACTGGGCGGTTCAGTTGTTGCAGGGGTCCTCTTTTTATGCAGTTTTCCCCCATTCACACAGCCTGGCTGTCAATCACACAGCAGGGTGGCTGTCCTGGCGCGGACAGTTACCCAACCAATCAAACAGAAGTGCGATTTGGGTTACCAAGGGAACACATGGCAGAGGTCCTAAAACCCCTCCCTCACATCCTGCCTACCCAGACTTTCAGGTGCCTAAAGAAGGGCTTCTGTGCAGAAGCCCGCAAAAAGACGGTGAACAAAGGAAACCAAACCTGGTTTGGCGCGTAGAGACGAACATGAGAAAGACTTTTCCAAAAAGAAATGGTGACTAAATCCAGCCAGAGAAATATTAAAAACAATATGGTCTAGCGGATTTGAGTTTGAGGCTACCAAGATAGCCTAAAACAATACCAGGGTTAGTTAAGATAACTGCGGTAGAAAATATAGGGTAGTTACCACTGCCACCAGCCAAGTCTTAATGGAAAGGGAGCAAAACAATGCTCCAAGAGAAACAGACAAAAAGGGCTAAGTAGTAACCCTTTCAAGTACTCCATGTAAGATGTTTTGTACTCGGTCTGTGGTTTTAAAAGAGACTAGTAAAGTTAATGGCAACTTTGCATGTTCTGGGGGACAGTAGTCAGCCCCAGAAAATGGAGTCTGAGTTGGGAAGTCTAAAAGACAGCCCTGTGTCACTGCACTGAAGGTGCTGTGTAACACACAGTAAAAAAGATGATGCCTGTGGAGTAGGTGAGGATCCACAGTCTGTGAACACAAAAATGTTAAACACATACAGCAAAACACATGTACGAGTGGGAAAAAGGGCTCTCACTCTTACCAGGTGAAAAAAATAAATCCTAGAAATCCAGCAAAGCTGCTGAGGGACTCATTAGGTAGGGGAAATTAGCCATATATGAGAATTCTCCCTAACAGCCTATGTATTACATTTCCCGATGACAATACTGTAACTTCTCTTTGTCAACCTTATATCCTTTGTCAGCAAGTGTAATCATCAGCTGAACAGAATTGTGTCTGCACTCTTCCTCTGAAGTGCTGCATAGTGAAATGTCATCTACGTATTGCAACACAACACTTTCTAATTCGATATTGCTCAAGTCCATCTGAAGGACTCTATTGAAAATCGATGGAGACTCACAATGCCCTTGAGGTAATCTTGTGCATTTTAACTTAGTCTGTCTGAATGTGAATGACGTCAGAATCTGCAAGTCTTTATGCAATGGGATTGAGAAAACACATTTTTTAAATCAAATCACAAGGAAATATCGTGCTCCAACAGGTATATTACACAAGATTGTAGCCAAATTAGGAACTAGAGGAAACTCGGCCTCTGCAATCTGGTTTATCGGCGGGAATAATGAATTAGTCTCCATGACCCCCCCATAGATTTTTTTTTCATAGGATACACCGCAGTATTAAATGGTGACTCTGACGTCACTAAGATACCCTGATCCATCATGGTGGAAATCCTCTTGAAAATACCTTCATCTGCCCCTCGAGTCATGGGATACTGTTATGCTTGAGGTAGAATTGCTCCTGGTTTTTATTTAATCTTCACTTCTCCAACCCCCTTCAACAGGTCTACGTCATAGGGGCCTGTAGTCCATAATGAAGTTGGCACTTTTGCCATATCTTCGTCAAAATACTCAGGACGTTTTGTGCTAACATCATTTTCTGAGGAACCTCTCATTTGATTGCTCTCACCCACTATGTAATACTCATGTCAAATATCACATAGTTATCAGATGGATGATCTCCAAATCGATTGTCATCAGTGACGTCAGTTAATCTGTAATCTTCTCCGAAGGCAATTACTGCACACCATCGTCTGCCCTTATCATCATTTCCATCAAGCAAAGCCATTTCACCTTGTACTATGGCTGCCTGTAGTTCTAAGGGAAAAGCTTGTCCCTCTTCTTCATGCATAGGTATTTTTGGTCTAAACAAACATTTTTCAGCTATCCTCATAGTTCTACCTACTAGACCTGGTAACCATGTCAACAGAATGTGTACTTCATAATGGAACACCTCTGGTTCTAATGCCATAATACATTTGTTCCTGTTTAAATAATCGATTCATGGTGTTGAACACACTACGGTATGTTCAAATAGGTACACAAAAGTCCCTATTCAGAAAATTACATCTTACTTCACCAACAGGGAGGTACATTTATATAATAAAGTAAAGAGTAAGCTGATTCTTTTTCTCCACTCACACCCTCCCACCTCGATTAGGAACCTCTGTTGGATCTTCCGGCACTACAAGTCCTGAGAAAATGGACTGCGTGCTTCAATTAACTTACAAAAATGATATTTATTCAAAGTATTTCAACCAATATTAAAGCATAAAAACAACCCTCACATAACACAGTGCAACTTCTAACAATAGAAAAAACAATTTCTGAAGCATCAAACACAATTCATACAAATACACAGGGCACAAAAGATATCACATAACAAAACACAACAATCTCAATGTGTCGTTAAAATATTGATCACAACATGTTTCTGTTCTTCACAACCCATCTATGGCGAACATTCTTCAGGGGATAATTTAAAACATCCAAAAATCTCCTCAACACTGTGTTGACTGGGTTGTTTCTGGCACCCTCAATGGAAAAAACACTGGGGCCTGTGGAAGAGAGACAGATGAAACTATTGAACTAAGGTGGGATGGAGTACTACAAAATGTAAAGGGGAGGCAGCCAAATAATTGTGCCAACCTCTGTAAGTCCCAAAGAATGGACCATTGCGATTTACCTTCAGATGGTGAACCTTCTATGAGCGTCTGAAAGTGACAAATTGCTGGTCTCTCGCCAATGGGAAACCAATGAATCAATGGGCGTCACAGTCCGCCAAGGTATCACAACACCTAAGAGAGACAAACCACAAACAGAGACCACATGCTCTGTTTCAGACCAGAAATAACATATCAATGGGATCAACATGATGAAACCAGAAGTTTAATCAGAATTACCTCCACAGATGTACGGAAGGTGTGTTACAAAAGAAAATGCACCAAATGGATCAGATCCAAATGACTCTATTGCCAACCACAGTATCAATCTGTAAAACAAGTGTAGTCATCAGCGACCTGCAATGCCCTCCAATGCATGACTGTCCACCTTATACCCCCAAAATTGTCGGGTGATGTGCATCTGTGTTCAAGACACGACTAACATGTAAATACACGGGCGCCCATGGTGACAACACATGCAGATATATATGCCCATATATTGCTCAGATAGAAACACGCACAGCCAACGTTGCAGGTTCTATAAAAAAAACAACAACAAGGTCATGTGCGGACAAAGGCACTGAGTGTCTGTACGGAGTAAAGTGCCCGTTATCCACAACCAAGTGAGACACCAATAAGAGACCCTGGCAAAGACTAAATAGCCTGGCATGACAATCACTATCACTGTGGGACCTCAGTACAAATACACGCCCACACAACCTAACATGCGCATGAAGTCAGCACAAATAACGTGTACCGACAGGCTTACCTGTAGTGCAGGCCCGCTCCGCCAAAAATTCAAAATCTAGACGGCGGTAGAAAGCCGTTAACCATACACCCGCGAGTGCATGCAGACGGGGAACGCTGTCCGCATAACTATATCCCAAGGAAGGATGTAAACACTGAAGAAGGACTAATCTCCTCAAAGGACCTACGGGACACCAAAAAAGAGGGGCCATCTTAGCACGGACCAGCTATCAATACACACGCCAGACATACGAACGGTGTTGAGGGAATTCATGGACACACAGATTAATGCTAGACAGTTATTAACAATTGAATGTACAAATTGTCAAAAATATATGCATAAAATGAAACGCAGCATGTATTTGAACAAATTTACAAAGGCATAGTATTGTGAAACAAACACAGAGTTGTGCAAAAAATTCAATTGTACAAACCATTATTAATAGGAGTTGACAAAAAATCTTTTTCAATACCATGCATGCTGTAACACTTCGTATTCTGAATGACTACCCCCCCCCCCAGTGGCTCACAATACTAAGTAGTGTGTGGATAGACATACCCATAGGGTTTCAATGTTGAACCATTCACACTCAATTTGTTGAGGCTGAATATATAAAAAATATATAATCACCCAGTAATTGTATTCATGTTTGACTGACCAAATGCCAATCAATGCTTTCATTGAGCCCCAACACATGACTTTGTAATTTGAAGATACATTTCTGCTCTAAATTCATTTATTTTTGATCCGTCTCAACTTTGTTGTGACCGTGCACCTTTTTCAGAATAAGCCACGTGAAATCATTTTGGCCATGTTTCATTTCCACAAAATGTTTGACTAGGGGGGCCGCAATCACTTGATTTCTAATGCAGCTCCGATGTTCCACCATTCGAACTTTACATTGCCTATTGGTCTTACCCACATAATGTAGGCCACACAGGCATGTGATCAGATACACAACATTGGATGTATTACAATTGGTTATTTCAGAAAAAACCCATATGACATTTGGCAAAATTTGTATGGATCTGATTTCTTTCGTTTGGGCACACATGCTACATTTGCCACAGGGAAAATGTCCTTTTACTTCTGGCAGACCCCACAATCTTGTTTGTCTGACAGATGGTGTATGCATTGCTGTCACATAATTTCTGAACAACATGGTCCGTAGGCTTTGACTTTTCTTGAAAGCCACCAGAGGTGGCAACACGTCTTTACCTCGGTAAACTTTCTTCCATGTTTTCATAATAATAGACCGGGACCACATGCATCCCCTCTCTCTTCCTCACGTAGGGTGTCTCTGTCTTCGTCTGACATTTCTTGTGCCCAAAAGGTGCAACTTATCTCCTCCTCGTCTCTGTTCAGAGTCAGTCTGTCGAAGGTGACTCCTTCTGCCTTGTACTGCATGAGGCTCCCTCTGTGTTGTACAAATGAGTGCTCTCGAGTTGATCATTTTTTTTCCTTCCCCTTTGATTTTTTCTGGGCTTTCATTTCATGATATGCTTTATCAATCGCTTCCCCAATGCTCCTGGAGTCAAACTCGTCCTCTAGATTTACTCTAGACAGGCCTGGTAATGATTCGTATTCTGGGAAGAATTCCTCTATGTCCTCCCATGCTACTTCTGGTTCAGGATCCCTTATCTCTTTTTCCGGGCGATCGAGATTGCATGCTCTATGCCTTCTTTTATGTTCTATCGCATCGTCAAATTTTCTTTGCTTCCTTGCTTCCTCTCTTTTCTTCCTATCCCTTCTCTAGTTTGCCGTGCGTATCTCCTCATCCTTTCGTCTTTGTATTCTCTTGTCCCTTAACTTCTGTTCCTCCTCTTCTATTGTTTTTTGTTCTAACATTTCATGCTCACCATTTTTTCCTTGTCTATTATCACATTTTCTTTGCTCTTCTGCTCTCTCTTATTTTCTCAATTACTCCTCTTGATATAATTGCTCTCGTCTTTGTCTATCTTTCCTTTTTGCTCCTTCGTCTTTCAATCATTCCTCTATTTCTTTATCTTTTTTATCTTGCTCGTCTTGATCTTCCCTTTGCCTCACATCCTTGATGCCTTTACGATAGAGTTTAAGCAAAATTAGTTCTGGAAGAGTGCTATCTGAACAGCTTTGTCTCTTTCTCCCTTTCATCTCTTTATTTCTCTTCCTATATCTAGAGATGTACTTGCTCGATCACTTCTCTCCTTATTGCGTCTCTCCTTGTCCCTCGGGACCTTAGAGATTACATCTCTCTCAGTATTTACCTCTGGAGCTTCATCACTACTTTGCATAGGCGATTCATATGTCGGGTTGCTATACCCTGCTGCTGACTTGAGGTCCCTCAATGGGTATAACCCTTCGTCTTTCTTATTCTCGTCTTCTATTTCAGCCGGGGCGCGGGGATCAGAGGGCTCCTCACTCTTCTCTTTGCATACATTAAGCATCCAATCTACAGGAGGCGGTTCATCTCGCTCCTCTTGTTACATCTTCCGAAGCTCTAAGCTAGCTAGTCACTTGTCTAGTTTTTTTCCCGTGTATGCTGCATGCTAATATGTCATCATATGCTGCAGGACTGCCTTTGATAATGACCCTCCTTGTGGCCAAGGCATAAACATTTTGTTTACAGTTCTTTTAACTCATTCCGCACTGTACTGTCTAAACTTGGGTGCGTATTTCGGCAACTGCTTGCAGAGATGCATAAGTGGGGTAATATCCTCCATTCTCAACTCGTCTACTCTTAATCTGTTTGACACTCGCTTGTTTTAATCACAGAAAAATAACACAAAATGAGCAGGCTCCAATCCATTTGAATCAGAATTTTTACTTTAATCTTGCTAAAAAACAACCAACAAGTTCAATTTAAAAACAATCAATTGTTTTTTTCAGTTTATGACGTCATAATTTTCAAAAATCACAAAAAACAAACAGACAAATTGGACCAGTTACATATATCTTCTACGATCTTCTCTTTAAGACTTGTCTTGCCGTCTAAAATACTCCATACGGAGTGTAAATTAACCTCTTTAGATTCACCTTTAATCGAATCCATTTTCTATGCCATCTGCTACGGGACTCTAGGTTCAAATTGCTTATGATACGTTTAAGACGTAGGCCAGGATGTATTCTCTTATCGTGGCCTCTCTCACGATACTTTATTGCTTAGCCATACTCAAGTCAATGGGCCTCATATGACCCTGCCTGTCCCGAAACAACAGTGGCGGTAAACCTGCCACCACCATTGTTTCTGGACCGGCAGATTAAGAGTTCTGCAGGCAGGTGGTGTCACTCCCACCAGGTCTGACCTGGCGGGAGTAACGACACCCACCTGAAGACGGAAATGGAAACAACAGCACCATTATTTACGGTGCCAGTGTTTCCATGGGAATGGGGATTCATGGAATTCCGCCTCCGGAATTACTGGATCACCGGGTTGTAATGCCCCAGTGATTCTGGCAATCACAGAGGCAGTAATTCACTACGAGTCCGGCGGCAGCCTGCCGGTTTTTCCGGCACGACTACCTCCGGACTCGTAATGAGGCCCAATATCATATTCCCCATTTATATAACATTCTTCACTCATCACCCATACGTTTTGCCAACTCACTCAGTTTTTACTCACCACTCGCATTTTTGTATTCTGACCCTCGGAATCATATGCCTCTTTTACCGCCTCTTCAACCTTCCGTTCGATCAGCTTCTCATAGACGTGGGAGGGGAGTCTGTCTAAAATCAAGGGACCCTTCACATCGCGCTTGCAATCTTTTTCAAATTACACTAACCACTACCTACAGGGAGCTTCATGTCCTTTCAGCCAAATGACAAAGGTCGTCCGATATTTCCGAGACGCTAAAGTTTATGTATATCGATGGCTCTGAACCATCCTCTCCGCTACCAAGTGAACTGGATAGCCCAGCCCTTTAAGATGCGTAGCAATTACCCTGGAGATGGACGGGGATGCAGATTTATATTCATACATCGATAATCAAAACAACTCAGGTAGTTGGCAAAATGAAGACTGTTTTAACATCAGTTATCTAAATCAGGGAGCATAACAAACCTCACCGAAATCGCTCAATCCTCTTACTCAAACATTCTTAGTAGAAACTGAGATTTCATTCAAGAAACCTGTCATCATTGACATTAACCTACATATCTACTAACGTCATCCTACTTGGCAAACTACAAAAACCTATGAGTATGGGTGATTGGCTCTGAGTGAACATCTAACTACATGATCCATACTAATCTAAGAAAGTGTGAATATGTTATTGGTTACTTAACATCAGGTGGGGCAACTAAGCCCTCCCCTAAAAATGACCACTCAGATGTCACTAAATACACAATGTCTCATTGATTTACACAGCTATAGGACCCCTAATTACACAGTCCTCTACAATTGGTTGGCACTCTAACCTCTGTCAGTACTTTTCCATCTACGTCTAGCAGCATGCAGGCTGGTCATCCAGGTGCTGGTGATCTCGCCTTAATCATTACTTCCCACCAATTAGCATATCAATCCATAATCACCTCGGTGGTCTACTGTCAATTAGGCTTTGAAGCTGGGCCTTGAGAGTGTTCTTATCTCTGAGAAATTCAGGGAGTGAAAGCATGCGCTCTGCCCTCGTGCGTAGGTGTGGCCATCTCGTCCGTCCAACTTCATGCTTCCATGTGACTAGAGACCATAAAATCGAGCCTTTAGTGAATGTAATATTATTTTTAATAGATCCCTGACGTCTTACTTATTATGTTCATGCCTTCTGAACAGGAGTTGTGTTCTTTCACACGATTTTGTATCTAATGCCAGCCTACTCCACTTTGATAAGACCTTGGCTTCTTTGACTCACCCAGCCTCGTCTGCTGAGATTCACTTTGTAATTCATTTTACTTTTTAACTGCAACACACTAGAAATGAGTCGTTCTTGCTACTGTCCAGCACTGCTATAATACGTAGTGGAAACATCCTTCCTTTACTTGTCCATATGTATACATATATATTAGCGCTTGCCACAATCTAGTCACTATAAACTAGCCTCAAGATTACTTTGTCTGCTTGCATTTCTTTTGCATCTGTACACATGTAAAATGACTTAATGTCTTCATCTGTTTCTGTGGCATAAGCTTCTTCATTTTGATCCCAAGATGTCACTTATCCTTGATCCTTTCTTGATGCCTTATAGAATATCTGCATTCTCTAGTCGCTGCATCTCTTCAAGGAGCTTCAGTTAAGCTCTGTGTGACATTTACTTGGCAATGGTTGGTGACTTCAACATTCGTCTTGACCCTTCATTTGCTCTGCTTCTTCAGGAATCTCATTTATACAACCATCATACCTCCTTGTGTGCAGATATGGTTTCCTCAATGGGAATCGTGCCTCTAAGATTCCCTTTGGCATTTGTTGTTTCAACTACGCAGTGTATGTCACATGCTTTCCAAAATACAGGTATTAGGGATGGAATGGTTGAGGTGGGGGTACTTGGCTCCTCCTCTACACTACCTACTCACCTGAATGTCGCACCTTGCCTACTCTGTGACATTACTACAGGCCGTACCTGGCCCATTGTGATAATACCTTAAACTGCATCTGGCCATTGTGTGATATTACCTTACACTTCATCTGGTCCATTGTGTGATATAACCTTACACTTCATCTGGTCCATTGTGTGATATTTGTATACGCTGCATCTGGCCCATTGTGTGATATTACCTTATACTGCAACTGGCCCATTGTGATATTACCTTATACTGCATCTGGCCCATTGTGTGATATTACCTTAGTCCATTGTGTGACATTACCTTATACTGCATCTCGTCCATTGTGTGACATTACCTTATACTGCATCTCACCCATTGTGTGATATTACCTTATACCGCATCTGGTCCATTGTGTGAAATTTCTATATGCTGCATCTGGCCCATTGCATGATATTACCTTATACTGTGGTCCATTGTGTGATATTTCTATATGCTGCATCTGGCTCATTGCCTGATAATACCTTATGCTGCATCTGGCCTATTAACATTGATTGTTGCTTTTGCCCTACTTTGAGATATCTTTGAATACTGCACTCGGCCCATCTACTCTAACTTGGAATGCCGCACAAACACCAGAGTTGTTCCTGTGAACTAGGCAAACTGCCCTTGTCCAAAGTCTAACTTACAGTTTGCACACCTACTCCAATTAACTAGTATCTTAGCATCCCCTCCTCTATCTTCTACACGCTGGTTCTCCTGCGTCTTGCTGATAGCTAACTACCCCCCTAGACCTGTGGGCTGTCATTCTCACCATAGCCACACTATTACCCCTCTTCAACGCCACTGCACCCATGAAATTCCCACCTCCGTCCATTCTTAGCCAAGAACAAACACAGACTACTACAGACTCAGAAAGCAGTAATTAGCCCCTCATTCCGAGTCAATGGCTAATGTGCTATACCACAAGGCCCACCCACAACATGCCATGTTCCACCATGTGCAGAAACGTGAGACTTGGCTCCCGAAGGTACATTATGAACACCCTACGCTACAAGACTCCCTTGATTAAACGCATACCATTCAACACCAACATTAACAGACCAGTATAGGTATCTAATCCCACCACCCTACCATCCCTGTCGCCTGCCGAGGCTCATCATATCAAAGGAGCCCTCATCAACGCAAGGTCCTTGACTGCATATGCACTGGATATAGCAGATCTCATCTTAGTGAATCATCTGGACTTTTTAGCATTCACTGAAACGTGGCGACATCCAGCAGCTGGACCCTCCCTCATGCTAGCAGTTCCCGAACATTCAATCATCAGGGCTGACAGAACTACTAGTAGAGGTGGTGGTGTCAGGATTATCTCTTAAAACACACTGGGCATAAGAATATTTGATAGTCATCCAACCCATCTAGAGAACTCTCCGTGAATCTTCCCATTTCTGCCGCACAAACACTTCTCATTCACATTTTGTACCGACCCACGGGCCCTACGTCCCCCTTAAAGGAATACATCACCCACCTCCTCACCCAGAACACCAAACTTAGTTCCCAAATCATGATTGTGGGTGATTTGAATTTAGGTCTACATGACCAACAAGATGCTCTCTTAGAACTAGCTTTCTCACAGCGTATCTCCGATCGAACTCACTGCAAGGACAGAATCCTGGAGTGGGTTGCAGATCTAAACTGCAACACTAAAATTATCTCAAATTAACCACGCGCCTGGTCAGGCCATAATGTCATTTCCTTTAAGATCCAAGACCCAGGCCAACCACCACATAATGACCACCAAGCTCCCCCTGCCTTAACAAGAAACAACCGCCTAATCACTTTGGAGAGTTTACTCCAGCTACATCAACTTATAACCAACCCTCAGAAGAACTTAGACTCAGATCCAACCAATCTGGTTGATCTATACAATCAGAACCTACTCCTAGCCCTTGACCACTAGCTCTGCATAAACTGAGAAAAGCTAAGCCTATAGCCCACCTTAACAAATGGTTCACATTTGAGCAAAAAGCCTTACATAAAATGAAAAGATGCTGAGAAGCCACTTGGAAATAAAAAACCTTCAGCCCAGAGTAAGGAAACTTCACAGCTGCTTCCAATGCCTATAAAGTCGCTATCCTGAAAGCTAAAAGCGATACCTACAACAATAGAATTCACAATGCCAAATCCAGCTCTAAAGAGCTTTTCTCCATTCTCTGCCAGACTCATGTAATAAAAACGTCCTCTGGTGTACTAAAATCCAAAAGGCTCTCTCAGACAAAATCTCCACATTGCAAGACAAAATTGAAGTTAACAAATTCAGCCTTGCATCTATTGCCAAACCAAGGGAACCACTTGCTCCACCTTTTATAGGCAGCATCGCCCACCCTTCGACCGCCAATATGTGCACTCCATTTGAATTCACCCCAGTCACACTGAAAGAGGTCGAAGCTATCATCACAAGCCTTAAGCCTTCCAGATGTCAATGCGACATCTGCCCTGCCACTATCATAAAAGAAGGGGCAAAGGATCTCTCTCCTTTTATCACCTCATTCATTAACTCCTATTTTGCTTCGTGCACTGTCCCCAAAATTCTTAAAGATGCTTGGGTCATGCCTCTCATTAAAAAACCTAACCTTGACCCTAGCATTCCTAATAATTATAGACCTATCCCCACTGTGCACTTCCTCCTGAAAATATTAGATAAAGCAGCCTACATCCAGATACAAAACCACCTCGAAGCCAATAATCTTCTTGGCCTTCGGTAATCCGGGTTTAGACCCAGACACGGTACTGAGGCAGCCTTACTGGATTTAAAAATTCAGCTGGATGATGCCAAAGACAATGGAAAACTGCCTTTGCTCCTTCTACTCGACTTATCAGCAGCATTCGATTTAGTTGACCACACATATTAACCACTCATCTTACTACAGCAGCCTCCTTCTCCACTAAAGCAGCTGCCTGGATCCATTCCTTTCTCTCTGACAGAAGTATGAGGGTATTTTCCCCCACCGCAGCTGAGCTGCAGTACCTTCTCCAATCAATTGTGGAGTCCCACAGGGATTTTGTGTCTCCCCAACCCTGTATAACATATTCACAAAGCTTCTATTTGACCACCTAGACAGCCTTATCGTACCCTACACAAATTATGCAGACGATACGCAAATTCTTATCACACTCTCAGGAACCTATGACAAAGTCTCAATACTCCTAAATGTAATATACAGCATGATTCAAGCTTGGATGGCCAAACATGGTCTTTGTCTAAATGATGACAAAACCGAGCAAATGCTCGTCGGTTCAAGGCAGAGACTCAACAAGCTTGACCCCCAATATACCTCCTTCAACATTGATGGGAACAATATGAAAGTAGGTAACAATGCCAAAACATTTGGAGTTTATCTGGACTCCATCTTATCTCTCTCCAGACAAGTAAATGCAGCAGCATCATCAACGACATACACGTCCAAACTAATAAATGCATGCAGACCCTTCCTGTCCACTAACAACTGCATCACACTGTCCAGGGCACTCATACTCTCTAAAATGGACTATTGCAATACCCTATAGTTAGACGCTACCCAACGAAATTTGAACAAGTTACAAGTATTGTAAAACAATGCCCTTAGAGTGCCCCTAAACATTCTTGTTCGAACCATATCTCACAAATTAGACGTAACACCAACTGGCTCCCAATCCAAGACAAGATCACATTCAGAACCCTATGATCACCAACAAATGTCTGACAAACTCTGCACCTAAGTACCTGTTGGAAAGATTCTATAAAAAGGTTCCCTCTAGACCTACCAGAGCCAATTATGGCCAGTGTCTCAACAGCTCCAAATTCAAACTGATTAAAGCTGGCGGTTCTAGCTTCCCGGTGCTGGAAGCTAAGACTTGGAATTCTATGCCCCCTGCACTAAGAGCGGAACCCTCCTTCCCTTCCTTCAGGAACAAGGTAAAAACCCGGATTTTCTCCCAGGCTAACTAATGCCACCACCAGTCATCTTTCGCTAGACTGTTGCTCTAACCACTGACACTAAAAGGTCCATAGTCTAGATAGACAACATTATGTGACTATCCTTCTTAAGGTCCCACGCAGAACTCCATCTGCTATCAACTAGAACTTTGTATATATCCGTCCACTTAATCTAAATTAAGACTGCGCACACAAAGTAAAAATAACATTACACCGGGTAATACTGAAGCAGCGCATTTGGAAATCTTCCCATTAATGTCTGCTATCGCGTGTTACCATATCTCCGCATCTGATATTAAAGACACAGGGGTAAGTAAATGATTTGATTGTGGGGAGTCTCTCAAGGAGCTGCCTCAGGATGAAGCTGGCTGCAGTCTTCCATTAGATCCTTGTTCTCCTATCAATGAACTACCAGTAGATATTTGACTGCAGCGTAATTCCAATAAAGGGTACACTTCATTCTTGATACTCAATGATGCTATAAAGAACCAACTACGCATTTCATTACTAAATATACGTTCACTGGTAAAGCACTGTTTTGAGATTGAGGACCTTATATCCTCTAATAATATTGATATTTTCACTGCATCAGAAACGTTGCTACATGATGCAGCTCAAATCACTATTGATAATGTGGTACCAGCAGGCTACAATATCTTTCCTGCTGACCGTAATACCCAACATGGCGGCGGGGTCGCACTTATTCTGAAGGATCATATTGACTGCTATCTATCTCACAACATCACCTTGAATGGCTGTGAGCTCTTGGTTGTCAAAATGAAAGTTAACTCTAATATCTCCCTCACTATTGTTACCTTGTAAAAGCCCCCTCATGCTCTTATGGTGTTCGAGAAACAATTATTGGATCTACAGGGCAGCAATCTTAAAGCCAAATCCTCAGTGCTTTTAATGGGTTATTTTAACTTATGGGCCGATGATCCAACTGACCTCCTTGCCACAGCTTTGCTTTCGTTTTGGAAACAATTGGATTTCAACAGTTAGTCAAGAACCCCGTCTCGGGAGGATAGCTCAGGGAAAACGCGCTTATCTTGGAAGCAATAAGGCACAGAGCAACACTGGTTCGATCCCTGGTCTGTGCTTAGAAACATCTGGGTAGCAAGTAATTTATAAATAACCAATTACAATTACGCATCTGGGAGGTCATGTACTAGAATGGATACTGACACACAATATTCTGTCCGCCCCCATCAGCACATTACCATGTCCATGGTCAGATAACCTTTTTGTCAATACCTCTATGATATGTCCTACACCACCCCTTAGACTGGATACTAACCCACAAATTGAAATTATCTGTCGAGATACAAAAAATATCTCCGTCTAGGATTTTTCTGCACTAGTTACTTCCAAACCTGGGCATATTGACATTAGGGCAAGTTCCCTTGATCTGGCCACTCATTTATCCTGTGCAATCAGGGAAGCCATCGACACTCTTGCAAAAGAGAAAATAAAAACCTTGAAAATAGAAACTATAAAAAAAACATGGTTTAAAGATGAAATTGTGGAAGCTAGACAAGCCAACAGAGGGTTAGAACGAAAATGGAGAAAAAATCCCTGTCCGATAACACTGACAAATTGTATAAACAAACTATTATTGATGCAAAAAAGGCAACATATAACTTACACATTAATCATGCACAGTCTAATTCAAAAGAACTCTTCAAAATCCTTCAGGATTTTGAATGTCACTCATCACCTTTCCCCCCAGTTATTAAGGATTCATTATGGTATGAAGCCAGTAAGAAAGAGTTTCCAAATAAAATTGCAGGCCATCGTCAATCTATTTTAAAACAACTGACTAGACCTGCATCTAACAATAAGACCATGCAAAAAAATCAATACCATACCAGTTTCTCCCAAAATACTGTCTAAGTTCTCGTTCCATAAGTGCACTGAGGAGGAGGTCATGGATATTGTCACAAACCTGAAGTCCATGTCAGGTCTGGGTGATCCTTGCCCTGTGGACATTTTAAAAGACTCATTAGGGGTATTGATCCCATGGATTGATGAAAATGATCAACCTTTCCTTCGAAACCGAGACAGTACCTGACATCCGGAAAGACATATGGGTTACCCCCTTGTTGAAGAAGACCACCCTTGATCCTGCAACACCTACAAATTACCTACAGGCCTATTACTAATATCCCCTACCTGTTAAAGATACCGAACAGAGTTGCTTACTTACAGTTCCAAACATTTATAGAGGAAAACAATTTAGTGAATTGTCATCAATCTGGCTTCAGGCCTCATTATGGAACAGAGACCGTCTTATTCTATTTGAAATCTAATATTATTGAAATCATATAAAAAATCCACCCAGTAATTCTATTATTGCTAGATCTGTCGTAGGCCTTAGTCTTCATTGACCATAAACTATTGCACAACAGAATGCTAACTGTGGCAAACTTTTCAGAAGGTGCCGCTAATTGGTTAGCCTCCTTTCCTGGCCCCAGCACATCCAGAGTAGCAGTGCCCGGAGCTCAAGCCAATCCTATAACTCTTTCCTGTGGTGTTCCAGAGGGATCGTGCCTTTCGCCCCTGTTGTTTAACATTTACTTAAGACCCTTCATTGATCTCGACCCTTCATTGACCTCTTGGAAGATCTGGGTGTCCAATTTGCAAACTATGTGGATGACACCCGATCCTCTTTCAACTCTCTGGTGAATACACCAGGGACGCAGCCTCTGTGAACATGGTATACCATCAAATTCTGATGTGGAGGCCGAAAATTCCCTTGCCCTTAATGATTGCAAGATTGAGCTTCTCATCATGGCCTCCAGTCCCTGTCTGAAGAAACTTCATACCCAATATTCACACTTTGACTTTGCAGGCACGAGGATTTCTGTTAGTAAAGCTGTGAAAACCTTAGGGGTATTCTCTGATGAAGAATTGTCCAAGAATAAAAAAGTTTCACAAATACGCTCATCTTGTGGACATGTCATCAAGCTGCTCCTTCAGATTAGGACCTACCTATCTGTTACTAACAGAGCGCTACTGGCTTCAGCGCTCGTGAACTCTAGGTTAGACTACTGTAACAGTCTATTACTGAGCACATCACAAGGCAACCTCCATCGCCTCCAGACTGCCCAGAATGGGGCTGTGAGAGCAGTCTTTGGACTCTCTGGATGAGACCATGTCACAGACTTCAGGAGAAAACTGCACTGGCTCCTTATCAAGCAAAGAATATGACACAAGTCACTCTCTCATGCATACAAATGCCAGAATAACTATGCGCCTCCTTATTTATCCCAGACGTAATACTCCATTAGGGATCTGCGTTCCTCAAACACCTTGCATCTAACTCAACCGCATTTTCATTTGAAAACATTTGGTGAAACTACCTTTGACTAAAATGCACCACGGGAATTGAATTCCCTTCCACCTGCTGTTAAAACTGTGCACTAGATAGTCATCTGTAAGAGTTGCGTAAAAACCCTTCTTTTTGATAGGGTCAACTAATCTATAATCTTGCTGATTTGATTTACTCTGTCGCTCTGCTCTCCTCTTACTTGCTGCGCTCTGAGTCCTAGGGCATGTAGCTCCTTACTTAAAAACTAAAATAAATAAATACTTTGCTTTGCATTCGAGTGCTTTGTTGTATCACGTGAGCCCCTGTGTCTCTAAATACTACTCGCCGTGTAGATCAAAGGCTCACAGGCTGCAGTCTCTACTTTAACAGGGCACATTGTGGCACAGATGTGAATTTTATCTCTTTACTTTTCTTTACTTGCTTTGATTTCTGAGAGCTTTGTTGTGTCCCTAAATACTTCCAAAGACACAGACACAGATGAACGTCCTCCGTCTTGGCCCGTAACTTCTGACAATCCGCAATGGCAAACTCACCCATGACTGCCAGCTACAGTATCCAGCAATGATAATTGGCTGATGGGTAGCCCTATTGCCTCTCACCCGCGCTTTCACTTGAGAAAAGATTAAAATGTTTAGCATGAACTTGCTCAGCTCGTCCTTACCGTACTGTAGGGGTAGATTGAAGAAAGTTGTGGGGGAAGGCCTTAAAAGCTCTCTGTGTGCTTGGAATACTCCGTAAAGGTACAGCACTCTTAATTCAGATACAGGAGCTCCACAAAGAACACTGTCCACTCCTCTTCACCGTCAACACCACTTTGAGCCACTTCACGCTGCTTTGCTGGGGGACGGTCTTAAAAGCACTCTGGATGCTGGGAATACTCCTTAAAAGTACAGCGCTCTTAATTCAGATACAGGAGCTCCACACAGAACACTGTCTACACCTCTTCACCGTCAACACCACTTTGAGCCACTAATACTGGCTTAGCATAATGCAGCCCGCTTTGCCTCTTCCAAAATGGCATTGTGGGCAGGATTGTCACAACGTACGATGTCACGCGCATGCACATGACATCACCGTTGGGTTTCTAAACATATAGAGCAAACCTAATGGTGGCTGCGTCCTAATTAGAATATGGCACGCTATCAGACTTGGATCCATCCGTAACCCGGGGATTCCCTATCATCTCAGGTAAGCCTTTCCGTCAGTTCATGTCTTTGTGTATACAATATTATAATACTTCATTTTTGCCGTGGAGGCATTCATCTTGCCAAACGTGGTATCTACATGGTATGACTACGGCTGCTGCAGCGCCCTAGGGAACTCGGGAGGATAGCTCAGGGGCCCCGCGCTTGCTGGGGGAGCAAGACGGCGCAGAGCAACACAGTTTAGATCCCGGGTCTGCGCTTAGAGACATCCGGATATCAATCGTGTTATAAATGACCAAACATCATCAAGCTAAACTGTTTGTTAATTGCCACCACGCTTTTGGAGACGCTCTCAGTTTGCAAGGAATCACATTATTATTAAGCTTTGCGCGCTCTACCGCAGTTAATATCATCTGTTAAGTGAGTGAACTGTGTCTTATGGGCAAGCCTGAAAGCCCATTGGGCCTCATTACACGGTAGGCGGTAAACCATGGCGCTATTCGCGCCATGGTTCATGCCGGTAATTTACCGGTACCGCCTTGGAGGAAAGGGGAATTACCGCCCTATTCCAAGGTTGGGAAGGCGGTAATTCCTCCTTCCTTCATTGCCCTTCCCCATTCCCATTTTTGCCCCTGAGGGCATAATGGGAATGGGGAAGGCGCTAATTACGGTACCGCAAATTGCGGTACCGTAATTAGCTCCCTGGTCCCTTTGCGGGTTGGATTTTTAACGCCTGCAAAAAGCAGGCGTTAAATTCCCCAACCCGCAAAGGGACCTCGTAGTAAGGTGGTAAGGATTTACCGGTACCGGTAAAATACCGGTACCGGTAAACCCTTACCGCCTACCATGTAATGAGGCCCATTGTCTTTAATCATTAGACAATGCACTAGCGCGCTTGCACTTTCCTTTTTTTGTTTCAAAGGATTTTATTGTGAGAGTTTAACATGCATGACAATCGATAATCATTAATAGTGAACAAGAACAAATGTCAAAGAGTGTACATGAAGTATTAACAAAATTATTTAGGAAAATTGAGATGATTTATGTTAATGCCATGCATGTATAAATAGGTGAATCTAGTACGCTACAAAAATGTTTTAGGAGAAAGGGGGAAGAGGGTGACATAACAAAAATGAACAAAAGAAATAACTAACATGACAGACAGGACATAACACAGACACTGGGTATGGAGGTGGAGGGATAGAGGGATACATAGTAAAAACATTAATAATAATATGTTTTAGATAGAAAGTCTAGAGAAGGTTGCCATTTCAAAGTATGCTTGCATTGTTAAGCAGGAGAGGATGCTATACAATTTTCTAACCTATGAATATTGCAAATATAATTCCACCAACAATTATAATGAACATGACATGCATTTTTCCAATTGGTAGTAATATTTGGAGAGCTACTATGAGACATAAATCAAAGAGTGATCTTGTATGATCTTTGGCTATTCCAGTTTCTAAGAGGGAGCTTCCATAAATGAGAATATCAAAACAAAAATCTTGTTGAATTTTAAAGATGATTTGGATTGTTTGCCATACAGAGGTTCAGAATGCCTTACCATATTGACACTCTACAAATATATACTTGAAAGAGCCTGAAAATTGTGAGCAGCTCCAGCAAAGGTCGTTAGGTAGAAGACCGCATTTGAAGAGGGAGACAGGGGTAGCAAAGGCTCAATGGTGGAAGAAAAAAAGGGTTTGGGTTAGGCTGGCTGATGAAATAATTTTCAAGATGTATTTCCACTGTGGCGGCCAGTCAAAATGAAGGTTTGGTAGTGTACAATCATCTATCCAATCATTCTGTAGTAGACCAACTGCTGGGGTAGATATCAGGGATTTATAGAAAAAAGAAGCAGTACTATTAGGCCTCAGTATGTAAAATAATCTTAACGCATTAGGGGTGCAGGAATTGTGAATGAGTAGTTCATAATTTTCAAACAGAGCAGCAATAATAGTCAAATATTGTTTCATGGCAGAGACAGGTAACTGGTATTTGATAGCAAAGTATTTAAAAGTAATGGGAACATTTTGTGAAAGAAATTGGTTAAAATATTTAATGTTTCTAGATAGCCATGGCTTCCACAAGATCGATTTGTCTTTTACCTTAATTAGGGGATTGAGCCAAATAAGAGGAGACGTAAAAGCAGAGATTTTAGTCAAGGATGGAAACATATGTAATCTGAGATAAAGTGCAGATTGGCGGATACATCAATATTTCATAAGTTTATTTTTGTTTTTAATGAGGTAAATATCTGACAGGGGAATTGGGGAAGCCATAGCTCTTTCCAGAAGTACCCAATTGGGTATATATTCCAATTCTTCTTGGACAAACCACATCAGTACTTCCTTAATAACAAAGGCCATGTGATATTTTTTAAATCTGGAAAATTAACACCACACATAGAACAGGTTTTTTTAAAATTTGCTGAGCGATATTCTATGTCTTCCTTTCCTCCACAAAAATCCAATTAGGCATGAATGTAAGGATTTAAAAAAGGAAAGAGGAAGAGGAATAGGTAGCATAGGCCCCACCAGGAGAGATACAGTGGAGACCATGAAGATACCAGTTCCTTAACTCTTGTTAGTATCATTTCTATATTTTTTTTCCCGTAAATCATTAACTGAAGTAGAAATATGGATCCCAAGATATTTGAGGCCTTGGAGACACCATTTCATTCCTAAGGGTAGCGTGTGATGTGGTGTACAATATATGTTAAGGGGAAGCATTTCCGATTTATCAACATTGAACTTATAGCCAGATGCTTTGGAGAAATTTGAGATAAACTGTAATAGACGCGGGTCCCTTTGTTCTGGGTTTTTATGAAAGAGAAGAACATCATCTGCATAAGCTGCAGTTTTAACATGAAGGTGTTTACATTGGATTCCTAATATATTGTCATTTTGTCTGATAGTTTCTAAGAAAGGTTCAAGATCTAAAATAAAAAGAATTGGGGAAAGTGGGCAACCCTGACATGTTCTTCTAGTGAGAGGGTAAAAAACAGATAATTGACCATTAACAAAAATTGCAGATTTGGGCATTGAGTAAAGTATGCTGATCAGGGATTTTAAAAAAAAGGGGCCAAAACCATGCCTTTTAAGGGTTCTAAATAAATAATCCCACTCGACTCTGTCAAAAGCTTTCTCAGCGTCTAAGGCTACTGCAGCATGGGAATCCTTGGAATGGTGTATTAGATCTATACTTTTAAAAGCTGCTCTTGGGGCAGCTGAGTATTAGTTTGGCAAGCAGTTTGGCAAGCCACCAAAGTTCTACAGCATTTAGAACTTATCACTGGATGTTTTATAGAGCCCTGGGATTCTACCGCGGGAGGCCCAGGTTTTGCCATGCAAGAATTTTTTGTAAACTCTCTCCGTACATTTGCAATTTTTGATCACACACTTCAAAGAGATTTCCCAACGCCTGACTAGCAGAATTCATCGCCTGCAGTGTAATTAGCGGCATGGCTACCTCCAAAGTCATAATGAGGCCCAATGTATCCTTGACTTGTGCCCAGAAAATCAGCACAGGGCCACAACAAGGAGAAACCTCTCGAGGCTCCAGCACTGCAACCTCTCTTGC
Organism: Ambystoma mexicanum; assembly: GCF_040938575.1. Classification (NCBI taxonomy): domain Eukaryota; kingdom Metazoa; phylum Chordata; class Amphibia; order Caudata; family Ambystomatidae; genus Ambystoma; species Ambystoma mexicanum. The sequence goes on along the minus strand of NC_090932.1, from coordinate 478,909,113 downwards.
CACATCCAGGTACAAATATTCATGACACACTTGTGTTCTTATCCTTTCCGTTCATTACTACAAAGTTTGCCTTTCAACAATACTCTGTTTATGAAGATGACTTGAAAAGTCCACAAACCATATTAAAGTCATCCCACAAATATTTAAATCCGTATAGAAAGATGCAAGGCAACAAGTGTACAATTGTGGCATTATGCCCCTATCTTGAATTTGAAGACTAGAAATACCAGAATGCATTTCAGCAGCAGGTAAACAAGCATTTGCAATGCCAACAGTTTGGGCTTTTTTGTAGGCATTGCAAAGGCACTTCCCAGGGACTAGTGTAGTGATATTAACTGGCCATTGATGGTAGCAGGTGCAACATGGCACGAGTACCTGGTCATCTAACAGCATTGCCTGTAAAATGCTTAATACTTATACACAAGTAGAAACTGTTGGCTTTGCCAATTATTATTTTTAACAGGACTTCAGCAAAGGACATGTGGAGTGCTTATAAATTGAGTGGTGGAAGGCAGACCTGGTAAGACAATTTTATTATACCAGTAGTGAGTTTACAACTCCAAATAATGTGTTGAGTGCAATGTTTAATGGTAAGGCTTGATTTACCAAGCTCAAAGAGTTTCAATGAGGAGGTGTTTTGATCAGAGAGAGGCAGAAATGGGTGGGCGTAGGAATTAGCATGGCCATGGACAGTCAATGGGTTGTCAAATCAAACAACACCTACAAAGTCTGTGTCCCTCCTCATGCGTCATTCCTCTCTATCTATGCTCTAATGCAATTGTTTTGGATCATAGGTGTTATACGCAACATCTAATAGCCAAAACTAAAAATAAGAACTACATTAATGACAGAATTTACTGTAAAACAACCAGTCAAAAAAATAAAAAAAATAAACAATTAAAATGTACAAATAAATACTGAACTGGCATTAAGCCCTTTTCTCTCGCACCCAACTCACATGTTAAATGCACTGTTTGATTCACACATTTAAAATAACATTGGTGGAGCAAATAGAAAGCAGCAACCCAGTGGTTAAGGAGCCTCCCAGCTGTTGAGGCATTATCCCAGTTTATAAGGTGACCATTAGGTTCAAACCCAGATCCCAAATCGATTAGAGGTATACCAAGTAGGCCCTCAACCCTACGGTTACTGAGTTTACTAGAACAATGGGCGTCTGAATTCCTATCGGCTGGAAAGGATACTTACGTCACACTCCTCGCTCCCCTCTGCAGGGCATTTATGGGCAGGCCCTGTTGAATGACATTCAGACAACTAGACATGAAATTGTAATCAGTGTCTTGGAAGGCTGTGTTCAGTGTGCATCAAACATGAATAGGGACTCAAATATTAGTGAAAGGTGTCTGTGAGACAGATGATTTCGCCGATACAAGAATAGCATTTTGTACAAAGATCCAGATCAAGTAATCTATTAGCCTGTTTCACAGACTCTCTGAATGCCTACTGATGTGTATTAAAGATAATCTAATACAGCCAGGCAAACAAAGGCCATTCTCATCGTGGATGCTTACTAGGGCCAGCATCAGGGTAATTCAATCCTTTTTAAATGGAATGGAACCCCCACCGCTTGGGTGTGGCATGTGACTCTGCCAAAAAAAGATCTTAACAGCTTTTCCTAGATCCATTGCTTTATTAAGGATTTTGTCACAGAGTTTGTCCACAGAGTTAAGACCAGCTGATGCTGTTGACATGCATATATTATATATTTAGTGAACACATTTTGTTAAAGGGACGTTATGATTACAAGTGAAAAGGAAAAACCCCAGAAATTCACCAGTTGTGGTAAGCTAAGCAACCATAACTCGCACCACCACCCTGCACTGCTAAGACTAACTCTCAGGACATCAAAAATGACATCACAAATGTCATTGGTGACATCACTGATGATATCACATATCAAATTCATTTTTATGAAAAGTCCCTACAAGGGGTTGTGTTTACAATGTTCGTTTGAATATGTCAGGGGTCATCGGGATATATCTGATGAACTGCTTAATGTATTACTAAATGTACTCATCTAAACAAAAGATTACATTGGAGTGTTGTTCTTAATATAGGAACCTAATAATACATACACACAAGCAATAGGTGCAGTATGCACCATAGAATTATAATATTTTTAATCTGGCAATATTGTCCACTAAAATAATAAACACAAACCTATCAGAATGTTGACTAATGTTAAACTTCAAATTAATAGCTAGCAATACAAGACGTATTACACACTTGTGTTAGTACAAACAAAATATATAGAGTGCCGCAATGCAAAGAAATGTGAGGCACATACATGGAAAACTCCAGTAGGGAGGAAAGAAACAACATCACCAGAAATTGTCAATAAGATTAGAGTTGATCAGCATGAACACAAATTAATTGTGTGTTTAAGGACTGCTTATTGCCACATATATGTGCACCATGAGCTGAGGCCAAACCGTAAGTAAAGTACTTTAACAAAATATGACAATGTTAACGTCTAGATGTATAGCACCTTTTGAATTTCAAAATGGTTGCCAGTGAAGAAAAACAAATGGCCTACATATATCAGTGTATCTAGTGTTTCCATCAAAAAGGTTTCCAACAAAACCTTTTCAATCGATACGTATCCATCGAAAATATATCCATCGAAGGCATATATGTGATGGTTAAAGGGTTAATTTTCTTTGGGGTGGATTTTTAAGGGTAGAAAACAGGGGTTTGGAGGGACGCCCCCCAAAAAAATACAACTAAAGCATTCAATGCTAATATTTTAAATGGTTGGGTTTTCCATGCAAAAACCTTTGTTGGAAAGATTTAGATGGAAAGACCATAGACCATATGTCAGTCATCAAAAACAAGTGGCCCAGATATGTGATGTCATCAGTGATGCCATCAATGACATTTGTGATATCATCTCTGATGCCCTGGGTGTTAGTAGTGCACAGTGCACCAAAAGGTAAGTACACTGTATTTGTTTCTTTATTGTTACCATTATCATTAATTATATGAACATTTCTCACAAGCAAAAAACGCTATTGTCTTATTTTTACAGAAATGGCAAACACACTTGAGTGGTTGGACAAAAACTTACCAAAAGAATAAATGAGTGATGATAACATCTCTAATGGTAAAATATGCATCTTTCAATATAAACGAAGAATGTAATTATACATAGCTCAGTGGAATAATAATGTCTTCTTTTCTTATAGCACATACTTTACATAAAGAAACAACACCCCAATTTAATTATGGTGAATCCCAAGAATCACAAAGACAATCTCTGCCCCAACTGTATATAATGAAACCATGATCTTGTCTGCAAAATTGGATGAACTTAGTAGTGACCTCAAGGAACGTTTATATTATGTTAAAAATCATGTTATTTGAAATGTTGATCATCACAGTCCTTCTTGTACCTATGCCCCTTACCCCCAGCAATCACCACCATCAAATTCCAAAAATATAAATGAAAGTCACTTTGATTGAACTTCACTCCCTCCCCTGATGATCATTGTATAGACTTTGCAAATTCTCCCATTTAGGATTCCCATTCTGATACCCTTTCTCTTTCATAAATCATTTTTTTTACAATATAAATATCTTTTATATTCTTGGGACAATATTTGTTTTTTTTAAAAACCAAATTAATAGTCTGCAGACTATAAGACTGTTCGGAGTGTCCGTTCATGACAAATGGTGTCCGTGGACATCGCGCTGTGTCTGGACATGTCCGGTCTGGCATGATGCAATTTTAATTAGTCCGCCGACAAGACGCCCTTTTGTGGAGAACCACGCGTATGCGCCGGCGTCTCACGCCAGAGGGGTTTCTGTGGACATCCACTGTCTCCGTGGACATCCCCGGATGTCAAAATGTGACCGCACCCATGCAATATGTCAGCCTGTCCATGGACAGTGTCTGTCACTGCGGACAGTTTAAAACTGCATTTGAGGCCAATCTAAGGTATTTCAAGTTGAAAGTGGACCCTCCCAGAGCTCCTAGAGCCATTCTTAGTTGATTAGGCAACTTTTTACAACTTTCCAAGGCCTATTTTCAGCTTGTCACGTGATCCATGAACGTCTCCTCTGAAGGGATCCACCCATTACTTTTCCACATTCTAAATCTGGCAGACAAGGAAAGAGCATCTTTTGGTATCTACTTGCTGCAGGAGACCTACAATGGCATCTGTCATGGCCATACTCCACCCCAGCAACACCACCACAGCAACCTGGAGGGCCTGAGGAGTGGAACAGGTGCAGAGATGTAGAAGAGGATGAAGAGAAAGAGCAAGATGGGATAGAGGTAATGCCTACCTCCAGCGCCAGGTGTGAGTTATGGGTGTGGAGGTTTTTTACGACTGTTGAAGGTGTATGAAAGGCTCGGGCAGCCAAAGTTAGATGCACTGAGTGTGGGGTCGTACTCAGTCATTGAAAACCTTGTCAGTATTCCTACGGGACTACCTCCATGCACTGCCACACCAGATCCAACCACCCGGGTGCTCTGAGAAAGAATGTTCCTTTCTCTGGCAGAAAAATAGATTGTGTGTAGAGGTGCACACTCAATTACTTAAATTTAAGATAAGTCAGAGGTGAACTGTGTATGATTTTGGAATCATTTAGGTGCTCCCAGTCTAATCTTGACTACAAGATCAAATCTATGATGCAAAGGGGAGGTCCATCGAGACATTCGGAGGACATGACTTGGGCACACTATGGCAAAAACATTTGCCTAAATGAATTACATCAACATCCGCTGACTTCAGTGATGTATCTTCTTTTACTGATCAACAACATTTAACACAAAAAACAATTCAAAATCAAAACACTCCCATCATATATGGAGAAAGGAAAACAAATGCAAATTTCTTTTGGAGAATTGGAAAATTGTTGACATAAAAATATATTCTTTTGCCTATACAAATGTTGTGTTTTTACAAATTTAGAGTGCATTTTAAGTACTACTAATGTGTACTTAATATGCACTCTTTAAATCTGTGAACACACAACATTAATTCATTTAGGCAAATGTTTTGCCATAGTGTGCCCAAGTCATGTCCTTTCTCAGGGAAAATCAGGATGGCAACCTCTACCCCATCTTCCTTGACCGCTCCTGCCACCACACAGGCTACTTCGGTATGGCACAGGATCCCGGCAGCTGCCTCGCGGGCTATACAGAACACTCTTGACCCTTACCTTTCGAGTGTCACAGTACCATGTTTGTACTGCGATGAACAGATCTGCATGGAAGAGCCATTTCAAAGTGCTATCGAGGCTGTGGTCAAGGAGCATGACAAACACTGTGACTTACCTTAAATCTAAGACCCGCCCAACATCTTCCCCTGTCCACCTGCTCCTCAATCTCTGTGGTTGGTGCCCTTTCCCTCCCCACCTTACCTTTCCTCTCCTGTAAAAGTAAAAAAAAGCCAAATAAGTACAAAATCACAAAATACAAAAAAATTATCCTTTAGTAGCTACCTTTCACAGTTAAAAAATAGAACTTAAAAATATCATACGGCCCTTTACAGCCTGTATAGTTGGCAGACAACAGGGTAGTTCAGGAACATCTGGAAAATTCCAGGCATGTGGTGGGAGAATGAAATCATTTTAATTGTTTTTTTGGTGGCTCTTAAAAGAGCCTTGTTTTCTCTTTGTGGCTTTATATATATATGTTTTGATTATTTGGTTTTATATACTGAACTAACAAATGTTCTACTGAACTGAATTTATTTTCTAACTTTCACAAAACGTGCTTCTAATTTTATTTTTCTATCTTTCCTTTTTGTTTACTTCAACTGCTGAAGAGTGCTTGAATCCATATTTGATGTGTTCACAGAAAATGCTTCAATTCATTTTTTAACATTTTCAAGAAAAATCTTATTGCCCACATCAGTCAAATGCACTCCATCTCTTCGGAAAATATTGACAATATAAAATTTGATATTATTTTCATTATGAAAAGATGTCATGTCAACATCCTGCAAAAAAGCACATATAACTTTGTTCACATTGCGCCTTACTTTCTCGATTTGTGGACAGAATACATTTGAATGCATCCACATTTGTCTCTGAGCTACCCGAGAAAAAATAATGTTTGAATGTGGAAACAGTTCCATTAACTTTCCATATGTACCCTTCATGGCAAACTGTAATGAACTTCCGGTAAGATAGCCCAAACTGTTGCCTCCACAGTGAACTACAATGATGTCTGGATGCTTCAAGTTAATCATATTCTCACAAAATGGGAGGCATTCTGCTCACTTAATTGCTCGAATTCCATACCACAAAACCTTTAATTCCTCTAATTCAGACAATCCACACTATTAAGAGTGCACCAATGGACCTAAAATTCACCTACATTCAGAAACTCTGCTTCCTCAAAGCCATAGCCATCTTCACTGCACACAACAAAGAAAACTTTAGCTACCCAGTCTTCCTTCACACAACACACCACACCAAGAAAACCAAATTGGCTGATCCCCAATGTCCGTGGACATTCACGACTGTCCTCGGTCTCTGCAGTCCCCTTTCCATGCCAGGTATCCTTAAAAGACCCAGATGGCACATGCAGTGTCCATGGACTCCTGCGGTGTCTGCAGGAACTGTAGCACGGGGCAGCCATTTACCCTTTTTACTTTTATGTTTGTTACACTCCCTCATTGACTGATTTCAAACAGTCACACATCCATCCACCAATTGCATCCAAAAACTCTAAATGTAACCTGTCATCTCAGTTCAATACTTCAGATGTACTCTCAAACTCTCAAAGTACATGTCTCCTGTTACCCACAGCTACCTGCATCAAAAACTGCTGCAAAACTCTCCAAGATTTTTATTTTCAGATTCAACAACATCTGGCATCTAACAAGACATAATACAGCTATGTTTATATGTCTTAGAATTGTTTTCAACTCTTTTACAAAAGCATACAATGTTCCTGCCACTTACCCTGCAATAAGTTCTCAATAAGCATATTCTCTTTTTTAACCACTCTAGCAAATACTATGTATTGAAGCATTCAGCACCTGCTCACATCAAGTGGCATTTACTCACAATGCTGTGCGTTTAAAAATGTTTCTTTTTAGGAGCATGTTCCTGAAAGTTAAAACATGCAATTTAAACATGTATGCAACTTTTTCGTACAACATGTTCAAATGGCACTTGGTGTGTGGAAGTTTTTCATTCTTTGACTTGTAATACCACTTCTCCCATTACACAACTGAAATTACAAGAAACAGAATGGAAAATAGCAAATGCAAAACATGTGTACCACATTTTTAAGTGCCACTTAGTGTGTCAAAGTTGAATATCTTGGCAGTACATGGACACTTGCTAACATGACCCGTTCCAATCTGTAGGTGCTTATTTTTTATTGTTTTAACTGTATATGATTACAAGAAACATTTACAAAAAGCAAAGAAAAACATGAAATAATAAACAATGTTATTTCCATTATACTTCAAAATGCATTGGTACTGAAAACACTTTACCTATGTCCGCAATTAAGGAACAAAACATACTATTTCACACCAGAGTTAAAAAGAGAAATAAAAGAAAGGCATTCACATCAAATTCATGTCATGAAATAAGAAAGACAAAGAAAGAAGAAGGGAAGGGAGAGAGGACAAGGCACAAAAGACTTCAATTACAGTTAATTACTTATCTGACCAACAACCTAAGCCCAGATTAAGCAGAGAGCAAAAGAAAGAAGATGGTGAAGGCAGAATACACATAGAGGGACAGTAGTTAGACTTTAGATGCTTGTATCACCTTTATCGTCAAACTAGATTCTTGTCATGACATCAACCTCGCCCAACCTGTAAGGATGCCCTCCAGTTTGTCCACAAATCTTTGGAATAAGGCCGCTCTAAGGGGCCAGGTACCCTCACATTCCATCAAAAGATGTTTAACTGTCTGCTTCTCAGGAGTTTGACATACTGTACACAGTTTATGGGCAATATCCCCTTTCCCCCATTTCAAAAGAACTTCTCCAGTATGCACAATGTTTAAGCGGAGCCTGAGAAAGTTTTGTCTGGCTCTCCAATTGGGGAGCTTCTCAGGAGATCTTGGAATACAGCCTAATTTCTTTTCTGATAATGAGTCTAAATTAGCTCGGATAGCACCCGGCATAGCTTCCATTGTAGTAATCCAATCCATCTGTTCATTTGCATTTTTTGACTTCAGAGGATTGGTCATTAGGGTCTTCAAGTCTGTATCAGAGCTTGCCAAGATCTCTCCAACCCTCAAGTTGAAGACAGTTAGCAGCGCTGATTTAGAGTGTACGAGGTGGTCTTTGATATCTGCATGCAGAGTGTTGGGTTTAGAGGTCATAATAAATCGAAAGAGGGAAAACAGCTTCCAATCTGTCAGAGATGCCAATGATTTAAGACCTAGTTTGTATCTTAAACATACAGTAGAAAGGGCCTCTGTAAATCCATGAGCTCTCTATTCAAATTAAACCCTCCCATTTATGCCAGTTTGTTTTCCAAAGTAGTGGTTTAGCTTCCAGACCATACAAAATCACTGGTACAACTTCAGACACATAACATTTAATTAGAGAGTTATTGAGATTTTGCAGTATTTTATGTAAATTATTTCCATTCAGGGAATCAGCAGTATCATCGTACCATCTATTTCTGATTCTAGTTTTTCTATTGATGGTGATGATTACATTACATACCCCAAATAAACCACCTCACCCACTCTTGGAATGTTTTTTGTTATCCAAAACCATTGATGATACTGCACCTTTTTTCATACTTGTCTAAACACCAGTATCTCAGATTTCTCTGGATTAATGGAAAAGCCATTGACTTCAGCGTAATCCCCAATTTGTCGAGTAAACATTGCAGACCAACTGATGTCCTATCAAGCAGAACAATATCATCGGAATATCCCAGCAAACAGATTTTATTGTCATCAATTTTAGGGCCAATGCTGATGACTCTAGTGATGAACCCATGTCTGGCAAGTACAGGTTAAAGAACAAAGGGGCCCCATACAGCCCTGTCTAACACCTCTTTCTACCTTAATGAGCTCCAAGAGATGACCTGGCTAATCGATTCTTACTCTCATAAAGGTGTCCCAACGAAATTCTACCAACATTGCCAGGATATGTTCTGGAATCCCCAAATTGCGGGTTTGTTCCATAAATGATCTCTGTTAACCTGGTCAAAAGCCTTGGAGAGATCTATCCAAGCCCCATATAATGGTGAATCTCCCTTCACCCTGGCTTTTTCACTGACAATATTCAGAACTAACCCATTTAGTGACATGGAAAGACCCTTCCTAAATCCTGTCTGGAGCTCAGATAGAATGTGTGTCTCTTCTACCCAGCTTTCCAGTTCTCATAGCATCAGCTTCATAAACAATTTACCGTCCACATAAAGGAGAGCGATGGGGCGATAGTTCACCGGATTCACCCGATATCCCCCCCCCTTGAAAAAGGGGATAACTATGGCTGTTTTCCAAGAAGAAGGAAACATCTTTCTCTTTAAGACATCACTAAAGAGCCAGTTAGGTAATCTAGCCCAGAGGTGCACATTATATTTTATGGCCTTGATAGGTCAGCCCATTAGGGCCAGCTGCCTTAGACACAGATGATTAGGTGATGAGCTCTGCTATTTCATGCCCATCAAAATTCATTAACCAAGGGCCATCAGTATAACTAATCAGAGTACTAATATAGGAATTCCCGAAGTGTTGTGACAAATATTCCAACCACTTAGATTCTGCAAACAAGTTGCATTGAGAGTTACTATGCTGCGCCTCTAACTGGTTGATAATTGTCCAGAAATTGCCCACATTATTCCCACAAACTGATCTCAGCATCAACTCGCCATCCTTTTGTAGGCGCAGCATCTTTTGCCCCTTCGACCAGTGCCTAAACTCATTTCTTAATCTCTTCCTCTCTTTCTACAAGAGTTTGCTATTCATGGGTGTCTTCCTCAGTTCTCTAAGCCTTCTTCCTAGGGCCCTCTTTTTCTCCCAAGTTTCCTTGTCAAATACATGAAGATGGGAAACTTGCCTCCCTGGTGTTACAGGGCTCAGTGAACTAGTGGGTCAAATACATTCTATACATTTTGAAGGCTGACAGTTTTCCTCTATGACCTTATCATCAAAATATGATAAATTATCATTTAGTCGGATCCCTTCTTTTTTATATTTAACCAACCTAGCTTTCCCTTTCCTAGATTTTAACATTTGGTTCTGTCTAGCCATTGGTGTAATAGTCATGTCAGAGAAAAACATTTCTAACCATGCATGATCGCTTGCTCCACCATGTTAGATCTTTAATGAAGAACAGCACAGAAAAAGATCTAGTGACAAAAAAATATGGTTGATTGTGAAGGATGAGTCGCTTCGCGGCCAAGTTGTTACTGGTGGAACATCCTCCACAACCGATCCATTTATCACTTTGATGCCCCAATCATTTAAGAAGTCCAACCATCTTCTTCCGCTAGTGGAAAACCTTTGTTTTTTTTTCCTCTTCCCTGATTGCATTTTTGATACAGAAAGTATTCAAATCGCCTTCCAAAATTATATTGGAGCCCCCAAATTCTATCTTAATTTTTTCCAACAATGACGACAACATTATCAAAATATCCTGGAGGTTCATACTGGCGGGGTTCCAATAGATGTTAATTATGATAACATAGAAGCTTATTTGATCTTAATAGTATTTTACAGGCCGATGTACAAGTCTAATTAATATACAGATTGAAGTTGCTAATCACCTGTTGTTGAAATATTATTCCATTGTATTTCTATTATTCATTATTGTTGTGTTGTTTTGTTTGCACATTGTATATTGTTGATAAAGTCACACGGTATCTGTTCCTGGACCCTAAAAAGTCCCTTTGAATTGAATATTTACAAAAAACTTTCTAACAAACCGGCAGGTAAACAATTTTAATCTGCTCACATACAGGAAAGTTTAAAAAAATAAAAAATAAGAGCACCAGCTAAATAATAAAAGCTGTTTGAACACTGCTCAGCCTGAGTGTGCGTCTGAATGTTACTCTTTGGTTACTAGTGAGACAAAGATCTTCTTGTCTTAGTGATACACTACAAAGGAAAATAAGTTTGCATGCAATGGTTGCAATCATTTACATTTGTTGGTAGGACACCCTCCCTGTTCCAATCTACTGTCTGGCACTGAACACTGGAACATGATGCAGAGCCAATCACTTGCTCATAGCTCGTGGCACGCTTGTAGCTCATAACTTGTCTCTCTGCAGCTCCGCAGAGCTCACTGCCATCACTATAGAGTTTGTTAGAGGAAAGGAGCAAAAAACATGCCAAGTGTCATGCCGCACTGTGTATGCTTTCAATCCCGCAAAGCAAAGCAGCACTTCCCAGTCTTAGTTTTTTTCTCTGCATTCTGGGACTTGTAGTCCAGGTTTTCTAATGGAAAAAGTGGAACTACAACTCCAAAAAATTAAAGAAAAAAAACAACACTTGATAATAACCTACATGGATGGACTGCCAAAAGCACTGTGTTGGCAAGTATGCATATACTGCCAACATTTTATACTTCCGCACACCAAGTGCCACTTAAAGATTTTCTACAACATCTGTTTTTTTTTTCTTTAACAAAAAAGTTATGCAGAGTGCTACTATAAATGCAGACATTTGTGTTTTAATTTTCATGGAAATGCACCTAAGCATATACAACTGTCAGCATTTTCCATTTTTGATTCCAAATAAATGTCACACTTTCCAACCTCATTACATCACTTACACTGCCACCATTTCCACCTGCTCAGACATATGTGAATACCTCCAAAGTATCTATATACAACACTTAACCTTACTTAGAAAGTACTGTTCTTTCCCAACCACTGCTATAAAACACCAAACACTGCTGTGCAACAACAATCCGCCATTGCATTACCACTAGGCCGCAGTTTCCCTATCCTTTAAAAATACTGCAACACATTACAAATACATTACACCACAAACATAGCACTTATTTTATTAAAATCAACTGCACAGAAATAACCTAGATATCCACTTTCTTCTCACATCTATATTTGCTTCAAATGTGCCAAGCAACACTGCTCATACTCCGATTGTTCTTACAACATAGATAACCCACCTTAGTACACCATCTATAACACAACTTTATTAAATCATTTTTCCCAACAACCCCTCCTACCTTCATAAATAACAATCTTGCTCACTAAAAGTACTTCCCCATTACCACATATATCCACTAACTTTCTTTTACAATTACAGGAAAGAACAAGATTGCTGAAGACAGCTATCGAAAAAAGAACACTCTTCAGATCCTACAAAGTAAGTACATTAATATAGCATATATAGCTCTCTAATTGTTACAATGTACTTTCATTATATATTAGCCTAGAGTATTATTTTCGAATCAACATTTATTTAACTCTTACTCATTATATTGCAACATTCACACTATTTCTATTCCCATCTAAACACACCATTATAACACCCACTGTTTTCCTCAAAACATCATAATGTCCTTACATATTCAATCGCACCACCAATCCCTTACTCATTAACCCAAGCAAATCACATCTGTGCACTCTTACTCTTACAACCTTCCCAACCACACCTATCATCGCATTAGACAATAACACAGCAATCTATTCATTTCTACAATCACACCGACACACCCATCCACAATACTTGCATATACATTCCACAACTTTCTGCACCAAACTTTCTTTTTTCCCAACAAACAGAACAGAATGCTTACTAAAAGGCAACTCTGTAGTAAACAAAGAAAAAATAGAGCAGATAGGAACAAAAGCAAGCCATATAGTCACCCACCTCTAAAAAAATTTATAGAAAAAATTCAAACAAACCAGCTAGAAACCTCACTCAACAAAACAAAACCAGTCACCACTGAAAAATAAGGCCCCTCTTGTAAAAACTAAAAGTAAAAAAAGTACAAACTAAAGCAGACCTACTAATGAACCTAACACTTAATGTAGCTACAGTAAAACATTCCAATAAATGTATCTTACAAAACATTTTCTACCATAGAGTTCTTCACATTCTTATGAAGACAGCTAAAAAGTTACAATCTACCCTTAAAATCAACAGCAAAATACTAATCCTCGAAGCTCTAATTGACAGTGCATTTCTACTAAAGAGAGCATTGTTTATATTGATTTTAAAGAGAATTAATCCACTAACTACATTATTCAATACATTACAAAAAGTATTTCAAAACATGCGCAATGTCAATATAGCTATCTTTTTCAAACTTCTGTGAAGTTGAATGGATTCACATAAGCAGCACAGAACCATATTTCAATAAAGAGGCTTATTAACAAGAACAAAAAAAAAACAATTGCCATAGACAGTAATAGCCGGGGATATGAAATGGTAGAGACACGATTATGGCAAAAAGAAACCCTTACTGAAAATACTTCGCCAACAAACTTTCAAACAAATGTTCCTTTCACCCAAACAAACCGTTCAGTGTACAAATGGACATGCAGCTCAATATGTAACGTACGCCAAAAAGCCTTCAAATATTTACGTCAATTCCTCAATCACTAAAAAACAAAAGTATAATCAAAACTTTACAAACCATAGACTCCTGCCCAGATCGCAGCCACACTGGACTGCAAGGACATTCTTTAGCCCGCATTTCAGGGACTGCTTGAAAAAGGACCTTACACCACATCAGCATGTTAGCAATATACCATTCTGCTATATGAAATCTTATGCATAGAAAGTACTATTCAAAAACTCCTGCTCTAGAACCCCAAAATGTAAATAACATTCTCCTACATAGACCAGCAAAAGAACTCCTTTGAGAAATAGAGCACATCCGAAGTAAATCATTTTAAACTGAAGTTGACTTTCAAATTTCAGTAACTTCAGAAAACATTAGCGAAAGCCTCACAAACTCCAACCTCGTAACATTCACATAGACAAAAGAAATAGCTAAGTTTCAAAACACATCTTCTGAAATACCAGACCAAGTATGTTTCTGTTGTCAATGAACTTTTTATAAAAAGAGCACAAAAATAGTAGATATGGCCTACACAATAGAGAATAATGAGGAATCCCAATGGTTCCAATTAGCTTTATATCTAGCAACAGAAAATAAATCCAAAATACTTGACACTGCAATAGTTTGCATGTAATGCAATACAAAGCTTGTACTAACAACTTAGAAATCTTCCCACTTCCAAAATCTCTCCAACTTATATGAGAGCATTATATTCCAAACAGTACTGCTATTTTAAGCTATAATACACCTTTAACTGAAAACGGCCAAATTGCCTCCATCCCCTCTTGCCATCACGTGAGTGCTGACTGTTGCTCCGTTACCTGCCTCATCCTTTGTTGACTCTTACCCTGGGACCCTCCATTCTTTCTCATTGCTCTATCTCTGCTGGCATTTGTCCCTTTGTACCTCATGGTCAAACGTTTTACATTGCATGTTCACTCCCTGAGTCATCACCTCCACTGTCTCCACTTATGTACTACTTTGCTGCAATACCTGTGTAATATTAATCAAATTTAGGTGTGTTTTCACACTACGACTGTAGCTCAAAAATTAATTTTAAGAGTGTTTTCGTCCTGCATTGTCTGTGATTGATCAGTTAAAATCGTATTTAGGTGTTTTTTCACCCTGCATTGCTTGTGATTCATCAGTTAAAATCGAATGTAGGTGTGTTTTCAACCTGCATTGTTTGTGACTGATCAGGTCAAATCGAATTTAGGTGTGTTTTCACCCTGAATTGTTTGTCACTGATTAGTTAAAAATCGAATTTAGGTGTCTTTTCATCTTGCATAGCATTTTTTGTATGACTGTAGCTTAAAATCAAATTTAGGTTGTGCTCACATTCTGCTTTCTGTGACAACGCTCACTGGTCACTCCCTATGCCCTCTGTTCTGTCTGGTTTCTTCCCCTTCCACTTTTCAGTTCCCATTGTTTTTTCTTCCCGGCCCTGTTTGTATTTCCTTTGCGTGCCTCCTGCATACTTCCCCCCACCTACCTCAGCTGCTCTGCCTGGTTAAGTGTACCACACTCTGTGCCCTTCTCTATGGCGCTTTCTATCTCTCCTATCATCTCCAACTGCTTCTCTATCTCCCATCCTCCAACTCTCACTAAGTCTGGCAGGAGGACACTCAAGAAGGACGCACTGGGATACAACCTAGGCCTGCCTATCACTGACACCTACGTTAGTGCTTCCACCAGAGAGACTCTCACCAACATCCTCTTTGTCGTTCCTTCACCCGACCTATGGACTCTTCATATGGTTGCGCTGCTCTCTCCCTACTTTTCCTCACACAAAAATGGTGGCACCCGCTGGGTGGTCCTTCTTCCCTTCATCTTGGAATAGTACCAACCTAGTACAAGGGACTCAATCCAACCTCCTACTTTTTGATAGGCTCCTCCCTCGCCGTATCTACTTTCCACCTTCCTCCTTATGGGCTTCATTGCCATCTGCTTCCACAGCCGCCCTGGCTCCCTCTCCTCCTCCTGACCATATGACATCTCTCACCTCGGCTCCCTTGCCATTTTCAACCTGCCTAGGCCAGGCTCCCTTGCCTGCACTCTCCACACTGACATCCTTGTCATCTTCCATTCCTCTGACTCCTCCTACCTCTATCTCTCAGGCACTCCCACCGCTTACTGGGATGACTTCTGTCCCTTGTAAGTCTCTCAAAAATGGCAACCTCTTCCATGTTCCATGCTAAACTTTCACTCTGCTGTCAAGCACTCCTCTAACATCTGCCACCTCCTTGAACTCCTGGATCTTGATGTTCTTGTTCTCACTGAGACATGGTTTAAGGACAGCTCTGTAACATGTTTTGACATACTTCTCCCTGAAGACTACAAGATCCTTTCTGAGCCCAGGCCCAACAGGTCAGTATGTGGAGTAGCCCTCATCTTTCCTGAGTGTACCCCGGTTTCCATTATTCCCATTCAGGCCCACTCCTCATTTGAATGCCTGGTCTGCAGGCTTTCTCTCCCTCATGTATGCTCTCTTACTCTGGCTACCTTCTATCGGCCACCAGGCCAGTCTACCCTCTTCCTCACGGAATGGGCATACCTGGCCTCTCCTCTCCTTTCCTCCTCTCTCCAACTCCTCCTGCTGGGGGACCTTAAAATGCATCTTGACTCTCTTGACTCTTCAGGACCTTTCCGCAACCTGTGTGACTCTCTTTCTTTCTCCATTCTACCTTTGGGTCCGACACACAGTGCAGGTCATACCTTGGCTCCTCTAGCCTCCACAGACATCCCTCTCTCTATCTCTCACACGACTTCTTCCTCTGGACTGATAACTCTCTTCTTTCTTCACACTTGAAGCTCACTTCTCCTTTAGCACCAGCACACCCTGCACCATTGACCGCCTTCAACGTCTTCCGACCCATGAATAGAGTGTCAGTGGCTGCCTTTGCTTCCACCTACTTTCCTCCTTCAACTCCTGCAGCTGACCCCCCCCTGACACAGCCCTCTCAAACTTTCACCTGTCCATCTCCAACACCCTCGACATTCTTGCCCCTTTCATTAGGGTCTGACTGAAGCCTGCCAAACAGTGTAACTCTTAGTACAATTCCAATCTGGCTGCTCTTAAACGCAAGTGCAGAACAGTAGAACGGAAATGGGGATACTCAGGTGCACTCTCTGACAAGCTGGCCCGCAGCCTTCTTCAAAGGCAATGCAGACTCTGCATCTGGTCCAAGAAGAGAGTCCATATTCAAGCCTGCATCTCCGTGGCATCTTACAAAACAGCCAACCTTTTCAAAGTCTGCAAGTAACTGGACAATTCTAATGCAGCTTTATCCTCTAATGCACCCACCCAGGCCCTTTACCTGGCCCTGACTGCACAATTCACTGCCAAAACACAGTAAATCCTGTCCACTCTTGCCTCCACACCCATTCATGCACCAACATCTCATGGGCCCCCTTTGGCGGCCCCCACCACTCCCCCTCTTCTCTCCACCCTCTCCCCTTTCACACATGAGGAGGTCTCTAGACACATCCACTCTATGAAAGCCTCTTCCAGGTGGTCTCATGTCCTTCCAAAACCATCAAAGACAACATTGACACTCTTGCTCCAGCCTTGGCATGCCTCTGTAACCTCTCATTCACCACTGGTGTTTTCCTCACTTCTCTCGAGCACTCTTTTGTGCCCACTCTGATCAAAAACCTTCCGCCGACCCTTCTTTTCCAGCAAACTACTGCCCGATCTCTAGTGATAGAGATCGGGCAGTAGTTTGCTGGAAAATAAGTGA
Source organism: Ambystoma mexicanum (assembly GCF_040938575.1). Classification (NCBI taxonomy): domain Eukaryota; kingdom Metazoa; phylum Chordata; class Amphibia; order Caudata; family Ambystomatidae; genus Ambystoma; species Ambystoma mexicanum. The sequence goes on along the minus strand of NC_090932.1, from coordinate 478,891,881 downwards.
TTGTTTTCTGGGAAAGCTGCTGGAGAAGTTGGCTATCTCTCAGCTTAACTTCCACACTGAATCTGTTGGTTGTCTCCATGACCTTCAGTTTGGCTTTAGAGCATCCAGATGCACCGAAACTACTCTCCTGAATACTGTGAAGACCTGCTCTCAAATCTTGACTCTAACTCTCCTACTGTCCTCATTATTCTTGATCTCTATTCTGTTTTCAATACAGTAAACCCCAACATCCTGATCTACCATCTCTATGATACCATGGGCATCACAGATCAGGCCCTGGCATGGCTTGCCTCCTTTCTCTCTGACCATGCTTCCCAGGTGGAACTTGGGTTTTTTCTCTCCTCAATCACACTCTCTACTTGTGGTGTCCCCCAGGGATCTAACCTATCCCCCTGGTTCTGCAATGTCTACATGGCCCCTCCGGCTAGCAGGATCTCTGCCTTCACCACCAACTTTCAGTGTTATGCAGATGACACACAGCTCTCTTTCTGGCTACCCTCATCCTCCACCTCCTCCTCGCTCATTCCTGACTGTCTGTCCAAAATTCAGTCTTGGTGTGCTATGAACAATCTCTGCTTAATGCCAGCAAGGCAGAGATCATCCTCATTGGAACCCCTGCTCCCGCTTTCCACCTTTCACTCTGGCTGGCCTTCCTTGGCCCTGCGCCCTCACCCACTAGTTAGGCAAAAAATCTGTGGGTCATGTTCAACTCCACTCTCTCCTTCTCCTCTCACATCTTGAACATCTCTAAAAAGCCCCACTACCAGGTGCATCTCCTTGCAGGTAATCTACCTTTTCTCACTTTCCCCCAGAGGCTTACCATCTCCAGAGCCCTGTTTCTCTCTAGACTGGACTACAGCAACAGTCTCTTTCTCAATATTCCTACTTCTAGTCTACAACTGCTACAACTCATCCAGAACAGAAATGCAAGATTATCCTTGGACTCTCACAACAAGGACACTCCTCCTCTCAGTGCAATTTATTGGCGAAAAAGTGCCCTCTCCCCAGTGAACAAAAGATTTGCTCTGAAGACCATTATCACTGCCCTTTTCCTCAGGGTGACATACCATTGAATTTAGGCTGGCTTTACAGTTTTGGGGGCAATATTGTAATAATACAATTGTATGCTATGCTTCTGCAGTTCACTATTGCTCCTTATTGTCACTCTATGAGGAGAAAAGGTGTCTATTAACTCTCCCCTGCCAGCGTTGCCTGCCCGCAATTCATCACCGAATAAGTGCCCCAAACCGAGCTCTTGTAACAATGATTTGATGTATTACAACCAATGCGAGGCAGCACAACAATTTGTGTCCAGGAGATCCCTCTCCAGGGCTCTGGTTATAAACAGTTGAGACCTCTCCCATTGGTGCAGCCAGTAAATTAAAGACTGTATTGCTATGAGATCTTCCACTTAGGCTAATTCAAGTTTTTTGAGCAACAAGTGCCCTGGGAACCCTGTGGCAAACCCATGATATTTCTCAGGAGCACATTTTCAGTTATTTATTTTTTTGGTTTGATAATGACCCCACATAGCCGCATCATATGTCAACAGAGGTAGTGTTACCATCGAGCAGGCCACCCAATTTTGCACTGAATCTCAAGATTAAACCATTCATTTGAGATGCCTTTACAGTTTGCTTCTTTATGTATAAAAGCCAGCACAAGTCACTGTAGATCATCACCCCAAGGTAACAAAATAAGTTGACCCATTCAAGACTTTTCCTCGCTGCTATTATGGCATTTCCATGCGGTTTGCTGTTGCCAATGCACATGACGGTAGATTTCACTGTATTAATTGCTAGGCCTCTCTCTTTCATATAATCATTAAATCCATTTACCAATCTCTGAAGGGTGTGTTTTGTCCTGGCCATCAGGACTGCACCATTTGCATACTAGAATGCACACACCCTTTGGTTAGGTTTCTTTGGAACATCGGTCACCAAGTCAGCTAAAACATTAGGTAATAAATTTATGTAGAGATTGAAAAGGATTGAGGCCAGAACACAGCCCTGTCACACTCCATAAGAGATTTTAAATGCCAGTGTTTCTTGGCCCAGGTTTCCCAGTCTTACTTTTGCAGCCAGATTGATGTGCATATGAACCAAGATCTTTAACAGCTCACCCAGCCTTCCCATCGAGTGCAATATTCTCCAGAGCTTGCCATTGTCCACGCAGTCAAGAGATCCATTAAAGCTAGGTGGATCGTGCCCTTGCGGGCGTGAACATACTTGTACAGAAACAAGCCTAGATTTACTATCTGGTCAACTCTTCCAATACCCTATCGAAAACCATAACGGTACTCCGAGAGGACCCGGTTCTCAGTGGCCCAACTCATAATCTTTTGATGTAGTAACTGCCCAAACGACTTAGCTGTGGTGTCAATAAGTGAAATTTGGAGGTAAGAGGCAGGGTCAGTTCTGTCTCCATTTTTGAAAATGGGGACAATGACTGCCTCTTTCCATGAGTCTGGGAAAATCTTCAAGTGCAATCTTATGTTAAATATAAAACTAGCAATCAGCACCCAAATCACCTTCTCATGTTTAAAGAATTCAGTTGTAATGGAATCTGGTCCTGCCACTCTGCTGTTTTCAGTTCCAGCAAGGCCCATCGCTACCTCGTCCACTGAAAACACCAGCCTTGGGCCCACATTATAGATGTTATAGGGAGCCACTCAGGCTCTTGTGCCGTCAAACTTCTCGAGGTCACGATTTTCATATAATGCTGAAAATGCTTGATCCACCTTACCTCACCCACCTGTTCGGCATGCCCCTTTGCTATCATGTTATGAGCACGCAAACCATCTGCAATTGCCTTCCAATAGCCCCTTGAATTGCCTGACGAGGCAGCCCTCTACAATGTATACCAGGCATGTTCTGCTTGCTCTAATTTTCTGGATTTTAACGTGTGCTTATACAACACCCTGGCTTCAGTGATATGTGCCAGGAAACTACATCGGCATCTTAGTGCCTGTAGAAGCACATTTTTGTCAGCTTGCAGTTACCGTTAAACCATGCTGATCTTTTTGGACCGGGTTGTGGGCCACAAAAGATTTCCTAAATTCCTGAGACAAATAATCAAATCTTCCTATGCTTGCCATTGCTCTGCGTAGGGGCCTCTGGATTCAAGCATTTCGCCAAGTTGTCTATAGCTGTATACATTATTCTGGACACTGAATAGCAGAGTCCACATCCCCCACCACAATGTTTTATACATAGCAATGTCAAGTGATTTTGCCCCAGTAGTGGGTCCCTCATTCCCTAACTATAGTGCTAGAACAAGAGGGTCATGGTCGCTTTAGACCTTGGGGTCTATCTTGAAATCCTTTATTCAGTGCCAGACCTCTACACCCAGGATGATATAAATAATCAATTGTTGAACAATATTTCTTGTTCACAAAAGTATGTTTGCCCGTGGTATCAGACACAAATCTCCCATTCACTGCTCTGATTCCCAACCCTGTCAACATTTTCATACATTTCCTACCCAGGGTGTCTGTGGTAGCCTCCATCAGGCACGGTGCATAGATATCAAATGCCATATCTTCATCCATAATGCTGCCAGCGGTACTGTGTAATTTCCTATTTTTAAGTTAAAAACGCCACCTGTCAGGAATCTTAGAGAAGTGATCTTCATGGCTCCTGACATCCTCCAATATCTCCAACAAAGCTTGGAGCGGCCCCCGGATACCTCTATCACCAATTGCATTGTAGAAGCTGGCTATGCACCAGGCATTACCATCCCTAGCACCACGTCTACTATCAGCTGAGTCAAGGAGGTATAGAACAACCGATTTTCCTTGAGTTTAAACAAGTGTGAAAAATATATTGCAAGACCTTCATGGCTCCTGCCACGAGTAGACATTGTTGCTTTGGTTGTGTAAACCCCAAAGGCCGCTAAATGTATCATATCAAGAGCCCATATCTCCTGGAGTAGCAACATGTCCATATCATCTAGAAAAATCTTAAAATCAGGGTCCTTGAGCCTTGTCTTAAGGCCAGCCACATTCCAGGAGACAATACTCATTGATTGCATGATACATCTCTCAGCATTAGGGCCCTGAAGGGACAACATACATTATGCAATCATAAATAGTGTCCTTTGCTCTAGATGTTAGCGTGCATTGTGGCAATTTAGTCAAAACATTTTATATGGCTGATAGCACATCCAATTTCACCTACGTGGGCTTGTGTGTTTGTATACATGATATGGGGATTTCCTTGATAGCATAAAGTGGCACGAGCCAAGTATTATGTAAGTGGTCCATGACGTGTTGCTCATCCTGGTAAACCACCACACCCCTCACTGCCAGTTCGTCCTCACAGGTCAATATTGCAGCTCTTAGTTGTTGGTTTGTCATCCCAAATCTGACATTGCAGCTGCCAAAAGACACACAGGCCCTCATTACGACCCTGGCGGATTTTTTCCGCCATCGACGGACTTTCCGGCCATGGCGTAAAGTCCGTTTACGCCATGGCGGATGGTGGACTTACCGCCCCATTCCGAGGTCGGCGGGGCGGTAAGTCCCCATTGACCCATTTACCCTTCCCCATTCCCATTTCGGCCCCATAGGGTATAATGGGAGTGGGGAAGGAGTTAATTACGCCACCGTAAATTACGGTGGCGTAATTAACACCAAGGTCCCATAGCGCCATGGATTTTTACGCCCGCAAAAAGCGGGCGGAAAAATGACCATGGCGCTATGGGAACTCGTAGTTGGCGGTAAGGGGTCGGCGCAGCTAACGCTGGCGCAAACCCCTTACCGCCAGGGTCCTAATGAGGCCCCCAGTCTGATAAAATCTGCAGAACTGAAATTTTTTTAAACGTTAAATCATGAATTCCCAAGTTCTCCAAGACCACCTTTACCAGTGCTCTCTTATAAGAGTTCTTATTTCCATAGTTTCAGCCCTTGAAACAACAGATGATATTTCATTCTCTCCAGCCAGCCAAGGGATCCACTCCATCACTCTCATTAGCCTGAAATCCAGATATTTACATCATTCAGATCTATGTGAGGTGATTTCCCAAATTCTCTTTGATATGAACAATATCTGTGGTCTTTATTGCTTGTGATAGTAATTGAGGGTTTGGCTGGCTGCATTGCATTTATTCAATTTCTCATTTACTTAGAAACCATCGACTGCTTTCCGGTCTGTCGGGCTGTAGTCTTGTGCTTGGCTTCATTGCAGGAGGCAAATGAGGAGCAACTCCTGAAGGGTCCCCAAACATTGGGTGAACCGGGCATACAAAAATGCCGCAAAGGGCCATATGAATTGATTCCAAATGATTCCCTTGAGGGGAGGCTGGTGCACAGGACTTTATCTTGTGCTGTGTCTGCATCCCAGGTTGCACTGTAGCAGGTTTTTTAGTGTCCTTTGGAAACTGTGGAGTGCCATCCCTTAGGAGTCTAAATATATTCTCAAAGCACTTGTCCAAATGCTGTTCGTCCTTCATACGTAGAGCTTGCATCTTACGGATCTTGTCCTTGATATTGTCTATTGACCGAGTAATGCCATTCAACCACAGCTCTAGTATTCCTGCACCCCCCCCCCATTATAATGCGGGATCTCATGTCCATCACTGATGTTACATAAAATGTCTTCATTTCCTCCATGAGAGCAGGAGGATTGGGCTTGCTGGACACAGAAATGTCTGTCCTGTGTTTGACCTTTGCACATAAGTCCGGATGGAACCAGTCCCCCCAGTTGACAAAGTATTAGAGCGTGAAGTCATCTTTGTATGGCCAAACAAATGTCTGCTTCTTCCACTGCTTCCATGTTCTTCTCGTGTATGTTCGCCATTGAAACTCTCCACAATTTCCATGGGATCAGTAATCAGCTCCCTAATCGGAGGAACTGCTGATTCATAGTTTGTGATCGCACACTCTTTATGCACTCTTTTCCTGGTGCCCCAACCAGACTCTGTGTCTAGCTCTGTAACCATACCCATGCCCTGTCATCCTTCCAAAATGGGTGAGTGATTTCCCTGGGTACTCAATGAATCATTTATTTGTGTTTCCTCCTGAGATCGCCACGTGCTCTTCATGCATTCCATATATACTGCTGGTGGATTGTATTGGTCCCATACAGTTTTCTGCAAAATATTTGTCTATCAATCTCCCCAATGCTTCCAGGACCAACTTGTCTGAGGGACCGGTTTCTAGATGTAATCCCACAGATCCCATAGATCCCACAGGCCCCAAAGGCCTGCACTCCAGAGAAGTGGAGAAAACAAAAGGGGTAGCAGATATGCTCAAAGTGAATGACGGGGAGGATATGATATGATATGATATGGCATTTATAACATGCCTATACACAAGTGTTTCAAGCGCCACGACAAGGCAAGAGAGGGGAAACAGAGGGAGGACAAAAACAACGATCTTACTAGGCCTAGTGACATTGATATTGTGCAAGTGCAGAGGAGCGGAGAGGGGAGAAGTCCCAAGGGAGGGGGGTTGGGAGAATGGAGAAGTGCAGGACAAGGAATCAGAACACAACAAGTAGTGCAGCCAACAGGTGGCAAGTGCGAGTGTTAGACGTGCAGACAACAGGTGTCTAATAAGAGCAAGAAAATGCACTGTAGGGTTACAGATACAGACCACAAGTGCAGGGGGTGCCAGGAGGCAGTACAGGTATGCAGCTCGCCAGGCAGGGACCTGAGCCCGAATTCAGAGGGTTGCCAGGTTACCAGTGCACGTATCAGACAGGAGATTAGCAGGGGAGAGGAAAGAGAGAAAGCAGAAACAAAGAGCAAGGTCTTGAGGTGCTTCTGGAACTGGAGATGGTTCTTCTAAAGTTTCAGAGAGGCATGGAGGCTGTTTCAGAAGGAGGCACCAGCCGAAGAAAGATATCGGCCCCCAACTTGCTGCTTGGAGAAGCGACTGACCCTCAAGCAGTTGGAGGTGGAGGAGTGAAGAGCTCAAGTAGGAACATATTTCCGTAAATAGAATTGGAGGCATTGCAGTCCCATGCCCCAAAAAGCCTTGTGGACAATTCAGAGAGTCTTGAACTTGATCCTTGCTGCCACTGGGAGCCAATGGACAGATTTAAGAGCTGGAGAGATACAATCCCTGGGCTTGAGGCAAAGGAAACGTCTTGTCTGCATCTAAAAGTAAAGTTAAATTGCCAGATTGATAGAGGGGAAAGGGGCCCCTGATGTATTAGGGCACCTAGTTCTTTAGAATCATCACCAGTCTCCCATAGGTCATCTGCAGCGGGGCATGCTGTTACACCTGCTATCGGTCCTTTTCTATCCCTGCAACCAGTTAAGGTGGTCGCAGTTGGTGAAAGTAAAGGCAAGGCAGCAGGGGCATCGGCATTGGGCATCTGGAATACTCAAAGCCCATTTATTGCCATCTCGCCTGTGCTCTTTCTTAGGGCCCATTTCATGGTTTAGCTAGTTTTGCTAACTGGTGCAGAGCACGCATAGATGAAAGCTGGATCACTAGTTTGAACACTTTCGGTGTTGCCTCCCTCTTCTTTGACCTTATCTTTAACACCATATCAGACGGTGGATGAGTGGGTAGGTGAGTGGGAAAAGGGTGCACCTGTCCAGTCAGTAACAATTTATGAGTGTATTGAACACAATCGTCACAGGGTAGGTGCGTGGTAACAAATGCTGCAAGATATTATGGCTGTTGCTTTTCTGGAGAGTGCTAAAGTGTGAGCCTACTGTACCTCCATGAATGCATAAGTGCATAATCTCATAGAAACTTAAACATCCAGACTCAAGGACTCAGGAACTCAAAAGGGACTCAAAAAAGGTGGGAAAACAACAGGGTTGTGGCATTGTGGGATTGCAGGATTGCGGAACTACTGCCACCAGATCTGGGCTTTGGCTTTTGCTTCAGCTTCAGACTCCACTAAATTGTGCAGCTCTGTACCTTCACTGTACATCCCAGCTAATGGCTCCCCAGGTCCAAACCAGTCTCTTGCAAAACCTGCAGATCACAGACCGCGGACCATCGGCTGATTTCTCCTCTTCCCTGCTTGTCCGGTGTGCCTGTTGCCTGCTGCCCGTTCCTCTCTGTGATCACTCGAATCAAAGGAAAGCACCTCTGAATGCCAGTAACATTCAGTGTTTCAACATCCACTTTGACAAACTTCCAGAAGTTAAAAAAGGGCTCCACAAAAGCATGTTTCCTTCTCTTAGAAGACATGTACGTACGCAGAGAAAAATGGTCTCTATCTCTTGCACATGCTGTCACTATGCACAAATCGCAAGGTCTAACCTTAGATCACCCATTGATTGACATTGGCAGCACAGTCTTTAAAGAAGGTATAAGTTACTTTGCATTTTTGCATCTGCATACCTTCAATGGTCTATTCCTATTTAACTTTGATGCAAACAAAGTCAAAGTTGACATTCCTTGCATCCTAGAATACAACAGGCAATGTGCACTGTGCACCCCATCTAGATATGTACCCTATACCTCCAAAAAGAAGACCTTTAAAAAGAAAAAGAAAACAAACAGTACCTATAACAGATCTCCCAACAATGCCACTAAAGAAAAAAAGACCAACTGCTGTGCCATCAAATAATGCAATCACAAAACTGCCTAGTAGAAAATCAACTGCACGTCCAGCAGAAGGCAAAAAGACAAATGTTTCTTCTCAAAAAACAATTGCAGGCCCACCAAAGGATGCAGAGGCACACTTCTCTGGTCCATTTAAATTCAGCAATACGTCTGGAGTAAATTGCTATGCAAATGTAGCAAGAAATCTTCTCTTCCAATTGCCACCAATTGTTCACAACATTTACTTAAACATCTCGGACCAGTTGTGTTTACAAATGCGCGTCCTTCATAGAAATGCCACAAATAACGCTGACAGCACTTACAATGTCTCAAGCATAAGGCAAGAATTGGACTACTGTACAGGAATGGTCAAATTCACCATAAACACACAGGAAGAGCCACAAGAATTCTTTATGTTCTTAACACAAGCAATGGAAATCAAAAACAACACTATAAATGAAATCTTTCAGATTTCATACACGTGAAAACATACATGCAACAATGTCGCACAAGAGAACTTCCCTAATGAACTATTTCTGTCAGTAGCCATACCCAATTCTGAATCTGCAGAATGTAAATCATAGCATATTATGCCCTTTTGCTAATTCAGACAATTGTCCCAACATACAAATAAACTCACATGGCCAATATGTGATACTAATGCTTCTAATGTACAATTCAGATGCTACCAAAAACAACTATAAGCTTACTATCTTCACACACAGCCAAGTGTCTCTAGGCAAGAAAGCCTTCACAAACAGTGGGCATAATCTACCACACTGGTGCTATAACCACTTCAGGCCACTGTACTACATATGTCAAGAAAAGAAGTGGTGAGTTTGAATGTAACAACACCTCTGTTACTCCAAAACATAGGTCACCAGCAAATCTAACAAATGTCTACTTAATATTCCTTCAACCCAAATTTAGTCCCTAAACTGCGGCACAATAAACAGTTATAATATGCCAACGGGTATCTAACTACATCCATAATACTACAATAGTACTTTTAAAAGGCAAGATAGTTAGAATATGTGAACAGGTGTTTAACTACTTCAAAAACACCCTTCATTGCAATACACTTCAAATATGCCATAAAAGTCTTGTCACTGCAATACTTCTTTTAAATTTCAATATAATTACAATACGCCAACGATACCAGCAAATCTAACAAATGCCTACTTAATATTCCTTCACCCCAAAATTACTCACTAAATTATAGTACAATAATCAATTAGAATAAGCCAACTGCAACTTAAATATATCTAAAATACTACAATAGTACTTTTAAATCCCAAGACAGTTAGAATTCGCAAACAGGTATCTAACTACTTCTAAAATATCCTTCATTGCATTACACTTCAAATATGCCATCACAGTTATTCTTACAGCAAAACTTCTTGTAAAGTCCAATATAGTTAGAATATGCCCTTTATTGCAACACACTTCAAACAAACATACTGGGCCTCATTACAAGTATGCTGGAAAAAAATGGTAATTACTGGCATGCCGGGTCTACTGTGTCCATGTGGCACTGCTGCCAGAATCTACGGTAGATTCCGTGTCAGCGTGCACGTGCATTCTGGCATGCCGGAAACGGTTGTACCGGCATGCCGGTAATACCACCAGACTCACCCAAAAAAACCCACACTAGCACCCTTGGTACCGCTGACTCCAATTCCGGCTCCGTGCTCCCGGACTTACCGGCACAGTTGTTACCGGTGCCTGTATTAACTTGACTAGAAATAACGTGATCGCCGGAACAGGAAATGGACCGTAGGCCAATAACAAGACACAATCCATTGCAATCTTCAGTGCACAGGAGTCACAGCAACATCCCAAGCACTGACAACCAACCAGAGACATGTCTTCAAGGCTACCAGCAGCACGGAGGCGTAAGACGCGGTTCAGCGAGGCTGAACTAAACATGTCAGCCGACACACTAGTGGAAAATTCTGACAAAGTGTTTGGCAGTGCCCTACGGCGGCAAGCACAAATACACAAAAAGGCCATTGGGCTGGAGTTGGCAGTCGGGACAACCCCCAGAACAGTCCAGGACTGCCACAAAAGGTGGGACAATCTATGTCTCAGGGTGATGAACCTCCTGTCAGCACATTTCCCATCCACCTGCAGCCATGGGAGGAAACATGCAGCAGCGTCATGCACCTTGAGGCCATTGAGTGAGTAGGAACATCGGTGGCTGGAGGGGTAACATCTGATGAGGCTGGTGAGTACCCGTAAGCCCAATGTCAGATCACACACCTTGTACCCTGTATACATTGAGTAGGCAAGCATGTCAAGTATGTTCTACACAACGCCAGTACAGCCTCTCTGGCAGACCACCCCCCTTCCACCTGGTTGCACACATCCACATTCATACATCACTCACACATCACACAGGTCCCCTGTATCACCCTAACAAGATGCACCTGCAGGTACTCAGACACACATCCCCTGACACAGCACAACTTCTGCTGTCACTTCCGTGCTAGCACATGCCTTAAGTCACGTCAGTGTCAAGCACCTCCACCATCAGCAAATAACCAGATGCACACATCAATGATACATGTGGCCCACTCGTCCCATCCACTATGGCCCATCCTGCTAAATCACCACCAACGCAGCAACTTCCATAGGCAGCAGTCACATGTGTAACACATCCGTGTCACAACCAGCCACAACATCATATCATACAGCTTGTGTGGCACACCCATAACACCCAAACTGGGAAACACCAGTATCCCACGCAACAGCCACTGCACATACCATGTGTGCACACCACACATGCACCCACACAGCATCCCCAACACAGGCATGTGTGCACCATGCCATGACGACCACCACGTCCATGACACAGCATTTACATCGGAAAGTAGTAGCACTTATGTCTGTCTCATGAATCCACACCCATCAAAGATGTCCTACCTTTCTGACCCCCACAGGCACATCATCTGTCAATGAATCTGAACAGCCTAGCACATCCAGGACCACCAGGCCACGCCACTGCTGGACCACCACCATGTCCACCCAGGACTCTTCTGCATCCTCCGGCAGACAAGAGCAGGCAACAACTCCTGCACCCCAGGCAGCACAATCCAAGAGGGACCTGCCCCCCATCCACCCACAATCCAAGAGGCACATGCCCCCCCAGCAACCCACAAACCAGGTGGCACCTGCCCCCCAGACACCACCCAACCAGGAGGCACCTGCCCCCCAGCTACCACCCAACCAGGAGACACCTGCACCCCTACCTGAAGGGAGCCCACAAGGGGGTCCAGCTGACGACATTGGGGATGACGGTGTAGTGTTGCAAGCAACCACAGCTATGCGGAGGTTGAGGGCTTCAGCCTCATGGGCCTAATGAGCCCCCAACCAACACAACCCCCACCTCTATGTAATGTCAGGGATATTGAGGGGCGCCTGTCCAGAATGAAGGCACAGCAGAAATCCCTGGCCTCAATGGTGCAGCAACACCTGCATGAGGCCCAGCTCATGCAGGAGGGACTTTAGACCAGATCAAGGAGGTCTGCACGGTCACAGGGCAGTGCCACAGGGGCCATTCTGCCTTTGGCATGGTGTGTGAGGGAGGGGGACAGTGTCATGTCCTCCTCGGTTGAGACATATCCGTGTTGGTGCAGGCCCTCGTGGACCCAAGGCACATGCCCATGCCACTGGCTCCCTCCACAGGTTCCACTACAGGGAGTTCCCTTCCAAGCAGCTAAAGGCATTGATCTGAGCGGCTGACTCACCCAGCCCAGCAGAAGAGCACACCACAGAGCCTAAAAGGGGACAAAGATTGGACACCGATTGTGTGGGTGTGGGCAGGTATAGTTGAGGAGGTGGTGTGGGGATAGTTGGGGAGTGGGTGTGTGGAGGGATAGTTGGGGAGGAGCTGTGGGTATAGTTGGGGAAGGGGTGTGGGGAGGGATAGTTGAGGAGGGTGTGTGGGGAGGAACAGTTGGAGAGGGGGTGTGGGGATAGTTGGGGAAGGGGTGTGGGGAGGGATAGTTGGGGAGGGGTCCTGGGGATGGATAGCTGGGCAGGGGATTTGGGGAGGGATAGTTGGGTGGAATAGTAGAGGGAGTTAAGGCTTTTCACCAATGTGAATAATTGTTTTTGTCACAATATATTTGGAGTTGAAAAAAGAAATCATGACTGGACATTGATCTTTCAGTGTGAGTGCATTTATTCATGTACAGTGCCCAGTGTGCTAAATGTTCTGTACCGTGTGTTAAACAGGTGCTCAAAAGTTATGGTCTGTAAGGTCCCCACGTGTGACACATCCATTCCTGACATTGTGGCGCTGTGCAATAGCCTCTTCATATTCAGCATCGTCTTCAGCCTCTGGTGGCAGCATGTCCATGTCGAGGGGCAGGGGGATGTATCGCCTGATGCACATGTTGGGCAACATGATACATGCAAGCAGAATTTTCCCAATCCTTTCAGGTCTGTACAGCAGCGATCCCCCGATCTGCTGAGGTGGCAGAACCTGGCCTTCAACAGGCCAAAAGTCTGCTCAATAGTGCAGCGAGTACGTACATGGGCAGGTTGAATGACTGCTCGTGTATGTTGTGGGGTTGCCTGACGCGGTTCATTAACCAAGGCATCATAGGATACCCAGCATCACCTGCTCGGGAGCAACAGAAAGTGTGCATGTCAATTTCCTGGTAATTTCATGTTGGTACAAGCTGTTTAGTGTTCTTGAGAAGACTAACATACACAAGCAAAATTGAGTTTCGATAGCATGTGTTCATTTTCGTGTACCAGAAGGGCACTTTGTGTGTGGGGTATCTATTGTGCAGTGCATTCACATGGAGCATTCACAGACAACTGACACACATGGAATTCAAGTAAATGTCAGTCATGTGTTACAAATGAAATTCAACTATGGGCTTCATTACGACCCAGGCGCTAAGTGGTTAACGGCGCCGTAAAAGTGGTTAACCACTTAGCGCCTTACTACGAGGTCCCTTTGCAGGACCCGACCGGAACGGCTGGTCTGGACCAGCCGTTAAAGTAGGGACCTGCAAAGGGACCTCGTTGGCAATTACGGTACCGCAATTTGCGGTAGCGTAATTGCCGCCTTCCCCATTCCCATTGAGCCCTAGGGGGCAAAAATGGGACTGGGGAAGGGCCATGGTGAAATGGGGAAATACTGCCCCGCAAACCTAGGAATAGGGCGGAATTTCCCCATTTCACCATGGCGGACTCGTTACAACACCGGCACCAACCATGGTGCTAATAGTGCCATGGTTTAGCACCGGTGTTGTAATGAGGGCCTATATGTCCATGTACCACAGTACTTTTAGCATTTAAATGATATGCATCTGTGATTTTGTGGTAGTAATGGTATGCCATCTTTATTATGAATCCTTTATATAGACATGCTTTTATATCGTAACTCATTTAACAAAAACAAATACTGATAATTTATGTGGGTGTGGGGTAAAGGGTTAAATAATTTCAAAAAGTGTGGGGGTGGGTATTTAGGGGAGGGAAACAGTGATTCAGGAGGGGACCCCCCAAAAAATCATATATTAGTGAAAAATAAATAGTTAAGTGTTTTTTCATTTTGGAAGTTTCGGTCTAAGAGCATTTCAATTTAAAGTGTTTGTTATAAAGACAGGTAACCGGTACTAACAGGAAGTGTACCTGTCAAATGAGTGTGCAGCCACCATTATTTTGGGGTGGTAGCTTCTGGATTGTCTGGGTGTGCATCATGAGTTGTGGGTTTGCTTGACTGTGTTTTTGCTTGTTGTTGTCACTATGGTGAGGTGCATTCTGGTATATGTCATTTTTAGTTTATCGATGTACGGAATAGATGTAGTTATATATGCACCATATATTTTCCTTACATGGAGACATGGCTGTCAAGGGCTTGAACACTGGCATACTACTTCTGTGTTACACCTTGAGTTAGACCCACACACTTGCACATTTCATGCACTCACAGCGCGGAGTAGGGTCATGTCCCCTTCAATGTTTGAGGTTTACTTGTGTTACAATTGTGGGTGATAATGTTACTTGTGATTATTTTTCATCTACCTTCGCCGTTTAACGCCCTATCCGGCCTCTGTGCACTTTCACTGAGGTTTGGTAATTGTATCAGGAAACTGCAGTAGGAGCAATGATGGATGAATGCATGCAGTGTGCACAGCCACTGGTCATGGGTGTCATACTGGGCCATAATCAACATTGGACATGGCCCTGTAGTTGGACTCACCAAGGAGCCAGGTATGCTATGCTGGTTACTACCCCCTCCCCCAAATTCATCACTGCACATGGCCTTGTATTTGGACTCACCCAGCAGCCAAGTATGCTATGCTTGTTACTGCCCCCCCTCAATTGAACACTGCACATGGCCTTGTTGTTAGACTCACTGAGTAGCTTTGTACGATGTCTAGTGTGTCATGCCATGTACTGAGGCAGGGAGGAGTTCCACAGCGCTGTGGAGTCATGTGTTGACCCAGGAAATCTTGCACAGCAATGGGTGATGAGGTGGCATGCATCACACACCATCTGTATGTTCAGTGAGTGGAACAGTTTCCTGTTGTGGTACACTCCCTCAACAGCATGCCTAGCCACCAGCTCCACATGTGTGCTGTCCACGGCACCAATGACATTAGGCATGCCTGCAAGGGCATGGAAGGCTATTTTTGTTTTGTCTCATTCACCTTGTCAACAGTCCGGGGTAAGCTGATGTGGTCTCATGCATGGCAGATGAGTGCATCAAGCACCTGGAAGAGCACACAGGAGAAACAGAGTTTTGAGGTCCCATGCAGCTGCCTAACTGTGTGTTGATATGTGCCTGTGGCAAGAAAGTGTAGCACAAACACTACCTTCAGCAATGGGGAGGAGGGGCTGGCTGTGTAGATATTAATGAGGCTCACCAGGTCATCATGTATAAGGTCCACTATTGTGGTGATGGTGCCCCTGTCTAGCCGGTACAGGGTGTGAATATGAGCAGAGGTGAGGTTGAATGGTGTGGCCATTAAGCGAGGGATGGGTGGCTGCCTGTGGGCTGCAACCTGCTCGACATTGGGGTTTTGCTGGCCAATGATAGCCCTCCTTCTCCAAGAGCGCCTCCGTTGCATCCTCTGCCTCACTGCCTCTTCAATTAATAGCTCTGCAGGCATGGCCTCCAGCACCAGTACTGCTGTAGCCACTGCTAGCATTGTGGTGTTGGAAGGAGTGTGGGGTGTGGGAGTGGTCCTTTTGTGCTGTGCCACAGCCCATTGGGTCCACCTGTGCTGATTTTGAGCACCTGTGGCATGTTTCTAACCACCAGAATCCACTTAATGCCTGATCCGCTATGCCAGGGTTTCTGGCAACGTTTTTTATATTGTTACCGGTATGTACATGCCAGTGATTGCGTGTCTGTGTACCTCGGAATGTGCACTAACTTACACCATGCCGGCATCTCAGGTATGGCTGCTCCGTGTCTCCACAGATACCAATTACGGTGTTGCCGGATGCAGTGGTTCACTTGGACCACACCAGTCCAAAAAAAGGTGATGGCACAGATATACTGGCAATGCTATTTCTGGACCGGCATACGTACATAATGAGGCCCATTGAGTATTAGTGCATCTCTAGAATGTGTAATTACTCTGCAGTACACCCCATTCTACTTGAGAGGGACTGGTATTGATATCGATTTGAACATCAAACAATAATAAGTACCCGGTATGTGTGATGAACACTGCGTATTTTAAAAAAGTCGACACAACTGTGTTTCGGCCTTTAGCCTTTTTTGATGGCTGCAGGTAAGACAGTCTTCATCAGGACCAGTAATTGTGGTCTGGGTTCGAACAAACTGTCCTGTGGTGGAATTCTATAATAAAAAACACAAATGTACAATGCTAAGTGTGGGTCTTTTTCCCGGGATAAACATATACAGAAAGCTCCCAAAGTAGCTATCCCCAAATGGGAGACTTACCGTGCCTAATTTAGTATAGCACGTGAGTTCAATATTGGTGCTCCTCTGGCTGCGGCCACGTCGTTTCAAAGATGGGGGATGTGTGATCAGACTTTAATTGGCCTAGGACAGGTCCTGTTGGCAAAACACAAGCAACCAATAACTTAATGTCCATGCCCAACATGGTTACCAATCTTTACTTGTTAAGGCATTCAAATATAATGAGGGGAATGTGTAAGGACAACTTACCCCACTCGTAAGTAAAATCCTGCGTATATGATATAGTTAGAATGCCACTTCGATGAGGGTCCTCTAGTGATCCCTGTACTTTCTTGTTATCGGCAGACCTATCAGAAGGATAATTGCAAAGGAGAGGCAGTGTGATGCTGTATGGATCACCTATGTTACCTTATTTATGTCTAGAAAACAAAAGCCCAGTCGACTTTTTTAAAATGCACAGTGACAATCACAGATACCAGGCACTTATTATTGTTTGATGTTTACAACCATCTCAATACCAGTCCCCTCTCAAGTCGAATAGGGCCTACAACAGAGTAATTAGACATTTGAGAGATGCACTAATAGTCACTGTCATTAGAAATGTGTTTATGTATGCTTTATGTTGGGAATGTGTCAGGTTCACTAGCCTGTGGTAACCATTATTACATATAAAATGCACTGTATGAGGTTTATGTTACAAGTACCATTAAATTGTTCTTGGGTCATTTTTGTACAACGGGGATAAACCTGATCATTTGTCTTTGCATATTCTGAATAACCTGGAGAGATCGGGGAATAGCTAGGCACCCCTTGTGTCTCTATATTAAGCAAAGTCTGTGACTGTGGGGCCAAAGATACTACTGTCTCATAAATAAATTTGAAATAATGGAACATTTAACATTTTTTCTTTCACCAGAAACATTACCAAAGATTGATGGGAGCTCAAACATCCTTGAGTACAGATCAGGGATCAATAGTAAAGGGTCTAACAAAAAACAAACTAGACACCATCAATCAGAAGAAGAAAAAACATATCCAGACAGAAATGCACAGAACATGTGTGTTGGGGAATTATTCCAGTAGGCCTTCAAGCCAAAAATATCTGAAGAGTGTTTATCGACAATCTGAAGTTTAAGCTAAACTTCAATAGAGTCAGCAATAAGTGCAGCAGGGACTGGCGAATCCTAGTTATAAACACAGACGATGAAGAATGTAAAATACAAGGGGAACAAATGGCTGAAGTGGAAAAACTGTTTTTAGAGAGCCAAGAAAAACTTAGAACTTCTCGAGGAAGAGAGTATGAAATTTAAACATGTAACAGTTGACAAAAAGATATTGAAACTAGAGAAATACCTATCAAATTATCAAGAAGATAATACCTATCCCTGACATTTTCCACCACCTCTGGATGATCGAGTGATAGCAATCAGAGCACCCAAACATTGAGGGGGGCCTTCACAGGCCCATACACTGGCCCACCACTACAACAACAGTTTTTTTTTCAGAGAGGTGGACAAAGAAGGCACAACAAAAGACAGACGCAGTCGTCTTGACAGAGAATGAGAACCCAGCAATGGTACTCCAACCAGAAAACAAGGACAGTATACTCATTTTCAACCTTTCCTTGCACATTTGGGCCACCATGGAGGCAAATCTTTTGAGAAAATCTGCGTGCCAGTCACAAGGGCTAACGCTTTTGAGATGGAAATAGAACTAAAAAGATTCTTCCAACTTAGTAGATATAATATTGCTTTGACGTTTATATTCCAGAACATCATGGAGAAAGGGACTACAAGGATGTGTCAAGAAAAGAAAAAAAATGCACAGACTTTAAAACTAAATCCAATTTTGATCCAGCACATCACACTATACCATCAGAGTTTACAACATTTGAAAACATAGTAACCCAGAAAGTTCTTGAAACCATCAATAAAGAGAACTACTCTCAGGACAACCTCTCCGGGGAAGAAAGGACAGCACCAAAAACACTCAGCACGGACATCAATTTAACTATAAAGCTAGCAGACAAAGGAGGAGGGATAGTGATGCAAGATGCCAGTGACTACGAAACTGAATGTTTACGTTTACTCTCTGACTCCAGAGCATACTTAGAACTAGACATCAATCCCAAGAACAGACTGAGGGAAGAAATAAGTAGTCTAACCACACACGCAGAAGCAGCAGGCTGGATCTGCGCAGAAGAAAAGACATTTCTGAATAAAATGAATCCGATTATACCAGCGTTTTATGTAATTCCCAAAGTACATAAAGACCCAAAAAAAACTCTGGGTATTCAAATTGGGTCAGCGTGCGACTCACTCCTTGAGCAGATATCATTTTACACAGACTTCTTTTTAAAACCATTTGTAACAGAAATGGCTTAATTTATAAAAGATACCTCCCAGGCTCTAAATATACTGGACACTCGTGTGGTGGAGACACTTGCTTTTTGGTTACTATGGACGTAGGTGCCCTCTACACCTCCATTCCCCAAATGGAATGTCTTGAAGTATTATGCAGTGTTTTGGATAAAAGTGACGTCAGACAATCCGATCCAACGGCCTTCATTCTAGAATGCAGTAGACTATTAATGACAGAGAATTTCTTCCTGTTTAAGAATAAGTTATTCAAACAAATATAAGGCATCAGTATGGGAGCTGCGTTTGCACAAGTATGATATTATATGATATGATAGTTTATTTATATAGTGCCTATATGTAATGTGTTTCAAAGCGCTTCAAGGCAAGGGAGGGAACAATGGAAAATACAATGATATTCTTACAGGCCATGAACAGTAAGGATGTGAAATTAACTACTGTACTCAGCCTGGTGACATTTCAAATAGTGCAATAGCTAAAACAAAGATAAGGAAGGGAGGGGGAGAGTGGGAAGGAAATTGAAACAGACAAGCGACTACTGTACTAGGCCAGACAGCATTTCTGGTAGAGCCCGAGAAAAACAAAAGGTGAGGGAGAGGTGTGCAGAAAGGGATTGGAGGAACAAAACAAGTAACCATCATGTTAGGCCTGATGACATTTCAGATAGTGCTGGAAGGGGTGGGGGGGAAACAAGTAAGGGGAGGTGGGAGGAGACAGACGAGATTGCTATCATACTAGGTCCAGGGACAATTCTGATAGAGTAAGTGCATAGATGAAAGTAAGGGGAGGAGGGGAGGAGGTAGGAAAAGGAAAAAAGGGAGAGGAGGAGATAACAGAGAGTAAGCAGTCAAAAAGAGTCGAGAAGCAAGAGGGGAGAGCAAATACAACTGCAGAAGTCAGTAGTAACACATAATATTGCAAGCCAGGATACAAGATGAAGATGGGAACAGCATGATTCAGGGCCACCATGAGTTCAAGATGCAAAGGAAGTCCAGCATGAGAGTTGAGAAAGGGTGACGCACTGTGAATCAATGAAGTCCATAAAAGTCAAATCCAGCATTGGCCACATGACTGTGATGGTGAAACCAGAATGTATCAGGACAGACTCCTGCAGAGGTAGGCTGGAAGGGGTGGGGGGGAGGATAGACGAATCAAGCAAAACAGACAACACCTGTGCGCAAGAACGGTGGGGGGCACAAGGGAACATCACATGAGGACCAGAGGGGTTGTGTATGGCCTGTGCTGAGAGAGGAGTAAACACATGTTGGTGCATGCTTACCTGCTGTCTGAGCAGGCGGTCAGGCCCTGGGTCCTCATGGTCCAAACAGGAATTGCCCTTTTCTTCATCAGCCCTTCACTTCGGACGCCCGGGCATGAGACACCCTTGATCTAAGAGTGAAGAGCAGGAAGGAAGAGGCAGGGCTGAGAAGGTGGGTGGGGATTAGGCCAGGTGACCTAGATCCACTTGCACCTGCTCCACATCTGCAAAGAAAAAGAGGCTGTAGGGCTCACTAAGTAGGGGAAAAGAGCAGCAACCAGGAAGGCACCAGGTGGGTGGACGTAGCCAACCTATTTATGGCAGACTACAAAGTAAATTACATCTACGCTGACACCAATCCACACAAACCCTGGATCCAGGCCTGGCAGAGGTGTATAGACAATGTTCTACTCATCTGGATTGGTACAGAGGACCAGATCATGACTTTTTCTGAGTGGCTCAAACAACGCAACGGTCACATCAAATTCACCATGACATGGGATCACCATGCCATATATTCCTGGACCTGCATATATACATACTGGGCCAGGTTTTGAAAACTGAACTGTTCCGTAAAACAACAGACCAGAAAGGTTTGTTGCACTATGACAGCTATCATTCAGCAGGGCTTAAACAAAACCTTTTCTATGGACAATTCCTTAGAATCCAGAGAAACTGTACAGATCAAGACACATTTATAAAACATTCAGAATGATTACAACAATGTCTACTCCTAAGAGGCTATCCGAAGAAAGCAGTTAAACACACTCGAAAAAGAGCAGCCACTACCCCTACAGATGATTGGTCTGTGTGACCACGTTCAGCCCAATCAGAAACATCTCAAAGAGCACCATTAAAAAACACAGGCACCTTATAAAAACATTGGTACTCTGTTAAAAAAAATACTGTTTTCACCTTTAAAAAGAATAGGAACTTAAGAGAACATCTACCACATACCTACGGGGATGCAAGGATACAGCTATCACTGGAGAGAACTTGGGGTCTTCCCCCAGTCAAAGGACACCATACGTGTGTCAAATGTGTAGCATGCCAGTATACGGAGACCAAACTTTCATTCAACCACGACAATGTATACTAGGACCTAAACACACACACTAATTACAAAAGCAAAATGGTAATATATGTCATCCAATGCCTATGTGACCTTATCTATGTCGGGAAAACAAAAAGACCTCTGAGCACTGCTTATGTATCTGGCATTTAGTAGCAGTCAAACCCCTTATTGACCACTTCAGACAATACAAACACACAGATCATGATCTAAAGTGGTTCAATCTCCAAACTGTGAGCTCCAGCAGAAGAGGAGGTGAAAGTGAAAAACGACTAGGGGAATTGCAACAGAGAGCGATTTACAGGTTGGACAGGTTACCTCATGGTCTAAAAATTGCCATAGAGTGGAATGGCGTGTTGAATCAACATAGAATACAACAAGGACAAAGGTATAGAACAATTAGAAATACATCATCCTAATGGTCCAATAATAAAGGTAGGTTTATCTAACACAAAACAAACTGAAAAAATGAATGTCCTGCAAAGCCTTAATACATCATTTAGAATTTCATTCTATTTATTCAAAACAATTTTTCAAATATTCTTTTCTTAAAAACATGTTTTCATAGTAAAAAGAATGTATGCATTTTTGTAAAAACAATCACCTATTTTGATCCCTTAAACACCTTTACATTGAAGAACATCACCTGTGCAAATCATAAATACATCACATAGTAGACATTCCAACATATAACCAAGACCCTGCATATAAAATAAATTCTTCAACATGTGTCTCAGACCATAAAATCCCAACATGTTTCTGTTCTCAATGTCTTCAATGACAGAACATTCATCGGGGGAATTTTTGTTAGAACAGTAGATTCCTTCAACACCAACAGTTCAAGGTACGGGACAAAAAAAACCCCCATAATGTGGGGGTTAGTAAAAACCTACAAAACAAATGGAAACACCAATATTAGTGGCCGTAGGATAATTACTGCCAGGTAGAAAAGCAAGCCTATCACTTAACAACATCTAATAAGCACTGCTACCCTGACGGTCATAGTTTACGCCGAAAGGTAAACACTCACAAGACTATGTACCTCTGACTGAATATAAAGTCTCCTGCAACTGTCTTCTACGTATTTGTTGCTGGACCTTGAAACATCAAGTCCTTCAAGTGCAAGTCACGCTATTTAATAGCATAAGAACCTCAACAGATCACTGCAAGAAAAATACAGCCAACCGTCAACTCTGTTGTATCACATAAAGAATAGACTCAACTGAAATATATGTAGTAGTTGGAAACACGGAAGTACCTCAGTGACATGTTATTCAATCATCACACTGCTGGTTCACGTATGATGTTGGACTCCGGGCTTAAAATGATCCACATCAAGTCATATCATGTACGCACAACTGTAACGACAAAATGAAAAACCAAAGTGTCAAACCTCTATGTAACACCGTGACTATACAACTTCTAGGTGAGATATTATCTGTATGGAACACCCTTGGGTAAAATACTAACCGTAAACATGCACTCAGCGTTTTCACAGTACAACCCGCTCGCACGGGATGACATATTAAAAAGTAAACATCCAAGCGAGTAAACATTACACAATAATCACCCCTCTTACACCCAATGGAGACTGACATGGTTAGAGGATAATAACAACCAATTACACACAAGTTACCTGAAGCCTTGTTCTTCCAAATGCTCTTTTACTTTCTGCCACAAAGCTCGAAGTATGCGGATTCAGAACAATATAAGTAATGAAAACCAATGACGGAAACCCAAGTACGGTAAACGTTAAAGTCGTCCTGGGTGCCATGTTGGAATGCACTAAGTAAATGCAATACGATATAACATAACAAATACAGGGGCCCTAAACTGTATCGTCCGCTACCCAATCTCTTTAAGGTATACAACATGTCAGAATCACACTGCATAGTTGAGAACAAAATACCCATTGGATACGGGAGTATTGGCGTAAACCGAAATCAACGCTAGAGAGATGTATAAGCCTGGCAATATGCTAATGTCGAAAGCCAAAGTAAAAAGGGGACAAACAAGGCTGATTGTAAAGTAAGATTGAGGGTAAAGACTCGAAAGAGGAGGGAGCCATCTGGAATTATTGAGTATTGCGACAATGCACGTACTAAATATTGGACAGTACACAGGTATGAACGGCATTCCGCGAGTACTGAACATAATGGTACAGTTCTGTTCAACTATTACATGTGGAGTATCTTATATTGCAACCAATGCTTGACCAAAGAAAGTGACAAAATAAGATAATAACATCACAATTATAATTATAATTGTACATGATGCCAGTCAATTCCTTCATTCAACCCAACTATGTAGCTTTGAATTTTAAAAATCATTTTTTGCTCAAGATTGGCCAATCTGCGGTCAGTATCATTTTTATTCGAACCTGTAACCTTTTTTAGAATAGTCCATTCAAAACTTTCATGGCTATGGTTTTTCTCTACAAAATGTTTTACCATCGGTGCGGTTAACACTTTGTTTTTGATACAGCTCTGATGCTCTATCATCCTGATGCGACACTTTCTGTTGGTTTTCCTAACATATCTCAGACCACAGGGGCACGTAATCATGTAAATTACATTTTCTGTGTTACAATTTGTCATCTCGCCCCATATCCAGTCTGTTTCCAGGCCTATATTGACATGAGTAGTTTCCTTTGTGCATTTACACATGGTACACTGACCGCATGGAAAATGGCCTTTCACAGTCGGAAAACCCCAAAGAGTCGTTTGGCGGGGCATGGGTTTCTGTATTTCAAAGATGTCATTTCTTATCAGCATGTTTTTAAGATTTTGACTCCTTCTAAAAGCCACAAGAGGGTGAGGACATTCTTTGTTGTTAATAGACTTTTTTCCAAGTCTTATTAACAATGTTTTTGATCTTGTAAAATAGATTTGAGAAGGTGTTTACAAAAACTATTCCACTTTTTTTTATCAAACTTCTTTCTTTTTTCCAGTAAGGCATCACAGTTGTTGTTATAAGCTCTTTTAGCCAATGTTCTGATTAACTGTTTTGGATAGCGTTTCTCAGTAAGTTTGTTGTTCAGGATTTCCGCACTTTTACAGTAGTCTTGTTTTAGGCTGCTGTTCCTTTTTAGCCTAATAAATTGTCCAAATGGTAAGTTGCATTGTATATGCTTTGCATGGTGACTAGAATAGTCTAACAGGGCATTCTTATCGGTACTTTTGCTAAATGGTCTAACTTTAAGCACCCCAGATTGTGAAATATGGTGATATCAAGAAAATGAATCTCTTCCTCACTGATATCTTTAGTGAATTTAAGGTATCTGTTTTGTGTATTAAGCCAATCTACAAAAGCGGAGGCTTCCTCTTTAGAACCATCCCAAACAATGAATACATCGTCTATATACCTCAACCATTTACGTAGACGAGTTCTAAAGGGATTGTTCTCAGAATAGATCACTGTTTTTTCAAAAAATTCCACATAGAGGTTAGCTAGTATGGGGGCATAGGTGCCCCCATCGCTGTACCTTCCACCGGCTGGTAAAATCTCCCTTGAAATTGGAAAAAGTTCTTAGTGCAAATTCAGTACACCACATGATGAAAACTGCTGACTGGATGCCCATCCTCTCTATTGAGCAAGATTTCTTCTACTACTTCTAGAGTAGCCCTTTGAGATATTACTGTGTAAAGAGATTGTATGTCCAGACCAATTAATAGATTGCGTCCTGGGGTAAATTCAAGGTTCTCAATTTTGTTAATGGCATCTCCGGTATCTCTGAGATAGCTAGACATTTTTAAAACAAAAGGTCTAAGGTAGTAATCCACATATTTTGACATTGGCTCAAGAATTGAGACTGAGACTATGGGTCGACCAGGTGGATTGATTAAGCTTTTGTGTATTTTGGGTAATATATAGAACACCAGGACTCTTCCATGTCCTCTTGTGAGGTATTCAGACTCCTATCGACTGATCATTTTAGCCTCAAGGGCACTAGACACTTTATCTTTAATAATGCCATCTCATTCCATAGTGGGATAATTCTTAAGGAGACAATAACTCTTTTCATCACTTAGAAGTCTCATGCACTCATTGACATAGTCATCGCGATTCAATAAAACAATGGCTCCTCCTTTATCTGCTTGTCTGACTATAGCCTCTCTGTTCTTAGCTAATTTGGTTATGAGAGCACGTTGGACACTACTAAAATTAGAATGATGTTGGTTGTCCACTCATTCTATTTTACGTATCTCAGCCAGAACCTGTTTTTCAAATACTATAGATTCTGGTGAATGGCTACAAGACGGAGCATTAAAGGTAGATTTATTTCTTAACCACTAAAATTCGTGTTGGTGAAATCATTTCCTTCTTTGAAGTATTCATTAAGGTGTACTTTACGCATGAACTCCTGAAACTGTCCTGAACTCAAACGGTTCGTGTTTTTTGGTGGTCACAAAATTCAACCCCTTGTTGAGAACTGTCTCCTCTTCCATGCTCAACTGGTAGTTAGATAAATTAACTACCATTGATTCCTTGATCTGCTTCGAGTCTGCATTTGGCCATTCCATGCTCCTCGATCTGGGCCTCTTCCTAAAAAATAACCATTTTGTCTTTGTCAGTTCGAGCCCCTCTGGCCCCTGCCCCTGCTCGGGCCTTGTGAACCCCCAGACCCATCGGGTCCACTACTTCCTTCATCGCTAGAACTAAAAGACGTATCACGAAAGTGTACCCGTCTTTTGTTAGTTGGTCCCTGTTGGTTATTCCTAAATTTATGACCTTCTTTTATGACCTTCTGTTGTATAAGGGAAAGCTCTTTCATGAGCAAAATTAGCAGGATCCTTCCTCATCCTTTTTATTCTTTCCGAAGCATTATCATTTTTAAATGCAACCAGGTCTTTCAGATGTTGCTCCAATTTTACTTTAAAGGTTTCCAAGTCTATTTGTTTTTTGAGCTCTTCCTGCAGCTTATTAATATCGATTTCAATTTGTTTTGAAACTTCATGGGCGGTATTAATAATCACGACTAAGCAGTCTCTACCGCACTTGTTGGCTATATAGCTCCATTTAATTTTAAATTCTTTGTTATCCAAAAAGAGTTGTGGTTTGTTTCTCACGATCAGTCCTTGTGGGAGAGCTTGGTTTTTAAGATATTCTAGCATTGTTGCTCCATGTAATTCTGTGCATATCGCACGTTTTCTTAATTGGGCCAGCTCATCCCATTGGTCATTATTCTTATTACTCCCTTCTTCGGGGGTACCAGTTAATATTGACAGAGAATCCAATCATTTTTTAATATGATCTTCACTAAATGCCAGACATTTGTTTGAGGGATCAGCCATAACGAAAATGGAACACACCAAATACAGACACAGAGAAGAGGTACTGTAATATTTCTTGCAATCTGAAAAAGGTTTTGTCACTAGTATTGCCTGCGAGAAATCTCAGACCCTCCCAAATACATATGTGTAAATCAGGACAAATAACCGGGCCCCCTCTTTTTAGAAAAACCCTACTCCACGGTCGGGGGTAGACCTAATCATATAGAATACAACAAGGAGAAAGGTATAGAACAATTAGAATACATCATCATATTGGTCCAATGATAAATGCAGGTTTATCTAATACAAAATTCTTTAAAGTAAAATTGGAGCAACATTTGAAAGACCTGGTTGAATTGCCTGCTCACCTACACCTTTCTCCCCCATCTCCCTTCCACTACCCCTTAGATTGACTGACTGGTGAGGAAACAGGGCTCACCTTCATATTGCAGTTAAACCAACAAGAATTCAGGAAAACATCTTGTCCAGTTCCGTCACTGGAGAAACAGTGGCCCAGACCTGTTGCGGCACACAATATGCTTCCTGTAGGTAGGTCTTAATTGCAATCTCTTTTGCTCCTTTGCGGCAATGAAGAGTCCTTTAATGTCTCTTGAAGGTTCCTTAGTGTCTTTTGAACGTTCCTTAATGTCTTTTGAATGTCCTTTAATGTCTTTTGAATGGTGCTGGAGGTGTGCGACATGCGTGTTGTAATTTGTTGAACTCTTATCCCCTCTCGGTTGTTTTTCCTTTCAGATGCCACCATTCTGGACTTTGCCGTCAGCTGTGAGGTTGTGGGATGCCAGTGCCAGGTAAGCAGAGTTTTAAGGGAGCACCAGGGCGTGGGTACGTTCACAAGGCTTACTGTACGGTCTTTCCTTTCAGATGCAGACAGACGCATAGATTTCAAGTAGGCGTTCGACTCCGACGCAAGTTCAAGAAAGTATGAGAGCCGGCATGGGACGATGCAGAGGAGTGAGGAAGTGCTCCATCTGGGTGAGTCTTAAGGGCAGAAGAGTCCTGGGAGAACAAGCAGGCTGCCGAGAGTCTGGAATCAGATAAGCTGAATAGAGCTCAAAGACAGGAGTCCTCTGGCACGTAGAGTTGGATTCAAGGCAAGCGTTACACCACTTGCAACTTGCTGGGAAAAAACATTAAGCACTGGTTGCGGGCAAGGGCAGAATTTTTATATCCCTGGGCTGCACCTTTCCACTAGACCACCAAGGATACTGGCAGTATGAGCAGCTTGGGGGCCATCTTGGCTCCCGAGTTGAGTCCGAACTTGGCAGCCATGTTGCCAGGGGCTATTAATGTCTGCAAATTGGCGCCCATGCCAGCGAGCAACTCTCATTGTCCATTGTTTACCAGTGTTGCTAAACCGTCCCCGGTGGTGGTGTTAAAGAGTGCCTGATGTTCTACCAGGGTTCATGATAAGTAATGGATGATGCTATGGGATGGGAATGGTTCAGGAAGTTTTGAATGCGTCAATTGTCTGAAACCAAATGAAATCTAAGGATAGTTAGGTGGAACACTAGGGGGCACATCCACTTTATGGACCCAACAGGTTCTCTCCCAATACTCAGTGAATTTGATGTCATTTGCTTACAAAAAACTTGGCTTACAGCCAAGATCCATATTGAGGAATACCTATTATTCCAGCAAACTGCGAAGAAGGGCCCAAAAGGACGCCCATCTCGTGGCTTGATTGTAGGTAATAAGCATGGAGTCTCAATGAATAGTGTAATGTGATCTTGAGCACAAAGAACATACTGGCCATTGAGGCAGTGGTGAATGGGGTGGGTTAGTTAACAGAGGTACTGCATTTGTATTGTTGTGTGGGGATCTAAATGAAAGGTGCAGAGATAAGGAAACCAGTACCAAATATGGATAGGACAACCATGTGAGTGTAATGAAAAACCCAAGAGGGTACAATAAAGGGAAGACCTGGGTTGACATGCTGAAGGAGTGGGATATGTTGATGTACAACGCATGGACCCCAGGCAATTGCCCGGGTCAGGGCACGTGGTCCATGGGAAAGAAAATGTCAACATTAGACTACTCTTTTGGTACCAATGACTGTTCCGAAAGAGTGCAGTCGCTGGAATCCAGAAGTACAGGTTTATGCTCATATGCTTATACTTATAATCCATTTTCAAATGGAACCTGGTGGTCTGGGGGGTGCTACTGACCTGGAGGTCAATCAGGGGAAAAGTAGGATATGCTGGACGTAACAAAATGTATCCAAGGCATTGAGATATGTCAACCAAATCATTATGCACAAGTTTGAATTTTGGCAAGGGCAGAGTGTGAGAGATATTGGCACATGGTTGGAGCAACTGGCCATTGATACAGGGCCGATTAGACCAGGCCAGTTGACCATTCATGGAGTTAAACACTCTAAGGCATTTGATATATATATATATATATATTATATATATATATATATATATATATATATATATATATATATATATATATATATATATATATATATATATATATATATATATTTTATATTTGTGATACAGTATATTCAACTTTACACAATAGAAAGCAAATGACATTTCCATACACACTTCCATGTAAACCAATGTGACTGTCACATGAAAAGTTTGAAAATGTCCTCTAATTTTCTGCATAGCAAGGTACGATAAATGATGCAAGCGTGGGTATTGCCACTCATAAATTCACTGTATTTCCCAATGTGTCATCAACCATCCCAGATACTCGCCTTGTTTCCACCCTTAGTTTATTCAGAGAACTGCACTCAAGTAGCAGGTGTCTGGCTCTTTTGAGTTCATGTGTCCCACACAGTCGACAGTCCCTATTAGCTCTAGAAGACCAATGCCAGCAAGCTCAATCTCCCCAGTTTTAGTCGTTTTGAATTTTAGCTGCAGGTATTCCCATATTAAGTAGTAACCAACATATTGCTCTACATAGGTGGGTATTTCCCCTCTGATGGCTTGATTGTAGGTATTTGATATTGTATGCATTGTAGGCTTTTGATATTGAAATACGAGATGCTAAAAGGTTGATGCATAGACACAAGTGAAAGGTTTGAGTGGAGGCATACTCCAAACCTCTCTTGGAGGCAAAAACAAGAAAAATACAAAGAAATTATAAGTGTTGGATGGGCATTGGCAACAGATGTTCTTGGTGCTTTGCAGCAGAAAAGTTACATTTATATGGCAAACTCTGTCCAAAGCTAAGGGAGATACTCTGGGTCTCACAATAAGCCCTTTACCTGGGTGCAAATGGATAGAGTACATTAGATCAAACTTAGAAGATGGAAACTTGGAAATAAGACAAGAGATGCCATGGCCACTAACCCCAAGTGTTGATAATATTCACACTGCTACAATAAAACTGAAGGTATCTAGAGCTATGGGGCCAAATGGGTTGTCAAATGCCATACTGAAAGCTGACCCTAGTGCATGGGCATATTGTTAGTGAGAATTCTCATTTCTGTGCTAATTCCCTTCAACCTTAGAGATCCCCAGCTATTTTGCCGGACATAAGGACTTTTTAATTGTAACCCTGGAATGAGTGAGACCTTTTTCTCACTACCTTGTGTATTTTGACCTGATTTGGATTATGTGTTTCAACTGTTTTTGAAGTCTGACAAACTCCATAGGCATCTACTTTTTGTATGGTGGCACACAGCACCTTTAGTGCAGTGTCACAGAAATGCTTTAGATTTCTCATAATGTTTAAACACATTTTCTTGTGTGAACTACTGTTCCCAAGAATAGTAAAGTGAAATTGACTTTACTTACCTTTTCTCTTTGGAGGTCCAGCACACACCATCTGATGTGGAGTGCTGGGGCGTTACCTTGTAGCCTGTTATCCTACATTTTCATGTAACATCTTTTATGTTACCCTTACTACTTTAAATGGCTAGTGGCAGTGGTTTAATTTTCCTATCATTGGGCTTTTCTAGCACCCATGGGTGACCATTTGATCAAATTGGCCCCATTCTTCTTTTTTCCTAATTTTTTGTTTGTGCAGTCTTTCTTGGATTTTGCTCTGCACGACAAGCCAGGTTTGAGCCCTTTGTTCATTTTGTCTTTGGCGGGCTTCAGTCCTGAAACCCGCAACTGGCCCCAGTGTGTCTGGAAAGGCAGAATGTGAGGGAGGTGCCCAAAACTCCTCTGTCCTTTGTCTCTAGGAGGGCATGAATGCAACCACTCCTGATTGGATGGCTGGCTGGCTGTCCTATCAGAACAGCCTCACTGCTGTTTGAGTGACAGCCTAGGCAGTGCATGAATGGGAGAAACTTGCTTGGAAGGCGAGGGTTTTGAGACCAGAGTCAGAGTCGACCACTGGGAGAAACACCCTGCTGCTGTGTTGAAACTCCTCTTTCGGATCGACAAGAGAAGTTCCAGAAGGGACAACTTCTTCCCTTGGGTTACTGGGACGAACTAACCCTGAGACAAACTCCACTGACCATCTTCTCCGACTGGCTGTACGTCTTTGCTGCTGCAGGAACCGAGTGGCAATGGGTTGAAAAATCTGTAGTCTAGTCAAATGGTTGAAATCTGGCCAGAAGGACCCGCCAGAAGTATAATGACCAAATCTTGAGCTCCCTCGCCAGAGTGCAGGACTCATGGAGTGAAGGAAGCTCAACCGGTATCCGAGATCTGCAGTGGTGCTGTTTACCACGTGCTGAAACCACAAAGTGCGGCTGATCCAAAAGGAGCCTGTATCCGCCGACAACCTCCAAATTGCTGCTGCATGAGTCCTCCAGATGTCCTCCCTCTTGTCCCCACGACTGAGGCTCAGGAAACCAGGATCTGCATCGCTGCAACAGGACAGAATCCAGCTGAGCCACTCTTCTTCAAACCAGAGGCACTGTTTAGACTTGGGGTACTTACCTTGGTGTCTTTAACTGTGCTCTTCTCAGTTGAGACTTGCATTGGCTACTTTTGTTGGAGTTGATTAAAACTCTGCTTTTCAAAGTATAACCGCTTGTGACCCTACAAGTGATTTCTACAAAACTCTCTAACTTTGTGCAAGACTTTTATCAACTAATAGGTGCCTCATGTCTATAGACTGTGCTCCAATTGATTGTGGCTGACCTGGCTCCCTGCAGAATCTTTTGGTCCATTGACTTTGATACTTCTGTCCGTCATAGGTGGTAACTTGTTTCTAGACTGTAATTGCTGGGAAAGGCTTGTCTAGAGTTCATTGGAAGATATAAGTATGCTCACATGCCTTGAGAACCTGTTTAACCTTTTTCCTTCTTTTAACCATTCCTTTATGCAAGCTCAGAATCTGCAAAGTATAGTTAGTGATATATAAATGTCATTACTGTCCTTGTGAATGAAGTCACCTCCGGTTGTAGGAAGTGTGTAAAAAGCATCTCTAAAGAATATCCACTAAACTTGTGCTGATTCTGGAAATGTATTTTAAAGTATACTTGATTGTATGACGTATTTTGCCAGTTTCAAAGAACGCTTATTCAAAAATTGATCTTAAATAAATAAATAACTATTTATAAAGGAAACATTGTGTGTACGTGTTACTTGGCTACAGCTCTATAGCTCGCATCTACCCCTCTTGAGATAGGCCAGGCTGCTCAGTTACACTAGCAACTTGTGTGGTAAAGACCTATACCAAAAGTTGGATTACCTTTTACCAAGCAGATACGTGTTGTGTAGTCTCACACAGTGTTACCAAATCAATTCTTACCTAACACATATGTGTTGAAAATACTACTTGAAAAAGTGAGCAAACAGTTCCTGTAACTTGGCTAAGGGCCACTCTGTTGCCAATATTTAAAACGCGAGGTAGAGTTTGCCGGGAGAATTATAGATTGTTATCTTTGTTAGATCTTACGGTAAACTGTTCAGTATATTTGTGTTGCAGGCCCTGCAGAGCTGGGTGAAGGAAAATAACTATTAGACTTTTGACAAACCGGCTTCTGTCCAGGGTCTGCGACAACACATAGAATTAGGTTTCTGGATACACTTATAGGTTAAGCCGCAGATAGGGGGAACCCTGCATTATATCTGATAAAGGTTTATTTCAGTGCAGCATTTGATATAGTGAATCGAGTGCGATTATGGCAGAAGTTGTGCACATGGGTTGTCCTGAATGGCTGTTGGTTGTACTTATCCAACTGCATATAGGGAACAGTTTCAGTTGCAGCTGAATGATTTGGGATTCAAGACAACCCCTGTCATGGTTAATAGGGGGGACAGACAAGGTTGCGCTCTGGCCCCTCTATTATTTAGTCTTTATTTGGCTGGTTTGCCGTTAATGCTTTTGGCGGGGGATGGATGCCCACTTAAGATTGGCTCTCAAAACATAGCTAGTTCTGTATGCAGACAACCTTGACCTGCTTGACCCTACAATAAGGGGTGTAAAAAATAAATTTGAAATATTGACTGAGAATGCAAAGTTGAATGACTTAGTCTTAAATATTAGCAAGTAAAAAATTATGATCGTATTGGGTAGTAAAATAACCAGGGTTCAGTCTGCAGATAGAGAAAGTGAAAATGAGTCACACCTAGACCGTTGTGGCTAAATCTCTGTGCACACTTTTAAGCACCAAAACAATGCTAAACATGATCTTCTGTGTTTTACACATGTACAATGTAATGAAGTAGTGATATGAAAAAAACATAATAAAAAATTGTGTTCAGAAAAGTAAAATTCAAATGATCATTGACCCATTCTTGGGTGTGTTAAATCTGTTTCAACTTTGTAGCGATTACAACATTATAGAAACAATATATTACTTGCACAGGTTCATGACAACATCATTTTGAAATTCAAAACGTAATCCCAGATGTGAACCCTTCGTTTCTGAAGTCCATTTATATGAGATCAGAGCAGATATACTAGTTAATGATCTTCCAGGTACATCTCCTAGTCTCTTGTACGACGCATGTCAGGCTTATTTGCCATTCATCAGGTATGGACAAATTCATAAGTTTTTGCGAATTCAAAGTGGAAAAATATGTATTTTACTCTATTTGTAACTTGTTTTTTTTTTATTCATTTCATAAATTCTAAAAATAAAACTCTAACCTGTTGACCTGTAAACTCTAAAAATCTCTCTTGATCTAAGTAGAATCAGTTCCAGTTGTCTGGTGTATCGGTATTTTCACATATCGCTAATCCGATCTTTAAATAAGTCACAGTTGCTTCCATAAGTATGGTCATGGATGAAGAACATGTTTAGCATTGTTTTGGTGCTTAAAGGTTTGCACAGAGCTTTAGCCACACCGGTCTAGGTGTGACTCATTTTCACTTTCTGTAGATATCGATCTTGTAGCCCAGGATCAGCATCTGTGGCACCTGAATACTATTGAAGATTTAGTGACATTGAAAATATTGGAACGAGAGACACTATAAAGTCCTACAACTTTGTGTGCCCCTCTACATTACTGTTCAGTCTGCAGATAGACTCTCATAAACTGGAGTATGTTAATAGCTATTGACATTTGGAAGTGGAGTTGACAGCTGACAGTGACTATGGGGCCATCATGGACTGCAAGAAAAGAAAGGCCAGAAAACGAACCTGTTTTTTGTTTTTTTTAACCAGCCATTCTTTAACGACTCGAAACACTAGCCATGAGGGATTTGACATAGCTAAATGTGGTAGGAGGACAATTTTGGACGAAACTCTTGAATTTGTCTCATACCACAGCTATGGCCTATCTACGATTAGATCTAGGACTGGTCTCCCTCATGGGCCGGGTACATATACGATGGGGTGCACTCTATATTAAATCTAGCCTACACTAAGCTCCCAGCGGATCAGAGAATATGCCATATTTGTAATATAAAGGAGAATATTGAATCACATAGACAGGTATTAGGTATAGGATCTACTTATATTGTATTGTATTACATTGTTTATTTTTATAGCGTCTATACACAGGACATTGTTTCAAAACATTCAATTAGGGTGGGAACAAGGGGAAAAAAACAACCTTTGCTCAGAGCCCTTGAAATTCTGAGACGATAATAGTCTGCACAGGCAGAGTAAGTGCATAAAATGCACTTAACCGTTGAGACACAACAAATAGGCTTGACAGCGATTCTGCAGTTTTGCCAGTGCAATTAAGGGAGAAGATAGGGGTGAAAAGACAGACGATCTTCAGGCATGTTGCATTTGGATTGTAGAAGTGCATAGATGGTAACAGGGAAGGGGAGGTCCAAGTGCACCCAGTCAGTGGCGACTCGGGTAAGTGCAAAACTGGGGCAGATTGTGGGAAGCTAGAAGTCCTTTAAGAGGGTAAAATTCTGAGTTACTGTTTAAACACTGATCATGAAACTGGGCACAAGGCGTTATACCTCGTTTTGAAAAAGATACTTGAATGTTTGAAGAAGTAAAATGAAAATGATCTAGTAGCTTTATGAAATTGCTGATTTTTTGAAAATCCTCATTTGTCGATTCATGGAACACAATGCAAGGGGCTTACCCGGGACTTGCAAAGAATCTGCATCGGTCCAACACGTCACTGCCAGCCGAAGAACGCCTTGCGCGGGACTCCACGTGAAGGGCAATCCGGGACAGCACAGTCACCTAAAAAGGGGGCAGAACACGTGGAATGAGGAAGAACAAGCAAAAATGTGGGCGTTACGAGGGACGTTACAATGTCAAACAATTTCATCCCCCATACATGCCCAAAACAACTGTATTCAAGGAACTGAACAGGGACCACCGGCACACGAAATACCACGTGCAAATCCAGACACACCCATGCCACACAACAGCTGGCGTGCAGGTCAACATGCACACTAACAAATGCATAAAAAGCATGTGCGATCAACAAACGCACAGATAAAGCCACGATAAATACATCATTTGTTGCAGCAGTCATCCTTTGACACTGAAGTAGGAGGATGGCCAGAATCTTCCTCCTAGGACCAGCCTTTTTGGGATGCCCGATGACGAGGTATATGGCAGGTTTAGGTTCCCGCCCCATATCATCCTAGACCTGGTCACAGAGTGGGAAGATGACCTCACATCACCCACCATGTGCTCCCAAGCACTGAGCCCCTTGCAAAAGGTGCTCACTTTTCTGCATTTTTTGGCCACTGGCTAATTCCAGCATAAAACCGCCATAGTCAGTGGCATCTCCCAAGCCACATAGTCATACTGCTTACACCAGGTGTTGGCGATCATAACTGCACGTCCTTCTGTCCGCCGGCATATCTTTATGACCAGAACACTGGCAGAAAGGCAGAAGTAGTCCAGGATTTTTATGGGGTGGCACACTTCCCAAAAGGGCTAAGTGCCATTGATTTAACATATGTTGCTCTAGGTCCACCTCGAGCAACAATGCACATCTACTGCAACCGGAAACATTGGCACTCCATTAATGTTCAGGTTGTGTGTTGCCAAGGGCATCATTACTGAAATGTTAGACAACTAATCTGGCTGCACCCATGATAGATACATCTTCAGGATTTCCCAGCTACACTGGGCCCTAGAAGCTGGGAAGCATGGCAACACATGGCTCATTGGTGAGTATGAAGGGACATGCATATGCATGATCATGTTGCACACAGACCAATAGATACTGTCAACAAATGACAATGACAACCATTCTCAGCTCTACAGGGGACAGTGCCTACCCTCTGAGCACATACATGATGACGTCCATACGCAACCCCAACACAACTGCCCAGGTAAGGTACAACACTGCCCATATTGCAACACAGGGCATTGTGGAGCACACATTCAGAGTCCTAAAGTCACATTTCCGCTCCCTTCACCACTTTGGTGGTGTGTTGATATATGCACCAAACGTAGTCTGCAGGATCATTGTGGCAGCATGTGTCCTGCACAATGTTGCAACACGTGTGGCCTCCCAGAGAATATGGTGGTAGCACCCCATCAACACCCACAGGCACAACGCTTGTGTATGGCTCGGCAATGGGCACATGGAGAGGCTGCACGTACTCAGCTTGTGCTATCTTATTTCATAATAAATCCTTCCCCTGTGGAGTGTACACAATCCCACCAAATCCGAGGTGCCATTCAATGATGGCAATGGGACAATCCACTCTGCCACAAAACCACTCTGAGAAAGTGCCCTTGGAAGTGCAAATTTGTATGCATCCATTAGAACTAAAAAGACATTTATTTTAGTGTTTCCAAAAGAAACACATTGAAGAGTGATGACGCCACTATAGCCATGCCAACCATTTAATTAAATCACCTCTTTGGCAACAAAACCATACCATGTGTAAAGTTAATGGATATTGATACCATGCACTATATCCACTGTAGTGGTCCCCTGGCGCTCTGGCAGATTTTACTCACTAACATACCTGTCAAATGTGTAAGCATCGACAAATTCTGAAACATCATGTCTGACCTGCAACCCATACATGTCTTCAACAATTTACATGGACACAAACAACAACAAGCACAATTTCAAATAGCTGCACACATATCCTACAATATGCATGATGCACACAAACAAGTCCCTATTGTGAGGTGTAGAAAAGCAGTGCAGTTTTGACACACAAGTTACTCAACATGTCAACATGTCAACATGACCACCTTAAACCCCATCCACAAAAGAAATATTAACAAAAGGTAATAGACAATTGTGACAAAGAGTGCGACCCACCAGAATTACTACATCCAGACATGCAGCAACAAACGTAGCATTCCATAATGATCAAGAGGAATGCACATCTTACCTGTCCCCTTGGCATGCAGTCGCCATTCAAATTTCATCACAGGAAATAGCCATCATTCCCTGACGTTAGGATCTGCAGACATTAAACAAAATGAAACTGAGATCAGCTAACACATCCATGCACCCAAAAATTCAAATGCACCCCTCAGTAACATACAACACATGCAAATAAAAACTGGCAAGACGACCATCAACATGTGTCCCAGCACACGTGCAGAAACACCTGCACATTGCATGCAAATCAGACACACACACTGACAAACAACAAAATCCCCCACACTGCTTGTCCCCCTCAAAGACAAGCAAATGTGCATGTCACATATCCCCATTCACTAGCCGATGGCATATACACAGCACACGCATCAGTCAACATGCTGCATGAAAATTAGAAGACATCACATATTACAACACCAAAAAAATACAAATGATTCGGAAAAATGCCCTAAAAGCAGCACTGAATATCCCAAAAAATAAAAATATCTCAGAGGCTAGACTCACTGCACATACCCACTCCATCACAACCAAGTGCATCGCTAACACAGCCCCAAAATACCTCACCAACAAAATTACCAAACACCACTCTGAGAGACCCACCCAAGCCATCACCTCCCATCTCCTCACCAAGCCTAAATTCAAACAAGCTAAAGCAGGCGGCTGCAGCTTCCCACTACTTGCGGCCAAACAATGCAATGCCTTACCCATGTCACTCAGATCTCACCATAAGCTAAACTCCTTCTGCAAAAAATGAAAACCTGGCTCTTTACACAAGACCTGTAGCTTCACTCCATCAAGCTGCGTCATCTCAGTCATTGTTATATTGAATTATGCCCACTCATCCATATCATGCAATGGTACCTACGTACTGTAACACGTGCCCACATACCTCTGGGTTAGGCGTGCTCTACAAATGGAAATAAATCAAATAAAATAATAAAATAAATATGCAGATAATTGAGCACACAAAAAATCAGGGACAACGATATGACAAGGCATTCCATCAACTGCGTAGTATTGTGACAGTGCACTGAACACGGTCATGGGAGCACATTTATTTCTTCTTTTATGTAGTGTTCACTTGTTAGGTGTTTATACCATTATCAAAACTGTTTCAAAGCGCCCACAGGGCAACATTGTGGGGACAGGGGTAGTTAGACAATGAATTCAAACCAAGATAAATAATTGAATTAATAGTACAAACAAATCACGAGAATAACTGGGAGGGGAGACAAACATACCATGTCTTGTGAGTGTTCAGAACATGCAAGTGTAGAGGGGAGGGGGGTAAGGCAAAAGGTGCTGAGGTGCACATGGAGAAGTGCATGGGGTGAAGTGCTAAGAAAAGAAATGAAAAACCTAAGTCCAATCTCCCATGGTGAGGCTGAGCCTGAGCAAGTGCAGTATGTAGACAGTAGTTTGGATGAGAGATGTGGGGGTCAGGGACCAGAGGATACACAAGGGCCCTGCACATTAGTCACGCTATTGTATGATTAGCAGGGAAGAGAGGAGGAGAAGGAAGAAGAGAAGACACATGTCTTCATGCTTTTTGGGAACTTATGGAGGTCCTGCCAAGACGCAGGGGAGAGGGAGGCTATTACACAGAAGGCAGCCTGCCAAGGAAACTGATGGACCACCAGCTCTCTTTTTAGTTAACTGCTTCACATGCAGGGAGTTGGGGCCAAAGCAAGCCAGGAGTTTAGAAGAGGAGTATTTGACCAGGAAGCATTGAAGGTAGAGTGGTCCCCGGTCCCAGATAGCATTGTGGATGTTACAGATTAAATTCAAATTTGACACATGCAGACACCTTGAGCCAGTGAAGGCTTTGGAGGGTAGGAGAGATGCAGTCCCTGCACCTGAGTTCAAGGATAAGTCTTGATGCCATATTCTGGAGGGGTTGCAGTGTGGACAAAGGAAGATCAAGGTGGAGACTGTTGCAGTAGTCTAGCCTGGAGAGAACCAGAACCAGAGCACTGATTCTCTGGGTGAAGGTGTGGAAGGGTACAGTTACTTTGAGAAGGAAGAGCAGAAAGTGGGACTTATTGACAATGTCCTGAATATGAGGGATGAAGGAAAGGTTGGCGTCGAAGATGGCTCCAAGAATCCTGGCTTCGAAAGAGGTGGCATGGTGAGAATCCATGAAGGAAGGCCACAGTTAAGAGATGAAGTAGGACAAAGGGGATCCAATAGGGTGATTCTAGGTTTTGCTGGCGTAGAAGCAGAGGTCATTTGCAGTGCACCACGCCTGGATGGTGGAGAGGCAGTTAGGGATGAAGGAAGGTGAAAGGGCGTCAGTAGGAATTTTGAAGAAGAGTTGCGTGTCATCAGCATTGCATTGGAATTTGAGGGAGAAGGGGGCAATGCTGTATTCCAGAAGGGAAATGTATATGTTAAAGAGACAGTGCAAAATAATGACACCCTGGTGTGCGCCACAGGTGGTGGAGGAAGTAGGGGAGGTGAAAGGGCCAAGAATGGTTTAGGAGGAATGGCCAGTTAGGAATGAGCTAAGCCAGTCCAGAGCCCGCTCTGAGATTCCTAGTGTATCATGGAAACTTTTCAAGAGCATGGAATGGTTCACTGTGTCAAATGCAAAAGAGAGATCAAGGAAGATGAGGACAGCAGGGGATTTAGAATTGTAGAATTGAGGGATTGAAGCAGTTCATCACTGGCGTTCAGGAGAGCAGTGTCTGTGGCTCTGGAGGTTTGGAATTCACACTGGTGGTCGTGTAAACCGCCAACCAGTTCGGTATGGGCATTGAGTTGGGGGACTTCCAACTTCTCGAGCAGTTTTCCCAGGAAGTGGGTGATGGAAATGGGGTGGTAGTTGGCTGTGCTGGAAGGGTCTGCAGATAATATTGTAAGGATGTTTCCGCACAAGGGGGTGCTTGAGGGAGGATAAAAAAGAACCAGTAGCAAAGGATTGGTTGCAGAGATCAGCAAGAGCATGGGCGAGAGAGGAGAAGTTGCCCTTGATTGTTCACAATGAGCATGGGACTACCTGTTTGGAAGAGACCTTCATGGAGTTGCCAACTCTGATGACTTATTCAGGGGAGACAGGAGCGAAGGAGGAGAAGGAGGAAAGAGAAGGGTGAGTGGTAGTGGGGGCAGAGGGGGAGGGTTGTATTGGAAGAGTGCGTGACAAGAATGTTCAGTATGTCCATTGTTTTTTAAAAGAAGTAAGAGGCAAGTGCATTACAAAGGGACTGTGAAGGAGTAGGGGCAGAAGATACAGCAGATGGGTTTGCAAGCTCCCTGCTTATTTTGAAGAGTTCAGTCATGATCCAAAGCACAAGAATACAAGTACACAAATACTCACCTCTTGCACTCCTGGCAGGATCATGCATGCTGCATCAATTCACAGAGGCGGATGTCGGAATGGAAAGCTGTCCACCGAGGCAACTGCCATTGAAGACATAAGCCGTCAACACAAAGCAATGTGATACAGCAACCAAGGATAAATGAATGCTAAATGTAGGATGCAAACAATGCAGACTTCATTGTGACAGCATGCAATTGGCCAAATACTGCCTTCAATTGAATGCAGCAGTACCATGCACCCAGCTGCGGTCAACTTGAAGCTGCAAACAACATGGTGGAACACCTTAAAACACCAACACCACTAAACATAATGTGCTGGTACACAACATAGCATCCCAAAAATGTGCATCAATGTTCACATGGTTGTGGTTTGAAACTGGTGCTGCACACCATAATTGTGGAACCCTAAGCAAGAGAAGCCAAATGTGCCGTCGATCCATAACCCAAAAAACATCTTCAAAGGATGTGAAATGTCACTTAGTACACATGGTCAAATTGCAATGAGACACACACCAGCACAACCATCAACTCCTGCCACACGCCACAAACAGCCGGCCCTGCAACCCACTCGCAAACACCCAAGAAATGCCCAACAGTGTGAACGCCCATGATTTAGAATCTGAAACAAGTGGCCCCACCAATCCATAGAAACAACACCATGCCCAGACCTATCACCAGAACCACACTCTGTGAAACATGCACCCATTAAGAAGTACTGGTGACTCACTAGACAAGTCAATCCCAAGTGATCACACACAGTGCAAGACCCTGAGGCAAACACCACACAAGTGTCTGCAAATGCCCTTCACTTACCTGCATATGTTACCCAACTGTCTTGCATACGATGCACACCATCAGGAGACACTGCCCCTAAATCCAATGACATTCATAGGAACAACAGAAAGAACATGCACATAGATGACAACTCATGAATTGATACTGAAAATATGCAGAGAGCACCCACTACAGAAGCAAGAGGGTGACAGGACATAGATTGTGATCTGCCCGTGAGTACAGCATGCCACAACAGAGAGAGGGAGAGAGAGTCACACTGAGAGGGAAGTTCAAGCAAATGCCCCATCAAGCAGTACAAGGCCTGTATTGGAGATGGCCAATTACATGCACTACACCACACTATGTGCAGCCATAGATGCATTGACTTGGGTAGGTAACACAGTGACATGAGATCCACTTTAATAACCATACCAGCATGTTAGCATGCAAAGCACATATAGGTTAAGTTACACATGCAGCAAATGTGGTTAACAAGGACGCATACTCAACATGCGAGACAGTGCAAACGCTTACACACTGACTGCATCGGCATGGTGTGAATCCCGCATCATCTTCACCTGGAACTGTGTCTCCAAATTAGGTACAGGAGGGACAGTGTCTGGTGGAGTACATGGGAGCATGGAAATCATAGGATGCAGGGTGTCTCCTCCAGGACAACAGTCACCGCCAGATAACAGATTACTGAAACAGCATGGGTGAAGACATTACAACAGGCATATTGAAGTATCGTTCACACAGCACAAATGTGCAAGGGAACACTGAAGCCATAGTTACCTATGCATGCCATCCTGTGCACCACAATGCAAACATGCAAGTTGACCTCACAGTGCATGCCTGTATGTCCACAACTGCAAACGTCATGGCCTTGAGAGGTTAACATCACAACTCAAGGAACAAATAAGTAAAATAATAAAAAATAATTCCTGGAAAGAGCAACTCAAAAATGAAATGCCAACATCCGGGCCGTGGGTCAACTAAAGTATCCCAAAAAATGTTTAAATCAAGAATATCCATGATGACTGGGAGGGGGTGGGAATGGTCCACCCAGGAGACGGGCGTGACGCTACTGACTGGCCAAGTGAAGACACCTGACCCCCTCTAGACTCACGGGCCCCAACTGCTCCACCCATTGGTGCACTGACCTCCACCAGCATTGAGGAATTGCCATTCAGTTCAGCATCAGAGTTACTGGATCTGTAGTGCTACAGACTGTTCTTCCTCCTCTTCATCCTCCTCCTTTGCATCTGGTGCCTGCTCACTGGCACATGGACAGAAAAGACATGTGGAGTCATGTGCAACATGTCTACAGTAAACATGTGTATCACATTTTTGTCATGAAACAGAATGTAGGGCATGTCACCATAAGAGAAACAGCATCCACACACTATGTACAAGAAGCTATCTGATCATGGCGTATGCAGACTAGCAACAACAGTCCCTGCTCAGGGTCTTGCTGCCAGTGGACACATTGCCAACAAACAGGGTTGATAGCAAGCACACTATGGTACATCACACAGCTAACTGTTGACTAATACCAGTAAAATGGGCATGGTCATGTGGCTCTGTGACGTGAAATTACATGACATGTCAACAGGCATCTTGGATGTTCTATGTAGCATGGAAGCACCAACATACATGTGTGAATAGAGAATCTATACCCTGCAGGGGATGAAGTGTAACTCGTTTTTCAGACACAAGCACATGTCTAGCAGAGCAGAGTCACTGACATCAAGGATGCAACTAATAAGTCGGCATGTTGTGGTATCACGTTCCAAATGTTGGGTGGGTATGCTAGTGGGGGATGATTACTGTCGCACAGCCATGTTCAACTGATGTACAAGACATGGGTTGCATCCACTCTTGAGTATACTGGACAGGAGTCAGTACACCACAACATGGATCACCCGGGGAAGTCATTCAAATGCAGTCAGATCGCACCACAATCAAATATCTTGGTGAGGCTTCACTATGAATTGGCTCATAGCCTCTTCATGCTCAGGCAGCACCTCCTCCTCTGGTGACCCCCCTCCAGTTTCCAGAGTAGAGGCGAGGTAAGCGTGGTTGGCACCCAGCTTGGACTTGGTGTGACCATGAGGTTATCCCAGCGCTTCACTACTTGAACAGCAGTGCGCTTCTCAAACCCATTGATCTCCTCTGTGTCATGTTGTCAATGTACCATACAATGAGCAGGTGTATGTGTGCTCCCCGGTTGCTGGCACATGTCATGGTGGTGCATGGTCACGTAGTCCATGAGGATCTGGACTTCTTCATCACGGAAGTTCCTCTTCCTCAATGTACCAGTGTCCTGTGCCATGTCGTGGGGTTGAGCCTGTTCCTGTTGTGCAGGCTTTGCCTTCTTGCCACGTGCTGTTGGTGTTTACCCTGTGTGGCTGGGACCACTCTTGGCTCCAGATGCCAGAAAACTAGAGGCCTGGGCCGGGGTTTTACCCCCTGGGACTGGAACAGCTGCTTCCCCTGCATGTCCCTTACCCTTTTGGGCTGGGACAGCTGCTTCAGCTGCATGTCCCTTACCCTTCTGGGCTGGGACAGCTGCTCCAGCTGCTCGTACCTTACCCTTCTGGGCTGGAACAGCTGCTTCAACTTCACATCCCTTATACTTTCGTGCTGGGACCGCTGTTAGGCAGAATTATATGCAGTACCCTTTGGGAACACCACACACAATTAAGACTACAAATGACTGTACAAATTCACCTTTGGTAGAGGCCTGTACTACACAGTTAAAGTGGCAGCGATGGCTGAGCAGCCAGACGTATCTCAAGAGCAAGTGAGCAGGATCAAATAGTTACACAAAGGGCAGCAATAACTATGATTCAAACAAACACTGACTCAAGATTTCTGAGTAAAAGAATATACATTTATTTACACATCAGTTGTATAACATTTCACTAAAGTAAAGCAGTTTAAAAATCAAACTCTTAATACACCACACCACACCCAATAGGTTCCAGACAAGTAAATCTCACAAAATGAAGTAGGAGCATAATGGCACTCCAGAAATTTAAAAGGGAGGGAAAGACAAAGTTAGACAGAAATTAAACCACACAAACAGGTAA
This sequence comes from Ambystoma mexicanum, assembly GCF_040938575.1. NCBI lineage: Eukaryota > Metazoa > Chordata > Amphibia > Caudata > Ambystomatidae > Ambystoma > Ambystoma mexicanum. Next base: position 478,847,622 of record NC_090932.1, on the reverse strand, counting down.
GTACTCAGGGCAAGTGAGCAAGATGAACTACAGTGATAGAATCAGGAAAAAAGTCTTAGGGCCAAAGTCAATAGGTCAAAAGTCTTTTTCTCAAGATCACATGGTTCATGGTAGTTTGTGCTAAAGTTTGTGATACGAGCTCCTTATGAAGTTAGTCAGCAGAAAAGTTAGTTCAAAGAGAAGAGAAGGACAAGCCCTCGGATTGGAGAAAGATTTCACACACTTTCACAGTGGCTGAACGAAACGAACAGCTGGATTTGCACAGTACCTTAAAATGGAGAAGAAGCTGTTGCTGAGGCGGTCGTTCCTGGTAGTTCCTGGAGGTTCACGGTTCCTGAAGCGACTGTCGTACTGACACAAAGTAGGAAGACTGGCGGGTCCTGCACTACCCAGGGAGAAAACCAGCAGCAGAGCAAAGCAACAAATAAAAGGTGCGCTCCTTAAAACCCAAGCAGGGTCCGACCTTCCTGGCTATCCGGCCCACTGTAGCTCTGTACAGCAAATTCGACCAGAGGAGGGGTCCTGGCTTGAAGTTTGGGCGAACTGGTTGGTCCCACCAGCTCAAGGGAAGAAGATTCCTGGAGGATCCTCTCTTGTCGGTGGATTCTGAAGATTCAGACCTGCAGCAGGGATTCAACGGGCGGTTCAGTAGTTGTAGGGGTCCTCTTCTGTCAGCTCCTCATCGGTTCTTTCATTCCAGTGGAGACTCTCCCTTTCCAGTCCCAGGGACCTGCTTTTTATGCAGTTTTCTCCCATTCACACATCCTGGCTGTCAATAACACAGCAGGGTGGCTGTCCTGGCAAGGACAGTCACTCAGCCAATGAAACAGGAGTGTGACTTGGTTTACCAAGGAAAGCCATAGCAGGGGTTCTAAGACCCCTCCCTCACATCCTGCCTACCCAGACTTTCAGGCACCTTAAGGAGGGCTTCTGTGCACAAGTCCGTGAAAGACGGTGAACAAAGGAACCAAACCTGGTTTGGCGTGCAGAGTAAAACATGAGAAAGAGTTTTACAAAAAGAAATGGTGAATAAACCCAGCTGGAGCCAAAATAAAATATATTTGGTCGAGCGTGTTTATGACAGGAGTCTGTGTGACTGGGCATCACTCACGCCTGGATGCAACATGTGCATTTGGATGTCTGGCTTAGTCACGTAGAGAGATTACAGTGTAAGGGACTCTGATGTGATTGGTCATCACACTGCTTGGGGACTCTCAGTTGATGTGTGTGTATGTCATGTGTATGTGCTTGTTGTGGCGGCATGCTGACTTGTGCATGTGCAAATGGTGCATGTGTGTGGAGCATACACAATTGAAAGGCTGTCACAGTGGCAAGTAACCTGATGTGAATGTGTGGAGTGATGGTGAGGCATGTATCTGAGTAAAAGAATATACATTTATTTACACATCAGTTGTATAACATGTTGCTAAAGTAAAGCAGTTTAAAAATCAAACTCTTAATACACCACACCACACCCAATAGGTTCCAGACAAGTAAATCTCACAAAATGAAGTAGGAGCATAATGGCACTCCAGAAATTTAAAAGGGAGGGAAAGACAAAGTTAGACAGAAATTAAAGCACACAAACAGGTAAGTACTCAGGGCAATTGAGCAAGATGAACTACAGTGATAGAATCAGGAAAAAAGTCTTAGGGCCAAAGTCAATAGGTCAAAAGTCTTTTTCTCAAGATCACATGGTTCATGGTAATTTGTGCTAAAGTTTGTGCTACGAGTTCCTTATGAAGTTGGTCAGCAGAAAAGTTAGTTCAAAGAGAAGAGAAGGACAAGCCCTCGGATTGGAGAAAGATTTCACACACTTTCACAGTGGCTGAACGAAACAAACAGCTGGATTTGCACAGTACCTTAAAATGGAGAAGAAGCTGTTGCTGAGGCGGTCGTTCCTGGTAGTTCCTGGAGGTTCACGGTTCCTGAAGCGACTGTCGTACTGACACAAAGTAGGAAGACTGGTGGGTCCTGCACTACACAGGGAGAAAACCAGCAGCAGAGCAAAGCAACAAATAAAAGGTGCGCTCCTTAAAACCCAAGCAGGGTCCGATCTTCCTGGCTATCTGGCCCACTGTAGCTCTGTACAGCAAATTCGACCAGAGGAGGGGTCCTGGCTTGACGTTTGGGAGAACTGGTTGGTCCCACCAGCTCAAGGGAAGAAGATTCCTGGAGGATCCTCTCTTGTCGGTGGATTCTGAAGATTCGGACCTGCAGCAGGGATTCACCGGGCGGTTCAGTCGTTGTAGGGGTCCTCTTCTGTCAGCTCCTCATCGGTTCTTTCATTTCAGTGGAGACTCTCCCTTTCCAGTCCCAGGGACCTGCTTTTTATGCAGTTTTCCCCCATTCACACATCCTGGCTGTCAATAACACAGCAGGGTGGCCGTCCTGGCAAGGACAGTCACTCAGCCAATGAAACAGGAGTGCGACTTGGTTTACCAAGGGAAGCCATAGCAGGGGTTTTAAGACCCCTCCCTCACATCCTGCCTACCCAGACTTTTGGGCGCCTTAAGGAGGGCTTCTGTGCACAAGTCCGTGAAAGACGGTGAACAAAGGAACCAAACCTGGTTTGGCGTGCAGAGTAAAACATGAGAAAGAGTTTTACAAAAAAACCCAGCTGGAGCCAAAATAAAATATATTTGGTCGAGCGGGTTTATGTTTCAGGCTAATAGAAATGCCTAAAACAATACCATGGTTATTTAAGATAACCGCGTTATGAAAAATAGGGTAGTTACCACTGCCACCAGCCAAGTCTTGATGAAAATGGAGCAAAAGATTGCTCCAAGAGAAACAGACAAAAATGGTTAGAATTAACCTTTTCCAATACTCCATGTAAGATGGGGTGTACTGAGTCTGTGATTTAAAAAGACTACATAAAGTTAATGGCACTAAAAATGATGCTCATGGAGTAGGTGAGGCTCCAGAGCCCAAGATCACACAATTGGTAAAAACACACACAGCAAAACACATGTAAGAATAGGGAAAAAGGCTCACACTCTTACCAGGTGAAAAAAAAAAAAACCCTAGAAATCCAGCAAAGCTGCTGAGGGACTCAGTAGGTAAGGGAAATTAGCCATTTATGAGAATTCTCCCTAACAGCAGCTGCTTCAGCTGCATGTCCCTTGCCCTTCTGGGCTGGAACAGCTGCTTCAGCTCCACATCCCTTTCCCTTCTGGGCTATGACAGCTGCTTCAGCTGCAAATCCCTTACCCTTCTAGGCTGAGACAGCTGCTTCAGCTGCATTTGCCTGGTCTCTTGGGGCTGGGACAGCTGCTTCCGCAGGAGGTCCCTGGACCCTTAGGGCTGGGACAGCTGCTTCCGTAGGAGGTCTCTGAACCCTTGGGGCTGGGACAGCTGCTTCTGCAGGAGTTCTCTGACCCCGGCAACCTCTTGGGCCTTTCTACTCATGTTCCAGGTGTAAGCGAAAAATGGAAGGCACACCAAACAATTGTCCTGGGCAATTAGAGTGAGGGGGGAGTGTACGTGATGGAAGGCTCAAAAGCCCCCCAGGCATCAAAAATATGGTATGTGTAATGCACAGACACGCCAAATACTGAAAAGAACTGCATATACGAGACTAAGATACCTTCCTTAAAATGAAAAAAGCAGTACGTGATAAGGATTGGCACCGAGGAACACATAAAATATATACACAAACCCCAGTAAGCTATCCTAAAGGTAATAATAGAGGTACTCAATACACAAGGGCAACCAGAGTTGGTAAAATGCATATGTGACTCACTGTTAACCTCAAAAAATAAAAAAGTAGATGTGCGTATACACAGTGGCAAATCCCCCACCAAAATAAGAAGTTTGTATGGTCGCTGAAGTGAACGGATTGCGTGGTACCCCAAAATATGCAGTATTCCATTCGTCCGTCTCCTCCCCTTCACATGCACGTTCGGAGTTGCTTCTACATGTACTTATGTATCTCCGAATATGGTGTGCTCAACGCCAGAGTGCAGCGCATGTCACGTAAGTTACTTGCTGAGGGCCTTTCCTCTGTTTTCACGTGTCCATGCTCATTTTTTACTCGCATAGTCCCATCAGTCTGTTTCTGGCTGCCATCCAACATATACAAGGAAGACCCACGCTATTGCCTCCATGCCTTTTTACCTGCCTTTTACTGCCCTGCGCTTCTTCCTACTTAGCCGTCTGCTGCTGCCTGTACAGTATGTATACCTGCTGCCCACCTGTACTGCGTTTGGAGTGCCTGCTGTCCAGCCATTGTCAGTGCTCCTGTCCTTGGCCCTGTGACCACCTCAGCTGCTTCATCGGACTCACACCATGCCATACCACCACCACTGCTCCACAACCCAGCTCCAGGACCACTTTGCCCAACCACACCTGCCTTGGGGGGTTGCCATGTCTGCACCATCATCTTCAGACCAGAGCGGCAACACCATCGCAGTGAGGCAGAGGCCTATCAACTTCACTGCCAGGGAATTTGACTCCCTTGTGGAGAAGGTCCTGTAGTATTATGATGCCCTCTTCAACTCTGTGATGCAACGCGGCCAGTAAGGATGTTGCCAGATCTGGGACAGGATAACGGATGCCATCAACGTGTACGGGGTGGCTCCCACATATTCAAGACAGTGAACAAGCGCTGGAAGGACCTGAAATCCAGGACCCACAGCAAGGCCCTGTGCAACGTCCAGGCCGGTACCCCCACAGAGGTGCTCCGTGCACGCAGGTGCTGGATGTCAACTACCAACTTGCCACTCCCTGAGAAGTTCTACCCAGCGCTGCACACCAAGGTCTACAAGTTACGTTAACGTCTGGAGTCGACTGGTGAGTATCCATGCAGTGCAATGCTCTATGGCGCATGTGCATGTTGTTGCATGTTGGCACTGAGCCCCTTGCAGCAAGTATGCTTCTGAGACAGATGTCTGCATACATGCCCCAGACATTGCTCTCCATGTGTGCATTCAGATATGATGTATTTTGAATGAGGTATCACTTACATTGTGTGTTGTAATGCTGCCTTTCAGACCATTCACATGCAATGTTACTGTGTCTGAGACATGCCAGTCTGACAATTGAGGTAGTATTGCCTGCATCATGTGCATGCATGATGTTCATGTGTATTTACCAAAGATGGGAATGTGTGACTGGGCTGATACCATGTGAGTGTGCACTACCAATAAATTATACACCCTTGAACGTATTTCTTGTTCACTTATTGTGTCTATGTGGGGTGCAAACCCACTGGAAATGTGCCTCTGTGAAATGGCACAGATACAGTTACAAAAAAAGGACCTTGGCTGAATAGCCAGCGGTGCGGGCTGCACTTCCTAGTACCACACTAGTGTGGCCAATTTTCAATATTTTTCTCGAAAGTCACAAAATGTAAAGTATTGTAATTCCGTTCTTTCGTTCAATGTTGATTTATTCAACTTCCATCCAACTTCTAACAATTTTACAAAATAACTTCAGATGAATCCATACATTGTCCTATGCAATTTGGACTTTGTCGTCCTTCGTCAGGGCCTATATCTATTGTACCAACATATATTTATCACTCATCATATTGAAGTAACCCATATAAATCAGTCGGGTAATATCCACATACAAAAACAATTTTCCCCCATGTGACAAAATATGTATTGTTCATCACCACATCACAACTCCATAAGTGTATCATGATTCCATATTCAAGGCACCATTCCCCGGCACATATATTGCGACACAGTATTCATAGTCATCAGTTCCCTCATCATTATTATTCAACCAATATATGAAATATTTCAAGATGTGAAAACAAGTAAATATGTGAAAGTCCAACCATGGTGTTTAACATTCCCATTAAAAACTAAGACATAAAGGGTACAAACGTGGTTGAATCATGGTGCAAAGTATAGTCATAAAAAAACGAAGAGCTGTTCCCAGACAAAAGTGAGCGTATTGCCTTATCTAAGCAAACTGTAATAATTAAATTACGTGTTTGAATCACTGTGCTATATATTCATAGCTATGGTTACTGACCTTGTATGTGTAGTCTGCTCTGTATTATGAAAGTAACCACAGAATACCCACGTTAATAGTGTATTGCACCTCAGAAATCATAAGTTGCCGAAATTGACATAGACTTCCAGCTTACCCCTCAGTCGCGCATGCAGTGTACTTTAAAAATGCCACATGCGTTGAAATAAGTCGAGACGTGTCTCAAGTGTGGGTTTATAACAGGAGTCTGTGTGACTGGGCATCACTCACGCCTGGATGCAACATGTGCATTTGGATGTCTGGCTTAGTCACGTAGAGAGATTACAGTTTACGGGACTCTGATGTGATTGGTCATCACACTGCTTGGGGACTCTCAGTTGATGTGTGTGCATGCCATGTGTATGTGCTTGTTGTGGCGACATGCTGACTTGTGCAGGTGCAAATGAGGCATGTGTGTGGAGCATACACAATTGATAGGTTGTCACAGTGGCAAGTAACCTGATGTGAATGTGTGGAGTGATGGCGAGGCATGTATCTGCATGGATGTGGATTGCATGTCCATGTGTGTGGGTGTGATGGTTTATGGTTGTTGTTCCCTTGACTAGTCGTGTTCATGTGAATGTTGGTGTTGCCACGCACAAATTGGTGCAGTACACTGATGTTTCTGCTCTGTTTCTCCTTTTCCATGGTTGCATCTGATGAAGAGGGCGGAACCAGTGCTGTGGAGCATGGCAACAGGGATGTCTCCAAAAGGCAGAGGCACAGGGCCCAGTCACACCCCCATAAAAACAGATCTTCGGGAGCAATGTTGCTGTGGCAGCACTGGTGACATCAGGCATGGCTGCAGGGAGTAAGTTCAAGAAGGTGAAGGTGGGAGTGGACTCCTCAGCAGCAGTGGGGACAGGTGATGCCACAAAGGGGACATCTATATTGGAAGATGCCCCAGAGTCATCCAGGTTGGTCGAGGGGGAGAGACAGGAGGTGGCCGTTGCAGCCCAGCCCATGGGGTCAGGTGGGAGTGGTGAGGTGGGCGTGCCTATTGCAGTACTGTCCCAGGGGCATGAGGCTGTGAAGGCCACCATGGATGTGCCTTTGCAAAATCTAGCCCCTGGGCCATCAGATGCAGCAGTATGCGCCTGTCGGAATGCCTGCTGGAATGCCTCCACCCAGATCCACCACCCGGTGTCGGCTGATGTGTCCACACAGACCAACACCCCCTTACCATCTGGTGTTTCCATCCGGGACTATGTGCTACCCCTAGTGGCCGGGTTGGTGAGGCAGACAGCTGTCATTCTTCATGATGTGCAGGCAACATATAGTGTGCTTGCACATCATCACATTGAGGTATCCCGCCTCATTGGCTGGCTGTTGTGCTCCCTGGGATATTCACTGCTGCAACCCCATCATCGTCTTCCTCCTCTGTGTGCCAGTCGTCTTCCAGGGTGCCTTCCGGGCCCAGATACCACCAGGGTCCCTGTTCACCAGTCCCATCCATCTTGCTCAGTCTGATGAAGCCAACAGCCCTGCTCGAGTTGGGAGTCCTGGGCAAATCAGCTGAGGTGGTCACTGTGCCTACCCAGTCACCGACAGGTTCACTGGCAATGGTTGGACAGCAGGCACCCAGAAGCAATGCACATGCCGTAAGCCCATACGTAGCCTCATCAGCTTGGAGGGCGCACACAAATAGCAGGCACTGGGCATTGTGCCAGCAGATGCCCCAGTGCCTACCATCCAAAGGGAGCAGGTGCGCGGTGTGAGGCGGGAGGCACATGTTGACCTGAGGGACAAGATGCCTCCTGTGTTCATAGAATATGGGCAGCAGATCGGAGCAGAAAGTCAACGGGCTCGGAAGAGATGGTTGTGTTGGACAGGCCTGAGATTGCGCTATGTCGGGTGAGGAGGTGGGATTCCATCCAGGAGGCCACTTGCATGGAGGCCAAGGTGATAGGGACACAAATGCTGGACACTCTGCAAGCCCTTCAGGCAAGAATGGAGGCCCGCATGAGGAGTGACGACGTGGCGCTGGACTCAGCCCTGGTGGAATGGCTAAGTGAGATTGGAGAGTAGGAATTGGACTAGCCCGCAAACTGTGTTCATAGTTCTTTAGGTGTAGGTTTCCTTTCTTTATTTATTATTTTCCACAGACTTTGAAGACATTCTGTCCCCGTTTTTATTATATATTGTTGTTTAGGCATAAGATATTCATTGTATTACATATTTGTCCAGTCTGGAAGTGGCTGCCTGTGGGGGATGTCCAGTCTGGAAGGGGCTGTCTGTGGGTGGTGTCACAGGTGACAGGGGCTGGATGTGGTGTTCAGTCTGGTGGGGCTGCCTGTGGTGGTTGTCACAGGTGACGGGGATTGGGGTGGGGTCCAGTCTGGAGGGGGATGCCTGTGGGTGGTGTTCGGTCTGGAGGGAGTTGCCTGTTAGGGGTGTCCAGTCTGGAGGGGGCTGCCTGTGGGGGTTGTCACAGGTGAGGGGTTTTGGGGGTGGTGTCCAATCTGGAGGGATGCTAGAGTGGGTGGTTTCCAGTCTGCAGGAGTCTACCTGTGGGGGCTGTCACAGAGGAGGGGGACTAGGGTGTGCTGTCTGGACTACAGTCGTCGATGTGCAGTAGGGGGATATGTGGACAGGATGGGTGCCCAGGGTGTAGGAGGGATTCACATTTTTGTAAGGGATGTGGCCTACACTTACGAGGGGGGCCCGCCTTATCGCTGGGGTGCAGCCTGGGCTTGCGAGGGAGGGCACGTGTTTTCTCTGGGGTGCGGCCTGGGATTGCGAGGTGAGACATGCGATTTCACTGGTGTGCGGCCTGGACTTGCGAGGCAATGCACCCGTTTTCTCTGTGTTGCGGTCTGGGATTGCGAGGTAAGGCATGCAATTTTGCTGGTGTACTGGATTCTGGGCCAGGGGTGGCACAGAGGCTTGCGCCATGTTAGTCCTTTCGCTTGCATTTTGGTGTGCATGGGGGTGTGTTGTGGGCATTCCTCGCACAGCTTGTTGTTACTTGAGCGATGGCTATTAATGCGCCTTGAAATCCATGAATACACGCAGCGCACAATATTTTATCTTTGCCACGGCTCGCGCAGGGTCCTTCTCGGCGCGTGACCTTTGCACGATTTCTGCCCCCGGTCCCATGAATCGGGCCCTAAATGTTGAGTGAGAAGCTATTAAGCTCCTATTTCAGCAAAGTGAATATGATGTTAAAACCTGTGTAAAAAGGCACCATGGTAATAAGAACATTGCTGGATTCTGCAAAGCACATGGCAGCTGATAGCCTAAGGAAAAAGGCACCCTGTAACTGCGTGTTGCAAAGCACACATTTAAATTATTAAAATAAAGACTTTTTTGCCTTGTAGTAAGACTGAGGCTCGCGGCCCATTGGCAATCAGAATCACAAAAGGCCCGGCGCCGTCCCTGCTATCTGGGATCTTCGTTTTCCCGCACCTCCTGCCGCAAAGAAGTTGCATCTCAGCAGATGTCGCAAGCTGAAACAGCAAACATTTCTGAGATGGTGCTGCGGTTTCAAATTTTCTTTTTTTTAACAAAATACTGGCCGTGGATTTATAGCTCGTAATATAGGATCGTTCTCACATCCCCATCTCCCATCACTAGCTCGTTAAACAGGTTCAGGGGGCGTTTCACACATCACAGGACAGATATTATTTTTTCATGTGTAAGTGTCCTGCGCGGTTCGTAAGAGCCAAGCTTGAACAGTGACCCAGTGCGTAGCAGACTCAGCAGCTGTAAGCAAACATGTACCCATATTAAAGCTTTACGGTCTCGAGCAGAAATGAGAGGAGAAAAAGCCATTGGTTTTTTTCATCTGTTCTCAGGTGTGTTTCAGTCTTTTCGACTTCTCGGAAAAAGCGGTTAGCAACAAGGAGCTTGCAGCGCATTTTTACTATGTAAAGTTCGCTGCATTACAAGCAGCAGGTGTGACCCCACAGCTTTCTTTCACCTGCCAAGACTGCAGCTGCTTGGCAGCACGAGCGCCTTGGAAAGTCTTTTGAGAATTGTCCTGTTTTGATGGATGGACTTTTTAACCTGTTGGATAACATGGAAACTGCAGCGGGTTCCATAAGGGCAGAAGTTTCCCTTTTCAGAGATAGAACTTTGAGCTGTTAAAGGTTAGAGGGATAGGGGGCTTGATTTGCCCAAACAAAAAAGCGTTACTTTTCGCACACTTGATGGTCGGGATGGGTTTTAACAGTGTGCGAAGAATGGCTTGATTCAAAGAAAGAAAAATAAAAACAGGCATGCACTTTGAGGGCAAAGTCTGATGTCAAGATGGTTACAGAGGTGCAGACACTAGGGTGGCTGCGGGGAGATAAGGGAAGAAAGAGGGTGACAGGTGTAGAGAGAGACTGGGTGAGTGGGGAGAGAGAAAGAAAGAGAGAGGGTGTGAAAGAGGTGCAGAGATTGATAGAGTTTTCTTTTTTTTTTGCTAGAGTCAGTATCTGACGAGAAAGTGGGAAAGATGGCAGATAGGGAGAAAGATGGGTGTCCGGTCAAATGGTCGGAAAAAAAATGGTCGAATGATTTTATTTATTTATATATTTTTTTAGTTTTGTTTGGTAAAAAAAAATGTAAATAGAAAAAGGGGGGATGGAGGGGAACCCCCACACAAAAAATAAAATAAAAAATAAATAAAAATCGACCATTTTTTCGACTATTTGACTCTCGATCAAATGGCATTTCGATCATTTGGTTTTCGACCAAATGACCTACAACCAGGGAGATGAAGGAGGTCGGAGATTGTCGCCGACAGTGTCAGACCTGTATTGTGTGAATGTGTTCTGGTAAACAGAATTCAAGCTTTTGTTATGAGTTGGATCAAAGTGCAATCTCAGCCACTAACATGCTACATATCATCAGGGACACGTGAATGGTTTAAGAACATGTTGTTTAAAACACGACCTCGCTGAGATCAAATGGCACTTTTTCAGAGCGGAAAGGAAGGCGAGTCCTGTAAGAACAGGCAACAGCTGAACACTAGTTTACTTTTGGTGACTCTCTCGGAACAAAAACTGGGGGTCTAACTGTGTTCTCCTTGTGCCTAAACAGATAATGAGTGTTCCGTGCCCTCCAACATTTTGACACAACACACTGAGCCTAATCGCACCCCTTGTGTCCAGAGAAGAAATGGTCACTCAGCCCAGTGGCTCCTGTCGTAGGCGGAAATGCATGGCGCTGCTAATGGGAAACATCACGTTGTGGCAAAACGGTTCACAAATGACGGACATAGTTTGTGGTAAGAAATCACAACTAGGTATTGCATCAAACTCGGAAACCAGCGAAAGAGTAACGTGGTTGGGGGTTTTGCAACTAGCAGAGGCAGCAAAGTTTGATTAAAGTGAGCTCAAAGAGTTCCCTTAAGGAGGAGTCTTGGGCTGGCAGAGGCAGGCTTGGGTGGTAACAGTCCCAGGGATTAGCACGAGCCTGCCCGATTATGTAAATCTGCGTGTGACGCTTATTCATGGAATTGTTTGCGCAATGTAACCGTATTTTACAAGTCCAGGTTTGTACGACCCCCGACCCGCCCACATGCAAAGCAGGAAACTGCCAGATCAGCTACCTTGCCGGGATCCCGCATGCACAAATAAACGCACCCTTCAAACAGTGCATGGGGTCCCCCCTAAGCAGACCTGCTACTTGGGGAGTATGCGCAGGGTCCCCCGTAACTGTATCCGGCACCCCCAACATGCGTATGAAAAGTCGTAACTCAGCAATAACTCAGGAATTGTGCCTGTGAACCCACGTAAAATGTTCCTGAACCCCACGACATAGTGTATGTGCACCCCTACGTTACATCAGAACCCTGATTGAGTACACACACAGCAAAATACGACATGCAACCGGTGCACTGAAAATCCTACACGCAAGTCTTCTGGTGGGTGATCCTGTGAAGGACTTGAGTGGGCATTTCCCAGCCGAGTCATTGCGCTATTGAGTCCCTGAATATGCCTCTTGCCGCACAATAGTTGGTGCGCGAGGGACTTGGAATGCTCACTTCTTCTCAAGTTATTCCCTATTTCTGGTGTTCCGTCCCCTTCCCTGCCGCCAGCACAGGCCACGGCCACACCCTGCTCGGAGTCCCATGCAAGGACCTTGATGGCTCGCATAGGCATGCCAGGCCAGTGCGAAATCTTTGCAAGTCCAGGAAAGGTCCTGCGCATTCAATTCCATGAATTGAAAAACAGAGTTGCGCATGCAAATCGGAAGCAAGTAGTCTATTTTCTTTGCAAAAAATTCCAGGAATTGGCTCCAAAGGGGGCATTGCCTGCAGCTCCATGTCATGTGAACAGTGCCTTAAAGAAGTGATTCTTAATAGACGCTATTTACATGGCACTGAGCTTGGCAAGGTGCCCTTAAATACACTTTACAAGAACAGCAGGGGGCTCAGTTCTATTGTTCGGCTGATACTTGCTCTAGTATCAGCCGAACAACAGAACTGAGCCCTCTGCTGTTCTGCACTGGTGGTGGGCAGGGCGCGGAGTGGGGGGTGCACAATCTCCCACAGGGAGCTGGCAGTCATTGGGCCGCACTGGTGCAAGCAATGGGTGGGCTCATAACTAAACAACACCTACAGACTGTCCCTTGTCATGTGTCATTCGTCTGTGTCCCATCGCATATGCCCTGTTCCTCCCGATCTGTACACGAATGCAATAGTTTCAGCTTAAAACATAATACCCCAAACTAAAAATGGGCTGTGGGTTTTGAAAATGTACTTTCAAGACTTAATCACAAAAAAACTGTAAGGTGTGAGCAGGTCACTTGTTTGTGTTTCAGTGTTTGACAAAGGCATGCTTCTTATGATGATAGGAAAATGTTACATACTAACCAAAACATGATTTTTGGTGTGTTAAATATGAACATGTAATAATAAGGCACATAGTTTAAAACGTGTGTGATATATATTAATTGGCCTGAAGGAGGGAATAGATGTAATGCAGTTAACTGGTGCATGTGTGTCTTCAGAATGAAAAATGCACCTTTGCAGCTCTTAGCAAATTAACACGGACACGTTAAGAACGTCTTGTCCTAAACAATGGTATCTCAAATGAGCCATCGCTTGTACATCCCTCACACTTCCAATGCTCGGCGCTCAGACGCAGTTATGCGACCTGCACCGTCTGATGGGCCAGCGGGAGGGGTTAATGGGTCTATAAAGAGCGTCATAGGGATCTGGGAGGTGGCACTGTTGCCACACTACAAGAAGCAGAATAGAGAGCCTCATACAAAGGAGCAGCTCCTAAACGTGAGCAAAACCTTTATCAGGTAAGAGTTATGTTTAAGTTTTCTTTCATTACCTGCATTGATTGTAAAGGGTTTCTGTTGCATGTGGGGGTTGATTAAACGTCCCCAGTGCCATGTATCTCTTAATGTTAATTCCAGTGCTTGAGTGATGTGTCCAGGTGAAATCGTCATTTTCAGTTTTTGGACGGTTTTTAAAACATATGCAGGCCCCCTTTATTTGCATAAATAGTGACATCAGTGGTTTCATAGAAAATTATATCGTAGCATGAATCTTTCATAAGCAAAAGCATAATGTTAAGATACATTAAAAACAAGTTTCTATGACTATGGCTAGACATACAGTGTGACCTCGAGTACATGTAATTAATTCTAACTGCTAATATTTCCCTGTGTGACAATATCAAGGGTCATTTTTTTTTGTTTTTAAGTATCCGACAGTGTGAGCTGATTACCTGCAATTCAGGCACTTGAGCACATCTCATCCCAGATGTAATTGACAGAAATGTTGTTTGCAAAAGGCCTTTTTGATAATTCTTTTGGAAAACACTATCTGACTGTGGAAGGCATTGCAAAAATATGGTGATTGTGTTTTGCTAACTGAAGTTCACCGCTGTTTGTGACCGAAGTTTCACAATTGTTTTTATTTTTATCGTGTGAATTTAATTGGCAATATTGCATAGTAGCAGTATGCTTTTATTTCAGAAGGTTCAGATAAGGAATATGTTGACTGTCAAAAAAACTAAACTCCAAGCAGCTTCCAAGTCTGTCATGTCAGGGTAGGAATTGTTCCTGGGGCAGACCGGGCAGTATGTGTCTAATGCAGGATTGCATAATAGTGTGATAGAGCGTGTATATCTGAGAGGTCTTGAGACAGTGAGAGGAAGCAATTGTGCTGGTCTTTAAATGCTGACATAATTAACAGAGCTCAAGTCCTAAAGAAAGTGGGTGGCACAAAAATATACACTTAGGAGCTCCTTACATGGGGCAGAGGGCACTCACTATTGCACGCATTTTCCTTGAGCAATTGGGGCAGACATGTAATTTTGCCTCGCAGAGATTGTGCAAAGTATTTGCATGGGGTGGCCAAAAAAGCATGGACTGAGTGCCGTGCTCATCTAGATCTCTGCGTGTGGCAGGGTTTCAGCCTGCCCTCTTGCTGTGTTCATGTTTGGTGACATTAGCATGAATCTTGCAAAATGAGCAAGTTCTGCTCCTGTCAAAATTGGAAGGGAGCCTCATAAATGGACCACCTGAAGCTCGATTGGGAGGAGGGGCAGTCAACATCTGTTTTGCAGGCTCGGGTGTTGCAGGGGGAAGGAGGAGAACCTATAGCAAAATGCTGCAAAGACAGTTTATCGTGTTAAGTGACTGTTGCTGAGATGTTATATGTGTATACCTTCTTGTAAATGATACGGCTTTTTTCTGATTCCTACTGCAACATGTGCTTTGAAATGTGCTGTTCTGACCTGCGATTGTGCACGGTGCCATAGCTTCACTTACTGTGGGAATTTCTGCCTTATTTATGTTTTTATTTGTTTTGATTCGTAAAAACGCACCAACTCGCCTCAGGGCGCACTTCCTACCCAAATGAAGAGCTGGCATCCATGAATATATATATACAATGAGTGAGAACATCTTAAAGTGAAGTATACACATTTATTTTAATTGACCATTCCCCTTTAGAAAAAATTGCACAATTCAAATGAGCATTGTCCTTTAAAATAAAATAATCAACTCTGGAAAACATAAACAGAAAGAGGAGATTTTCCAATAACCACACTGGCAAAATATAAAAGGTGCCCACCTTTGACTATAAACAAATATTCTTGGAAACCAAAATCAGAATATAAAATGTGCTTTAAAGGTGATTGAGGTCTTGTGGGTAAGTATCTGCACTGGGCACATGACAAGAAGAATGTATTTTAATGCCATCAAAAACACCCAAGTGGGGTTTACGTCCATCCTCTGAAAAACGTGCACGGACACAGTCCACCCACAAGTGTCTGAACCCCGGGACCTGGGGCCCTTTAAGACGAGGTAGCAATACTTAGAGATGGATCGGGCGCAGAGCTTACTCATACATCAATAATCAGATCGACTCTGAAAATTGCCAAAACTCTGTACGGTTTTATTAACAATTATGTAAAACAGGGAGTTACAACAGACATCCATGGAAATCCCCTCGATTTCTCGTACTCAAAGCATTTCATGAAACAACAACATTCTTATACTAAAAATTCATCACTACTGACATCATTCTACGTGCCAAATAAGAAAAACCTACTAGGGGATGTGATCGTCTTAAAGGGAACATCTAGGTATATGTCCCATACTGTTGAGGGTTGTGATTGGGTCTCTTAGATCAGGTGGACAACTAAGCCCATCCCAAGTGCAAGTCATCTTCCGTGTCATGCAATACTCAACACCCTATTGGTTACACAAACTATAGGGCTCTTAGATACATGGCCCTCCATAATTGGTTGGCACATTTGCACCCTTCTGGAATATTCCACTTGCTAGCAGCACACAAGCTGGTTACCCCAGGTGCTCTGAGGGTTGGCCTGGACCACCCAATTAGACCAACATCTATCATCACTTCTGCAGTCTGTCATTCAATTAGACTTTGAACTTGGCCTTGTAGATGCTCACTGTGCCTAAGAATAAAAGGGAGTGTGGCATGGTCTTATCTTCTGGTTTCAGTGTAGCTCGACCCTAAGTCTATTTTTATCCGGCCATGTGTCTGGAGACCACATTATCAAGCTTTTCGTTGCATAAATACTATTAAATCATGAACTCTTGGAACCTTCAGTGTTTTTCCATTTCACCTCAAACAGAAGTTTGTTTCTTTCTCACGTTCATGTAGCTTCTTGACAAACAACCAGGCTCACGGTGGCCCAACTCTTGGTGCTGGGCTAGCCAGCCTTTCTTGAATTCTCCTTTGCCATCAGCTATTTTCAACTGCACCACACTTCAAGCCCTTTCTGGTCACGCGGTCTAAATTTGCTAAAGTGCATTGTGGAACATCCTGATTCTATACATTCCTATGTATATACATTGGTGCATCGCTGCAATCTATTCACTACATAGACAGCCTCAGGATTACTTTGTCTACTTGAGTTAAAGCATATGTACAATTGTAAAACGACTTTGCATTTTTTCCATTTTTTCTTTGCACAAGCATCTTCATTTCGATCCCGAAATGTTTCTTTTTCTTCGACACCTCATCCTCAGATCCTATAGAATGTCTATATTCTTTCTTCATTTGTGCCTTTTCTGGGTGTGTCAGTTCTGTTTCATATGACGTCTTTTTTCTCATTCATTTTCATACTTCTTCTGGCACTTTTTCCAGAAGGCCATTAATTCATATAAGGTTTTCTCAGTGGATACCTTGTCTCGAGGATTCTTTGCAGTATAGGCATCCCCACTGGTACTGCACATGTCGCAATTTCTGGCTCCCCACATATAGGCAACATGGAGGAGGAGCATCTGGTAGGGGTATTTGGCTCCTCCTCTGCACTCCCCCCTTTCAGCGATTCATCAATCACTCTCTCATCAACCTTTACATGGAGACATCTTCTTCTGAAGAAGTGCTTCTTTTGGAGTCCATATCTTTATGACTCCTTTCAGGCGTACTGCTGATTTCACATGTTCATCAACACTCCAGGTCATAAGGCTACTTTGTCCATTGGGACTGCAGAAGATCCATCTTCCCACATAATTCTTCTGGTTCTTCGGAGATAGGAACTTTGTTCCCTCAGGTGCATGAATACTGGCCTTTACGTACATCTGTCAGCTCTTTAGGTTTGAATCCTGATTCAACATTAATCACAAACTTAATTCCTACTGCTTTCTTTGCAGTCTTCTTGCATTGTGTGAATATTATCCTGATCACACAGAATCCAAACATGATCATCATCAGAAGGGCTCCAAGGAATTTGAAAATGTTCACCATCCATTGTCAAACCCATGAGAAGATCGATGCAAACCAGCTGTCATCATTAATAACCTCAACTTCATCTTCCATCTTGACATGTAGGTTTGTCAGCATCGTTATGGCCTCTGTCAAGGTGCCATTCTCATCGTCTTGAGAAGGTATGAATGTGCAAAATGATTCTCCGATTTTGGCACAAACACCTCCATCCACGCCTGTAATCATATCCAAGACATATCTTTTCAGAAGAGTCTTTAGCCATATGACTCTTAGCTCCTCCTTGATAGCATTAAATACTTTTATCTTGGTGTTAATCATCTGCAAAAGCTCCCATCTGATGATCTGGAGCCACTTGATATTCACCATCATCTGGATCCCAGGCATGAAGATAACAGTAATAACTGAAGAAGTGTTGCTGAACAATCTGTGTTCATATGGAATAGCATCAAAGGCCTTTATTGATTTGGCTGAGAAGTAGTTTTCGCTCTTCATTCGATTAAGGAGTTCAGCAGATCTATTCTTCCTCAGGTGAGTATCTGCTTTTGGAAACTCGTCAATGTTCAGGTCACTGTTTGGAATCACCAATGCTGGAACATGAACAATCACTACAGAACACAGTCCTCCTAATCTCTGGGTAGCTTCATGTATGCCCTGGATCCACAGACTCAGTAATGATCCATTATCACCACTGTCCCATCTTTCATTCCTGGCACACCGAATATTCGACCGCACTGCTGATTATCTCCAACATTTCTCGTGCCATTGTTTCTAAAGCATAGGTCTGCACTAGCCAAAGGCCCTATCTGCAACAGGCCTTCTTTGTCTTCAACCCATGTCAGAAGCTTTGCAAGTCTCGGCCAGAGAGGTATGCATGCTTTTTCCACTCTTTCGATAACTGGCTATGATGACCAGTTACTGCCACAGCTCTGCATATGACTATGTCGTCTTCCCAACCATCTGGAGAAAGTGATGTTCCCCAGATTCACATCTGGCCTCTTTCCCTGCGTCTTTGAACTTCTTCATCAGTCTTTCCTTGGCAGTTATATTTCCTGTTTATCTCCCATCTAATTCCAGCTCCCTTTATGCCAGGCTGTTCATATCTTATCACATGATCTCTGGTGTGTGCTCTTTCTCTAGTCTTCAAATCTTGAACATAATCATCTTCTTCTGGAGCTGACCATTCTGTCACCCATACCAAGGATGCCGTTCGATCCTGGAATTCACCTCTTGTGTGACAGAGTGCAAGGTGAGTCAGACAATGAGCTGTTTGGACATCTATCTCTATAGCTATGAATATCTTAGACTTTCCCATAGCAATCCTCCTTAGAAGTACTTTTTCCCACTTCTTTCATGTGCTAATACCACATGTTGCTCCCCAAATGTGCTGTGCTGTCTAAATAGTCATTTAATTCTTAATCATCCTCCCTTGTACTTCTCTTGGGTCTCTTTCTTTTTTTAATTTCTTTTTTTATTTTATTGACATAGCTGATAAATCAACATTTCAATATATTCATACATCTTATCATTATACACATTAAAAGATAAACAAATAAAAAATATATACTTCACATAATTTACAAGTTGATATATTCACATTCTTGCATCTTCATAATTACAAAAATTTAGTACAATTACATTACCTTAAAAAAATGAATTGATATTTAACATATGTTTGCAGGCTTGTTTCTTACAAGCTATGCAGTGATTATCTGATTGTACATCTTGGCTGAACTGCATATATTTGATAATATTTCTTATACATCCAGAATATTATCTTCAAGTTTAAGAGACAACAGAAAATGAATAACAGCAATTCTCAATTTGTTTGTTTCCGTGTTAAAATTCTGTACCAGAAATCTTCAATCGACAGGGACCTATATGCATGAAAATTAGACTTGAAATAGTCAATTCTTCTATTCAAAAGTGCAGAACAAGATGATATCAAGTTTCTGGGATATCAGAGTGTTTACAAATATTACAAACATTCTTGGTGTCAGGAATTAGTTTCCATCTAGCAAGTACATCTTGAGTGTGCCATGCATTAAGCCATTAAGCCTGAACCTTATGACAAGGTCTCTGTATTTAGCGCCAGGAAATTATAGCATGTAAGATTCAGGTGTTCTGAGATTTTTAATCAAGGTAGGAAATGTTTTCGCATGATTAGTTTTCAAGCATTTTTCACGAGTACTGATCCAGTCCCATAGCATGATTTTGTTTTTTGCCTTGTCAGGATTTCGCATCACTAAGTCCGCCAAATTGCCATGGTGTATGGATAGTTGTTTCCTTGCAATTAGATAAAACTTGTAGAATGGAGCTACCGTTGGTACTCATGATGCACTTCCGGTGGGGGGCACATCATTTCCACATATACATTGTATAAAGTGAGGTTAGCCCTAATTCATAACGCATCAAGCATATGGACGTACTCTTAGGCAGTTTCAATATGGGCTTCCAAAACAACCCACCAAGAGGCGACCAAAACGACTCATCTCACCATGTCCTTGTTTCAGCACCATATATTATCGTTGGAATAGCTTTTAGACAGTAGTATATTTGTACTGGCTTGAGGGAAAAGGTTCCATATTTAAAGTGCAAAATTGAAGCTTGGGCTACAGCTGTTTTCATTTTAGTTCTCATTTCAGTGTAATATGGAGCATCTGACTGCAAAGTGTTAACATTAAGCCCCAAATATTTGATTTGAGTACAATTTCAAGGGGATGGTGCTGAAAGGACCAGAATTGATGGATCCTTTTTTTCGCACATGGTGTAGCAACTACCATCACTTTTGATTTTTTTTAGAATGACAGTCAGTTCATTTTGTGTCAAGTATTTTTCCAACCTGTCCAATAGGGCTTGCAGACCCCTTGCTGTTTTCGCCAATAACACTAGATTGTCGGCATAAAACAGCCATGGGATCGCGTAGTCCCCTAGACGAGGGGAATACGATAATACGTTAGCAAAATCTGTTGTGATATCTGCATTAAAATAGTTAAACAAAGAGGAAGCCAATAGGTAACCTTGTTTCAAACCTTTGTAAGTGCAGATTTGGTGCATTAATTTACCATCCATGGACAATCGGATTTGAATCGATGTATTTATATGAAATTGACTTATCCAATGTTGAAGATGTTTAGGGCAAGAACTTGCTGCCAGTTTTTTAAACAAAAGATGTCTTGACACAGAATCAAACGCAGTTTCAAAATCAATGAACGCCAAAAGTAAGGATTGTTTCATTTGCATTTCATGCTCTTTAATAGCAGGGATTACATGAAGTTTGATTGATGTTCCCAGCCCTGGCATGAAACTCGTCATAAATAAATATTTTTTTTTTTTAAACATTGGTCCACTTATTGAATTTGTGTAGAATTATACGAGCAAAAAGCTTTCCAGGGGCGTCCAAGAGCGCTATTGGTATATCATTTTGAGGTTCCACTCTGTCTCCCTTTTTGTATATGGGCACAATGATGGATTTCTGCCACGAGGGGGGAATTTTTTGAGAGTGAAGGCTTTGTTGGGAAATAACTCTCAAAATGCAAGACCAAGCTTCAGGATGGGATTTTAACATTAGATTAGAGAGCCCGTCTGGGCCAGGAGCTCTTGACGTACTCAGTTTTCTAATGTTATCCAGTGTTTCCGCCTGATCAATGTTTAGTTGAGATCTCAAATCGATAAAGGTAGGAGGAGAATAATTGGCACAATGAGCATCTGCATATAATGAGGTGTAATACTGAGCCCAAACTTCCTCTGAGACTGCATTGATCCGGTTAACTGATTGTGAGTTGACATATACGGTTTTTATCAGACCCCAGATCATATCCAAACTTTATGATGCTATGGAATGTAACACGACCCGGGCATCTTTCAAGATCATGGCAGCTTTATACTGTTTTAGCCAATTATTATATCCCTTCTTAAGTCTGAACGTTTGTTTCACTTTTTCCGCCACAGGCAGGTTTACAAGGTCACGAATTTCCCTCCGGAGCAGAGTTTTACAAACTCTGATCTCATCATCGTGTACATGTGAATGTGTTTTGTTGTTTATCAATCCATGTGTTTGTTGCTGTTTAAAGATATGTAAGAGCGGTACATATGTTCCATCTTGATGATGAATGTGAGGATATAGGAAATCTTTTGGATATGATATTGCTGTTAATAGACCATCTAAGGATGATGGAGTCCATCTAAATTTGTTGCTTTTAGCTGATAACCTTAGATCAATATTATAATATTCCACACTGTTGCTTTCAGTAACACTTGAAGGTTCCCAGGTCAGATCAAGGATGTATTGGTCGCTTAAATCTTGAGCTATCACTTTGAAAGTTTTCACTGCTGTGAATAATTTAGTGTCAACATATACATGGTCTCTTTCTTTGTTTTGCCAAGAGAGCCTATATCTGATACTCATTAAGAATATCCAAAACAGTCAGTCCTACAATAGGACTTCTAGGAATATTTGTCAGAGAAATTGGTGCCTTCACATGTATCACTGGTGTAGGATCAATAACATATGGCCTTGGCCTTCTTACAGTGTCTAGTTCTGCGAAGGTGACTGGAGTGGGAAGGATTAAAGGAGCTCCTTCCCCTTTGGGACCATTAAAGTAAACAGTGTGGATCAATAGAAACAGAAAAACAATAATAGATGCTGAGCAGGCATATAGTGTGCACCAATACATTAGGCCCATTCATTGGTGTCTCTCCACACGTCATTGACTCTGCTCACTCCCTGGAACTGCAATATGTTCAATAGACCACATTTTGCTTGTAATTACTTTTAAGGAAGGAACACGTCTTTAATCAGGCAATCTCGTTAAATGCTCAGGTGGTTGTCAAATTTGCTTTTTAATTGCTGCCAATAATCGTCTAATCACCGGGTCATTTTTAGGATCTTGGATAAAAGTACGCACATCAGTGCTGTGCCCAACAAGAGCAGGTTAAGCTCGGAGTATAAAAACCAAGACAGCAAGAAGAAGTCTGTGTACATCAACATCTGACAGAACCATGTGCTCCTCCAAAGAGAAACTCTGTGAGAAACAAGTCAGGGAACTGCTCCCTTGTCCAGTCGTCGAAAAGGAAGTCTGGATCGAGCATTTTTCATTTGCCTCAGCACTCCTAAGGTCCAATGTCATTAAGCTTCTGTGGCTTAAGAACAGTAAAGTTCTCACTTCCTGCTATAATCTATAAGAAGTGTTTGAGGGCAGCCACAGTCCAAATGTACACTTTCGTCTATCTGCTGGATAGTATATGCGTCCTTCTTCCTCGTTACTGATCGAGTCTGCACATGCTGAACATCTTATTGACTTGCTTCTGTCTGGGGTGGGGGTGTGACGGTCTCACCAGCACACACCTTTACATCTCCTAAGGGAATCCAAGCTTGTCTGCCTTGGACTTTAACTGCTGAAGGAGTAATGTCTTATACAATAAAAGGACCACTTGTGTAGAAACGTGATACCAATACAATATCAGTATCAATATCAATATCACTAAACCTAGGTTTGTGGCACTTTCCAGTGAAGTTCTTAATTAGAACTGTGTCTCTGGCAAAAACTTTAAGAATTTGTAGCATTTCCAGTGTGGTTGCTGTATGGTCTTTATCTGCGTCCTGAGAGCGACACCCCTTCCACTTGAGTTGATCTGAAATGACAGAGATACTAGCGCTCATACATGTTAAGTATGCATGTAGATCACAGCTCCACCTCATTGACGATGCCCAACAAGGCTGAAACACGTGTATGGGGTTGCTGTTGGTACTCTTGTTCAGAAGGGAATTGCCATAGCATTTCGGGGACGGACTGCCCATGTGGGTGGGACAAAGACTGATATACAAATGGTTATTTCCCATCTGTGAAAGGTACAGTGAGCTGAAGTATGGCTGTGGACTCTCAAGTCGGTACTTTCCCAAAGAACAGGTCAATGGGCCATGTTACTTCTCACAGAGGGGTGCCAACTACTACATTTTGATCATTTCCTAACAGTTCTGCAGCTGTCTGGGCATTCTCATCTGCCTCCCTGTAACTATCCCGTGGGGTGTGAGGTGGTGCTCAGATCCGGGCTGATTCCTCAATATATAGAATACAAGGGGCAGGTATTGCAGCCACCCCTTCTTCAGCATCAATTTCATATTTGCTATCCTTTCCTTGAGAAGACCGCTGAGTCTCTCACATAGGCTGTTTGCTTTCAGGTGATAAGCAGAAGAAAACCTGTGCTTAATACTAAGCAGTAGGCTAATCTGTTTACTACCACTATCATATACCTGTATCCATTTCATACTTGCAGCATGTCAACATAGTCAATATCTAAATGCTGAAAAGGACCATTTGGTTGAGGAATTACTTATCTGACTGTTTGCAGTGTGTGCCCAGCTGTGCTAATTTCTCTTAACTTTTGAGACGCCCAGCAACTTTGCTGGATTTCTAGGATTTCATTTTTTACCTGGGAAGAGTGTGGGCCTTTTTATCCCATTATTCCATGTATTTTGTGTGTGTTTTACTTTTGTGTTCTTTGGTAATGGAGTTTTTAAAACAACCTCCATGGCATCATCTTTTTCTGTGTGTCACATAGCACCTTCAGTGCAGTCGCACAGGGGTGTCTTTCAGACTCCGCAAGGTTTAAATACCTTTTGCTGGGACTGACTACTGTCTCCCAGGGCATGTAAAGTTAAATTGACTTTAGTAGTCTCTTTAAATTTATTGACCCAGCACACCCTATCATACTAAAGAGTGCAGGAGGGTTTGCTTAGCTTCCCCTGAGTGAAAACACTCATGTAACAGTAACATGTTACCTTTTCCTATTTTAAATGGCTGGTGGCAGTGGTTTAGATCAACTACCATGTTTTTCACGACCGCTAACAACGGTAGCTCAAAATCAGGGTTAGCCATGTTTTTCAATATTGCGCCCCAGACCCATCTGTAAAAACAGACTCCTGTCATCTTTTTTCACCATTTATTTTAGGAAAAGTCCTTCTTGTGTTTGTCTATGTGCGCCAAACCAGGTTTGATCCCTTTGTTCATGCCCTTTGGCAGGCTTCTGTGCTAAAGCCCTCCTCTGGTGCCAGAGTGTCTGGGGTGGACAGGATATGAGGGAGGTGCCCGAAACTCCCTGTGCTTAGTCTCCTAGGAGACCTGAATGCACTCTGGTGTGAGTGGTCAGCTGGATGCCCGGGAAGGACAGCCACTCTGATGGGTGAGTGAAAGCCAGCTGAATGAATGGGGGAATACTGTTTAAAAGCTTGTCTCTGGGACTTGGAAAGCAGAGTCAACCACTGGAATGAAAGAACCAAAGAGGAGAGGAAGGAAGAGGACTGCTGCAACTCCCGGACGACTGGTAAAGCCCTTCTGCAGGTCCAGATTGTCTGAAACTCCGACGACAGAGAAGCCCTTCAAGGTTAACTTCTTCCCTTGGGTTTGGTGGGAACAACCAACTCGCAAGCCACCTGGACACCGTCCTTTTATGGTTGAATTTTCTTCAGAGTGCTGTTGAAAACCAGATAGCCAGATGGAAGGAAACCAGGGGGACTTTAAGGCACTCATACCTTAAACTGACGTCTTGCTATAGCTTTTGGCCTCTTCCATCGGTAGTGCATTAACCTCCCGAAGTACTCCTTCTTGTCTCCATGACTGAAGCTCAGGAACAACGAGATCTGCGCGAGCTGCCAGGAACAACTGCCTCAGTTACAGCTTTCTTCATTTAAAAGGTACTGTGCAAACGCGGTCCGGCAATCTTTTCGGCCATTGAGAAAGTGTGTGAAACTTTCATCGACTACGAAGGCTTCTCCTTCCCTAAACTTTCGTCAAACCTTTCACCTAGCCAAATTCTTTGAAAATCTGTGGCAAAGACTTTACCGTAGCTACAAGAACTGTGCTATCCTATACAAAAGACATTGAACCATTGACTATGGCACAGGCCTATTGAGAAGAATTGCTGGTTGTATTTAACTGAAACCCTTTGCCCTGCCTATGAATGCATTTGACTGTCTATTCTTGTAACCTTGTCTTTTCCACCCTTTTTTAAGTATATGAAGTGTCATTTTGCTCTTGCTCACACTTCATTCTAGAGCTAAAATTGTTCAGTTACTTACCGGTTGGATTTTTTGGTGTATTAGTGTGTGATATTGAGCTGTTTGTGCTGTAATGTTTTATAAATGATTGCATAAATAAATGTATATTCTTTTTCTGAGAAACCTTGAGTAAGTGTTTACTTGAATCACTGTATTGGATGGTCCTTTGTGTAACTTGTTCTACTGCTCACTTAAACTCTTGAGAAAAGTCTGGCTGCTCAGCCATCGCTACCACTTTACTGTGTAGTACAGGCTTGTACCAAAGGTGAAATTGTGCTTACACTTGTAGTCCTAATTACCTGTAGTGTTCCCAAAGGGTACTGCAGGTGATTCTGCCTAACACTAGCATTAAACCTTTGACATACGATGCAATTTACTACATAAATTGCAATGTGTTCTAACAGGTTCAGTACAAACCATTCCTTCACAATGGTTGCTGCAAGGTTCTCCCTAGTAACATGCGCAGGGTAGTGTAGATGTTCTAAAGCCACCCTTAATAAGGCTACATGCATGAGTGGTTTATCAGTGCTGTCTTGCCACCACAATTCTTCAGAAGGGGATAGAGAACAACCCCTCCGTGTCCATAGTTCTTTTTCTCCCCATGGAGATCCACCTTGAATTTTCATAAACTGTGTTCTTGACGAATGATTAAACCCTTCATTCACAACCATTATTACAACCATTGTTTCTTTCATATCAGGAGTATCAAAACTAAAAATATAAGATGAATATGCAACCCGCTTCTTTGTCTGAGCCTTGGTTTCCACGTGAAATAAAGTCAGTTCTGTTAGTATGTGCTGCACACTTACTATTGCAATGGCTACTGCGAGTTGTAGTGCTTTGATAAGCCTGTCCAATAATGCTCCATGTTGCACTGCAGTGCCGTTCTCTCAGAGGTCGACCCTCATTTTCCAACATGCTAACCCTGCATGTACAGTTGACATTATTTAGGCGGAGTCAGTGTACACCATCACTTCCTGCCCTGCGTGATTCTCGAGCACGACAATAAGCTCCACCATTTCTGTACCCTGGGCTGAAAAATTAGACGGGAGACTCGTACTTGTTACAACTTCAAATTCCCTGTTAGCTCTGCACCTTATCACACCTGAACCTGAATGCCTTTCTCCATCAGTCTGATCAATTTTGGAAGACCTATCAATAAAGAGAAGCTCCCCTGTTGCTAGAGCATTCTCCTTAACCCTCGGGATCTCATTATAGAACTCCTCATAGTTAGAGCCATCATGAACTTGCTCATCCGCTGCAAATGGTTTGGCTACAAACGTGGCAGGATTTACTGTTCTACAACTGACTATTTTGATTGCTGGATTTGATATAACTATCTCATAAGCAGAAGCCTTTTAGATGTGAGTATACCCTTAGGGTTCTCCAGAACATCAAACAAAGCATGCTCAACAAATAAAGTCATGGAGCACCCCATTACTATGCTTGCAGATTTCTCAATAGCGAATGCGGCAGCTGCCAATGATTGTTCGCAAGGGAAGTGAGCCCTTATAACTGGGACTAAAATCCCACTATAATATGCTAAGGGGTTTGTACCCCAATGTGGTTCTCTGTGTGAGTAGTGCTGTTATAACTGTTCCATTTGTGTGCAAAAACAAAAAGAACTCCTCAGAATAATTGGGAATTCCTAAAACTGGAGCTGTGCACATTGTTTTTTTCAATTCAGCAAACCCTTCCTTCATCTCCTCAGTCTATTCAATTTTTTCCTTATCCACCTGAGCTTTTTCCATCGCCTGCAAAAGGGGTCTCCTATAAGATCTATAATCAAATACCCATGCTCTGACATAATGACACAGTCCCCAAAGTGTTGCATTTGCTTTATTGTGTGCGGTTTTGATGTTTTCATAATGGCCTCAGCTCTTTCAGGTGTAACTTTCTTTCCTTCGTGTGAAATTAACTGACCTATGTATATCAACTCTTCCTGACAATATTGCAACTTCTCCTTACCCACTTTATATCTTTTCTCTGCTAGAATAATCATCAATCGAGTCTCATCTGCACTCTTCCTCTGTTGTGCTACGAACTAAAATATCATCTACGTACTGCAGCACAATGCTTGGCAAATCAATGTTGCTTAGGTCCATCTGCAGGACCCTATTAAAAATCGATGGAGACCCACAGTACCCCTCGGGCAAACGTGTGCTTTTTTATCTTAGTCTGACAGAACATGAATGATGTAAGATCTTGGGAATCCTTTTGCAACATGATTGAGAAAAACACATTGGCCCTCATTACGACCCTGGCGGAAAGTGACTGACCGGACCGCAACAGCGTAAATAGCGTTTCCGCCATTGCACGAAGGAGCAAAGTGCGGCCCATTCCGACCCATCGGGCACGAGCACCACGGCATGGCGGAAGTGCAAAGTCCGCGATGGCGGAAATGACCCCAAAACGGCCCACACCGCCGCCGTACGGCGCCCTAGGTGCAATACCGCCACCCATCACAGCGGACACCGCAGAGTGCGCCTACCGGAAAGTACGGTGACCGGAAATATACGGAAACGGAAGTCAAAACATGGTCCCGGAACGGGAAACATCCCGCCGTACACCTATAAAACCACAAAAACCACACAACCACTAAAAACACTACCCCGAGACACACCCCAACCCGTCATCCACCCTAGCGAAACCAAGAAAAATGGGAAAAGTAGCGAAGAAAGCGTGCGACCGCAAGCGGCAGGTCCACTTCTCCCGTGAGGAACTCACCGTGCTAACAGAGACCCTCCAGGAGAATGCTGCCGTCGTCTTCTCCACGCAAATGACCAGGACGGCACTTGCGAACAAGAAGGCCATATGGGCTCTGGTGGCACAGCGGGTAAGCGCGGTGGGGACCGCACCCCGCAACCCACAGCAATGCAGAAAGCGGTGGGACGACCTGCGGATACGCGTCCGCAGCATACTCTCTGCCAACCGCAACATTGCCACAGCCACCGGGGGAGGTCCTGAATCACCCATCAAGTTGACCCCCTGGGAAGAAATCTGTGCCTCCACCATCGGAATGGAGAGCATAGAGGGAGTCGGAGGGTTGGAGAAAGGAGTGCAGACATCAGAAGAATCAGGTAGGTGGGCCAGATAAAACAATGCTAAATCCACAATGTCCAATCATGTGAAGTACCATGTGTCCACATAGTGCAACAGAAACACATGTCCAGGAAAACGTCCACACACATCGCCCTGATAGCGCACTTTAAAACCACAATAAATACATAAATAATTAAAAACACCTAAAACACCCACCACACGTCCAGCAGGCACACCCTAACTGCAGGCTGCCAAACAACTGCACCCTCACCCCACACACAAATGAAAGCACCTCCAAGGCACCGACCCAAATCACCCTCATGTACCACCCCAATGCATGTGATACAATGCCATTCCAATACCCACAGACCCATTAATAACCCTCGCCCTCCTTTACTCCACCACAGGGTCCGATCCAAACGACGAGCATCAGGACACCCCTACCAGCACACCTGCAAAGAGGGCCAAGACCAACGGCCAAAGACCCTCCACCTCAGCTGCACGCATCAAGACACGGCAGCAGCACAAATCAGGTGGCAGCACAGAGGAGGGAACATCAACAGGCACCCCAGCAGCCAGCATGCCCACAACACCACCACCACAGGTACCCCCAACGGATGCCACAGAAGGCACTGCCTCTGGTGGCAGCAGCACCATAGGTGACACCCCATTGATGGCAGCATGCTCCGACACAGAAGACGGGGATGTCGAAGTCAGATCCATCCATGACCTGTCCCATTCCCCCTGTCTGTCCCATCCCGTACAACATGAGGATACCACGCAGGGGCACCCACAAGACGACGACTGGCCATCCCCCCCAAGCCCTGTGGCAAGGCAACATGAGGTCAACAGCCCCTCTGTGACACCCCCGCAAATGGCCATGGCCCAGCAGAGGCAACAGTCCCTCGACCAGTTAATCGTGCAACAGCAGCAACTGGCCACGCTCCTCAAGGACCATGCCGATGAATGTGGGCGCACTAAGTCAGACATAGAAACATCAACTGAGACAATCAGGGCAGAAATGGAGAGAAGTACAGAGACACTAAGGGCACAAATGGAGAGTAGCACCGAGAGCCTGAGAGTCCAGATGGAGAGAAGCACCGAGAGCCTGAGGGGGGAACTGCATGCGACGTCCAAAGACGTATGTGCCGAACTTGCCGCAGTGCGCCGTGTGCTCACTGAGCTCTCACAAACCCTTAGGGAAATGCATGGACGTGAGCAGGCAGACACATCATCCGTAGCAAGTTCCGTCCAGGGCAGCCCCCAACGTAGATCTGGGAGGAACCTGCGCTCCACAGGCAGGGGTGCCCCTGACACCCGCAGAGGGGGCTTGCAATAGCGACAGCCCACTGACAATGAGCATCTTTGGACACTGGTGTTCGGGGGGGAGGTAGGAGGGTGGAGGGGGTGTGTTGGGCTCACTTGGGTGGCGGGTCGATAGGGTGTTCAACATGATATCACATATGCCATAAACAGTGCACGATCAACCAATGAGATGTGTGGACAATGATCTTTGTGTACTAGGCCATCATAGGCGTACAGTCCATATTGTGCATGTACCAGACACACACAGTGCCACGAGTCCCGTGTCCATGTATCAGCCACCAGGCGTGAGTGCTAGAAGCATGCATCAATGACATGCTGACGAATGTCACGGGCCTCCGGTGCCTCGCAGACTCCTTGAGGTGCTGCCACATCCCCACCCTCATCATGACCATCATCAGGTGCTTGCAGTTCTGCGTCAGGGGGCATGGGCACATTTCTACGTACGCACATGTTGTGGAGCATGACACATGCCATGACCATCTTTGCAACCTTCTCATGGCGGTACAGGAGTGCCCCGCCAGACCTGCTGAGGCAGCGGAAACGAGTCTTCAGTAGGCCGAATGCCTGTTCAATGACTACACGGGTACGTGAGTGGGCATGGTTGTAGTCCTCCTCATGCTGGTCCCGTGGGTTCCGGACTGGTGTGAGGAGCCATCTCTTCAGTGGATACCCAGCATCACCTGTATGTGGACGATAAACGTATGATGTGGAATGCCATTGCTACGTACGCACACCCCCCCCCCCTTCCTGCCAGGTCATTGCCGCATCACATACCCCACATCATCATGCATGAAATGAGACTCACCGAGTAGCCAGGATCTGTTCCCTGCGTGTCGCTCCATGTAGCGTGGTATAGTAGAGTTCCTCAAGACCATAGAATCATGGGTTGATCCAGGGAATCTGGCACAACAATGTGTAATGATCCTGTTGGAGTCACACACCATTTGTACATTCAGGGAATGAAATTGTTTTCGGTTGCGGTACTGGGCCTCCATGGCATGTGGGACGACCAATTCCACATGGGTGCAGTCGATGGCACCAATGCAACCCGGTATGCCGGCAAGTGCATGGAATCCCACTTTTGTGTTGGTAATTTCCTGCTCCGAGCGTGGTAGAGAGATGTAGTCGTCTGCGTGCTGCAGGAGGGCATCGAGCACTTGCAATAGTGTCCGTGAGAACAGTGGCTGAGAAATGCCATGCAACTGTCCGACTGTGTGCTGGTAGGTGCCTGTGGCCAGGAAGTGGAGTACAGACACCACCTTCAGTAGGGGTGGGATGGCGGTTGGGCTATCTATCATGCTGACAAGGTCAGCCTGTGTCATGTCCACAATGGCGGCTATGGTGTCCCGGTCCAAACGGTAGAGGGTGTGGATCTGCTCATCAGTGAGGTTGAACGGATGTGCTCGGAGGCGTGGGATTGCGGGCTGCCTGCGTGGTGGTAGTGGCTGTGCTGGCGGCCCTTGCTGGCCCTGCCTTGGCCTCCTCCTCCTCCTGCGTCTCCTCCGTGCGGCCGGTTGTAGTTGGTGTTCGTCTTCTTCTTGGAGTTGGAGTACTTGCAGTGCTATCAGGTCCCCCAGGGCCAACATCGCGAGTCCTGCCGGTAGCATTTCGGAGTGGGTGTGGTTGTGGGAGGAGACTGGGTGTGCAATTTATGTGTTTTCAGGCTGTATGGCCTCCACCTGTGGTGATTCATTCCACCTGTGCAAGCTGCTCTCCCCTTTGGCCGAGCACGTCCCGCACACAACGCTGCAATTCGAGGAATGGCATCTTGCTATTGCAATCATGTATTTGTACCCGTTGGCCGTGTGACATTTGTTGATATGTACATTCGGCTATGGTCCCATTGTTTCACATACAATCTTTGCAGTCGCGAACAGACTTGTGATGGGTCAGTGGAACGTAGTACTCGAGCAACGGTGGGCCCTCATGCATCACTGTACCGAGTTGCACCGACGGGCGGGGCGTCCCATTCGTGGGTGAAGGCAGTTGCCATTTTCACACACAGCCGCACTAGATGGATTAATTTGTGATTTCAAACGGCCACAGATGCCTTTTCGACGTGATGTTGCAAATGAGGAATTCGAAGGGCGGCGCTTTCGGTTTTCAGCTAGCGCCGGGGAGATGCCCACAGGTCTGACTGCAAATATAACGTTCTTTTGTTCGATGTCCTTGAGACAGGGGCCATGGCGAGGAAGCAATGATTGATATGAATAGTTTTGGATGCGCAATAGTGACGTGGGCGATGAGGCCGGACGTTCCCAAATACATGTAACTTCACAACACTGGAATTACGGGCTGGGGCACTGTGGATTTTGCAGGCTGCATAACGCACAGACTCAATGGAAATTTCGAATGTTTTGTGAGTAAATATTCAGGCGTTTTTATAACAGGATGAGGGAATGATGAATGGATGCATGGGCAGGTGATTTGATACAGGGTTTGCCATGTACAGGCCTTGTTGGAATCTATCCGCCTCCCCTGCGCTATGTGATGCAGGGCTGCCATAGTGGGACCATCGTCTATCTGGCCTTGTTGAGCCCTCCCTGTCTCGACGCGCCTTCAGACACTTGTGTCCATGCACGTTAACATTCCCATCTGATGGAATCTGTTTTGACAGACGCATGCACAGGTACACTCGTTTGTGATGGTGTTTACACCTCGATATAGATAGTTATGAGTCGCAAGTGGTTTCGGGGTGGTGATGATCCTTTGGAGTGGGCTAGCATGCATATGACTGTGGATTTAGTGTGATCATTGAAGTGAGTTGTTCGAATGTAGTTCTGATGGCCATTCTGTTCTCTTTCTTTTCTTTTGGTTGACAGGTATCTCCTCCCCTTTTGCCACTGCCATCTGTATGCCACTCCTGCAGATGGCGTTTACTCCCGACACCTGCTGCTTCGTGTTAATCAGTGGAGCAGCATTACGATCTTATGGGACGATCGCCAATGGGCCACATGCCCTTACGCAGTACTAGTGGCTCGGAGCAACATTTCGGCCTTTCAGCTGGACTAGTGCCTCCCCATTGGGACGGGCCTGCGGTTCTGTGCGCTTCCATGTTGCCTTTTCGTACGTGAATGTGGCTCTGTGTACCATGATGGAACAGGGCGTCACACAAGTAGTAGCTGGTCATTCCTTGCGGATGCAGCCCACAATGGTGATATGTGTTTTGGAGTTCATGGACTAATGGCTGTATGGGCTTGGTGATTTAGTTGTGCATTAAATTTCTATTCTGATATGGGCCGTGTAGCGTTCTTCTTTGCGAGTGATGTGGCATATTCCTATTTGGGGAGCGATGTATTGTGAGGAGATCTGCATTGGGTCCCAGCTTCGGAGTTTAGTTGCGTGGTACTGTGCTGGGCGCGTTTGCCTACGGAGCCCAGTGAGGTCAGGGATGGGGGCTGCCAATATGACTGTTTGAATGTTGTCATGCTCAGGGGCGGGGGAATGGGTTTTGTGTAACAGATGCCGGTCAGCCAGGTGGACTGGTGGAATGTTGTGATTTTCGGAATATTGCTGATCACAGGTGCCTGTGTTTGCGTGCGTTTCTGGGGGGGGGAATGTGGTCATGTCCATTGGAATGGCTTCTGTATTCGTGCCATCTGTGCCCTGCAGCTCCCATTGGCCCCTCTTGTGTTTCTTTTGTTCGTTGGCATGCATGGGTGACTTGTACATTTCACTGGTTGCATTGTGACTTCATTGCACCTACGGGGAGTTGTACTTTGTGGGCAGGGAGCGGTGTACAGGCACTCAGTGGGGCCGTTTACGGTTGATTCGCGATGCCGTACTTCTCACCATGGCGGATTGGTGCTTTCCGCCATGCTTGATGGCGTTAGGTACATGTCCGCTAGGGTCGGAATTCGCGTACCCTTGCGCCATGGTGGTATTTACGGTTTGGCATGGCGCGCGCGCGCGTACTTGGTGCAGTTAGCGTTGGCGTTCACTACGGTGTCGCTAATGGCTTCGTACTTTGCGGTGACGGGTCATAGTCGCACCGAGCGCTATTCGATGGCGGTATTGCATTTCCGCCATCGTTTTTCGGATTCCGCCAGGGTCGTAATGAGGGCCATTGTTCAAGTCTATCACCATGAAATATCGTCCCTCTGGGGAAATATCGCATAATATTGTTGCAGGATTCAGAACCAGAGGAAACTCTGCCTCTACAATTTGCTTAATCGGCTTCAAGTCCTGAATTAAACGTCACAACACTCTCATCGATTGCTTAATCAGAAATACTGCAGTATTACATGGTGATTCTGAAATCCCCCAAATGCCCTGTTCCATCATAGCCGCTATAGTCTTAAAAATGCCCTCATCTGCCTCTCTAGACATTGGATACTGCCTTGCTCGAGGTAAAATTGCTCCTGTTTTCAACTTAATCTTTCCTTCTCTCACCCCCTTCAACAGGCCCATGTCATAGGGGCCCGTAGCCATAAAGAGGTTGGCAACTTTTCCATGTCTTCATCAAAAAATGCGGGGCGCTGCCGCACTATCACCATTCACTGTGGAATTTCTCTTCTTTCTATCCTGATCCAATAAGTAATGCTCATCTCAAACATCATTTCATCGTCTGACGGTGTTAGGCAGAAACCTATGCAAAGCCTACTGAGGAGCAAGAAAGTCATAGGCCAGGACCACTCTTGGAAAGAGCAAGGCGGAAGAGTCTTTGCAGATAGTTCGAAAAGGGTTGGATCAGTTCAGAAAAAGTTAGTTAGCAGGTCCCGAGTCACCCCAGGATAGAAGGTCAAGGTTTTACGGGACACCTTGAACAGTCTGTTGTAAGGGAGACCAGGCGGGACACAGTACCTGAAATGGTGAGAAAGCTCCAGCGGGGGCAGTGGTTCCTGGCAGCGGGGGCAGGTCAGTGTTTCATCCAGAGGAAGAGAAGGTCTCGACGTGGAGAAAAGCTGGAGGTCGTTGCACTGCCAGGGAAGAAACCAACCGTGGAGTTTCCCGGTTAAAAGGCACTACCCTTTTATTCGCAGTAGTGGTGAAGCGTGGCTATCTGGCCGCCGGGGTGCTTGGCACGGGCGATTTGACCATGAGACAATCCAGAAAGGTGAAAAGAGGGCAAACTGGTTATCCCCACCAGTTCAGAGGAAGAAGACTCTCCGGGATGAAGATCTCCTCTGTCGTTGGGAAGTGGTGAGACGGTTCAGCAGGACTCCACCGGTGGTGTCGTCGTTGCAGGTCGGCTCAGCTTCTCCCTCTTCGGATTCTTTGGTCATGTGGCGACTTCTCAAGTTCCAGTCCCCAAAGCCCTGCTTTTATGCAGAAAACCCCCATTCATCAATCCTAGTTGTCACTCAAACATGCTAAGTGGTGAGCCAGGTGGCTCACCACTGGGCCAATCACACAAGAGTGCGACTTGGGTTGCCGAGGCAACTCAGTCCAGGGTGCCTAAACCCCCCTCCCACACACCCTGTAGACCCAGACAGAGTGGCATCCCTTTTGGAGGCTTCTGTGGAGAAGCCCGCCAACAAGTGGAACAAAGGGCTCGACTTGGGATGGAGTTACAGAGGCGAACACAAACACCATTTTAAAACCGAGTCCTGACAAAAAGACCCAACCGGGGAATAAATATTAAATAAATAACCCGGCGGTATCTTTAACATTGCACCAAAAAGTGGTGCATTTAAAATGAATGGGAAAATCCCATAGGAAATATTCCAGTGGAATATTTTGCGTGGTAACCACTGTCACCAGCCAGAAACTCTACGAGGGGGGACTGCACAGTGCCCCCTCGAAAAACTGACCCAGGGGCAATCTAATTACCCCTACCAGTACTTCCACAATATGATGGTTTGTACTGGTTCTGTTCACAATTTAAGACTAGTAAAGTCAATGGTGACTTTACAAGCCCTGGGAGACAGTAGTCGGTCCCAGGGTATGGAGTCTATGTTTGGGGGTCACTAATACACCCCTGTGTCACTGCACTGAGGGTGCTGTGTAACACACTTACCAAAAATACATGAAACACTATGGAGTAAAAGACCCCATAGCCCATAAAACACATTACAAAGTCAAAGGATATCTCAAATCATGTCTAAGAGTGGGAGAAAACGAGTCTCACTGTTAGCAGGAGAACAAAATAAACCCCAAAAATCCAGCAAAGCTGCTGGGGGACTCACTAGGTTTACAAAATTAGCCTTAACATACAATTCTCTCTAACACTCGCCCCCTCCCCCCCCAGACTAAGGGACAGGAGGATTTAATCCACTCCTGGATGAATCTCATTCCGCTAGTCAATGACATACATCCTAGAGAGACCATCATCATTTTGGTGGTGACACCATGACCTGTTTCTCAATGGTAAAATCAAATCCTTGCAGGCAGATTGACCATAGCAATAGTTTTGGATTTTCCTCCTTCATTTGCATCAACCATCTCAAGGGTTGGTGGTCAGTCTGAATGACAAAAGTAGAACCATACAAGTATGGCCTAAACTTCTTCAGTGCCCACACAGTAGCAAAACATTCTCTTTCAATTGTTGCCCACCTTGTCTCAGGATCCTTCAGCTTTCTGCTGATGAAGCAAATGGGGTGCTCCCTACTTTTCTCATCCAGTTGGCTAAGGACTGCACATTTACCTACATTAGACACATCTGTCTGCACAATGAAAGTTTGGTGATAGTCAGGAGCTCTCAATACTGGTGCTTGGCAAAGAGCTTTCTTCAGGTTTTCAAAGGGCTGATTGCACTCCTCATTCCATTTGACCTTCTTAGGACATTTTGGAGAGGAGATTACATTAAGTGGAGAAGCTATGGTCCCATAATTCTCTATGAAATTCCTGTAATAGCCAGTGAGGCTTAGGAAGGCTCTCACCTGGGTTTGAGTAGTAGGTGTTGTCCAATTTTGCACAGATTCAATCTTACTGAGCAAAGGCCTTATTTCTCCACCTCCTACCTCATGCCCAAGGTAGACCACCTTACCCTGACCAGTCCTCCATCCCAGCCAGAACCTGATATACCATCCTTTGGAATGCTGCAGGTGTATTTTTCAGTCCAAAAGGCATAACCTTAAATTGTTACAAGCCAACTGGGGTAAAAAATGCAGTTTTCTCCTTGGCATGGTCTGTCAGGGCTATTTGCCAATAGCCTGACGTAAGGTCAAATGTGATGAGGAACTTGGCTGAACCAAGTCTATCCACCAACTCATCTGTCCTTAGCAAAGGGTGGGCATCAGTCTTGGTGACTGCATTAACAGCTCTATAATCAACACAGAATCTCAATTCTTTGGATCCTGCCTTTGGTACTAACACCACTGGGCTAGACCATGGACTAGTAGAGGGCTCTATTACCCCGAGATCAAACATCTTCTTGACCTCCCCTTTGATGTGGGTCCTTACATTTTCTGACATTCTATATCCTCTGCTTTTGACTGGCAGACAGTCACCAGTGAGTATATCATGCTGGCCCCAAGGGGTCAAGCCTGGTGAAAGTGAGAACAGGGAGGCAAACTGATTTAACATAGATTTGCACTCCTCTTGTTGCTCAGGTGTCAGATTTGAAGAGAGGTTTACTCCTTCAATCTTTTCATCCAAGGGTAAGCCTCTGAGGAGATCAGGGAGAGCTTCACTCTCTTCTTCCTCTTCTGTTGAAGCTAGAAGCAAGGTTCCTACTTCAGGCCTGGTGACATACGCCTTTAGTCGGTTGGTGTGGAAGACTCTGGGAGCCTCCTTGGGATTGCCCAAGTCCACCAGATAGTTCACCTCTCCAAGTTTACCCACAACCTTGAAGGGTCCCATCCATATATCTTGCAAGGCCCTCTGCCTTGTTGGGATCATAACTAGAACTAGCTGGTCTTGAGTGAAATCAACCATGTTAGCCTTTTGATCATGCCAATGCTTGACCAAAGCTTGCCCAGCTTTCAGGTTATCACTAGCCTCTGCCATCATGTGTGACATTCTCCTCCGGAGACCTATCACATAGTCAATCACTCTGACTGGCTTGGGGAAGGAGCACTCTCCAACCCCTCCTTAATCAGGGCCAATGGACCTCTGACTGGTTGGCCATAAAGAAGTTCAAAGGGAGAATATCCTATTCCCTCCTGAGGGACTTCTCTATAAGCAAAGAGATGGCATGGCAATAGAAGGTCCCATTTTCTCTTAAGGGGATCTTCTAAAGCACCTATCATGCTCTTCATGGTTCTGTTGAACCTTTCTACCAATCCATTTGTCTGAGGGTGGTAGGCGGTAGAGAACTTGTAAGTAACTCCACAGGTTTTCCACATGGCTTTCATGTAGTGGGACATACAATTTGACCCCCTGACGGAGATTACTTCCTTAGGAAACCCAACCCTGGTAAAAATACCAAGGAAGGCCATAGCCACAGCCAGAGCTGTAACAGTCCTTATAGGAATTGCCTCAGGGTATCTAGTAGCATGGTCTACTACAATAAGGATAAACCTGTTGCCTGAGGAGGTTGGAGGATCAACGGGACCAACAATGTCAATCCCTACCCTCTCAAATGGGACTCCCACAACGGCGAGAGGCACTCAAAATGCCACATTCTTGGAACCAACCTTTCGTAAGTTTGGCAGGTGTGGCAGCTCTTGCAAAACTTATCTACCTCAGCCCCATCTTTGGTCAATAAAAGTAGAGAGAGAGCCTTTCCTTGGTCTTCTTGAAACTCAAGTGACCAGCCAAAGGAATCTCATGGGCTAGTTGCAAGAACTGTTGTCTGTTTTCTTGAGGTACTACAAGCTGCTTGTAAGCTCCAGGTGCAGACTCAGTCGGTTCACTGTAGAAGAGACCATCTTCCCAGTGCAACCTACACTTCCCAGTCTCTTGCCTATCAGCCTGAGAAGCTGCCTGTTTGCGAAGACCTTCCAGAGTTGGACATTCTCTCTGTCCCTTACTGAAGTCTGCCCTGTTGGGTCCACCTTCTGCCAATAAAGACTTCAGCTCAGGATGGTCAACAGGATCCAGATCTCCAATGAGTTCTTGGCCTTCCACTAGCTCCTCTTCAGAGTCTAGCTCAACCGCACAGTGTTGTACCTCCCTCTCAGCCTCAGCGGGATGGGGAGTTACAGGTGTAACTTTGGACAACCTAGAGGAAGTCCTTGTTGGAAGCACTGGAGTGCTTTCTGCTGGCTGTTTCCTAGAAGTCTTGGATTTCCCCTTTGCTTGTTGTTGTTCAGAGATAGCAAGTTGTAACTCCAGTGGAGTAGGAGTGATATCCTTCTTCATCATCTCCTTGGGAGTACCTCTCATGGTTCTCTCCCTTGCAGGTCTGGTGAGCTCTTGTAACCTTTTACTAGGAGGTCTGGGGGTATATGACACTACTCCAAGAGTCTTCAGGTCATTTCCCAGCAGAACCCTTCCTGGTACCTCACTTTTTATGCTGACAGGTTTCTTCACAGTCATGTCATTACACTGGATGAGAACTGGTAACTGAGGAAGCATCTGCACAGGCCCTCCAGCTAACTTGGTGAGGCGTTTGGGTGCCTTAGCAACATCCTCTGCCTGAAAAAATGATGTATCCACCACAGTTATGCTGGCCGCAGTGTCCCTAATGGCAGGAGTCTCCTGACCATTCACCTGGACACTGTCCTTATAATACTCTTTAGTATTATCTGGGATAGAATTATATACATCTAAATTCTGTTGTTCCCACAACCCCAGAGACACTAAAGAAACACTAGCTGAGACTCCAATCAGTTCATCAGCCAGTAACAGATAGTTTCCACTGGCCATCTGTACTTCCTTCTCTGGAGCGAAGGCTAAGGAGACAGTGTAAACCCCTGAAGGTTTACCCTTGCATCTGGGATCCCCTTTCACATGGTCAGGCGAGCTACACACATAGCATTTACCAAATGCTTTCTGGAATGGTGGCTTGCTCTCACCTCCTTCTGGTTTGGCAAAAGAAGGTACACTAACCTGATTCGGTTTCCCTTGTGGCTTACCCTTATTGTTTTGTTTGGGCCCTCTTTGGGATTGGAATTATTAGAATTCTCTTTGGAGTCCATTTTAGGCTGTTTCCCCTCATCCTTTTTCTGAGTTACCCCAGAGTCCTTGTCAGTAGCCCTGTTGGCAACCCACAAGTCAGCAGCCTTAGCTTGTTTTCTGGAATCTAATTCCTTTGAATCAGCCAAGAGCTGTCTGAGCTCAGGAGAGCAGGCATCATAAATTGACTCCAACATCACAAGATTCTTCATTCCCTCATAAGTGTTCACCTTCTAACCCTTAATCCATCCTCTAAGTTCTTCAAACTTTCACTCACCCAGGTAGCCTAAGGGGTACCATCATGCTTTTTGAGGGTCCTAAACCTCTTAAGGTACTGGGAAGGAGTCTTCACAAATATAGCTATCAAAGCTAGCTTCACACATTCATAATCCTTCTTATCCTCCTCCCCCAACTCCATTACCACATCAGTTGCAACAGGGGGGAGTCTAGAGAACAACCAGGAAAGTAACTCATTTCCTGTAATGTTCTGGAGCCCATGATTATACTCAAACTAACTTAACCAATCCAACACATCCAACTTAGGCTCATACATACCCACAAGCTCTTTAGGCATCCGGGGTCTTGTGGGACTGGAACTCCTAGAGGATCGGGAGAGAGAAGCATTTTCAACAGACAATTTCTTCATCTCTAACTCACGCTTGAGCTCCATTTCCCTGAGCCTTAGTTCCTGATTCAGTTCTTGGTATCTTTGTTCTGCTTGAGTATTAAGTTTCTTAAACTCCAATTCAAGTTTCATTTTCTCTTGTTCCAGATATTGGAGACTAAATGTGAGACCTTTCAAAGGTCCAGTAGGTGCAGCTGGCAGAGCAGGTAGAGGCCTAGGGGGGACAACCACAGCATCCTCACCCTCCTCTTCTGGTTCTGACTCAAGATTATCAATACTAGGATCAATATCAATATCATTAATGTTATCTACATTTGCTGGAGTGGTAGGTTCCTCTGAACCACCATCCAGACTTTGGTTTGCTAACAACCTTTCTATTAGCTCTATTTTGTTGCCTTTAGTCAGGAGATTCTTATGCTTACAGAGAACTCTTAAACAATCAGCAGTTTTTGAAGCAAGGGACTCTTGACTATAACTTTCCATAGTTGACAGGTTAGAAAATAAACTTTTTAGTGCTAAGCTTTGTGGTTAGTTGCACTAAGGTATCTATAAGCACACTAAAATGTATACTCAATACAAATCCCACCGCTGCCACCAGTGTTAGGCAGAAACCTGTGCAGTTCCCTTAGGGACCACTGCAAGAGGCTTAAGACTACAGGTGTTGGCAGTAAACCCAATTGGTAGCAGTCTGTACCACCCAGATTTACCTGGTAGCTGTG
Organism: Ambystoma mexicanum; assembly: GCF_040938575.1. Taxonomy (NCBI): domain Eukaryota; kingdom Metazoa; phylum Chordata; class Amphibia; order Caudata; family Ambystomatidae; genus Ambystoma; species Ambystoma mexicanum. The sequence goes on along the minus strand of NC_090932.1, from coordinate 478,806,778 downwards.
GCTGAGCAGCCAGACTTCTCTCAAGAAGAGTTAGACAGTATATAGAGTATACAAGATAGGTACCAAAATACAGTAGCACAAGCAAACACTGACCAGAGCTTGGGTATAAAAGTATATAATTATTTATATAAAAACACACTTTGTAAAATACACTAACACTAATATGGCAAGCAAGTTCAAACACAGTGGGCCTCATTACGACTCCGGCGCTGGACCATGGTGCTATTAGCACCATAGTCCATGCCTGAGTCCGGCATGGTGGATGGCGGAATTACCGCCCCATTCCAAGGTGAGTGGGGCAGTAATTCCCCATTCACCATTTGCCCTTCCCCATTCCCATTTTTGCCCCATAGGGCATAATGGGGATGGGGAAGGCGCTAATTACGGCACCGTAAATTACGGTGCCGTAATTAGCACCAAGGTCGCTTAGCGCCTTGGACTTTAACGCCTGCAAAAAGCAGGCGTTAAAGTGTGAATTAGGCGTTAAGGGGTAACGGCGCCAATGGCGCCGTTAAACCCTTAACGCCTGACTTGTTATGAGGGCCAGTCACTGTTAATATATATACATCCCTGATTACTTATTGAACAAGTCGTAGTTAAAACTCCACTTATTTACAGACAGAGGTGAGAGCTTAACCTAAAATGGCACTCCAATAAGTTAATTAAAAAGGGAGGGAAAAAGGCAGAATTAGGAAAATACACAATACCAACACTTTAAGAGAACCAGAGTAAGTCAGAAAAGGCAAAGTCTACTGAGGAGCAAGAAAGTCATAGGCCAGGACCACTCTTTGAGAGAGCAAGGCGGAATGTGTCCAAGGTCACAGTTGAATAGTACTTTAAAGAGTCTTTGCAGATAGTTCAAAAAGGGTTGTATCAGTTCAGAAAAAGTTAGTTAGCAGGTCCCAAGTCACCCCAGGGTAGAAAGTCAAGGATTTACGGGACACATTGAACAGTCTGTTGCAAGGGAGACCAGGCGGGACACACTACCTGAAATGGTGAGAAAGCTCCAGCGGGGGCAGTTGTTCCTGGCAGCTGGTGCAAGTTGGTGTTTCGTCCAGAGGAAGAGAAGGTCTCGACGTGGAGGAAAGCTGGAGGTCGTTGCACTGCCAGGGAAGAAACCAGCCTTAGAGTTTCCCGGTTAAAAGGTACTATCCTTTTATTTGCGGTAGTGGTGAAGCGTGGCTATCTGGCCACCGGGGTGCTTGGCACGGGCAATTCGACCACGAGATGATCCAGGAAGGTGAAAAGAGGGCGAAATGGTTATCCCCACCAGTTCAGAGGAAGAAGACTCTCCGGGATGAAGATCTTCTCTGTCGTTGGGAAGTGGTGAGACGGTTCAGCAGGGCTCCACCGGTGGTGTCATCGTTGCAGGTCGGCTCAGCTTCTCCCTCTTCGGATTCTTTGGTCCTGTGGTGACTTCTCAAGTTCCAGTCCCCAAAGCCCTGCTTTTATGCAGAAAACCCCCATTCATCAATCCTAGCTGTCACTCAAACATGCTAAGTGGTGAGCCGGGCGGCTCACCACTGGGCCAATCACACAAGAGTGCGACTTGGGTTGCCGAGGGCAACTCAGTCCAGGGTGCCTAAACCCCCCTCCCACACACCCTGTAGACCCAGACAGAGTGGCATCCCTTTTGGAGGCTTCTGTGGAGAAGCCCGCCAACAAGTGGAACAAAGGGCTCGACTTGGGATGGAGTTACAGAGGCGAACACAAACACCATTTTAAAACCGAGTCCTGACAAAAAGACCCAACCGGGGAATAAATATTAAATAAATAACCCGGCGGTATCTTTAACATTGCACCAAAAAGTGGTGCATTTAAAATGAATGGGAAAATCCCATAGGAAATATTCCAGTGGAATATTTTGCGTGGTAACCACTGTCACCAGCCAGAAACTCTACGAGGGGGGACTGCACAGTGCCCCCTCGAAAAACTGACCCAGGGGCAATCTAATTACCCCTGCCAGTACTTCCACAATGTGATGGTTTGTACTGGTTCTGTTCACAATTTAAGGCTAGTAAAGTCAATGGTGACTTTACATGCCCTGGGAGACAGTAGTCAGTCCCAGGGTATGGAGACTATGTTTGGGGGTCACTAATACACCCCTGTGTTACTGCACTGAGGGTGCTGTATAACACACTTACCAAAAATACATGAAACCCTGTGGATTAAAAGACCCCATAATCCCATAAAACACATTACAAAGTCAAAGGATATCTCAAATCATGTCTAAGAGTGGGAGAAAAAGAGTCTCACTCTTAGCAGGAGAAAAAAATAAACCCCAAAAATCCAGCAAAGCTGCTGGGGGACTCACTAGGTTTGGGAAATTAGCCTTAACAGAGAATTCTCCCTAACACTCGGGTCATCTTTAAACATATCCTTATCAGTGACGTCAGTCACCCTTCCACAATGGCAATCACTGTTCTCCATGGCCTGCCCTGATCATCAAATCCTTCAAAAATGGCCAGTTCCCCTCAGACTATGGCTGCCTGTAATTCTAGGGGAAAAATCAGTCCCCCCTCTTCATCCATAGGTATCTGTGGCCTGAACAAAAATTCATCAGGTATTCTCACAATCTTGCCCACTAAACTGGGTAGCCACGTTAATAAAATGCATACCCCAAAAAAAAAACGTATGGCTCTAATGGTGCTCCTTGCAGAGCTATTTATCCTGTAAATGCCATGATAAATTTGCCAACATTTAAATAATGTATTCCTGGCGTGCAACACACTATGCCTTTGTCAGTGTCATATTCAGCTGTCATTAAAACTTGGCCCACAATATTAACTGGTGTCTGCCTTGAATACAACAATGGGACAGACATATCATACTCTCCTATAGAGACTCGCAATTTCTCAATGAAAGGAACTCTACATGTAGCTCCAGAGAACCCTTGAGCATTCATGGCATTTCTTGATAACTAAAAGGTTCCCTCTCGTATACATGAGCGAGTTGCCCCAGTATCTTTAAAAAACAAAAGGTTTTGCCTCCTATGGTAACATCAACCCTTGGTTCCTCTTGAGGATTTGGCATCACAGATAGTACTGAACAAATCAAGTCACACTGTGAGCTGTCTTATTGTGGGTACATGCATATTCCTGTGCCTGTAAAAGTATTCCCTCCCGTGACAGTGACACCCCCCTACTCTAGGAGTCAGTATCTGCATGGGTGCGTGTTGTGAATATAAAACCTTTTTTGTTTGCTGTACTTGTGCTTGATAAAGTGTCTGATCTTGGGCAAACCCATCCCTACTTTGTGCGCTATATTCTGTTGGACAAGCTGTCCTCCCTTTTGAGAATTGCCCATTTTGCACATACCTTTGGCTCCCACATGTTCACGCAATGTGCCCCATCATTCCACATATCCAACAGACAGAAGGGAGTCTTCTAATCTGCCCTCCCTGCATGCCTTGATTATATTTCTGCACTTTCCAAAAAAACACCTTGGTTATTCCGGAAACCTCCTTGATTATCCTTAAAGCCTCCCCTTCCTCTGAAACCTGTTCCCCTGCCTCTCGGCATGAACCCATTCCCTCCTTGATCCAACTGCTGTGATTATTTTCCTGTGACATACCCGCTGCTTGCTGTGTTCCCAGCCCCTCTCTGCTTGTCAGCACCACTCCTTCTAAAGCATACTTTGACAATTTCTTCTGAACTAACTTAACTTCCTCAAGCTTCCTAGCATTTTCCCTTTTCTTCGTTTTCCCTTGCAACAATCAACAATGGTGCACAACGGTCAACTGTATTTCTGCCCATGGCTTCACTTCCATTCCCACTAGCTTCTTAAGCTGTCTCTGTAACTATTCTGGCAGTCCCTGGCACAGAATATGATAAAATACAGGTATTGATTTCCCCCAAGGCTCTCGAGTTTCCAAAGACCACTGTTCCTGAAAAGGTTGATCTTCGCCTTCTTGCAACTTACATGCCATAATTACACCCATATCTGATGTATCAGGATATTGTACTCTAAGCGCTTTCCAGACTGCCGCTCTGCAATTATTAAACAGCGCACCATAATGCGCTGTGTTCTGTGTTGTGACACTTGAGTATCCTGCTCTTGTCTAAATGTTGTCAGCTCTTGTTCCCTATGGCTAAAGTATTTCCTCCTGTCATTTTTTCTAGTTCATAAATCCATTTCCATGCCCCGCCGTTAAGCTGGGCAATTTGCATATTAAATTGTCTTTATCCATCTGGGGCCAAAGGCTATACTGCTGCCTGGCCCCTCCTTTCTCTAACAAAGGGAACTGTGAAATCACAAAATTCCAATTGGCTCCAATCGTCTGCCCATCCATAGTAGGGACAATGGTTCCTGATAGCCTTCTTTCTGGTAAAGACCTCAGTTTGCTCACATATCTGGCGTCGTTTCTTTAGGTTGGTCTAAATCTGACCATCTTACTTCCTTATCTGTCTAGAAGCATGCCTCAGGACCGCATGCACTAACACCCTCCTCCTCACTGAATGTTTCCCTGTCTTCATCTGACATATTTTGTCCCCAACTAGTATGACTATCATCTTTCTCATCTCTGTTCAGAGTCAACCCATCCAAAGACAAGGCTCTAAGCTCGATACTAAACAAGCTTCCCTCCTTGCCTAGCGACTGGGCAATTTCAGATTAATCTTCTTTTCCTGTTCCTCAATTCACTTTGTGTCCTCATCGCCTGATAAACTTTATCGATTCTATCTCTGATAATTCCTATCTCAAAATTCTCCTCTAGGTTTACCCTAGAGGGGCCTGGCATCGCATCTTGCGACAGGAGAAACTCCTCTATGTATCCCCATAATACTACTGGACTCGGTACCATTAGCTCTTTCTCAAATCGATCAATAACGGTTGCCCTCTGTCTTCTCTTTTCTGAACAAATGCCGTTAATTTATTTGCTTCCTCTCTAACCCTTCCATCTTCCTGTCTTTTCGCTTCCTTTCTTTCATTTGCCCTATGCACCTCTTAGTCTCTTTGTCTTTGCTTTCTTTTATCTCTTAATTTCTGTTCTTCCTCCTCTTCTCTCTTCTTTTCTAACCTATCTAGTTCTTTGAGTGCTCTTTGTCTACTGTTATAACTTCTTTGCTCGTCTGCGCTTTCTTCCTTTCTTAACTGTTCTTCCTGATACATCTGTTCTGGTCTTTGTCTACTCTTTCTTTTATACTTGTCTTCTTTCAATCATTTCTCTGATTCCCTGTCTTTTTTACCATGATCACCTTGATCCTCCCCTTGCCTTACTTACTCAATGCTCTTCCCATCAAGTTTGAGCAATATCTGGCCACTTATTCATTCCTTCTGTATGAGGGCTACCTCGTCAGCTTTGTCTTTTTCTACTTTCCATCTCTTAATTTCTCGCCTGTTTCTAGGGTTGCACTTGGCCGTTCACTTTTCTCTTTGTCCTGTAAGACTTTAAAGATCACTTCCTTTTCTGAATTTTTTTCTGGGCTCTCATCACTGCCATACGGATGCAGTTCATGTATCAGATTACAATAACCAGTCTCTGACATTACTTCCCTTAATGGATACAATACTTAATTGTTTGCACTATCGCCATTTACTTCAGGTGCAGTAAGGGGAGAAGAAGGCTCAGCACCCCCTCTTTACACTGGTTAAGCATCCAGTCTTCAGGTGGTAGGTCTTCCCTTTCCTCCTGTTACATCTTTCAAAGCTCTAAGCTAGCTAACCTTTTTTCCATTTTATTTCCCGTGTACGCAGCATGCAAGTATGTGGTCATATGTTGCACAACCGCATTTGCCAATGATCCCCCTTGTGGCCACGGCATGAACATTTTATCTGCCGTGTCCTTAACCCATTCTGCACTATATTGCTTAAGCTTGGGTGCGTGTTTTGGCAGTTGCTTACGTAGGTGCATAAGTGGAGTAACATCCCCCATTGCGACACGTCTCAATTGACTGTCGAAACTTACTGTTATTTTACACAGAAATTATTTTCAGAAAAACAATACATATGAGCGTGCAGCAATCATTGCTGCTCCAAACCTCTATGTCTCACTTTACTTTAATCTACCTATTGAGTCAATACCATTAATGACTAATTAAATAAATAATTTTACTCTCAACTTCTTAACACAACCTATTGTTTGTCCCTCTTCAACATCTCACTCTTTTTTCTTTATACATGAAATACATGCAGTACACAGACAAACTACCAGCCCCAACATATATCTCTTTTCAGCGCTCCTCAGTGCTTTTTTGGATCCTAAATTTACTCAGATGGGAGTGTAAATTATTTCCTTTAGCAGGCCTTGTCTGCTTGTCTTCCTATTTAACCACTTGGATTTTAAAATAATACATTCTAGACATTCCTTGAACGTAGGACTCTGGACTTATCTGTGACGCTCCTCGTCATATACCTCTATGTGACGCTCTTCGTCATTAACTAAATACCCCACCAACCCACTTTCCTCAATTAATACTTTTCCACCTTTCTCAATCTACTCACCATTCGTTTTTCATATCCTGACCCTCGGGATTGTCTGCTCCTCAACTGTCCACTGTCGCTTTTTGTCCGCTCAGCCTCTTATGGAAAGCTGGAGGGGATTTTGTGAAAGAGGGACCCATCCCACCTATCTTTAATGTCTTGCAAGAACCTTTTGGCCACTATCCACAGGAAGCCTCGTGGTCCTCCAGCTAAATGGCGGAGGACGTCTGATATTCCAAGACCCTTAAACGCCTACTGGGTCGATGGGTCTTTAACCATCCTACCTCTGCTTCACATGAACCCCGGGACCTGGAGCCCTTTAAGACAAGGTTGCAATACTTAGATTTGGATTGGGATGCAGAACTTACTCATACATCAATAATCAAACCGACTCAGGAAGTTGGCAAAACTCAGTACTGTTTTATTAACAATTATCTAAAACAGGGAGTTATGATGGACATCAACAGACGATTGCTCGATTTTTCGCTTTCAAAGTATTTAATGAAAAAACAGCATTCTTATACTAAAAATGTGTCACTACTGATGTCATCATACGTGGCAAATAGGAAAAACCTACCAGGGGATGTGATAGACTAAATGGAACATCTAGGTATACAATCCATACTGACGGGGGTTGTGATCCAAGATCAGGTGGACAAATAAGCCCAGTGCAATTCATCTTCTGTGTCATACTAATACTCAACACCCTATTGGTTACACAAACTATAGAGCTCTTTGTTACGTGGCCTTCTATAATTGGTTGGCACACTTGTACCCTTCTGGAATATTCCACTTGCTAGCAGCACGCAAGCTGGTTACCCCAGGTGCTGGAAGGGTTGGCCTGGTCATGTCTCCCCACTTAATTAGCCCAACATCTATCATCACTCCTGTGTCTGTCATTCAATTACGCTTTGAACATGGCCTTGTAGAGGCCTACTGTGCCTGAGAATAAAAGGGTGTGTGGCATGGTCTTACCTTCTGGTTTCGTTGTAGCTCGACCCAAAGTCTATTTCTATGTGACCATGTGACTGGAGACGATGTTTTCAAGCTTTTTGTTGAATAAAATACTATTACATGATGAACTCTTGGCGATTTCAGTGTTTTTCCATTTCACCTCAAACAGACGTTTGTTTCTTTCTCACGTTCATGTAGCTTCTTGACAGGCAACCAGGCTCACGCTGGCCCAACTCTTGGTGCTTGGCCAGCCAGCCTTTCTTGAATTCTTCTTCGCCATCAGTTATGTTCAACTGTGCCACACTTCAAGCCATTTCTATTTACTGGGTCCAAATTTGCTAAAGTGCATTGTGGAACATCCAGATTCTATACATTCCTATGTACATTGCTTCATCACTGTAATCTATTTACTACGTAGCGAGCCTCAGGATTACTTTGTCTACTTTTGTTTCCCAAAATGTTGCTTTTTCTTTGACGCCTCATCCTCAGATCCATTAGAATGTCTATATCCTTTCTTCATTTGTGTCTTTTCTGGTTGCTTCAGTTCTGTTTCATGTCAAGTCACCATTCTTTTTTCTCATTCTTTTTCATACTTCTTCCAGGAATTTTTCAAGAAGGCCATTGCGTCTTCTTGAATGCATATAGGGTTTTGTCAGTGTATTTCTTGTCTCAAGGATTCTTTGCGGTATAGGCATCCTCACTGATGCTGCGCATGTTGCAATTTCCAGCTCCCAATATATAGGCAACATGAGGGAGAAGTTCTGGTAGGGGTATTTGACTCCTCCTCTACTCATTCTTCACTTGTGCCCTGAAAATCAGCACAGGGTTAGAACAATGGGAAATAATCTTTCCAGCACTGCAGCATCACTTTCCATGTCCTGGGCAAATATTCACGACTCACTTGCCCTCTCATCCTTTCCAATGCTCCCCACTAAGTTTAGCTTTCAATAATACTCTGTTTTGCAAAGATGACTTGAAAAGCAAACAAACTATAAACAAATACATAAATCTTTACAGAAATATTCTAGGTAAAAAGTGTACAATTTTGACATAATTCCCCAGCTTGAATTGAAGACTACAAATACCAGAATGCATTCCTTAGCAGGTGAAAAACAGCATGTAGGTTTTGAAAATGTACTGATAACAAAAGGTAGTGTTTGACAATTGACTTGTTTGTGATTCAATGTTTGACAAAGACATGCTTTTTATATGATGTTAGGAAAATGTTACATTCTACTAAAAATAAACTCTTTTTGGTGAGTTAAATATGAACATGTGGCAATAAGTCAGATAGTTTAAACAGTTTTGTGTCATATGTTTAAATTGGCCTGCATTTGGCCATATATGTAATGCAGCTAACTGGTGCTTTGTGCCTGCTTTCTGAATGAAAATGCCCCTTTCCAGTTTATTATTTATAAGTCACTTTTTAAATTATCTGCTTGACGAAAGAACGTGATAAGCAGGAATAATAGGGCACCCATGACAGTGGGGCACTGGGAAAGGGGCACAACCGCCTAGGCCTCGAGCCTGCACTGAGATGCCTGGGAACTTTGTGCATAGGTCAGAGTTTTGAATTGCACATATTTTTGTGATATGTGTGTGGAATCTATTCACCTTGAAGGACAGACTGGGATACTATGGTTCTCACACCCCAGAGGGATGGGGGGTGGCCATGGCCGGTAAAAGCCCGCCAGTCCGAGCCATGGTAGTGCTGAGCAAAGTGAGAAACTCTGTGAAGGCTGTTGACCTTTACCGGCCATGACTGTGTCCCCGCCGGGCTGTGAAAGCCATTTGGAACCCAGGGTTCACCCGGGATGCGATTGGCTTGCATTTTTTCCCTTTGGAGGATTTGTGCTGCTTGCACAGTCAAACTCGCAAGGTGGAAAAAAATGATAAAAATGATAAAAATGGCTGGCACCATAAGGAAAGGGGAATAAGTCTAAAACAGGCTTCCTGTTGCGTTCTCACATCAAAAAAAGAGATTGTGCCACCCAGCAAAGGGCCTCAGGTGGCTGGAAGAGCATGCATGCAATGTGTATTCTCTTCAGCTGTTCCAGCCAACCTCATTGGCCAATGGCCCCCCGTAGGTGCGAATTTCCTTTCTACCAATCTAATTTGTTGTGAGTTTGCCTGTGTTTGTCATTGCCATGAGCAAGTGGCAGCACTGCGGGGTTATGAAGTATTCTCTTCTTAACTACATGGGTTTCATTAATGATGCATATGGTCAACTGCTGCTCTTTTTAAGAAATGTTTTCTTTGGGTTGGCTGACATTCCAAATCGTTCCCAACCAAAATGTATTTACTGATAGGTTTTTGTGTTTCCTGTATCACTTTTATGGGTCTTATTATCAATTGGGCAGTAATGTTGGACAAATGCATTCCACAAATAGGGATGGAAATGTATTTTTTCTGAAATATAAAATATAAAATGTAAGAACATGAAGGGCTTCATTTTAAAATAAAAAAGTGTAACTTGCATGGAGGGTGTCACCTATGTGTGTACTTTTGTGTAATGTTGTCGCCATTTGCGCTACAAAGTTCAAGAAAATGTTAACAGGCAAATTTGCCTACTCGGTTTTTTACTCAGTCTTGTCTAAGTGAGATTCTTGACTTTCCATTGTGTGGACCCGTTGAGGACCCCTAACAAGCTCACCACCTCTTGAGACTTAGGCTTGACCACTCATCCACCTACCTTGAACTGGTTTGGCTACAGCTCCGAGAGATGTCCCTGTCACTAAACTAGTTTGGGCTTCCGTACATTTGTCCACCAGGTCATAGTATAGAAAATCAATGGTGTACAGCAGTGGGATGACCCCCTCTACTTAACAAGATATTGTTCAGTGTGGAAGTTCAGGTATTGGGTACCTCAGTGTTGTCCACTGGTGAAGTGTAGTACACTGTGATTTGTGATTGCCTTGTAGTTGACAGTCACCTACTATAATTGATAGCATTGAGACAATCACATTATCTTTCTTAAGTTCTTCTAAAGTAGATCACTTAAACAAGTTGTGTGGTGACAGAGGGCCAACATTCTCTGCCACAAGAACTGAATGAATTGTCAAGATCTTGGAGTTTGAAAACAATAGGGGTGTACCTACCATAACTAATGGTTCTGGTGGTGAAGGCGGGGCTGGACCCAGCTGGAGTAATGGAGTTGATGCCACTGAAGCTAATGTTGATCAGGATGAGGAGGAGGAGGGTGAATTTTCTAGACTTTTTTCTGTAGTAACCTTAGAGACTGAGCCCATATTTAATCTGAAAATGAGACTCTTAAAATCCAGGTGAAAGAGCTTGAGTACAACTCGGCAGGATGGGAATCTGAGATAAATGAAAGGCAGAAGACCACATGCTGAAGCTTGCCAAGTTACAGGCTTCACAAAGTTCCTACAGAGAATCTGGAGATGGTTCTGCATCCTCGTCAGATCCAAGAGATCTTCTCAACATGAATGAGAAGAAGAATGACATAATTGATTGGCTTGTGTCCTTTGAGTATGCATGTGAAGTAGAAGGAGTGAGCAATGCTGATAGAATTGCATGATTTCTTAGCAGACTGACCCATGATGTAGTGCCATTATTTAAATGTCAAAGGATGAAAGGCAAGATTTTGCAAAACCTAAGCAAACTCTCATCTTGATGTTTGGGGAGACTCCTGCCCAATACCTGAGCAGATTTAGAGAGTACAGAAAAAAAGAATGTCTTATGCTACTTTTCGTACAGATTATTTGAAAAACCTGTGTATCTGGGGAGAGGGTTAACAAGTAAGCACCTTTGAGCTTATGATTCACTTGATCATGCTTGACCACGTTTTTGCCCCTTGTTCCCCAGAGCTTAAGCAACATTTGGCTGACTGTGAGGAGTTAAATCCCTTGAGGTTAGCCACAGCTGCTGACTTATGAGTCTCACATAGAGTGTCCCACAAAGACAAGTCTGCTTCTAGTAAGCGGGGGGAGGGAAAGAAGCAGAAGGATAAAGAGGGTCAGGGTAGAGATAAATCTTCATCCCATAAGGGCCACACAATGTTTAATAAGGGGAAGTGACAAGAGTCAGGTCAGGATATGGGACTAATCCTCCCAAGCATGAGAGTGCTTTCTCTAAGTCTCCCTATGTGTCATGACCCGTGGGACATGCTACACTTGTGGAGCCAGGGACCACAGGAAGGGGGACCCCAAGTGTAAGGGTATGACCTTGGGCTTCCACTCTGCATATCTGGCCTTTCCTCAGTATGAGGAAGACGTGTTTGCAGGGTTTTCCCTCCGTTTAGATTCCTTTCCCAGAGGTTAAGAATCTGAAGTTAGTCTAAATTCCTTGGAACATAGTAATGCTGGAGCTTCTGCTCCCATCCCAGTCCTATCACTTAGTTCTGTTTCTTATGAGTTCACGTAACAGGTGTAAGTACCTCTACTGTTAGGAATACTGGGCTCGCTCCTACTGATGTAGCTTCCTCCATGGTTGTTACGCTCACCTGGTCTCTGCAGAGGCGTTGGGGCCCTCCCAGGAATGTGATCACCCCGTCGGATCTCTCCCCCTGCGGATAGGCTGTGGACTGTGACAATTGGTGACTCTGCTCCTGTGCGGATATTAGAAAAGGTGAGTGCGCTGCTCTGTGACTATGGTACCTCTCAAACCCTTTTACCCAAGGGCGATTTCTGTGGGCATGTACCGGGCCATAAGCTCACCTGGTATTTGTTGATGGGATCTAGTTCCTTCACAGATCCCTGGTGAGTAACAGTCCAGTCCAGCTGTCACTATTCTTCTCTTGATTGGTAGTAAGTGATTCTCAATGTCTCTTGTCTTTTCCTCTTTCTGTTTTACCCCTTTCCGCTTTCTGTCTTGTATTATTGCTCTTGATTTTGTTGTTATTTCCTGAATAACGTTTTCTCTTCTGCTTTCTTCCCATAGATGGAAGTGTGGCTCAACAGCAGCTGTGGAGGTGCGGAATGCGGCCGGAAGAAAGATAGATGAAACCACAATGTCCGACAACAGGTGAGTGATGGTTTAAGGGAAAACGTGAGATGGGATGGGGGCGTGACCTTAAATTCAATAACGTTTTAATTTCTTACCTTGCTTTTGGTTTTTTTCTTGCAGGTGCTGCGGTCAAAGAAGAAGCGCGTAGTGCTGTGGTGTCAAGAAGAAGAATTCAGCGTCCCTGAACTCACGAAGGTGAGCTGCGGAGTCAAGATGAAGAGTATGCCACTCCGTAAGGTTTGAAGGTGAGCTGCGGTGCCAAGATGAAGAGTTGGCGCTCTGGAAGATGTGAAGAAGACATGCACAGGTGAGAGCTGATTCCCAGATGGTAAGTATGGAGGCAGGAAGCAGGATTTTCAAGGTAAGTTCAGATCCCAGGTGGCGGTGAGCATTATGCTGCATGGATGTGCAGAATAATGCGAAGCGTCTACCTCGTGGATTGGAGCAGCTTATTTAGCTGTGAGTGTGGGCATGCTCACTAGGCCTGGCTTGCCTGCCACACCCTGCCACTCCTAGTGAGTCAGCACGTGCAAGGCAACCCAGTGAATAGCAGCCCCACACCAGAGTGCATGTGGGGCTGCTTTTAGTGATGAAAGTGTCCATGTTAAATGCACTCTGCACCCAGAATGAGGTACTATTGCTTACAATAAAAGCATTTTGTCCCCTTGTTGTCTGCCAAAGGTGCCAGGACTGTGTCAACCCGGGCCCTGTCTGTGGTCTTGGCCAGATGACCATGACAGCACTCCCCCTCAAGGCACCTCTCAAGGGTCGTCCTCCTCCCGGTCCTGGCTTGGTGAGATTATTACGATGGAATTGCCAGATTAAACGAGGAGCATGAACGTGTTCACTGGGTTCCCATGTTCGGTCCTGTGGTCTGTAACCTTTCCAGTCTATAAGGTAATACAATTTGGACCTACCTTGGAGTCCAGGGTGGATTTAACTTCATACTCCGGTTCCCCATCTAGTAATTCGGGCTCTGGTGGAGGACTAATTTGCGTATTAGGTTTCATTGGTTTGAGCAAAGAGACATGAAATACTGTGTGAATCTTCATGTGATATGGTAACTCCAACCACATAGCGGCAGGATTGATTATCGATTTGATAGTATAGGGGCCAAATATCTGGGGCAGAAGGCCCTTGGTCCTTTCAACAGTATGCACCTGGATGCTTACCAGACTCTATCCCCAACCTGGTAACTAGGAGCTTCTTTTCGGTGCCCATCAGCAAACAGTTTTTGTCTTTCTTTGGCCTTAGTCAAATGTGCTGTTGCTTCCGCAAGAACCTGTATGATGGTTTTATGCAAGGTTTTTATTGCTGGCATTTCCAAAGTATTAAGTGGATCAAACACTGATGTCCGTGGATGCCTTCCGTGCATATTATAGAATGGAGTTTGCCCAGTACTTGTGTGGACAGAGTTGTTGTATGCATTCTCGGCTACCCAGAGTATGTCTTTCCAAGAGTCCTCAGAGTGCTGCAGCATACACCTTAAATACTGCTCCAAGGTCTGATTAGTTTGTTGAGTTTGCCCATCGGTTTGAGGGTGATGGCTTGTGGACAACCGTAGGTCAATCTTGGGGATTGTACAGCACATTATCCAAAAGGCGGAAACAAATTGACTTCCGCAATCTGATATTAATATCGATGGGAATCCATCTAACCGGACGATTTGTTCTAAAACACAGTAGCGAGAGTCAATGCAGTTGGGAGTCCTTTCAGAGGGATGACATGGGCCATTTTGGAGAATAAATCCACAATAACTAAAATAGTGGTATAACCATTGCAGGGGGGAAGATCTGTGATAAAGTCCATTGACAGAGTATGCCAAGGTTCTGGTGGTATCATCAAGGGACGCAGTAAACCAGAGGTGTTTTGCTTTTGAGACTTATGCTGTGCGCAAAACCCAGGGTTTCAATAAACTGGGCAATATCTTTTCTCCAAGTTGGCCATCAGTAGTTTTGCTTTATTTTAGCCTGTGTTTTGGCTATTCCTGGATGTCCTTCTATTAATGAATCATGATAGTTCATAATGATCTGCTTCTGTAGCTTCTTGTCCTGGATATATAGTGTGCTTGAAAATATGGTAGATTGTTTTTGATGGTGTATTGTTATCCCTTTAAAAGCCATTCCTGTTGTGTTGACTGTTACATCTGAGATTGCAAACTGGTTGTTAAGTCATCTACACACTTGGTGGCTGCAATCTTGATTTGGATTCGCTCTACGGGATTGATGGCCACGGGATCAGCTGTTGTAAAAGCCTCGTTTTTTTCATACATGCGTGATAGTGCATCTGCCTTTTCCTTTCCTTCTTCCCGCTCTACAGGTAATAATATAGTCATATTCTGCGACAAAGACCCCAAAGAAGTTGAGGCGACGATTGTTCTTAGGCAGTCTTTAAGTATTGCAAGTTACAATGGTTCGTGATGACGATGACCATTTGTCTTGCCCCAAGAAGATAGTGTCTCCATGCCTTGAATGCTTCCTCAATCGCCAGTCATTCTTTGTCTGAGATTGCATAGTTCAATTCGGGGGCAGAAAATTTGTGGAACCAGAAAGCGATGGGATGTAACTGTCCTGTTTCCGGGTCCCGAGGCTACAGTACTGCTCCCATCGTCACATTTGAAGCACCTGTTTCAACCACGTATGGCAGGTCTGGTCGAGAGTGTTTAAGAACTGGTGCTGTGGTAAATGCTAGTTTTAGTTTCTGGAAGGCTTCCTCAGCTTCTGTGTACCAATGGAATTTCTGGTTCTTTCTCAGCAGGGAGGTATTTGGGTGTACAATTTGCGAAAATCCAGGGATAAATCAACGATAGAAATTGGTGAATCCGAGCACACTTTGTACTTATTTCGTGGATGTTGGTGAGGGCCATTGGAGGATTGCGTCCATTTTTTGTGTGTCCATATGTACGCCCTGTGGTGAGAGCATGAAACTGAGAAAGTCAACCTTGGTTACATGGAAGAAACATTTTTCCAGCTTGGCATACAACTGGTGTTGTCAAAGCTTCTCTAAGAGTTCCCAGACGTGACTGACATGTTCTTCCTTGGAATTTGAGTAGATGAGAATGTTATCTATGTAGACAAGTGCACAAACGTCCAATAATTCATGGAGTACGTCATTCATGAAGAATTGGAATGCTGTGGGGGCGTTACATAACCCGAAGGGCATGACCTGTTATTCAAAGAGGCCATACTTCGTACAGAAGGCCGTCTTCCACTCGTCTCCTTTTTTGACTCTTACAAGATGGTAGGCCCCTTGTAAATCCAACTTTGTGTAAATCTGAGCGTGTTTCATCTGATCCAGGAGCTCTGGTATAAGTGCTAAGGGGTGTCGGTTTTTTACTGTGATCTGATTGATTGCTCTGCAGTCAATACAGGTTCTTAAGTCCCCCTCCTTCTTTGGCACGAACAAAAGGGGCAATGAAGCAGGGGACTTGGATGGGCGGATAAAGCCATTTGCCACATTTAGATCCAGGTAAGTTCTAAGATGTTGATTTTCCTGTTCTGTTAAAGCGTAAATTCGGCTGCAGGGAATATGGGCTCCGGGCACAAGGTCTATTTGGCAATCGTAGGGTCTATGCGGGGGTAAAATGTTGGTTTGCTCCTTTTGGTAGACATCCTGGTAGTCCTGGTAGTCAAGTGGTAAAGAGCCAGTGAGGCCCAGCATGATTCCTTTCTTTGGTTTCAGGTAGATGACGTCTTTCTTATAACAGGTGTCGGCACAGTCTTGAAGAAAGGTTAGAACTCTTTTTTCCAGTCGATCCTAGGATTATGGGTCTCCAGCCAAGGCATTCCCAATATCATCTGGAACTGAAGAGCACCGATGAGATCAAAGGTAATGTCATCTTGATGTCCATCCTGCAACAGAAGCTTGACTTTCTCGGTGTGTTGTGTCACCGGCCCAGATGATAGTTGGGAACCATCCACTGCAGTGATGTTTTCTGATTCTGCTTCTGGTGGAGAGGAAGGCCTATTCGGATAGCCAAATATTGGTCAATGTAGTTTCCCACTGCTCCGCTGTCAATGTACGCCTCCAAGGCATGTATTTTTTCGGCTACTTGTGATTCACCAAAAGTACAGGAAAGGACGAGATGTGAGGTCTGCACAGATTCCTTTTTCTCACTCGACAAGTGGACCCCTGTGTTTGCCGGGCATTGGAGTTTCCCCGAGTCCTGTACTTCTTCTTCTTTGTCGTTTTTGTCGGTTGCTCCAATAATTTTCTTGGGTGGTTTTACTGGTCATTCACGGAGGAAGTGACCTGCTTTACCACGATAAAAGCAGAGCTGTTGCTGTCTTCTTTAGAGCTGTTGCTGTCTTCTTTTCTCTCTTTCCACTTTAGTAAAAGGGCAATGTAAACCACTGATTAGCATTGGTTCCAACTGTTCATGAGGTTTGGCCTGGTTCCTGGTTCTCACGGGATCGCACATAAACTGACCTTCCTTCTGTTCTACCTCAATCTATTTTCCTATTCTGCAACCTATGATCGAGTCGCAATGTCAGGTCTATGTAGTCCACACACCCCTCAGGTGGGTTCACAACTTGAGCCAACACATCCTTAAGTTCTCCACGCAACCCTCAATAAAAGAGCATAGTTCTCTTTTCCTCTGCCAGTTGGTTTGGGCTATGAGATGATTGAAGGTCACAATGTAGGTCAACAGATCTTGGTTCTCCTGTCTGAGTGACAACAATTCATTGTCCAGAGCTTATCCTTGAGTATGTCGGGCAAATAATGTTTTCATCTCGTGCTGGAAATCCCCAAAGTTCCAAAGTAAAGGATCGTCTTGAGTTACCAATGGTATTGACCAGTCTGCTGCATTGATATGAGAGTATGAATGCAACTTTGGCTTGATCATTAGGAAAGGCACCTGGTCTGTATAAGAAATGAAGGCAGCATTAGTTCATGAATATGGAAAACCTGTTTGGATCGCCAAATAAATGTTTGGGTGGGGCTAGAGGCACTGCCCATGGAACAACTACCTGAACCAGTGCTGATTGCTGTGGCATGGAAGAGTGGTCTATCCCAGGCAAGGGAACCTGTCTTGCTTGTGCCTGCAGCATCTGTCTTGCCAAATCATTAGTTCTTTACAATAAGAATGCACAGGTCTCCTGCCTTGAAGCATGTACTTCATCCCCTAATTCCCCTACTAATTGAACCGATTTGTCTGTCTCAGAAGTTTCCATAACGCCTAGGCAGAGTTGTGGAGGCTTCGAGTTCTGTTACACTCACCTGGTCTCTGCGGAGGCAATGGGGCATGGTTGCAGCCCTCCCAGGAATGTGATCACTCCCGTCAGATCTCTCCCCCTATGGATAGGCTGTGGACTTCAACAATTAGTGACTCTGCTCCTGTGCAGATATGAGAAAAGGTGAGTGTGCTGCTCTGTGACTATGGTACCTCTCAAACCCTTCTACCCAAGGTGCGATTTCTGTGGGCATGTACCGGCCCATAAGCTCACCGGTTATTTATTGATGGCGAGCTCTCCGTCCTGCTGCTTCTGACAGGGGCGCTTGTTGATGGGATCTAGTTCCTTCACTGATCCCTGGTGAGTAACAGTCCAGTCCAGCTGCGACTATTCTTCTCTTGATTGGTAGTAAGTGTTTCTCAATGTCTCTTGTCTTTTTCTCTTTCTGTTTTTCCCCTTTCCGCTTTCTGTCTTGTATCATTGTTCTCGATTTGTTATTATTTCCTGAGTAATTTTTTCTCTTCTGCTTTCTTCCCAATAGATGGAATTGCGGCACAACAGCAGCTATGGAGGAGCGGAACGTGGCCACATGGAAGATAAATGAAACCGCAATGACCAACAACAGGTGAGTGATGGTTTAAGGGAAAGCGCAAGATGGGATGGGAGCACGACCTTAAACTCAATGTCTTTTTAATGACTAACCTTGCTTTTGGCTTTTTTCTTGCAGGTGCTGCAGTTGCGGACGAAGCACGTAGTGCTGTGTTGTCAACAAGAAGAATTCAGCGTCCCTGAAGTCGTGAAGCTGAGCTGCGGTGTCCAGATGAAGAGTATGGTGCTCCGGAAGGTTTGAAGGTGAGCTGCGGTGCCAAGATGAACAGTTTGGCACTCCGGAGGATGTGTAGAAGACGTACAGAGGTGAGAGCTGATTCCCCAGATGGTAAGTATGGAGGCAGGAAGCAGGTTTTTCAAGCTAAGTTCAGATCCCAGGCAGCGGTGAGCGTTACGCTGCATGGATGTGCAGAATAAGGCAAAGCGTCTGCCTCGTGGATTGGAGCAGCTTATATAGCTGTGAGCGTGGACACGCCCACTTGGCCTGGCTTGCCTGCCACACCCTGCCACTCCTAGTGAGTCAGCACGTGCAAGGCAACCCAGTGAATAGAAGCCCCACCAGAGAGTACACGTGGGGCCGCTTTAAGTGATGAAAGTGTCAATGTTAAATGCACTTTGCACCCGGAATGAGGTGCTATGCTTACAATAAAAGCATTTTGTCCCCAATAAATGTTTCTTGTTGTCTGTTATTTATGAGCCTGGTGCCAAAGGCACCATGACTGTGTCCAACCGGACCCTGTCTGTGTTCTTTGCCTGATGACCATGGCAATGCTAAACCCACAGGTTCGGGTTAGAGATCCTGTGGGGGATACTCAGTTGGCTGGTAGGCCCTTTCTCAATGTTCCAGTATCAACTGTCATGATAGCTGCGAATAGTTAAATGGTTAGGGCATCTGTCAATGTTAGGAAAACTGTTCCCAGATGAGTTTTGGGTGAGCTCAGCCTTCACAACGTGGGTCCTGAAAGGCCCTCACCAAACTCTTAGAGCACTAGATCTCAGAATCAGGCTGACCCAACCACGCCTAAGGGAAAGGCTGGGACTAAGGGGAAACCCATGGCCAGAGGAGTCAAAAAAGAGGCAGAGGGAAAGAGAACATTCCCCCTGTCCTACCTATATCTGTTGTGGTAGTTGCTAGTGTCCCTAATCCAAGCTTCGAAGAAGGACCACAAGCAAAGCTTGAATCCTATGGGACTCCTGAATGACCCAGCTTGCTGGTAGATGAGATCCCTTGTGGAGAGAGAAGTAGGAGCCAAAAAATTAATAAACCATCTTTAATCCCTTAAGTTCTAAGGACGAGGTATCTCATCCTCAGCACTAGGTTTGCAGTGCGTAGGATGAGATACCTCGCCCTTTTTAGCTCTTCTGTTTGTGTGATCACTGCAAAGGGTACAGTTAACCCACATGGGAGACAGCCACCCAAGGCCAGGGACATCACCTCCCACCATCCTGGAGCTCTGGCTGACTTGCATTACAGCTTCTTCCTCCGGGAAAGGACAGTGAATCTGCAAGGGCTCCTTGGGGTCCCTGGGGCTCCCTGGGACTGCCAATGTGCTTGGGGACGGTGGACCCACATGAGAAATGAATGCCCCAGGCTGGGGACATTACCCCTAACCGTCCTGGAGTTCTAGCTGGGCAGCGCTACAACTTTTCACCAACAGGTAGCCCCGGCAGTGGCCGATCTTTCTCCGGAGGGAAAAGTTATAACTCAGCCCATCCAGAACTCCAGGACAATTACGGGTGATGTCCCTGGCCTTGGGCATTTGTTTCTTTAATGCCTGATTTACTATTCTCTGGCATGGTGGACAGATGTATAGAAGGCCAACCTATAGTGTGACAGGGACAACTCTGGGGAGCTGTAGCCAAACCAGTTCAGGTAGCAGTGACAGGTGGTCTAGGCTAAGATCTTCAGAGGTGGTGAGCTTGCAGTGGGTCCACAATGAGGTCACACAATGGAAATCACAGATTACACTTAGACAGTGTTAAAATGGATTTCTGAACTCTGACCTGGTGGGCAGAGGTTCAGAAGGCCAGCCTAGTTTCTTGGAACAGGGTATCCTTCTGGACAAGCCAGACCAATCAAGGTAGCTTGGCGGTGGTCAAGACTAGGGGGGTCATTATGACGTTGGAGGTAAAACATGTTTTTTACTGGCATGGAGCAAATACTGTGCCTGTGTAGGAAAGAGGCTGCTAACAGTGGCCTATTATGAGTTTGCATGCACAAGCGTAGCGGCATGCCGGTATTGACAGTACCGGCATGCCGCTAAAAAGTCCCGAAAAATCCCCTTAGTGGCATCATGGGAAGTGCAGACAGCACTACCGCCGCCATCCACCTCTAAATAACAGACCCACCATCAATGGATACGGCATTAGCAGGCACAGCTAATAGTGGGTATCGCTAATAGCGGCCACCGCTAAGAAGCAGAACCAGAAGTGACGTCAACGTACCGGACGGGAAAGCACACAGTGGCAATCTTTAAAAACACAATCCATTGCCATCCTTGCTACACAGCACCTGGAGACTCATTCCGACAGAAGAAACACATCTACTCCACCAGCATCATGCCAAAGGCAGTGAAAAAAGGGGCATCCCGGCAGTGCAAGGAGCCGTTTTCGTAGGACGAGCTCACAATGCTAGCAGACACGCTGGGAGAAAATTCTGAGGTGGTCTTTGCGAATGACCTCAAGAGAGCAGCTCAGCTCAAGAAAAAAGAGATCTGGGAAGAAGTAGCCCGTAAAGTGAGTGCAGTTGGAAACACCCCCTGCACAGTTTAGTTTAGTTTAGTTTATTATTTGTATAGCGCCGCCTGGCCCTGGGGCATCCAGGCACTTGACAAAGGTTACATAGTTAATGCAGTGAGGTACACATAGTTAAGAGCAGTAATCAATACAATACATTATGGAAAGGGTTAATACAAAGCAGCGCATGTTCAGGTTGTAGAAGTCTATGTACAGCGGGTAAAAGAATAGAAGATTATCAGGGATGGTAAATATGTACAGTGAAGAACGTGCGCAAACGGTGTGACGACCTGCGCCTCAGAGTGCGTAACATCATGTCGGCCAACCGGAGTGAAGGCCTGGCTACTGGCGGTGGCCCTAGCTCGCCAATTAAACTCAGCCGTTGGGAGGAAACATGCACCAGCACTATCGGCACTGAGTCTATTGAAGGTGTGTGCATGATGGAAAATGGTGCCACATCATCCACAGATGGAGGTGAGTGTCCTAAGAAAACACTGTAATGCAAAGTATAATGATAGTCCACCAATGTGACCGTGCCATGAGGCAATGCATGGCCCATTACAGATGCATGGACACATCCCTGCCTAGATGCCATCCTCAGCACTGACACATCCACATGCATGCAGCATGCCAATGCCATACCTGAGACTCACCCCACAAACATGGAAACGGCATTAGTCACACTGCACGCAGTCCCCAACAGAAATGTATGTCACACAGCATACACCACCTCAAACATGTGTGACCCTGACGTATGCCTGAATGCTCCCCCCATATAGCAAGCAACCTGAATGTCAAAACTCCAATACCTAATCCCCTCTAATATGTAGAACAGCAATAATTCCAGTGTATGCATGATGCATGTAGAACCATCACTGATGCCGTCCCTCTCTCGGTACCCCACAGGCTCAGATCCTGACAGCGAGGCCCGTGACTCAGGGGCGCAGGCAACAACTCCCACGAAGAAGGCCAGGGGCAGGGAAGAAGGCAGCAGGCCTTCAACATCAAAAGGCCCATGCAAGCCACAACTGCCACAGAAGGGGAAGCACCACAGGATGCTACGTCACTGGGGCGGCCAAGGGACACTGCCACAGCAACAGTCCCCACAACAGCTGTGTGCACAGCACAGGAGTCAGTGGCTGATGGGGCCCTTTCTGCTGCCAACAGCTCTGTCGGGGAGGCAGCCGCCATGGCACCCCATAGCGACGAGGATGTACAGAGTCAAGGCCAGGTGTGTGTCCCTGTGGAGGATCAGTCATCATTCTTACCTGCCATACTCATTACCCGCCATCACACCAGATCACACCATTCAGTACCACCAATGACAGCACACAGAAGCAGTCTGGGGGGGAGCCAGGGCAAGGAAGCTTGAGCCCCACAGAGGAACCACATGATTTGGGACATGTGCCACATGCAGCATCCACCTCCACTGGTGTCCAGGATGGGTGCAGCAAATGGCACAGACGGAGAAGCACCAGGGGGAGCTGACAGGCCTAGTCAGACAATTTGTCCAAGCAAGGCAGGAGGGCTGGGACAGGCCATTGAGGCCAGCACAACTCCTATCTGAGAGGAGTTGTCTGCTGTAAGTTGACTAAGGACTGCACCTATACCTGTATTGGAAGCGTCTGCACAATGAAGGGTTGGTGGTAGTCAGGAGCTCATAGAACTGGAGCTTGACAAAGTGCTCTTTTTAGGCTTTCAAAGGCTTCCTAATTCCATTTGACCTTTTTAGGGAACTTAGGAGAAGAGATGACATTCAGTGGAGAGGCTATGGTCCCATAGTTCTCAATGAAATTCCTATAATACCCAGTGAAACCTAAGAAGGCTCTCACCTGGATTTGAGTAGTAGGTGTTGTCCAATTTTGCACAGGTTCTGTCTTGCTGAGCAAAGGCCTTATTTCACCACCTCATACCTCATGACCAAGGTAGACCACTTTATTCTGACCAATTTCACATTTGGTTGCCTTTATGGTCAGCTGGGCCTGCTCCAGAGCCTGCAAAACATATCCTAGGTGGTCAACATGTTCTTTCCAAGTAGGGCTGAACACTGCAATGTCATCCACATATGCCATGCAGAAGTCCTCCATCCCATTCAGAACCTGGTTAACCATCCTTTGGAATGTATCAGGTGCATTCTTTAAGCCAAAAGGCATAACCTTAAACCGGTACAAGCCAACTGGGGTGGAGAATGCAGTTTTCTCCTTGGCATGGTCTGTCAGGGCTATTTGCCAATAGCCTGACGTTAGATCAAATGTGCTGAGGAACTTGGCTGAACCAAGTCTATTCACCAGCTCATCTGTCCTTGGAAAAGGATGGGCATCAGTCTTAGTGTCTGCATTTAGGGCTCTATAGTCCACGCAGAATCTCAACTCCTTGGATCCTTCGTTTGGTACTAACTCAACTGGGCTAGACCATGGAATAGTAGAGGGTTCTATTACCCCGAGATCAAGCATCTTGTTGACCTCTCCTTTGATGTGGGTTCTTACATTTTCTGACATTCTGTAACCCCTGCTTTTGACAGGTAAACAGTCACCAGTGTTGATGTCATGCTGGCCCCAAGGGGTCAAGTCTGGTGAAAGTGAAAACAAGGGGGCAAATTGATTTAACAAAACTTTGCACTCCTCCTGTTGTTCAGAAGTCAGATTAGAAGAGTGATGAACTCCTTCCATTTGCTCATCTAGAGGCTTGCCTCTGAGAAGGTTAGGCAGAGGTTGACTCACCTCCTCCTCTTGAGCTGAGGCTACAAGCAAAGCTCCCAGTTCTGGTCTCCACACATAAGCTTTTAGACGGTTCGTGTGAAAGACTCTGGGAGCCTCCTTAGGATTGCCTAAATCCACCAGATAGTTCACCTCTCCAAGTTTTCCCACAATCTTGAAGGGTCCTAGCACCTTGTCATGCAAGGCCCTCTGCCTTGTTGGCATCATAACAAGAACTAGCTGGTCTTGAGCGAACTCAACCATGTTGGTCTTCTGGTCATGCCAATGCTTAACCAGAGCCTGACCTGCTTTCAAGTTATCACTTGCCTCAGCCATCATGTGTGACATTCTGCTCCGGAGTCCTATCAGATAGTCAGTCACTCTGACTGGCTTGGGGGAGGGAACACTCTCCAACCCCTCCTTGATCAGGGCCATAGAGAAGTTCAATTGGACTGTAACCCACTCCCTCCTGAGGGTCCTCTCTATATGCAAAGAGAAGGCATGGCAATAGAAGATCCCACTTTTTCTTAAGGGGGTCTTCTAAAGCTCCTATCATGCTCTTAATGGTTCTGTTAAACCTTTCTACCAATCCATTTGTCTGAGGGTGGTGGACTGTTGAGAACTTATAGGTAACTCTACAGTTTTTCCACATGGCCTTCATGTAGTGGGACATAAAATTTGACCCCCTGTCACATATTACCTCCTTAGGAAACCCAACCCTGGTAAAAATACCAAGGGAAGCCTTAGCCACAGCCTGAGCTGTAACCGTTCTCATAGGAATAGCTTCAGGGTACCTAGTAGCATGGTCTACTACAACAAGGATGAACCTGTTGCCTGAAGAGGTTGGAGGGTCAAGAGGACCAACAATGTCGATTCCCACCCTCTCAAATGGTACTCCCACCACAGGGAGAGGCACTAAAGGTGCCACATTCTTGGAACCACTCTTACCAGAATTTTGGCAGGTGTGGCAACTCTTGCAATACTTATCTACCTCAGCCCCCATGTTAGGCCAATAAAAGTAGAGCAAAAGTTTTTCCTTGGTCTTCTTGAAACTCAAGTGACCAGCCAAAGGTATCTCATGGGCTAGTTGCAAGAATTAGAGTCTGTTTTCTTGGGGCACTAGAAGTCTTTTGTAATCTCCAGGGGTTGACTCAGTCGGTTCCCTATAGAAAAGGCCATCTTCCCAGTGTAACCTATACTTTCAAGGCTCTTGCCCTTCAAGCTGAGAAGCTGCCTGGTGGTGAAGGCCTTCCAGAATTGGACATTCTCTTTGTCCCCTACTGAAGTCTTCCCTGTTGGAGCCACCTTCTGCCAGTAAAGACTTCAGATCAGGATGCTCCAAAGGGTCCAGATCTCCAATAAGATCCTGGCCTTCTACTAGATCTGAATCCTCAGGTTCTAGTTCCACCACACAGGGTGGTACCTCCCTCTCAGCCTCAGCTGGAGGGGGAATCACAGGTGTGATATTTGACAACCGAGGAGATATCCTGGTTGGAATCACTGGAGTGTTTTCTGCTGGTTTTGTCTTGGAAGTCTTGGGTTTCCCCTTTGCTTCTGGTTGCTTAGAAATGGCCATTAGTAACTCCAGTGGAGTAGGAGTAATTTATTTTTCTATCATCTCCACAGGAGAGCCTCACAAGGTCATCTCCCTTAAAGGTCTGGTCAGCTCCTGTTATCTCTTACTAGTAGGTCTGGGAGTAATTTACACTACTCCAAGATCTTTGAGATCATTGCCCAACAACACCCTTCCAGGTACTTCAGATTGGATGCTAACAGGTATTCTGACAGTCATGTCATATCACTGGATGAGAGTTGGTAACTGGGGAAGCATCTGCATAGGCCCTACAGCTAACTTGGTGAGGCATTTGGGTGCCTTAGCAACATCCTCCCCCTTGAAAAAATATTTATCCACCACAGTTATGCTGGACCCAGTGTCCCTAATGGCAAGGTTCTCCTGTCCATTCACCAGGACACTGTCTTTATAATACTCTTTAGTATTATTTGCGATATCATTATACACATCTAAATTCTGTTGTTCCCTCACCCCCAAGGATACTTAAGATACACTAGCTGAGACTCAATGGGGTCTTCGGCTAGTAGTTGAAAGTTTCCACTGGTCATTGGTACTTCCTCATCTGGAGTGAAGGCTAAGGAGACTCTATGGATCCCTGAAGGTTTACCCTTACATCTGGGATCCCCTTTCATTGTCAGTTGAGCCACAAACATAACATTTTCCAAATGTCTTTATGAATGGTGGTTTGTTCTGACCCCCTTCTGGTCTGGGACCAGATGGTACACTAGCCTGATTAGGTTTCCCTTGTGGCTTACCCTTAGAATTTTGTTTGTGGCCCTCTTTGGAATTAGAATTATTTGAATTCTTTTATTGTCTTTTTTAGGCTGCTTTCCCTCATCCCTTTCCTGAGTGACTCCTGAATCTTTGTGAGTAGCCTTGTTGGCAACCCACAGGTCAGCAGCCTTAGCTAGTTTCTTAGAATTCAGTTCTTTTGAACCAGCCAAGTGCTGTCTGAGCTCAGGAGTGCAGGCATCATAGATAGACTCCATCATGACAAGATTTCTCATTCCTTCATAAGTGTTCACTCTGTAACCCTTAATCCATCCTTCTAAGTTTTTCAAACACTAATTCACCCAAGTAGCCCAAGGGGTACTGTCATGCTTTTTGAGGTCCTAAACCTCTTAAGGTACTGGGAAGGGGTCTTCCCAAATCTAGCTATCTGTCACGACCTGTGACCCAGAACCCCACTGGCATGGTCACATACCAGGTAGGGTTAGAACTCAGGGTTCATCTGGGGCCCCAAGGGCCTTGCATTATCATCATGGACTCTCCTGGAGTCAGCCCTGGCGCCCTTGGTGCCAGGCTCATATTCAGATTGGGACTTTACCTTGAAGGGACTACTTTTTCTGTAAAGGCCTGCAGCCAACATGGAGGCACACATACAGTCTAGTTCCTAAGAACCAGACTGTGCGGTGCAGTGTTTTGAGGTGTGGTAGCCCGGACTACTTTACCTGGACTACTTTACAGAGGGCTATATAAGCCACACCCCAACTACAGAACGTGCTTCGCGTTATTCTGCAACCAGAAGCGTGACGCTCATCATGTCCAGAGACCAGCACCCGGCGATCCTTGAATAGCGGACCTGCAGAGGAAACAAAGAACATCATTAGCAGTCTCTGCTTACCTGCAACTTTCCATCCGTCGATTCCTGCTGCTCGCGGTGTTTCATCCAGTTGGCAGCATCATCAGGACACCACGCACACACCGGAATGAAGCACCTGGAGGGAGAGAGAAAGAAGGACAATGTTAAACAGGTTACTCACGGCATTCATGGCAGTAATCACAAAATCCTCACCTGGCTGGGCATTTCATGACTGGTTCCGCTCCGGAAATCTTCACACGCCCAGAAAGACCATCGCGACCTGAAAAGGAATAAAGAATACAGGTTAGCAAGAAAAGACATTACCGCGCCACACTTCGTGCTTAACCTATCATCCATCATACGCTCCTGCATCCCTCATCCTGGCAGGAGACTGATCCAAGTAGAACACCCACCAAACCTCCATGCACCTAAGGGGGAACAAACAAGAAAAGACATTAATAGCAGGAAAGGAAAGTAAGGACATTTAAAGACTGCTATAACCAGACTTACCTCCTTAAAGACACTTGAATGGGTTAGCACCAGTGAAGTTAACTCGGTCGCTCCAACCCGTGGAAAATTACGAGCCCCTGCACAGAAGGCAGGACGGAGAGTACGCCAGACATCATAACAAGGTGAGGAGTGGGCCATCAGTTTGAGTCCAGGGGGCTGGTGTGAGGAAATTAATCTTTTCCTAAGTCCAGTCCTCCTGTGTTTTCAGGCCCGACCGCCATAGAAGACATCTTCCAGAATTGGGAACTTCCAGGGTGAATCCGGCAACCGGGGCATAAGGGCATCCCCGTGGATAACAGATGAACGTAACACTATCAGAGCTAGTTTCACACATTCATAATCCATCCTATCCACCTCCCCCAATTCCAATACCAAATCAAATGCAACTGGGGGAGCCTAGAGAATAACCAGAGGATCAGCTGATTCTCTGTGATATCCTGGAGCCCATGATTGTATTCAAACATAGCTAACCAATCTAACACATCCAATTTAGGTTCATACATACCCACAATCTCTTTAGGCATCCATGGTCTTTTTGGACTGGAAGATCTAGAGGATCCGGGGAGAGCAGCATTTTCGAACGACAATTTCTTCATCTCTAGCTCATGATTGAGCTCCATTTCTTTGAGCCTTAGTTCTTGATGTGTCTGTTCAGTTTGGGCACTAATTCTTTTGAATTCAAGGTCAAGTCTCATTTCTTCTAGGGTGATAAATTCAGGACTTAATGTGGGACCTGGCAACGGTCCAGTAGCCACAGTGTGAGGCCTTTGAGCAGGCAGAGGGCCAGAGGGGGTGACATTGTTACCCCCCTCTTCCTCATCTGCTTCAAAAATAACATCATCAACATTATCATTCTCAATGTTTGCTACATGTGCTGGAGGGGTAGGCACTACAGCCCCATTCTCCAGACTTAGTTTTTCCAACAATCTTTAAATAATTTCTAATTTCTTGCCTTTGACATGAAGACCTTTCTGTCTACACAGATCCCTTAAATAATCAGCAGTATTTGTAATGATGGTCTCCTGGCTATAGCTTTCCATCTTTGACTTTTTTTTAAATTAACTTTTAGTGATTGTTAAGCCTTGTGGTTAATTGAACCAAGGTACTAGCAGCACTCTAAAATGTGCATCCAATACTTTTATCCTCACCACTGTACACCAGTGTTAGGCAGAATCCTGTGCATTTCCCTTAGGGAGCACTACAGAAGATTAAGACTACAGGTATATGCAAGAATATCCCCTTTGGTATCAGTCTGTACCACAAAGATTTATTTGGTAGCTGTGGCTAAGCAGTGAGACTTATCTCAAGTGGGAGATGAGCAGTATTCAGGGTTTACACATTAGGACTACAGTACTATGGAACAAGTAAACACTGACCAAAGCTTTGTATAAAAAAGAATATTATATTTATTTTATACAATCTGATGTTCACACACAAATCACTATTATTAAAGCAAGTAAAATCAGTCAAGAAAAGTATACACAACTCCCTAATTAAATTGTAGACACGTTTGAGCAAGTGTGAAAACTGAGCAAAACGGCACAGTGAAAACCAAGCAGAAATGGCACTCTATCAATTTCTCAAAAGGGAGGGACAGGACAAGTTATACAGGTTTAGACTCTAGAACACACCAGCAACACTTCCCAAGTAGATTGTGAACAATGTAGGCAAGGCAGTACTGTAGTATATGCAAACCTGAGGTGAAAACCAAGCAAAATGGCACTTCACAAGTTTAAAAAGCGGGAAGGAAAAGGTGGTTATAAGAGGTAGGTGCACCAACACATTTCTAGGTGAGAAGCAATCTAGAGAAGGCAGTTGTAACAGATCTAGCCAGAGTCAATAGGCCTGTGCCAGAGTCACTGGTACAAGGCAATGTGCCCAGGATCAAACTGTTCTTGTAGCTGCAGTCAAGTCTTGTTTAACGATTTGAAAAGACAGTTGCAGAAGGTGAAAGACAATGTTAGATGATAGGGGCAGCCAACCCAATAGGTAAGTAAAGGATTTAAAACACCTTTAGCGATACCCAACGAAACGGGAGGCCTGGCGGAACAATGTACCTTGAAAGTGGAAGAGGATCCTGCGGTGGCGGTAGTTCCTGGCAGTTCCTGCAGTTCGGGAGATCCAGCAGAGCAAGAGAGGCTATCGTCGTGGAGGAAGGTTCGACCATGGATCCTGTCTACCCCAGACTCTGTGGCGCCGGGAGGAGGGCGTCTGTGCAGAAGCCCGCCAAAAGGACGAACAAAGGATCCCTTACCTGGGTTAGGATTTCAGAGAAAGACACGAGAAAGAAATATTATTAAAGTTCTGGCAACAAAAAAAAACACCAGATTCAAGTTAATATTAAAATAAACCGGCGGTATTTTAGAGGCTGACAATAAAAGTGGTAGCCTCGAACAATGGGAAAATCCCATAGGAAAATATTTGCATTTGAATATTTATGGAAGTAACCACTGCCACCAGCCAGAAACTTTTGAGAGAGGGACTGTACGGTAACCCCTCGAAAATGAACACTAGGGAAAAAACTATTAACCCTTTCCAGTACTTCCATTTTAAGATGGGTTGTACTGGTTTATTTCATAATTATTGACTAGTAAAGTCAATGGGGACTTTACATACCATGGGAGACATTAGTCAGCCCCAGGGTATGGATTCTATGTTTGGAGGTCACTACAACACCCTGTGGTATGGCACGGAGGGTGCTGTGTACCACACATGTTAAAAAAGATGATTCCTATGAGGATGACAAAAACCCCATAGACCATAATAACACAAGATAGCCTAGAACCTCACTCTTAGCAGGAGAAAAAAACAAACCCTTCATATCCAGCAAAGCTGCTGGGGGACTC
Source organism: Ambystoma mexicanum (assembly GCF_040938575.1). NCBI lineage: Eukaryota > Metazoa > Chordata > Amphibia > Caudata > Ambystomatidae > Ambystoma > Ambystoma mexicanum. The sequence goes on along the minus strand of NC_090932.1, from coordinate 478,776,713 downwards.
TATAAGTAAGGGAAATGAGCCGTAGAAGAGAATTCTCCCTAACAGCGCCAGCTGAGGATCACCCAAGTTTCTGGACGAAACTCGGAACTGTGACAACGGAAGCACAGTAGCCCAAAATCAAAGATGGTTACTCACAGAACAGATCTATGGCACTTCTGAAGGCTCCCTTTGGCAGCGAACCATGCAGATGTCAGGAATGGATGGTCCCTCCACTCCAAGGGTTGCAGCTCCTTCACAGGACTGCTAAAGATCACAAGCAAGACAGGGCTCCTCCAGGACAGCAGCCAGGCCTCCTTCAGTGAGGTTTCAGGTTTCTTTGTGTGTCTTACAGCTGGACAGGATACTTGACTCCTTCAGGCTTCTCCAAGTTCTCTGAAGAATGGGTGCAGGGGTCCTCTTTTCATCTTAAAAGCCAGGTCAGAACAGCTGCCGTCACTAGACAATAGCAGGATTAGCCCACACACACAGCCCAGCAGTGGTCCAATCAAGACCACTAGCAGGAACATTCATGTATACCACTTAGATACACTGAAACCAGTTTGTGGATTGGAACCAGATAGTCCCAGCCCACATCCTGCCAGCAAACACACACACCCCTCCAGTAGCCCACCAAGGAATCTGCTTTCCTGGGCACTGGAAGTCCTTATAAGGATTTTCCTGGCCTCTGAAGCCAGGAAGAATTCTAAATAACAAGATGACAAAAGGAAAAGCGAACGATCTCGTGGCACGGCCATGTTTGCCCAGTAGCCACAGTTAGTAGCCAAACGCGATAAACGTGGTGAGACTAAAATGCGAATTCCCAAAAAGTGTGAAAAGGTTGCTGCTGCCACCAGCTTATCCTTTTAGCACACCTAGAGTAACCAACACTCTGGGCCTCAGAACGAGTATAGAGGTAATGAAAAACGGAAGGCGGAATTGCAGTACTGGCATCGTTAACGGGTCCAGGCCATTAGGAGCCGACAACCTGCCAATACCGTCACTGCCCATAAAGTTTGCCTTCTTACCGGCATGCACGGGTACATGTGCCCCTTCACTGCACCAATACGGGGATGCCGCTAACAGAAGGACATCACAAGTTATGCGGGCATGCTCTTACTGGCATCCTGGAGGTGATAATTAGGGCTTGCATGACAGCGGCAATACAGGCATCGTGGACCATCCGCAAATAGCAACCTGCAGTGCATGCAACTGCTACAGGTTCACACAATCACCACAGGTGGAGTCAATGGAGTCTGCCCCAGTACAAAAGGAGTACACACACACACCACACCCCTTCCTACACCAAAATTATCCCACTAGTTGTTGCAATCATGGGGCTGGAGAACATGCCTGTACTGCTACAACAACAGCAGCAACAACAACAACAACTACTATAGCTACAACAACAGGCAGCACAGAGGAGACGCAGGAGGAGAAGGAGGGTGAGACAGGTCCAGCAAGTTCCACCAGTGCAGCCAGTGGTACCACGCAGGCAGCCACAAATCCCTCGAATCAGACCCTGTCCATTCAATCTTACCCCTGAGCAGATCCACACCCTGTACCGGTTGGACCGGGACACCATCACCACCATAGTGAACATGATACACGACAATATCATCAGCCTGATAGAAATCCGCACTGCTATCCCCCCTCTACTGAAGGTGGTGTCTGTGCTCCACTTTCTGGCCACAGGCAGTTACCAACACACAGTGGGGCAGCTGCATGGCATATCACAACCACTCTTGTCCCACATGCTGACCCAAGTGCTTGATGCCCTCCTGAAGCATGCAAGCATCCACATTTCCCTACCACGGACTGGCCAGGAGATTGCTGACACCAAAGTAGGCTTCCATGCACTGGCAGGCATGCCCAATTGCATCAGTGCCCTTGACTGCACCCATGTAGAATTGGTGGCTCCTCATGCCAATGAGGTGGTGTACCGCAATCGCAAGCAATACCACTCCATCAATGTGCAGATGGTATGTGACTCCAGCAAGATCATCACACATTGTTGCACCCAATATCCCAGATCTACACATGATGCCCTGGTGCTGCGTAACTCCATGCTACCCTGTTACATGGAGCGACATGCTCGACGACGTGCCTGGCTGCTCGGTAATTTGCCTGACTGGGCAATGGCAGTGCATCGGGGTTGTGAGGTGAGGAGGATGCATACTCCACCCGGGTGGGATTGAGGGGGATGCATACTACACCTGGGTGGGATTGCGGGGGGTGCATACTTCACCTGGGTGGGATTGGGTGGATGCATACTACACCTGGGTGGGATTGGGGGGGATGCATACTCCACCTGGGTGGGATTGAGGGGGATGCATACTACACTTGGGTGGGATTGGGGGGGATGCATACTCCATCTGGGTGGGATTGGGGGGGTGCATACTACACCTGGGTGGGATTGGGCGGTGAGTGGACAGTGCACTCAGAGTTAAACACTGTTGTCCTGAACATCCCAACCTGAACATGACACATCAATGCCATACATAAGACCAATGCCGTACATCAATGACAACATGCAAGACGCACAAGCAGGACACCATGGGTATGTCATGCGATGCATGACTAAACATGATTACAACTGTGCCAATGCCGCTAGTGTGATTAGGTACAGAGTAGCATATGCTGCAATTACGGGTGGCAAGACATTGTTCCGCATCCACAGTACATCCCCATCAGCATGCAAGTGAACACCCTGCAGCATCTGTACAACGCAATCCACACTAGCAGACCATAGTGCAGTACACAATGCATCAAATTTACCTGTGTGCATACCTACAGGGACATGCGCATGTCGACACCAAATAGCTGCAGCCATGGCCGTGAATCCTAAAGGTGTCAGCTACATTGACTCACACATACCTCTGTGCAGGTGATGGAGGCTATCCTTTGAAGCTGTGGCTACTTACCCCTGTGCAGAACCCATGGAAAAGGCACGAAGAGGAGTACTATCGGGTTCATACCCGTACCCGTGTTGTGATTGAGCAGACCTTTGGCCTATTGAAGGCACGGTTCCGCTGCCTAAGCAGGTCTGGTGGAGCACTCCTTTAAGTCCCTGAGAAGGTGGCAAAGATCACCATGGTCTGTTTCATGCTGCACAACTAGTGCATCCAGAGATATGTACCACTGCCACCTGACATTGACATGCATGCACCGGGTGAGGATGATGAGGATGATGATGGAGGAGAAGCAGCACCCCTGCCAGTACATGATGCACAAAATGGCTGTGCTGTACGCCAATCACTGATTGACGATCACTTCTGAACCACAGGGATGTTGATGGTTATGTGTCAGTGCTACACTGAGCACTGGGACCATGTGGACATGGACACAGGGTGTGTGGGGAGTTAGGCACTGTGTGCTGTCATGAATAGAACGAACACACACAAAATGAACAATGTCCAGGCATTAAATGATTTTGAACACAACGGATGTATTAATAACATTTACAACAGAGTGCTTCCTCCCTCCACCACTCACATGCCCTGCCCCCAAACACCCCATACCCCCCAAACATCCCATACCCCCCAATTAACACCCCATAGCCCCCAATTAACAACCCCTTAATCCCCTCAACACCACCAACACCACCTCCCCCCACACCCATTGTCAGCCAACACTATTTCCAGACTTTTTTTGTGTCTGGGGCAGCATTTCTGTCTGCTTTGTACTGCGCCTCGTCATCCGCAAAGGGCTTGAAGGTGTGGAGCTTGCAGGTGTGGACGATGGGGTGGATGCGGATGGGACTTGCACCGCCGGTGCAGGTTGTTGGTGCTGCCTGTGTGTGAGCATGCTGTTTAGGACCTGTGTGACGGCCCCCAAACTGTCACGGATGATAATGGCACTTGAATTGATAGCCACAATGGTCTCAGCATTGGCCTCCCAGATCTCACGGCGTGTTTCCTCGCTCTCAGCCACATACTGGCACACCAGCTCGAGCATTGAGTCCTGCCGGGCCTCTACCCTTGACAGGCATGCCTCCATGTCAGTGGGGGCTGTGGTGGTAGAGGGTGCTGCAGCTGGGTGTGCAATTGCAGGGCTGGCCTCTGGGGTGCTTGTGAGATGTGGACTGTGCAGTTGAACCACAGTATCCTGCATGGGGCTGGACGGTGTGCCCTGAGTGGTGTGTTGGGGGGACATTCCACATGGATTGTGCCATCAATGTCCTCGTACTCCTCCACTTCAACATCCACATTGCTTAGTGGGGCTGTGGCTGCTGCCTCACCCAATGAACTGGTGGCAGCGGACTGCGTGCCATCAGCCTCCCCTTCAGCTGTTGTTGCCAGCTCTGTATTCACACTTCCGTCTGCTGCTGTTGTGTCCTAATCAGCCTGCCTGGCCTGTACAGGTGCCCTGGGTAGCAATCTGTGCCGCGGTGCTGCACCGGAGGTAGAATGGCCAGTGTCCTGTGGTCTTGCCATGAATGTAGATGCCCATGGGGCAGGGTCCTGACTTTCACCTTCTGCATCAGTGCCTGTGGGGGGACAAGAGAAGCAGGGCATCAGTGATGGTGTTACATGCAAGATGCATGCGTTGCTGCTGTACAGTATTTCATTTCACATGCATTGCAATCTTATAGGTGTGTCACACAGGGTACTTTCAAGGGGGGGCATAGGGCATATTGGCATAAGCCGTGGCGTCTCCATTCGGCACTGATGCGTACCAGGTGACATGCCTTTGTATTGAGGTTTATGTGATGTATGACATGCAAATGGTCCCTGTGTGTTGGGTGTCTGTTGGTAATGGGATTGGCACACAGCATGCATTCAGGGTGTGGGCCTCCATCTGGACCTGGATCTGTATATGTGTGTATGATGGTCCATGCATTGGCTTGGCTCATTTTCACATCACTTGTACTAAGTCATGGTTCGGCCAACTGGGGTTTGCAGGGTCTCTCACCTCCATCTCCCGATGTCGCGGCACCCGTCTCCATTTCACCAAAGCCCTCTATGGACTCCCTTTGTATGGTTGTGTTGCAGGTCTCTTCCCAGCGATCAGTTTCACTGGTGAGTGGGAACCCCTGCCTGTGGCCATGGCCTCCCTGCGATTGCTGGACAGGATATTACGGACCCAGAGACATAGGTCGTCCCATCTTTTTTTACAGTCTTTGACTGTGCGGGGGGTAGTGCCAACCGCTGACACCTTGCACGCAACCTCCTCCTAGATTTCTTTCTTTCTCAGCTGAACTTCCCTTTTGAGGTTGTTAGCAAAAACCTCATCTTCATGGGCTGCAAGGGTATCAGCCAGCATGTTTAGCTCCTCATCAGAGAAGCGCTTCTTGCACAGGCGGGGGTAGTTTTGCGGGTAGCCTTCGACATGCTGGTTGCTATGGCCCTGGTCTCTCTGTAGCACTGCTAGTTTGAGAGGATTGGAATGGATTGTGTTTTTGAAGATGGCCGCCGGCGCATTTCTCGTTCCGACGCAATGACGTTACTTCCGGGTCCGGTATTACGAGGCCGGTATTAGCATGTTGTTATTACTGGGTCGTTATTAAGGGGTTGCTCCTTGGCGGAGGCGGTATCGGCGGGTCCCGTGATGGCACTATCGTGCACTCGGAATCAACCGCTATTAGCGGCGTCAAGGGTGCACGGACGCGCTATTACCTCCATCCCAGTAATGACTCCGTTTTTAGCGGGATTCTCGTAATGAGGCCCTCTGAGTGTTAGTCTAGGGCAAAATAAAAATGTACCCCATTATACTGCAGTTTAAGCTGCATTGTACAATGATAAAAAGTTACCACAAGTGATACAAAAGTAACCAAAAGTAGTCACACAGTAACACGACTAATGGGAAAAAGGTTTCCCAGTACTGACAGTCTTTAATACATGTCAGTTTCCCCATGACATGTGACATATGAGCAAAAGCCAGTGTAGTGAAGCCCACAGCTTCACTTCACTGTGAAAAGTACAGGTCAGATTCAAACATAAAAGCTAAATGTTTGGGGGTTCCATAATGATGGAAGGAAAGGTGCAGTAAAGGGAAATCTTTCCCAACAGTTTACCGTGTGGGTCTAGCGTTGCCAAGCCCAGTGGCAGTCACAGGGAGCCCCGGTAGGGACCCCATCCCTTCCCAGAGAGAAATTCTGTAAAGCAGCCCAGGCAATGCTTCAGGATGGTTGGGGTGATATCCTCCCCGGCCTTGGGTGGCTGTCTCCCATGAGGGTTTACCATCCCCAAGCCCAACAGTGGTTCCAGGGAGCCCTGGCAGGGTCTGTGTCCTTTCCCAGAAAGAAAAGCTGTAATGCAGGCCAGCCAGAATTCCAGGATGGTCAGGGGTGATGTCTCCAGGCTTGGACACATGTCTCCCATGTTGGTAGACAGTCCCCAAGTCCAGTAGCAGTTCAGGGGAGCCCCGGCAGGGTCCCCATTCTTCCCCAGAGGGAAAAGCTGTAACGCAGCCCGGGCAAAGCTCCAGATGGTCAAATCACATAGGAGACGGGTGACCAAGGCCTTGGACATATTCCTTGACCATCCTGGAGCTCTGGCTGGGCTGTGTTGCAGCCTCTCCCTCTGGGAAAGGACAGTGAATGTGCCTGGCGTCCATGGCACCACTGCTGGGCTTGGGAACGTTCTGCCAGCATCAGAGAAAGCCGCCCAAGACCAGGGACATGACCACTACCACCCTGGAGCTCTGGATGGGTTGCGTAACAGCTTCTCCCTCTGTGAAAGGATGGAGACCCTACTGAGGCTGTCTGGAAATGCAGCTGGATTGTGGATGGTCAACCTAAATGAGGGATAGCTGCCCAAGGACAGGGATATCACCCTCGACCATCCTGGATGCTAGCTCAGCTGCATTACGGAATTTCCATTGGAGAAGGGATGGGACCCTGCCAGGGCTCCCTGGGACAGCTGCTGCTCTTGCAGGTGGTTGCCACATATGGGAGACAGCTGCCCAAGGCCAGGGACATTACACCAGACTATCCTGGAGCTTTGGCTGGGCTGTGTTAGAGAATTTACCTCACCGAAGGGAGGGGGACCCTGCCGGGGCACCCTGGGACAGCCGCTGTACTTCAGGATGGTCACCACACATAAGAGACAGGTGCCCAAGGCCAGGGAAATGACCCCACACCATCCTGGAAATCTGGCTGGCCTGTGTTACAGCTTATCCCTCCGGGAAAGATGGGGGACCCTGCTGGGGCTCTCTGCTACTTCCGCTGTGCTTGGGGATGGTCTACCCACATGGGAGACAGTTACAAAATGCTGGGACATCACCCCTGACCATCCTGCGAGCTCTGGCTGGGCTGCATTATGGAATTTCCCTCTGGGAATGGATGGGGACCCTGCTAGCCTGCCTGGGACTGCAACTGTTCTTGGGGAAGGTACACCCACATGGAAGACAAGTGCCCAATGCTGGGGACATCACCTCCAACTGTCCTGGACCTCTGACTGGGCTGCGTTACAGCTTTTCCAACTGGGGAGTTATCGGCACACCGTCGGGGCTCCCTGGTGGGTAAAAGCTGTAACAGAGGTCAGCCAGAGCTCCTGGATGGTCGGGAGTGATATCTCTGGACTTGGGTGGCTGTCCCCCATGTGAGCTGACCGTCCTGAAACACAGCAATGTTTCCAGGGAGCCCTGGCAGGGTCCCCTTCTTTTCCAGGAGGGAAAAGCTGTAACACAGGCCTGCAAGAATTCCAGAATGGTCGGAGGTGATGTCTCTGGCTTTGGGCACCTGTTTCCCATGTGGGTCGACCGTTCCCAAGTCCAGCAGCAGTTCAGAGCAACCCCGGCAGGGTCTTCATTCTTCCCCAGTGGTAAAGAGAAAAGCTATAATGGATGCCAGCTAGAGCTCCAGGATGGTGGAGGGTGATGTCCCTGACCTTGGGTGGCTGCCTCCCATGTGAGTTGACCATCCCGAAGCCCAGCAGCTGTTCCAGGGAGTTCTGGCAGGGTCCTTCGTCATTTCCCAGACCGAAAATCTGTACCGCAGGCCTGCCCGAATTCCGGAATAGTCGGAGGTGATGTCTCTGGCCTTGGGCACCTGTTTCCCATGTGGGTCGACTGTCCCCATGTCCATCGACAGTTCTGGGGAGCCCCGGCAGGCTCCCCATTCTTCCCAGAGGGAAAAGCTGTAACGCAGCCCAGCCAGAGTGCCACGCTGGGCTTGTGGATGGCCGACTGTTAGGGAGAATTCTCTTCAAAGGCTAATTTCCCTTACCTATAGAGTCCCCCAGCAGATTTGCTGGATTTGAGGGGTTTATTTTTTTCTCCTGCTAAGAGTGAGACTCTTTTTCCCACTCTTAGACATGTTGCTGTTGTGTGTTTTAGGCTATTTTTGTGCTTATGGTCTATGGGGTTTTTCTCACCCTCATTGGTATCATCTTTTTACATGTGTGTTACACAGCACCCTCAGTGCAGTACCACAGGGGTGTCATAGTGACCCCCAAACATGCACTCGATACCCTGGGACTGACTACTGTCTCCCAGGGCATGTAAAGTGCCCATTGACTTTACTAGTCAATAGTTATGAACAAAACCAGTACAACCCATCTTACTATGGAAGTACTGGAAAGGGTTAATAGTTTTTCCATGGCGTTAATTTTTGAGAGGGTACCGTCCAGTCCCTCTTTCCAAAGTATTTGGCTGGTGGCATTGGTAAATACCGTAAATATTCGACCGCAAATATTGTTCGGGGCTACCACTTTTACTAACAGCATCTAACATACCACCGGTTTATTTTATTATTAACTTTACTGCTGTCTTTTTTTTTTTGCCAGAACTTTAATAAAATTTATTTTTTGTTTATTTCTCTGAAATCCTAACCCAGGTTGGGGATCCTTTGTCGTCCTTTTGGCAGGCTTCTGCTCAGACGCCCTCCCCTCGGTGCCACCGAGTCTGGGGTAGACAGGATGTGTGGGAGGGGGAATAGGCACCCTGGACATGGTTACCTTGGCAACCCAAGTCGCACTCTTCCCTGATAGGCTGGAGGGTTATCCCGCCAGGATAACCACCCCACTGTGTGAGTGACAGCTAGCCTGTATGAATGGGGGCTTTCTGCTTAAAAGCAGGGCTCTGAGGACTGGAGGACAAGACGTTGACAATGGAACTAAGAAACCCGAAGAGGAGAGAAGCTGAAGACATCAGCAACGACTGAACCACCAGTGAAGCCCTGCTGCAGATACTCACCACTATTCTCCAACAACTTGAGAAGATCTTCATCTGTAAGAGTCTTCTTCCCTTGAGCTGGTGGGGCCAACCAGTTTGCCAACTCGGAGACCGGATAGCCAGGAACCGGTCCACCACGACCCCGATTTAAAGGAGCATACCTTTTATTTCATTTTGGCAGCACGGCGGCTGGCTTCATCCCTGGGCAGTGCAGTATCTCGAACCTTCCTCTACGACGAGAGTCTCTCTTCCTCTGCTGGATCTCCCGAACTGCAGGAACTGCCAGGAACCACCGGCACCACAGAAGCCTCTTCCACTTTTAAAGTACATTGTTCCGCCAGGCCTCCCATTTCGTTGGGTATTGCTAAAGGTGTTTTAAATGCTTTACTTACATTCTGGGTTGGCCACCCCTGTCGTCTAACATTGTCTTTTTACATTCTGCAACCGCCTTTTCAATTCGTTACACAAAGACTTGACTGCAGCTACTAGAACAGTTTGATCATGGGCACCTTGCCTGCACCATTGACATTGGCAAAGGCCTATTGACTTTGGCTACATCTGTTACAACTGCCTTCTCTAGATTGCTTTTCCACAAGAAATGTGTTGGTGCACCTAAAACTCTTATAACCACCTTTCCTTCTCTCTTAAGTATTGTTGAAGTGCCATTTTGATTGGTTTTCACCTTAGTAATTCTTATGATAAAGTACCCCCTTACCTAACTTGTTCCCAATCCGCTTGGGAAGTGTTGCTGGTGCGTTTTAGAGCCTGAACCTTTATAACTTGTCCTTTCCCTCCCTTTTGAAAATTGTCAGAATGCCATTTCTGCTTGGTTTACACTGTGCCATTTTGCCCAGTTTTCACTCTTCCTCAAACTTGTCTACAATTTAAATAGGGAGTTGTGTATACTTTTCTTGACTGTTTTACCTTACTTTAATGATAGTGAGTTGTGTGTTGAACTTAAGAGTGTGTAAAATAAATATATATTCTTTTTGATACAAAGCTTTGGTCAGTGTTTTCTTGTTCCATAGTATTGTAGTCCTATTGTGTAAACCCTGGATACCGCTCATCTCCCTCTTGAGTCAAGACTGACTGCTCAGCCACAGCTACTAACTGAATCTGTGTGTTACAGACTGATATCAAAAGGGGATTTATTGCATATACCTGTAGTCCTAATCTTCTGTAGTGCCCCCTAAGGGAACTGCATAGGACTCTGCCTAACACTTGTGTAGAGCGGTGAGGGTAAAAGTAATGGATTTACATTTTAGAGTGCTGCTAGTACCTTGGTTCAATAAACCACAAGTCTTAACAATCACTAAAAGTTAATTTTAAAAAAAGACAAAGATGGAAAGCTATAGCCAGGAGACCCTCCTTACAAATACTGCTGATTATTTAAGGGATCTGTGTAGACAGAAAGGTCTTCCTGTCAAAGGCAAAAAATTAGAAATGATTGAAAGATTGTTGGAAAAACTAAGTCTGAAGAATGGGGCTGTAGTGCCTACCCCTCCAGCACATGTAGCAAACATTGAGGATGATAATGTTGATGATGTTATTGTTCAAGCAGATGAGGAAGAGGAGGGTAACAATGTCACCCCCTCTGGCCCTCTGCCTGCTCAAAGGCCTCACACTGTGGCTACTGGACCATTGCCAGGTCCCACATTAAGTCCTGAATTTATCACCCTAGAAGAAATGAGACTTCACCTTGAATTCAAAAGAATTAGTGCCCAAACTGTACAGAAACATCAAGAACTAAGGCTCAAAGAAATGGAGCTCAATCATGAGCTAGAGATGAAGAAATTGTTGTTCGAAAATGCTTCTCTCCCCGGATCCTCTAGATCTTCCAGTCCAAATAGACCCCAGATGCCTAAAGAGATTGTGAGTATGTATGTATGAACCTAAGTTGGACGTGTTAGATTGGTTAGCTATGTTTGACTACAATCATGGGCTCCAGGAAATCACAGGGAATCAGCTGCTTCCTTGATTATTCTCTATGCTCCCCACTGTTGCATCTAATGTGGTAATGGAGTTGGGGGTAGTTGATAGGATGGATTATGAATGTGTGAAGCTAGCTTTAATTGTGAGATTTGGGAAGACTTCAAGAGGTTTAGGGCACTCAAAAAAGATTGAAGGTACCCCTTGGGCTACCTGGGTGAGGGAGTGTTTGAAAAACTTAGAGGGATGGATTAAGGGTTACAGAGTGAACACTTATGAAGGTATGAAAAATCTTGTCATGTTGGAGTCTATCTATGATGGCTGCTCTCCTGAGCTCAGACAGCACTTGGCTAATTCAAAGGAAATATATTCCAAGAAAATAGCTAAGGCTGCTGACTTGTGGATTGCAACAGGGCTACTCACAAGGATTCTGGGGTCACTTTGAAAAAGGATGAGGGAAAACAGCCTAAGAAAGACAACAAAGAAAATTCTAATAATTCCAATTCCAAAGAGGACCCCAAACAAAACTATAAGGGTAAGCCACAAGGGAAACCGAATCAGGCTAGTGTACCTTCTGGTCCCAGACCAAAAGGAGGTCAGTGCAAGCCACCATTCATAAAGACATTTGGAAAATGTTATGTTTGTGGTTCAACTGACCATGTGAAAGGGGATCCCAGATGTAAGGGTAAACCTTCAGGGGTCCACACTGTCTCCTTAGCCTTCGCTCGAGAGGAGGAAGTACAAATGACCAGTGGAAACTTTCAAGTACTAGCTGAAGACCCTGTCCGAGTCTCAGCTAGTGTATCTTTAGTATCCTTGGGGTTGTGGAAACATCAGAATTTAGATGTGTTTAATTCTATCCCAAATAATACTAAAGAGTATTATAAAGACAGTGTCCTAGTGAATGGTCAGGAGACCCCTGCCGTTAGAGACACTGGAGCCAGCATAAGTGTGGTGGATGAATGTTTTTTCAAGGTGGAGGATGTTGCTAAGGCACCCAAACACCTCATCAAGTTAGCTGGAGGGCCTGTGCCGATGTTTCCCAGTTACCAGCTCTCATCCAGTGCAATGACATGACTGTCAGGATACCTGTTAGTGTGCAATCTGAAGTACCTGGAAGGGTGCTGTTGGGCAATGATCTTAAAGATCTTGGAGTAGTGTCAAGTACTCCCAGACCACCTAGTAAAATATTACAGGAGGTCACCTGACCTGCAAGGGAGAGGATCTTGAGAGGCTTTCCTGAGGAGATGATAGAACAATAAATCACTGCTACTCCACTGGAGTTACTAACTGCAATTCCTAAACAACCAGAAGCAAAGGGGAAACTCAGGACTTCTACGAAGAAACCAGCCGAAGTACGCCTGTTCTTCCAACAAGGACATCCCTTAGTTTGTCCAAAATCACACCTGTGATTCCTCCTCCAGCAGAGGCTGAGAGTGAGGTACAGCCCTTTGTGGTTTAACTAGAGCCTGAGGATTCAGATCTAGTAGAAGGCCAGGATCGTATTGGAGATTTGGACCCTTTGGACCATCCTGAGCTGCAATCTTTACTGGCAGTAGGTGGACCCAACAGGGCAGACTTCACTAAGGGGCACAGAGAATGTCCAACTCTGGAAGGTCTTCCCCACCAGGCAGCTTCTCAGCTTGAAGGGCAAGAGCCTGGGAAGTATAGGTTGCACTGGGAAGATGGCCTCTTCTACAGTGAACCGACTGAGTCAATCCTAAGATGTTGGAATTGAAATAGTATTATGCCTCCTATCGCAGTATTTGAATGTGTGTTGGCCTACGCCAAGTTGTCTAAAATATCGTGTAAATAGATTCCGCGGCAAGGTCTTGACCTTAACAAAAACTGTGTAAGTTGCCATCTTGGATTTAGCCGCCATTTTAGTCACCCTGAACATCAAAATGGAGGCCGAATGACATTCTGAGTGAGATTCTGGCCGTTGTGACCTCCACACACATGAATAAATAATATGCCTGCAGGCCACTTGTCGGGGTCGCGAACTGAGACCTTGTCCTATCCCTGACCTATGTGTGAATGAACAACTGTATCAGCGGAACTGATCAAAAATGCATAAATTATAGGATTGACCTGGCAAGGAACCCTAGGCCTGGTCTTAAGAATGGTTAACCCATGAGGGGGTTGGCCAGGGCTGGATAAAGAGTATAAAAAGCCCAAGTATTCCAATGTACGGTCTCTCTACTAATGCATCGAACCTTCGTTGAAGTTCATTACGTTACTCTGAGAGCCGAATAGCTATCCGTTTGTCAACTGACTTTTCGGTAACTGCTGTAGCTTTTTAATAAAGCACTTTGTATGTCCTTTGTAACCTGTGTTGGTGTGTTTCCTTTGGGCTTCCCAGCCTCATATAAATTTCTTTGTTTTCACAGTTGGCGCCCGAATAGGGACCCTCAAGATTGATGCCGGATCATTGAAGGTTGACGCAGACTATCGAACCGGGATCGGACGGTGTGATTCTGCGGGCCCGACCGATCGAGACGCGATATCTCGGCAGCGCAGCATGATCCGATCCTTGGACGATAGTCGTGTGGTCTGACACGGCATCTTGACGAGTGTCCATTTTTGAGGCGGGCAGATTTGTCGAAACCACCAAACACAAGGTAAAATTCGTTAGGTAAGTTCTTTGATAAACCGTACGGTCCTCCTTAGGTTTGGTCAGGTGCAGTCGTGACCCGGCTCTTAATTTAACCCTGACAATTTGAATTTGGCGTATTGTATCTGCAGACACAATTATTGACCAGGTAACACCAATTCTTTGTGAAATGCCTGGGAAATTGTCTAGCTGCTTTAGGGCTCTGTTCCGCAGCGATCGACAATCCTTGGAATTTAGCCGTCCGGCACCACAGGAGGGGTCGCCGGCATGTACTATGTACTGTAAGTATGGCATTGGTAGTATAGTATTTAATGATATTTGGCACAGACAGACCAGACATGCCTCCGAATTTCAGTGGCCAATCAACGGTAGTTTTGAGATCCCCAGTATTGAATACTTAGAATCAGTCTTGTTGAAAAAGAAGGCTAGACCTGCAGCCTTTGATGTTTTACAGAATTGGAAAAAAGAAGCGTTACAGCATCTTAAAAGTAGGGACAAACATGCACGCCGTCATAAAACAAACGCCGAAAAAGCGTTGTTATATGATAAAGAAAAACGTTCAGAATCAGTTAAAAATATGGATAGGGCTTTTTCACTTGGAATCCAGAAAATGTACCCCTCTAAAGATTTCCATGTTTCCGAAGAATTTATTGAGAAGTTGTTAAACGAACGCAGGCCCATCGCAGTATTTGAATGTGTGTTGGCCTACGCCAAGTTGTCTAAAATATCGTGTAAATAGATTCTGCGGCAAGGTCTTGACCTTAACAAAAACTGTGTAAGTCGCCATCTTGGATTTAGCCGCCATTTTAGGTTCTCTTGTAATGTGGAAGTCACCCTGAACATCAAAATGGAGGCCAAATGACATTCTGAGTGAGATTCTGGCCGTTGTGACCTCCGCACACATGAATAAATAATATGCCTGCAGGCCACTTGTCGGGGTCGCGAACTGAGACCTTGTTCTATCCCTGACCTATGTGTAAATGAACAACTGTATCAGCGGAACTGATCAAAAATGCATAAATTATAGGATTGACCTGGCAAGGAACCCTAGGCCTGGTCTTAAGAATGGTTAACCCGTGAGGGGGTTGGCCAGGGCTGGATAAAGAGTATAAAAAGCCCAAGTATTCCAATGTACGGCCTCTCTACTAATGCATTGAACCTTCCTTGAAGTTTGTTACGTTACTCTGAGAGCCGAATAGCTATCCGTTTGTCAATTGACTTTTTGGTAACTGCTGTAGCTTTTTAATAAAGCACTTTGTATGTCCTTTGTAACCTGTGTTGGTGTGTTTCCTTTGGGCTTCCCAGCCTCATATCAATTTCTTTGTTTTCACATGGAGACTACACAAGACATGTAGTGCCCCAGGAAAACAAACTCCAATTCTTGCAACTAGCACATGAGATACCTTTGGCTGATCACTTGTGTTTCAAGAAGACCAATGAAAGGCTCTCTCTCTAATTTTATTGGCCTAAAATGGGGGCTGAGGTAGATAAGTATTGCAAGAGTTGCCACGCCTGCCAAACTTCTAGTAAGAGTGGCTCGATGAACGTGGCACCTTTAGCGCCTCTCCCTGTGGTGGGATTACCATTTGAGAGGGTTGGAATCAACATTGTTGGTCCTCTTGACATTCCAACCTCTTCAGGCAACAGGTTTATTGTTGTTGTAGTAGACCATGCTACTAGTTTAGTTTAGTTTAGTTTAGTTTATTATTTGTATTGCGCTCAAGACCCGAGGGTATTCAGGCGCAAGGCATAAGGATATTCAAAGCTTGGTTACAACATGTAAAATACAATTATGTGCAAGTGCCGCTTGGTTACATGTTGGCACAATGAAGTTACGATATATACAGGCGGGTACATTGATGGCATGCATAGTTTTACACAGTGGTTGGTGCATGCGGTGTAGAGAGAGGTGCCGGGCAAAGTCAGCAAGGTATATGCCTAGATGTCTGCAACTTTGAGCCAACTAGTGATGCTTTGACGGAACTTGTGATAGGATTGATTGATTCTTAGAGGGGAAGGTAGTGAGTTCCATAGGAGTGCTGCCTTGACCTGGAAGCTGCTGCCTCCTATTTTGACATGTTTGTATCTGGGGATCCAGAGGTAGTTGGTGTTGGCGAGTCTGGTGATTCTTGTGGTAGGCTTCAAAGTGAATATGTCGGATAGGTAGCGGGGTGCTGCATTGTTCAAGCATTTGTGCGTGAGGGAGGCAGTTTTTAGTTTTATTTTGTCGTGAGTGGAGAGCCAGTTGTTGGCTCTTCTGGTGTTAGAGATATGTTCTCTCTTGGGGATTCCTAGGGCTGCTCTTAGCGCATTATTTTGTAGGAGTTGGATTTTTTTGATGGTTTGTTTATTGGCTCCTATGTATAGCGCGTTGCAGTAGTCCAGCCTGGATAAGATGAGGGTTCTGGCTAGGGTGATGCAACTGTCCTGAGACAGGAAGGCCTTGCCTGCTCTGATCAACTTGCATGTGTATGCCGTGGCCGAGGCCAAGGCATTCACCTGCTTGCTGAGGGAGAGAGTGGAGTCCAGATAGAAACCCAGTGTTTTGACCTCCTTGGCGACAGTAATAATATTATTGTCTATGCTGAATGCTGAGTATTCGGGGCTGAGTTTTTTGAGGGTCAAGGGAGTGCCCAGGATGATGATCTCTGTTTTTTTATCATTCAGGCATAGACCGTGGGTGGCCATCCATGCCTGGATGATGAGATATATCCTGTTCACCAATGCCAAGTCCTTGTCGTAATCACCGGTAAGCGGTAGGAGAATTTGAGTGTCATCTGCATAGTTAGTGTAGGTGACACCCAGAAGGTCCAGATTGTCGAACAGGGGCCTGGTAAAGATATTGTAGAGGGTGGGTGAGACGCAAGATCCCTGGGGCACTCCGCAAGTTATGGGGATGGGGTTGGCTGCTGCCATAGGAGAGAAGACTCTCATAGTCCTGTTGGTTAGGAATGATTGTATCCATGCAGTGGCTTCTTCGGAGAAATGAGCTGCCGAATCCAGGTGGCTGCATAGGACCCTGTGGTCGACCAGGTCGAAGGCAGCTGATAAATCTAGGAGCAGAAGGAGGGCTGATTTTCCTTCATCCCAGAGTTCATCTATCTGTGACTTGAGGTCTATGAGAGCTGTTTCTGTCCCATGTTGGGGCCGGAAGCCTGATTGCCTAGATCCTAGTAGAGAGTTGGTTTCCAAGTATCTTTGTATCTGGGAGTATGCCATTTTATCTAGGATCTTTAGGAGAAACGGCACTGTAGTAATCGGGCGGTAATTAGTGGGAATTAGTGGGTCTAGGGACTGCTTTTTCAGTAGAGGAAGCACCCATGATTCTTTGAGGTTGTATGGGATGGTATTGGTGGAGAAGGATGAGTTAATAAGTTTTGTGAGAAAGGGGGCCAGATTTCTGGCTGCATCCTTTAGAAGTTGAGCGGGACATAGGTCTCCTTGACAGTTGATGGGTTTGAGAGATAGTATGGTATTTTCTGTTTCTTTTATGGTGACTTTGGAAAACTTGAATCTGGGGTGATTGGTAGAGTTACTTAGTTGTTCTAGGTTGACGCTAATGGGTTTGTTGCCGGCGAGTGTGGCTTTTTTCTTGGCTATTTTTATTTGAAGGGTAGTGACTTTGTTGGCTAGAGCTTGTTGTATGTTGGAGCACCAGAGTTGGTCTTTGATGCAGTTGTCTGGCACCGGGATGGGCGCTTCTAGCTCTTTGAGGATGACAAAGAGTTCTTTCATGCTAGAATTAGCTTGGGCAATTCTAGCGTTGTAGGTTTCGCGTTTAGCTAGGATGATTTCTTTTTTGTATAGGGCTGTGATGGAGCAGAGGTTGGCTTTGTTTTCGTCAGAAGGTTGTGCTCGCCAGGATGTCTCACAGTGCCTTTTTTGTTTGCGCAATGATTTTAGGTATGGGGTGTACCATGAATAGAGATGGGCTTTGGGTTTGGTTTGTCTAAGTTTGAGTGGTGCAATAGAGTCTAGAGATGTGGTCATGATGTGGTTAAATTCCTTAACCATAGTTTCGGGGGTCCAGGTTTTCCGGGATGGCGTTGAGTGTAGGGAGGATGAGGGGTAGCAGTTTGGCACAGGTGATGTTTTTCTTGTTCCGGGTGGGAATGGACGGAGCTAGGGGTGTGGGAGCCAAGGTAGGTTTGGCGGCAGTTAGGGTAAAGGTTATGAGGTGGTGATCTGTCCAGATCTGGGGGTATATGGAGGCTATCGTGGCGTTGCAGTTGTAGTCTGCTACCCAGTCCAAGGTTCTGCCTTTGTTGTGTGAGGGGGTGAGCACTCTTTGGGTAAATCCTTGTTCCTCTAGGATACTAGCCACATTAGATGCATGTGTGTCTTTGGGGTCGTTATAACCTAAGTTCAAGTCGCCTAGTAGTAGGACTTGAGATGAGTTTTTTATATTATTCGAGATGATATTTGATATGTCATCTTCAAAGGTCCCAATGGGGCCTGGAGGTCTATAGACCAAGTATACTGTGAGAGTCTGGGTGTTATTTATGTTTAGTTTGGCTGTCAAGAGCTCACATGAGTTGATGACTGGGGATGGCACTAGTCCCTGAAGCAATTCCTATAAGGACTGTTACATCTCAGGGTGTGGCTAAGGCCCTCCTTGGTATTTTTACTAGGGTTGGGTTTCCTAAGGAGGTAATATCCGATAGGGGGCACATTTTATGTCCCAATACATGAAGGTCATGTGGACAAACTGAGGAGTTACCTACAAGTTTTCAACAGCATACCACCCTCAGACAAATGGATCGGTAGAAATGTTCAACTGAACCATGAAGAGCATGATATGAGCTTTAGAAGACCCCCTTAAAAAGAAGTGGGATCTTCTACTCCCATGCCTTCTCTTTGCATATAGAGAAGTCCCTCAGGAGGGAATAGGTTACAGTCCCTTTGCACTTCTCTGTGGCCATCCAGTCAGAGGTCCATTGGCCCTGATTAAGGAGGGGTTGGAGAATGCTCCTTCCCCCAAGCCAGGCAGAGTGACTGACTATGTGATAGGACTCCGGAGGAGAATATCACCCATTTTGGCTGAGGCAAGTGATAACTTGAAAGCAGGTCAGTCTATGTGTAAGCATTGGCATGACCAGAAGGCCAACATGATTAAGTTTGCTCAGACCAGCTAGTTCTTGTTCGGGTGCCAACAGGGCAGAGGGCCTTGCAGGACAAGTGGATAGGACCCTTCAAGATTGTGGGAAAACTTGGAGAGGTGAACTAACTGGTGGATTTAGGCAATCCTAAGGAGGCTCAAAGAGTCTTTCACACCAAATGTCTAAAAGCTTATGTCTCGAGACGAGAACTGGGAGCTTTGCTTCTGGCTTCAGCTCAAGAGGTGGAAGATAGTGAACCTCTGCCTGACCTTCTCAGAGGAGAACCTTTAGATGAGAAAATAGAAGGAGTTGATCTCTCTTCTAATCTGACTTCTGAACAATAGGAGGAGTGCAACGTTTTGTTGAATCAATTTGCCCCCTTGTTTTCACTTTCACCAGTGCTTGACTCCTTGGGGCCAGCATGACATCAACACTGGTGACTGTTTACCTGGCAAAAGCAGAGGTTACAGAATGGCAGAGAATGTATGAACCCACATCTAAGGAGAGGTCAGCAAGTTGTTTGATCTCGGGGTACTAGAACCCTCTACTAGTCCATGGTCTAGCCCAGTTGTGTTAGTACTAAAGGCAGGATCCAAGGAGTTGAGGTTCTATGTGGACTATATAGCTCTAAATGCAGTCACCACTAAGACTGATGCCCATCTTTTGCCAAGGACAGATGAGCTGGTGGATAGACCTGGTTCAGGCAAGTTTGTCGCACATTTGATCTCACGTCAGGCTATTGGCAAATAGCCCTAACAGACAATGCCAAGGAGAAAACTGCGTTTTCCATCCCAGGTGGCTTATACCAATTCAAGGTTTTGCCTTTTGGATTAAAGAATGCACCTGCTGCATTCCAAAGGATGGTTAATCAGGTTTTGAAAGGGGTGGAGGTCTTCCTCATGGCATACTTGGATGACATTGCAGTGTTCAGCCCTACTTGGAAAGAACATGTTGACCACCTTAGGATTTGTTTTTCAGGCTCTTGAGCAGGCCCAATTGAACATAAAGGCAAGCAAATGTCAAATTGGTCAGAGTAATGTGGTCTACCTTGATCATGAGATAGGAGGTGGTGAAATCAGGCCATTGCCAACAAGATAAAACTGTGCAAAATTGGACAACACCTACTACTCAAACCCAGGTGAGAGCCTTCTTATGCCTCACTGGGTATTACATTGCGAACTATGGGTCCATAGCTTCTCCACTGAATGTAATCTCCTCTCCAAAATTCCCTAAAAATGTCAAATGGAATGTGGAGTGCAATCAGGCCTTTTAAAGCCTGAAAAGAGCCCTTTGTCAAGCTCCAGTTCTAAGAGCTCCTGACTACCACCAACCCTTCATTGTGCAAACAGATGCTTCCAATACAGGTATAGGTGCAATCCTTAGTCAACTGGATGAGAACGGTAGGGAGCACCCCATTTTCTTCATCAGTCGGAAACTGAAGGAACCTGAGACAAGGTGGGCAACTGTTGAGAGAGAATGTTTTGCCATTATGTGGTCTCTAAAGAAGTTTAGGCCATACTTGTATGGTTCTACTTTTACTATTCAGACTGACCACCAACCCTTGAGATGGTTGATGCAAATGAAAGGGGAGAACCCAAAACTGTTAAGATGGTCAATCTGCCTCCAAGGGTTTGATTTTACTGTTGAGCACATGTCAGGATGTCACCACCAAAATGCTGATGGTCTCTCCAGGATGTTTTAACCGACTAGAGTTATGAGACTCATCAAGGAGTGGATTAGATCCTCCTGTCTGTTAGTGTGGGGGGGGGTTGAGTGTTAGGGAGAATTCTCTTCTGAGGCTAATTTCCCTTACCTATAGAGTCCCCCAGCAGCTTTGCTGGATTTGAGGGGTTTATTTTTTTCTCCTGCTAAGATTGAGACTCTTTTTCCCACTCTAAGACATTTTGCTGATGTGTGTTTTAGGCTATTTTTGTGCTTATGGCCTATGGGGTTTTTCTCACCCACATAGGTATCATCTTTTTACATGTGTGTTACACAGCACCATCAGTGCAGGCCCACAGGGGTGTCATAGTGACCCCCAAACATATAGACTCCATACCCCGGGACTGACAACTGTCTCCCAGGGCATGTAAAGTCCCCATTGACTTAACTAGTCAATAGTTATGAACAAAACCAGTACAACCCATCTTACTATGGAAGTACTGGAAAGGGTTAATAGTTTTTCCCTGATGTTCAATTTCGAGAGGGTACCGTCCAGTCCCTCTCTCCAAAGTTTCTGGCTGGTGGCAGCGGTTACTACCGTAAATATTCAACCGCAAATATTTTGCTATGGGATTTTACCATTGTTTCGAGGCTACCACTTTTACTGACAGCCTCTAACATACCGCCAGTTTATTTTATTATTAACTTTACTCTGGTAGTTTTTTTTGCCAGAACTTTAATATCATTTCTTTCTCATATCTTTCTCTAAAATCCTAACCCAGGTCGGGGATCCTTTGTTCGTCCTTTTGGCGGACTTCTACACAGAAGCCCTCCTCTCGGCACCACTGAGTCTGGGATAGACAGGATGTGTGGGAGGGGGAATAGGCACCCTGGACTGGGTTACCTAGGCAACCCAAGTCACACTCTGCCCCTATAGACTGGAGGTTACCCCGCCAGGATAACCACCCGATTGTGTGAGTGACAGCTAGGCTGTGTGAATGGGGGTTTTCTGCATAAAAGCAGGGCTCTGAGGACTGGAGGCCAAGACATTGCCACTGGAACTAAGAAACCCAAAGAGGAGAGAAGCTGAAGACATCTGCAATGATTGAACCACCGGTGAAGCCCTGCATCAGATCCTCACCACTTTTCTCCAACGACTTGAGAAGATCTTCACCTGCAAGAGTCTTCTT
This sequence comes from Ambystoma mexicanum, assembly GCF_040938575.1. Classification (NCBI taxonomy): domain Eukaryota; kingdom Metazoa; phylum Chordata; class Amphibia; order Caudata; family Ambystomatidae; genus Ambystoma; species Ambystoma mexicanum. The sequence goes on along the minus strand of NC_090932.1, from coordinate 478,755,126 downwards.
CCCTTGAGCTGGTGGGGCCAACCAGTTCGCCAATTGCCTTCCAGGACCTTCCTTGGTCGAATCGCCAGTGCCTAGCACTCGGAGACCGGATAGCCAGGCACCCGTCTACCACAACCGCAATTTAAAGGAGCGTACCTTTTATTTCGTTTTGGCAGCACCGCGGCTGGCTTCATCCCTGGGCAGTGTAGTAACTCGAACCTTCCGCCACGACTAGAGCCTCTCTTCCTCTGCTGGATCTTCCGAACTGCAGGAGCTGCCAGGAACCACCGCCACCGGAGGAGCCTCTTCCACTTTTAAGGTACATCATTCCGCCAGGCCTCCCATTTTGTTGGGGACTGCTAAAGGTGTTTTAAATTCTTTACTTACCTTCTGGGTTGGCCGCCCCTATCATCTAACAAAGGGCCTCATTTTGACTTTGGAGGTAGCCACGGCGCTATTAGCACCATGGCTGCCTCCAAAATCGTGTCTGTGTCTGGTCTGGTGGAGATGGGACTTACCGGGACATTCCGCCCTAGGTGGACCCAGTAAATCCCCATTCCAAATGCCATTCCCCATTCCCATTTGAGCCCCCATAGGGCTCAAATGGGAAGGCCCTAATAACGGGCCCGCTTATTGCAGACCCGTTATTAGCTCAAAGGTCCCTTAACGGGTCCTGTAAAGTACATGTGGTCAGACCACATGTTCTTTATGGTTCCCGCCAAGGGACCTTGGAATTGGGTGGTAAGGGATTACCGGCACCAGTCTCCTTACTGGTGCCTGGTATCCCTTACCGCCCACCTCAGAATGAGGCCCATTGTCTTTTTACATTCTGCAACCGCCTTTTCAATTCGTTAAACAAAGACTTGACTGCAGCTACTAGAACAGTTTGATCCTGGGCATATTGCCTGCACCATTGAAACTGGCATAGGCCTATTGACTCTGGCTACATCTGTTGCAACTGCCTTCTCTAGATTGATTTTCCACAAGAAATGTGTTGGTGCACCTAAAACTCTTATAACCACCTTTCATTCCCTCTTAAGTATTGTTGAAGTGCCATTTTGCTTGGTTTTCACCTAAGTATTGCTTATGCTAAAGTACTGCCTTGGCTAACTTGTTCACAATCTGCTTGGGAAGTGTTGCTGGTGTGTTTTAGAGCCTAAACCTGTATAACTTGTCCTTTCCCTCCCTTTTGAGAAATTGTTAGAGTGCCATTTCTGTTTGGTTTACACTGTGCCATTTTGCTCAGTTTTCACTCTTGCTCAAACTTGTCTACAATTTAAATAGGGAGTTGTGTATACTTTTCTTGACTGTTTTAACTTACTTTAATGATAGTGATTTGTGTGTTGAACTTAAGAGTGTGTAAAATAAATATATATTCTTTTTGATACAAAGCTGTGGCAGTGTTTCCTTGTTCCATAGTATTGTAGTCCTATTGTGTAAACCCTGAATACTGCTCATCTCCCTCTTGGGAAAGGTCTGACAGCCACAGCTACCAACTAAATCTGTGTGTACAGACTGTTGGGTATTTTGTATAGATTTGGGGCCTAGCGGTATTTTCTTACCGCCAAAATGAAAATAATTCAGTAATAATCACTCTTTGCATTTAGATTAGATTTGGTATATAGTACTACAGTATACATACATTATTTCAGCACACAGATACATTTAGTGGTATACATTATGTTGGTATGCGTTATTGGTGGTATTTCTGGTGAGCATAATTCCTTTGTTTTATATGTGGCCCCAATATCCAGAACCCCTTATTTTGGTTTAGTTTGTTCGTTTGATCACTGGAGAGGCCTCAGGCTTACATTTCAGGAACACCACATTTTCATTTGGAGTGCCACCATGGGCTGTTCTCACTGACTTATCTACGACAGCGAGCTAAAATGTGGTATTCATCACCAACTTATCTACATCATTGAACGATGTCCAGGGCCTCTCTTACTGCTGGCTCATGTACCTCCAGCAGCAGGCTATTTCATTATGTTATTATTATGTTCCATTCAAAAAACACGCACACTTATATACTGAATGGAATTGTGCACACAGCTACTGCCAAGTCTTATTTTTAGCTACCTTAAAAATGACAATTGCAGTGTCTAAACATCTCCCATATTATCAGTACTGTAATGGTAGATGCACAAAGAAAAGGGAAAAATAAAACACACTACCCGTCTGCTTTCAGATATTTTTGTGTATTATAAAAAATTGCATTTCAACATGATCTTACTCTTTTTACAGAAATAAATGGAAATTGCACAGTAACAACATTATCTGTAACAAAATGAGAAGAGAGCGGCGAGAACATATTCAATTTGCAACATTAAACATGTTGATAAAACACTGGAATTCCCTCTTCTACTCTGACTGAATAGTTTCGCACACATACACACTGCCCCCACACTCTGTAATATAATTACCAAGCCTGTCCAGCATGTGAAATTCTTTGGCTGGTCGCCTTCTGGAAGTGGCTCAATGCTCCCTCTCAAATCATCCCAGCAAGGACGAGCATCTGGCGTCACTCAAACCGGGGCTTATTGACTGGGATTCCCAGTCTCTGCAGCAGTGCACTGGGATCTGCTTTTTCAATCAGGAAACTCCCCAGCCACCAGCCAGTTCTTTCTCTGAGCTGTGTAAAAATGTCTTCTCCCTCTCTTCTTCCCTGAGGTTCATTAGAAAAGCTCTGTTACAGCCTACCAAACGAGTTCAACCAATGAAATTCAATCATGACCTACCCTCCTTCTCTTGAACAATGGCTTAGCTTATACAGTTGCAACTGTAACAAAACTGATTTCCTGCTTATTCGAGTCTTTGCTTCCTGCAAATACTGTGGACAGAGCACAGATAGAAGCAAAGAGGAAGAAATCTGGATGCACGTTTAAAATGACTTTCAGAGCCTTTCATTTTCCATCTCATTTTGCACTGGAGAACACATTATATTATTAATGAGTTAGAATCATGTTAGTATTGTTAATGAGGTTAGTTCATTAATCCTCAAATGTGTCTCCTGCAACAGAGGAATTTCAGGTAAAAAAAATATATGTTTTTAACTGTGAAAAAAATTATTTGCATTTTAGATGTAGAAATCGTTTGTGACTGAATAGCCTGTTTTCATTTACATGTCCATGTCACACTGGCAACACATGCCTTGCTGTACCGCATTATAGCAATGCACCAAACCCATGCAGTGGTGCTGCATGAAAAAAATGCTAAATACTCTTACATATTCCCTCCTTTTTTCTGAGAATTTGGCAGTCCAAGCCATAATTAGAGGAAAATCAACTTACTCCCTTCCTTCTTTTAAAAATGTAGCAATCCAACAAAATGAATATTCACATGCAAAAACGAAAAAAAATTGAAAAAAACACTGTCCAATCAACATAATATCAAAATTCATCTTTGGGTCCATATGTTCCTTCCCAATGGAATCGTCCATAGTCCAGTGCTTCAATTTTATACTTGAAGTCAATCAAAAACAATAAGATAAAACAAATAACTAAAACAAAGAATTAACATAACAGATTAAAATAATTAATTAAAATAATAAATACCTGGAACTCCATACGAGGACACTTGTCTGCCTCTGATATGTCCCGACCAGAGATGTCACATCATTTGGTTCATTCGGGTGTTCTTCCATCTTGATATCTTGGATCTTTTTCTATAGAAGTCATCTTTTCTTTGGCATTCCGGTTATTTTGTCTTCACCTCCACCCGGAGGCAGGCATCATTCGATTTTCATCCAGGGGACTCCAGGACTCCATCGTCTCCCGTGACCTCCGGTACAAATATGTTAATATTCTAAATCAAATAGAAAAGAAACAGATTAAGTATATAGCACAATACTAACTTCACCCTTTTGCCAAAAATAAAACATGCTTTGTAAAACATTTTGCCCTTTTTCTTTTGCCTTTTGAAATTAAGCACAGGTTAAAAAGAAAACAATCATACATAAAACAGCATTCAATATTTAATACATTTTCATTCTGCACACCAACTACATAAACTTCAGCTTCTATTTTTTTAAAAATATTATTTATATATTTACATATATTACAGTGTTTATGTGCCATTATAATCAACCATCTTTATTTAACTTCTCTGTCACTGCCTCCTGACTGTACCCATTTATTTTACCTTTTTGTGTTCAAGGGATCTGTTTATCTCATGTCTTGGATGACATGGCTTGATTTGCTTTACATGCACAAATTGTTCTGTTGCTGTTTCACCTTCAGTCCTTAAAAATGTTATAAACTACAGGAGATACTTTATCTATAATTCGGAATGGCCCCTGCCAGGCTGCTGGGAATTTGGAATTTTTCTGCTTACTTTTTCCAAAATGAAATTTATACACCTGATCCCCTACACAATATTCCTTTACTGTTGACTTGTTATCATAATATGTTTTAGCACTGTCAGCAGCCCTTTCCAGATTTCTCTGTACAAAAGCAAATGCATGTTGCAAATGCTTCCTCAGCCCATCAATGTATTCATGAACTGTAGATGCGCTTACAAGTGTTTGCCCATGTGTTCTGTATAGCAAGTGTTGCAGCAACACCATTTTCCTACCTGTCAAGACCTCATGTGGGCTAATACCTGTTGCTTTGGCAGGAGTTGATCTGATTGCCATCAAAACCAACAGTAAACCTAAATCCCAGCTGGAACCTGCTTCAGCTACAAATTTCTTTAAAATGTCCACAACAGACCTATTACCCCGTTCAACTCCACCTGAAGAAGCCGCCCGATATGCAATATGTAGTTTCCTTTTCACACCCAGGATTTGCCATACCTTGCTCATTAGAGCACTTTTGAAATGACTTTCTCTGTCTGACTAAATTCTTTGTGGCAACCCAAACCTTGAGAACACGTGATTCACTAGCAATGTGGCTGCTGTTTGCGCACTACAATCTGGTGCAGGAATACATTCAATCCACTTCGACATCAAACATACCACACTCGAAATATAACGGTTTCCTCTGCTCGACCTTTTTAAAGGCCCTACATAGTCTATTTGCAAATCTGACCATGGAAGGGTTAGGCCTCTTTTCATTAGTGGAGCTCTGTGCATTGGTGAAGCAGGTTTAAATTGGGCACATACTAGACATCCTCTAGTATACAATTCCACACCTTGGGACATATGTGGCCAATAAGCATAATCTTTTAGTATTTCCAATGTTTTTTGTGAACCATTGTGGCCTGCAGTTATGGCATCATGTGCATGGTGTAGCATTAGCCCTCTAAATGAAAGGGGTACCACCCATTGCATCTGTCCTGTTATGGACTCTCTAACCATGAGTCCATCCTGTAGTCTAATTCGTTTTTTATTCTTTAATAGCATCCTCAATTCCTCTTTTCCCACACAATCATCTTCTGTTAAAGGGTTTTGTCCAGGATCTATCAAATGTGTATAATAGATTCCCAAAATTCGATCATTCTTTTGTGCCTCAATCAAATCTTGGTCTGGGGTGTTGTAACTCCATTGTACCACTGATTGTTCTGTCTCCTTTGGTGCTTTAGAACGTGTTACTGCACCAATCTGTATTTCACCCAGTAAATGTTCAATAGGTAGCAATTCTCCCATCACAGCCCCAATTTTAGCCAGGTGGTCTGCCTTATCATTCCCCTCTTTATCCTCTCCTGGAGTTTTTAAATGCCCACACATTTTTCTCCAGTATATTGTCAAATTATTTTCTGACACCAATTTGTCTATGGCTTGTATCATTTTTCCATGCTTAAGTGGCTTTTTGTTGTATGTAATCATGCCTCTCACTTTCCAGCCAGGTAGATATTCCACAAAGCTGTTTCGTGCATAGTCAGAATCAGTTACCAGGACAGTTTCACTGAATGTATTATCAATTGCAGTAGCAATTGCTTTATAAATGGCTGCCAATTCCGCTACTTGACTGCTCCTAGCTCCAATTCTCATCCCTATGCTGGGGATACCTTCACATTTCAAGCAGACATTTCCTATTCCTGACACTAATTGTTTATTACTGTCATTTTCAATGTGAAAAGCACAACCATCAACATATACAGTTGGCAAGTCCTTGCATGTTTTTTCATCAAAAGGTTTGTGTGGTGATTGTTCACACTCCTGTAAATTAGGTTCTATTTCCATTTCGTTTGATGCTTGTTCAGCTGCACAGTCATGTAAATCTGCTAAACCTTGAGCAATTGGGCTCTTTTTATTTAGGCCATATCTCACTTCTACAGGAAAACCTTGTAATGCTAGCGTCCATGAAGTGATTCTGGACTGCGCTAGATTACCAGACCTAATTCTTTTACTCTCTAAGAATTGCAAAGGTTGATGATTTGTTTCAATAATCACCTTTTCTCCCTGAACAATGGGGCGGAAATGTTGTAGCGCCCACACAGTGGTTAATAGGGCCTTTTCACATTCATTGAATTTCATTTCAACTTGGGAAAATGCTTTACTTGCATAGGCAATGGTTTTGTGATTTACATCATGTTTTTGTGATAACACTGCTGACATACAATGTTCAGAGAAACCTATTTCTATAAAGAAATCCCTATCCTTTATGGGGTATGCTAAACATGGTGCCTTTACGAGACATTCCTTCAATTTGGCTACTGCCTCAGACGGCTCTTTCTCCCATTTCCAGGGCGTATTTAGTTTTAGCAGTTTAGTCAATGGTTGAGTGATTTCAGCATAATGTTCAATGAACTTTCTGTTATAGCCTGTCATTCCTAATAAACTTTTCAACCCTTTCACATTTTTAGGGTCTTTTAGTTTTTGTATGGCCTCTATTTTCTTCTTTTGTGGATTTAGTCCATGTTCAGTTACTTCATGGCCTAGAAAATGCACTTTTTTCTTGCACCATTGTGCTTTTTGTAAAGATACTTTGGCGCCTGCTTTCTGCAATTGGCCAAGAACATGTCTTAGTTCATCAAAATTGTTTTTTAAGCTTTCATTTTTTATCAGGACATCATCCACATAAACTATGGTTCCTCTTTCCGCTGCATCAGGCATGGCCTTCCTCAAAAATATTCCAAATTCACTCCCACTATTAACGTACCCGAATGGAGTTCTAACCCATGCGTATTGAGTCCTGTCAAATGTAAAGGAAAATAAATTCTGTATCTCCTCTGCCAATGGCACGCACCAATATCCAGAGGTGAAATCTAATGTGGTAAACACTTTTGAACCATGTACCTGAGCTAGGCCCTGTTCAATGAATGGCAGTGGCCATCTGGACACTGGTACTCTTTTATTCAACTCCCTCAAATCTGCACATAGCCGCCATTGACCATTTGGCTTTAACACACCTAAAATGGGCGTGTTGGATGTGCTACGGATAGGCCTGATGATTCCTCACGATTCTAAATTTTGAATAATCTCTGCCAATGATTCTAAACATGCCAGCGGTAGTCTATACTGGCGTACAAATACTGGAATTCTGCTACACCCTTCCGGAAGTGTGGCCACATGTAAATTAGTTAACCCACAATCATAGGCATCTTTTGCAAATACATCTTTAAATTCCATAAATATCTTCCTCAATTCCTTTCTATCTTCATCGTTGTCACACGCATCCGCTAAGGAGATCTGCTCTTCTACCATTTTGGAAAATTCTGGAAAATGTTCTGGTAGTGGAATCTCAGCGCTTTCCTCTAGCTGTGTGGCTTTGTCTCTTTGTAAAGCTGCCACTTTTAAATGTTTTGGCATGTCAGTTGCCATTTCAATGGGCTGATTTTCCATTTCATTTTCACTTAAATCAAATGTTATACAACTCTCTTGATAACAGCACACTGTCTCACTTGAATCATAAGGGTACACAGAATTAATTTTAAATATTCCTTTGGGCTGAGAGTCCAGGTATTCTGGCAACTCACCCTTGGCATGTACATACTTTTCAGGGATATTTCCAATCACCATGTTATTTAGATCTGCAGCATAATGTGATTTTTGTATGGCCATTCCTAATGGGGAGTTTTCGTCTAAGTGAATATCTTGACAACCCTTATTATTTACCATAATTCTTACAGGCCCTTCACCAATATTTACCAATGGAATGTATTCATAATCCAGGCCTTGCTGTTTTATGGATTCATTCAGGCATACAAATGCATCAGAGTCTTTCATCTGCTGTCCATTTTTGCATTTCAGTGTTATTGCAAACTGTTTTGTAAATGCAGGAATAATAGTATCTTTCCTCATTTGTAGTTCGATTGCATAAGGAACCAGTTGTGCACAATGATAAGCCCTTCTTTGTCTTCAAATTCAGGTGCCGGCCCACATAGGCGTGACCATATTTTTTGATTAAGGAAATCTACCACCATACACATTCTGTGCATGATGTCATTGCCCATGTAAAAATCATTTTGTGTTCCACTCACTATCCATAGATTATGGTAAATGGTTTTCTGCCCGATGCTAATTTTTAGCATGCATCTGCCTGCAATTCGGTTTTCAAAATCTGGACTGTCCAACCCAGAAACATATTGTTTTTTAATCCTAAACTTCGGGATTCCTACCTGTCCATTATTTTTTGCAACAATTTCTCATTAATGAAGCTCCTCTCCTGCTCAAGCGCTAAAGTGGCTTTTATTGTTTTAAAACAGTCATTTATACCAACATGAACCCATGGTTGCTCATCTTCCATGTGTATTTCAGCAAGAGTGGTAATGTGTTTTTCTGAATCTGCTTTAGAAGTAATATTTTGTTTGCATATCTTTTCTTTTAAATAAAAACGTAATGTGTGCTCATCTATGGCGGTCTGCCAATTTTTCCTTGGGTCCAAGTATATTTGTACAGGTAGTTTTTCATTGTCGCTCTGCATTTTGTCTTGACACATTAATATAACAGTGACACTCGGTATGCAACTATTCTGGAGATATACCTCCACAGCATCATTTGTTTTGGCAACGGTGTGACATTCATTTATGTTGCTGTTTTGTGATTTTATTTTCTTAGGTCTCAATGGTTTTTTGGTTAAGGACCACAGCACTCCATTCACCCCATCTATGAGAGGAGACAATCTTTTCAGGCAATCTGTCCCCATCAGAAATGGAATTTCACAAATAGATGTGATCAATACCTCTTGTTTCATTCTGTGCTTTCCTATTTTTATGTCAACCTCAGTTACACCTATGATGGGCACCTCCTCCCCATTAAAGTTATGCACTGGACCTTGATTTTCCTTCACTGTGATCTGATTCTGTGGGGATCTCCCTTCATTGATACTCTTTACCAGCTCCTTGGACATCATTGTGGCCTGTGCGCCAGTGTCAATCATTGCAAATGTTTGGCATTTTTCTTCTACAGTGATGGGAGCATAATACCTGTCCTCAACTTCCTCTAATACACATAAGAAGTGTGAATTCTTACTGATTTCAGGACTCACCTTTCTCAGGCCTTTTTCACTTTTGGCTAAGCACATTGGTAAATGGAAAGACATTTTTCCCTCCTTTTTACCAATTCTGCACGAGAGACTTTATTCATTTCTCCATGTTCAGAGGTTGTTTGGAGTGTGGCCACTGTTCGCCTATCCATCCAGGTATCATCAGGGGCCACATTACAACCCTCCAACTGAACATGTGTAACAACATCATTCAGCAATCTGTCATTGTTTAATTCTGTGCATTTGTGATCATTTATTGTGGTACCAGCCCTTTCAGCCTCTTCAAAAATATGTGGCTCAAAGAATTCTTCAGGTGATTGACTTGTACCCTCCTTTTGAGTATTTCCTTTTTCTGCCTGTGTTCGGTCATTGTTCTGAGTGTCCAGGGAAGAAATTATAGCATCCCCACTTACTCCCGGTTTACTGGTATTCCCCATGCATGAGTCATTTTTCTTAAATCTGTCTCTTTGTTCTCTTGGAGTTTCAGGTTTTCTTATTTCATTTGTACAAATCTTCAATGTTTGATCTAGGTTAAACCGTACCTCTCTTTTAGAAGTATTTGCACTTTCTGTTACATGTTCATTTACTGGCATTTTCACTTTTAAATCATTAGACATCTCAGAGTTATTATACAAAATTACATCAGAGCAATCTGTCTTTTCTGCGCTGTATGTATCCTGAGTACTTAGTCAGTTTTCAGAAGAAGCCCCCCGGTCATTGCTATGGCCATCTGCCCCCTCCTTTGATGACTGTTTTTGTGCTGTACAAAGCTTCCCTATTTGTTCAGCCAACATTTTCACTTGAGCCTCAATGCACTGGAACCTTTACATCTCTCTAGAATCCTCCCTCTGTGGCCTAGATCGATATTGGTTGCTTTCTCCCTGATTGGATCTATTCTGATACCTCTTAGTTGAGTGATTTCTATTGGGATAGTTTCTGAACTCTTGATTCATTTGGGGAGGGGAGCGGGGTGCACCCATCCTTTGGTTGTAGTCCCCTGGTGGGGAATCATTGTACTGACATGGAGTAGAATTCATGTTCTGTCTCATGTCCTGTGTCTCATGTTGTGGGTACTGGCCCCTATGTTCATTCCCATTATCAGCAAATCGATCCACATATCAGGGTCTATCCTGTTTACCATATATCATGGTGTTGGGATCAAATTTGCTCTGTGTCCCCAATGTCTGGTAGGGACCATCATTTCTTTGATCTTGATTTTGTCTCTGATTATGGTTCATACCTGACATATCAGGCCGATAGCCTGCCCGGGGCCTATCTCCTAAATACCTAGGACTGATGTAGCTCTCCCTATTACTAGGATCATGTGATTGAAACATTGGTGCAGAGTGTGATGACCTTTGTGGATTAACCCTTTGTTCAGGTGCCGAATTATTTGTACCTGGACTTTGAGCAGATTCAAGGGACATCTTGGCTGACCTGATTTCCATCACTGTTTCTGAGGGTTCTTTAGATTTAGGTCTAGTATCTTTCATTTTATCACTTTCTCTACCCTGACAATAGAGTACCTCATATGGTTTTGTACTTTGATGCACAATCCACTCAAGGGACTTGTCACGATCAAATTCACGAACCAATTGGGATATGATGTCTTTCTGTAGCCCATAGAAGTAGACGGTTTTAAATTCATTAGAATTGGGGTCAAAAGATACATCAAAGCGAGAAAATGCTCTTTTTAAGTCTTGTAAAAACTGGCGAGGGGATGTATTAGGGCCAGCAGTAAGTGTGTAAGCAACTTTCTTTGCCTCCTGTAATGACTGGAAAGGAGAAAAATGACACCTAGTTTCTTTTTCAAACTCCACCCATGTCATATTCTGCTGCTCATTTAATCCCCTATGATGCTGGCTGTCAGAGCATCTTAAGTTAAATGAAAATATTGTCTGTACTGCTCCTTAGGTATCTGGAGTGCTTTAAAAATGTCAAGAACCGCTTCTAAGTGATCCCCAATGCAGCATTCCCCTCCCTTTTTAATTGGTTTGATCAGAGCTTTAATAGATTTCATTATTTTTATGGGGCTACTTGTTGCAATGCATGGAATTGCACTACTTGGTGACTCAATCCTGGTTCCAGGTGTATGGGATTGGTGGCGGCCCCCAATGGGAGTATCAAATCCCCCAAGGGCGCTGCAACCAAGTTCAGTCACCGGCCCAGTCACTGGAGCACTAGCTCTTTGGGTAGAAATAGAATTCACCTCCACTCCATTGAATGTAGTACCCTGCCGCCTCTCCTGGGACCTGGGAATGCACATTTGCTGTTCTAAGTCCATGCTCTTTTTAAGGAGCCTGTCTGCTTAATTTTGCAGATAGTTATTTTCATCACTCATTTTATTTATTACCTCCTGCATGTCGCACATTTGCATTTGGCATTCATTGAATTCTTTGTTTCTCTTGTCTCTTTCTTGAATCATTTTAACCATTTCTTGCTCTGCACCTCGGAGATCACTTTCTTTTTCAAAATTTTCTTTTTTTAAAATCTGCATTTCTGAAACAATCTCATCTTTATCCTGTCTAGTGTGATCCACTAAGGCTTTTAAGTGTACCAATTCTTGCTCACACTCTTCAAACTGTTTCTTGCTTTTGGACAACTGAATATCAAAATCTCTGCATTTTAATTGCATATCTTTTTGGCATCCTTCTAATTCTGTTCTTAACACCTCCTCTTTTTTACTTGCCCCATCTAAATCAGTCTTTAACCTGTTAATTAGCTGGGTATCATTTTCTTGCATTCGCAGGGACCTATTCAAAATAAACCATATTTTGGCGCATAGCCGTATTAAACAGTCTTTCTCTGCATTTTTATCGGCTGCATTCAATAACCTTGTAAGGCAGACCTGAATTATGCTGCCTTCTGCAAAAATATTGTCTAGTTTTTCATTTTCTACCTCGCACTGAATGCGGTCATGCCATTCTGAGGTACTGTTTGATGACCACGTCCCATGTGCAAACAACTTTGCCTCTAAATATTGCACTAGGTCTGAGAATGTGGTTTCCCTTTGTGACATTCTGAAATTCGTTTTTGGTGACACACTGTTATTATGAAATGGGTTCCCTTTAATGTATAGATGGCAGTGTGAAACACACTTGCCACGCCCAGTAGGTGCTCTATGATCACTTTCCCGGCCTGCAACGCGCCATAAATATGTTGGGTATTTTATATAGATTTGGGGCCTAGCGGTATTTTCTTACCGCCAAAATGAAAATAATTCAGTAATAATCACTCTTTGCACTCAGATTAGATTTGGTATATAGTACTACAGTATACATACATTATTTCAGCACACAGATACATTTAGTGGTATACATTATGTTGGTATGCGTTATTGGTGGTATTTCTGGTGAGCATAATTCCTTTGTTTTATATGTGGCCCCAATATCCAGAACCGCTTATTTTTGTTTAGTTTGTTCGTGTGATCACTGGAGAGGCCTCAGGCCTACATTTCAGGAACACCACATTTTCATTTGGAGTGCCACCATGGGCTGTTCTCACTGACTTATCTATGACAGCAAGCTAACATGTGGTATTCATCACCAACTTATCTACATCATTGAACTATGTCCAGGGCCTCTCTTTCTGCTGGCTCATGTACCTCCAGCAGCAGGCTATTTCATTATGTTATTATTATGTTCCATTCAAAAAACACGCACACTTATATACTGAATGGAATTGTGCACACAGCTACTGCCAAGTCTTCTTTTTAGATACCTTAAAAATGACAATTGCACTGTCTAAACATCTCCCATATTATCAGTACTGTAATGGTAGATGCACAAAGAAAAGGGAAAAATAAAACACACTACCAGTCTGCTTTCAGATATTTTTGTGTATTATAAAAAATTGCATTTCAACATGATCTTACTCTTCTTACAGAAATAAATGGAAATTGCACAGTAACAACATTATCTGTAACAAAATGAGAAGAGAGCGGCGAGAACATATTCAATTTGCAACATTGAACATGTTGATAAAACACTGGAATTCCCTCTTCTACTCTGACTGAATAGTTTTGCACACATACACACTGCCCCACACTCTATAATATAATTAACAAGCCTGTCCAGCATGTGAAATTCTTCGGCTGGTCGCCTTCTGGAAGTTACCTGCTAGTCAATCCAGCTCCTGTCGTCCGCTCCTTCTCAAATCACCCCAGCAAGGACGAGCATCTGCCGTCACTCAAACCGGGGCTTATTGACTGGAATTCCATTGCTTTTTCAATCAGGAAACTCCCCAGCCACCAGCCAGGTCTTTCTCCGAGCTGTGTAAAAATGTCTTCTCCCTCTCTTCTTCCCCCGCGGTTCATTAGAAAAGCTCTGTTACAGCCTACCAAACGAGTTCAACCAATGAAATTCAATCATGTCCTACCCTCCTTCTCTTGAACAATGGCTTGGCTTATACAGTTACAACTGTACCAAAACTGATTTCCTGCTTATTCGAGTCTTTGCTTCCTGCAAATACTGTGGACAAAGCACAGATAGAAGCAAAGAGAAAAAAATCTGAATGCACGTTTAAAATGACTTTCAGTGCCTGTCATTTTCCATCTCATTTTGCACTGGAGAACACATTATATTATTAATGAGTTAGAATCGTGTTAGTATTGTTAATGAGGTTAGTTCATTAATCCTCAAATGTGTCTCCTGCAACAGAGGAATTTCAGGTGAAAAAACAATATATGCTTTTAACTGTGAAACAAATTATTTGCATTTTAGATGTAGAAATCGTTTTTGACTGAATAGCCTGTTTTCATTTACATGTCCATGTCACACTGGCAACACATGCCTTGGTGTACCGCATTATAGCAATGCACCAAACCCATGCAGTGGTGCTGCATGAAAAAAATGCTAAATACTCTTACAAGACTGATACCAAAAGGGGATTTATTGCATATACCTGTAGTCCTAATCTGCTGTAGTGCTCCCTAAGTGAACTGCATAGGATTCTGCCTAACACTGACCCACATGGGAGACGGGTGCCCAAGGCCTGGGACTTCACTCCCGACCATCATTAAGCTTTGGCTGAGCTGTGTTACAGAATATCCCTCCGGGAATGGATGGAGACCCTGCCAGAGCTCCCTGGGACAGCCGCTATCCTTGGGGATGGTCACCCCCCATGTGAGATGGGCGCCCAATGCCAGGGACATCACAACCAACCATCCTGGAACTCTGGCTGGCCTGTGTTACAATTTCTCCCTCCGTGAAAGCAGAAGGACCGTGTCGGGCCTCCCTGGAACCACAACTGGGCTTGGGAATGTTCAGAACACATGGGAGACAGTGTCCCAAGGTCAGAGACATGACCCCCTACCACCAAAAAGCTCTGGATGGGTTGCATTATAGTTTCTCCCTCTAGGAAAGGAAGGGGACCCTGCCGAGGCTCCCTGGAACCGCCGCTGGACTGGTGGCCGGTCAACCCATATGAGTGGCAGCCACCAAAGTCCAAGGACATTACCCTGGCCATCCTAGTGCTATGGCCGGGCTGCATTACATAATTTCCCTACAGGTCGGTATTGGCACACTGCCGCGGCTCCCTAGTGTGGAAAAGCTGTAACACAGTCCAGCCAGAACTCCAGGATGGTCAGTGGTGATTTCTCCAGCATTGGGTGGCTGTCTCTCATGTGGGTCAACTATCCCCAAGCACAGCAACACTCCCAGGGAGCCCCGGAAGTGTTCCCAACCTTTCCCGGAGGAAGAAGCTGTAACGCAGGCAAGCCAGAGCTCCAGGAAAGTCGGAGATAATGTCCCTGGCTTTGGGCATCTGTCTCCCATAAGGGGCGACAGTCCCCAAGTACAGCGACTGTCCCAGGGAGCCCTGGGAGGGTCCCCATCCCTTTCCAGAGAGATATTCTGTAACACAGATGAGCCAGCACTCCAGGATGGTCAGGGGTGATGTCCCTGGCCTTGGGCGGCTGTCTCCAATGTGGGTTGACCGTCTGCAAGCCTATGCGGCACCTCTGGCTGGGCTGCATTACAGATTTTCCATCTGGGGAGGAATGTGGACCCTGCCGGGGCTCCCCGGAACTGCTACTGGACTTGGAGTTGACTCACAGGTGTCCAAGGCTGTAGTCATTACCTCTAACCATCATGGAGTTCTGGCTGGCTTGCCTTATAGCTTTTTCCTCTGGGAAAGGACAGCAACACTGCCGGGGCTCCCTGGAACTGCTGATGGGCTTGGGGATAGTCAACCCACTGTCATGGCTATGGTCCCAGCCCTAGTACTCGGGGCCAATGGGCCACCACGTAATGTCCCTGCATGGCCTCAAGGGCCTAATCATCTCCTCCAAGACTCTCCTGGAGAACTGAACCATGCGGTCTAGCATCTAGGGTGTGGTCAGGCCTGAAGGCACCTGGGATACCTGGGGACTATTTAAGCGACGCACGAGCTGCAGAACACACTTCTTCATTGCTCTGCACTCGCAGTGTGACGTTCACAGTGACCTGTCTCCGGCACCCCTGGCCTGCACCTGCAAGGACGAGAAGAACACCATTATTCATCCTTACCTGCTAGTCAATCCAGCTCCTGTCGTCCGCTCCAGTGTCATCTCAGAAGCTCATCCTTGTTTCAAAGCCGCACCCTGTAAGAGGAAAAAGAAAGACAATATTAGTAAGCAACCGCATTCCTCATTCGAGCATCATTCGGAAGCACTCTTACCTCAACAGAACTCACTGCTGATTTATTCCACGCCAGCCTTCATCAACCTACAAGAAAAAGGCAAGGTGGGTAATTCTCATATTTACCCGACGGCTGTCCGGGCAACATCTACTCTTCGTTCAGCATCCGCCCGGCCGCGCATCATCCAAAAACACCTCGACAGCCTGCAAGAGAAAAATAACAGGTTAGCAAACAGTAAAACGCATATAGCGCCACGCTCTGTGCTTTCACTTACCATCTCGAGCGCCGCCCTACCATCCAGCTCAACATCGTCATCATTTTTTTTGCACCTCAGAGAGAAGGAGGGCTTAATAAGGGCAATTACCTTTACGGACAAATAATTAAGAACAATAGACTTACCTGAAGAAACAGAGTCACAGAAGGTCTGGACGCTCGGGCCCGCGCCAGTGAAGCAACTCGGCAGCGAAGTGCCCCATTCACAACACACCCCTGCACAGAATCGCAGGACAGAGAGTGCATCTTACAAGGTGAGGAAACCACAAAGTGGTTGTTGGGGGTCACAAGGGAGGTGGGCTCTAAGAGACAGAGATTGTGGGCTAAACCTGAACTCATGTATTCCAGACTAGGTCCTCGGCAGAACGAGAACACGGGTGAGGTCGGGAGCAGTCCAGACAAGTCATGTGGAGTCCCTGTGGATGCCAGGTGAGCGTTACACCCACATGAGACAGTCAACTAAGACCAGGGACATCACCACCCTCCATCCTGGAGCTCTGGCTGGGCTGCGTTACAGCTTTACAGCTTTTCCCTCCACGGATGGATGGGGACCCTGCTGGTGCTCCCTGGGACTGCCCCTGCACTTGGCGATGGTCACACCACATGGGAGATAGCCACCCAAGGCCACGGACATCACCCCACACCATCCTGGAGCTCTGACTGGGCTGTGTTACAGTGTTTCACTCCGGGGAGGTATTTGCACACTTCTGGGGCTCCCTGGTGGGGAAAAGCTGTAATGCAGGCCAGCCAGAGCTCCAGGATGGTTGGGGGTAATGTCCCTGTCCTTGGGTGGCTGTATCCCATGTGGGCTGGCCGTCCCCAATCCCAGCAGTGTTCCCTTCCCTTTCCCAATGGTAGAAGCTGTAAGGCAGGCCAGCTGGAGCTCATGGATGGTCGAGATTGATGTAGCGTCCCCAAGTCCAGCGGTGGTCCAAGGTAGGCCCGGCAGGGTCCCCATCCCTTCTTGCAGGGAAATTCTGTAATGCAAACTAGCCAGAGCTCCAGGATGTTTGGGGGTTATGTCCCTGGCTTTGGGTGGCTGTCTGCCATGTGGGTTGGCCATCCCCAAGCCCAGCAGCGGTCCCTTTCCTTTCCCAATGGGAGAAGCTGTAAGGCAGGCCAGCTGGAGATCATGGATGGTCAGGGTTGATATTCCTGGCCATGGGTGGCTATCTCCCATGGGGGTTGACCGTCCCCAAGCCCAGTGGCAGTTCCTTGGTGCCCCAGGATAGTGCCTGTCGTTTCCTGAAGGGAAAAGCTGTAACGCAGGCCAGCCAGAACCTGAGGATGGTCGGAGGTGATGCCTCTGGCCTTGGGCGCTTGTCTCCCATGTGGGTCGACCGTCGCAACCAGGGAACCCCAGCAGTGTGATAATAACTCTCCGGAGGGAAAAGCTGTAACGCAGCCCAGCCAGAACTTCAGGACGGTTGGAGGTGATGTTCCCGGCCAAGGGCATCCATCTCCAATGTGGGTCTAACATCTCCAAGCAGCACAGCAGCAGTCCCAGGGAGCCCCAGCAGGGTCTCCATCCTTTAACGAAGGGAGCAGCTGTAATGCAGGCCATCCAGAGCTCCAGGATAGTTGGGGGGATGTACACGGCCTTGGGCGGCTGTCTTCCTTGTGGGTCGACCATCTCCAAGAGCAGCGGCACCCGCAGGGAGCCCCGGCAGGATCCCCACACATCCCCGGGTGAAAAGCTGTAACACCACCCAGCCAGAGCTCCAGGATTAGGAGGCTGATGTCCCTGGCTTTGGGGAGCTCTCTCCCATGTGGGTTGACCATCCCCAAGCCCAGTGGTGGTTCCTGGGTGCCTTGGCAGGGTCCCTGTCCTTTCCCAGATGGAGAAGCTGTAACGCAACCCAGCCAGAGCTCCAGGGTGGTAGGGGGTCATATCCCGGCCTTGGGTGGCTGTCTCCCATGTGGGTTGAATGTTCCCAAGTCCAGCGGTGGTCCCAGCAGGCCCGGCAGGGTCCCTATCCCTTCTTGGAGGGAAATTCTGTAACGCAAACTAGCCAGAGCTCCAGAATGTTTGGGGGTTATGTCCCTGGCTTTGGGCGGCTGTCTCCCATGTGGGTTAAACATCGTCAAGCCCAGCCTGGAGCTCTGCCTGGGCAGCATTACAGCTTTTCCCTCCAGCGAGGGATGGGGAACTGCCGGGGCTCCCTGTGACTGCCTCTGTACAGCTGATCAAGGCCAGAGGCATTACTCCCGACTATCCTAGAGCTCTGGCTGGACTGCATTACAGCTTCTTCCTCCGGGAAAGGTTGTGGACCCTGCTCCGGATCCCTGGGGATGGTCTTTCCCACATGGGAGACAGCCACCCAAGGCCAGGGACATTAGCCCCAACCTTCCTGGAGCTCTGGCTGGCCTCTGTTACAGCTTTTCCCCACCAGGGAGCCCCGGCAGTGTGCCAATACCTCCCCCGAGGGAATATCTGTAGCACAGCCCAGCCAGAACTCCAGGATGGTTGGAGATGATGCCCTCGACCTTGGACATCCATCTCACATGGAGGGTCTACCGTCTCCAAGCACAGTGGCAGTTCCAGGGAGCCCCAGCTAGGTCACCATCCTTTCCTGGAGGAACAAGCTGTAACACAGGTCAGCCAGAGCTCATGGATAGTCAGAGGGTATGTCCCTAGCCTTGGATGGCCGTCTCTCATGTGGTTGACCATCCCCAAGTGCAGCGGCAGTCACAGGGAGCCCCTGCAGTTTCCCCATCACTTCAGTGAGGGAAGTTCGGTAATGCAGTCCAGACAGAGGTCCAGGATGGTCAGGGGTGATGTCCCTGCCCTTGGGTAGTTGTCTCCCATGTGGGTTGACTGTCCGCAATCCCAGGCGGCACCTCTGGCTAGGCTGCATTACAGATTTTCCTTCTGGGGATGAATGGGGACCTTGCCGGGGTCTCTTGTCAGTCAGTGGGTTCACGTTGCTCAGCATGACCACGCTGACTGACAGTAGATGACATCTTTCCTGTCAGTCAGTGTGTTCATGCTGTCAGCGTGATCACGCTAACTGATAGTAGAGGAGTTCTCTCTTGTCAGTGATGTATTCACGTTGCTCAGCGTGACCACGCTGACTGATGGGAGAGGAGTTCTCTCTTGTCAGTCAGTGTGTTCACGTTTCTCAGCATGACCACGCTGACTGACAGGAGAAGACTCCTCGCCTGTTAGTCAGTGCGTTCATGTTGTCAGCGTGATCCCGCTGACTGATAGGAGAGGACTCCTCTCCTATCAGTCAGTGTGTTCATGTTGTCAGCGTGATCACGCTGACTGATAGTAGAGCAGTTCTCTCTTGTCAGTCATGTGTTCACGTTGCTCAGCGTGACCACGCTGACTGATGGGAGAGGAGTTCTCTCTTATCAGTCAGTGTGTTCACATTGCTCAGCATGACCACGCTGACTGACAGGAGAAGACTCCTCGCCTGTTAGTCAGTGCGTTCATGTTGTCAGCGTGATCCCGCTGACTGATGGGAGAGGAGTTCTCTCTTGACAGTCAGTGAGTTCACATTGCTCAGCATGACCACACTGACTGATGGGAGAGGAGTTCTCTCTTGTCAGTCAGTGTGTTCACGTTGCTCAGCATGACCACGCTGTCTGACAGGAGAGGAGTTCTCTCTTGTCAGTCAGTGTGTTCACGTTGCCAGCGTAATCACGCTGACTGATGGGAGAGAAGTTCTCTCTTGTCAGTCATGTGTTCACGTTGCTCAGCGTGATCACACTGACTGATCGGAGAGGAGTTCTCTCTTGTCAGTCAGTGTGTTCATGTTGCTCAGCATGACCACGCTGACTGACAGGAGAGGAGTTCTCTCTTGTTAGTCAGTGTCTTCACGTTGTCAGTATAATCACGCTGACTGATGGGAGAGGAGTTCTCTCTTGTCAATTAGTGTTCATGTTGCTAAGCATGACCACACTGACTGATGGGAGAGGAGTTCTCTCTTGTCAGTCAGTGACTGATGGGAGAGGAGTTCTCTCTTGTCAGTCAGTGTGTTCACGTTGCTCAGCATGACCGCGCTGACTGACAGGAGAGGACTCCTCTCCTGTCAGTCAGTGTGTTCATGTTGTCAGCATGATCACGCTGACTGATTGGAGAGGAGTTCTCTCTTGTCAGTCAGTGTGTTCACGTTGTTCAGCGTGACCACACTGACTGATGGGAGAGGAGTTCTCTCTTGTCAGTCAGTGTGTTCAAGTTGTTCAGCGTGACCACGCTGACTGATGGGAGACGAGTTCTCTCGTCAGTCAGTGTGTTCATGTTGCTCAGCATGACCACGCTGAATGATAGGAGAGGACTCCTCTCCTGTCAGCCAGTGTGTTCATGTTGTCGGCGTGATCATGCTGACTGATGGGAGAGGAGTTCTCTCTTGTCAGGCAGCATGTCTACGTGTCAGCTGCGTGGATGCTTTTTAAGGGTGCATGGAGGTATGGTAAGTGTTTTTTATTTTAAATTAAAAGTGCATATGTGTATTTAAATTAAATTAGTATGTATATGTGTATGTATGAACGCATGCGTGCATGTTGGTGTTTGTGTAAATGCTGTGTTTGGTTTTATGTATACATGCATGTATGGAGTTGTGTAACTGGTGGATGAATGCATGAGTGAAAGTGTTTTTTGTGAGTGTGTGTTCAGCAACATCCCTAAATGTAGCCGCCCTAGGGGCCACTTCATTAAGGAGTGGGTTCATGGCATCAGAGGTGCACCTAGGCTAAAATGTCAGGGGAGAAAGGGGACTAACACTTCAAATGTTGGGAGAGGCGCTAACGTCAGAGGCTGTGAGGAAGGGGCAAACTTCTTTGTGTGGGGGCAACTAACATCTTTCCACATTTCGAATGAGACTATTCTGGTGAAGCTTCAATGTTACAAGCAGCTACCTCTTGCCTTAAGGAAAGCTGTGAGAATGAGATATCTCATGTCACCACTTCCCTTCTAATCACTCCCCTAGCATGCAAGTGCTAACCCCACATCACGATTTCAATTACCTTAAAATGTATGGATATGAATGCAGGTGCTAACAGTGAAATTACTTCTCATGGCCATGCTAATCCCTATGGCAATTCTCACCCAGTTCCTGCCCTCCCCACCCAAAACACCTCCTCACTGGAACTCTTTGAGCTAGCTTTAAACATGCCTTGCCATCAAACGTTGCTCTCAATGTGCCTGACAGTGTTTCGTCAAAGGAGCCGTCTGAGAATTCATGACTTCATTGGAGTTGTAAACACATAACTGGTGTAATAAAAATGTCTTAATCAGGTCTGCCTTTGGCCACTCAATTTAAAAACACCCTGCATGTCTTTCACTGAAGTTCTTTTAAAAATAAGCATTGGAAAATCCAACAGTTTTGGCTTGTGTATAAGTATTAGGAATTTACCAGGCACTGCTATTAGCTGCTCAGGTACTCAAATCATTTTGCACTGGCACTTTCAGTGGCCAGCTAATACCAATACAGAAGTGCCTTTCCCATGCCTGCACGAATGCCCAAACTGTTAGCATTGCCAGTACTCTTTTTGCTTTACCCTTGATTCACAGGACAATGCATCAAGGTTAAAGCAAACATACTACTTGGCTAAATTGGCCCACATTGAATGTAGGCCAATCTAGTCAGTAATAACACCTATGGTACACAGTCAGCCTGGATATACTTTCTGTGGCATGGCATTTTTACTGGCTGGAAGTCCGTACATGGTAATAATGGCATATATTGATGCTGCCTGTATCGCCATAATTATAACAACCAGCATGAATATATTTTTATTCTAGCATATCTCGCATGGAAAGGTGACATGAAATGTATTGGAAAATGTTCCTATGCACAATTTGTGATTTGCAACTATTGGGAATTTCCATGTGCTTCCATACAAAACCAAATGCAAACTCTATGGATTTCTACCCAATTTTGCAAAGAAGGTGCTGTAAAATGCATACTTTTAACCCAATGTTTCAAATATTTTCTTGGGAGTGAGAACCCCGCTCAAGCAACCCTTGTTTGGTTTGGGCTCCCTTACTGTGCTCTGTTGATCCTGCCTAATTGGCACAAACATTTAAGCCTCTTAAATTCAGAAATGTACCAGCCTCCACTGTACATAATTTGTCACTGTGTATGATGTGCGTTTTAATGCGCACACAGGGGCAGAGTGCTCCTTAATGATATGATATGGCATTTATAACGTGCCTGTACACAAGTGTTTATAGGCGCGACAAGGCAAGGAGGGAGAAAGAAAAGAGTAGGACAAAACCCAGATCCTACTAGGCCTTGTGTCATTCAGATCGTGCAAGAGCAGGGAAGGGGGAGGGGAGAAGTGCCAAGGGTGTGTTGGAATTGAAATGATATTATGCCTCCTATAGCAGTATTTGAATGTGTGTTGGCCTACGCCAAGTTGTCTAAAATATCATGTAAATAGACTCTGCGGCAAGGTCTTGACCTTAACGAAAAATTGTGTAAGTCGCCATCTTGGATTTAGCCGCCATTTTAGGTTCTCTTGTAATATGGAAGTCACCCTGAACATCAAAATGGAGGCCGAATGACATTCTGAGTGAGATTCTGGCCGTTGTGACCTCCGCACACATGAATAAGTAATATGCCTGCAGGCCACTTGTCGGGGTCGCGAACTGAGACCTTGTCCTATCCCTGACCTATGTGTAAATGAACAACTGTATCAGCGTAACTGATCAAAATGCATACATTATGAGATTGACCTGGCGAGGAACCCTAGGCCTGGTCCTAAGAATGGTTAACCCGCGAGGGGGTTGGCCAGGGCTGGATAAAGAATATAAAAGCCCAAGTATTCCAATGTACGGTCTCTCTACTAATGCATCGAACCTTCGTTGAAGTTTGTTACATTACTCTGAGAGCCGAATAGCTATCCGTTTGTCAATTGACTTTTTTGGTAACTGTTGTAGCTTTTAAATAAAGCACTTTGTATGTCCTTTGTAACCTGTGTTGGTGTGTTTCCTTTGGGCTTCCCAGCCTCATATCAATTTCTTTGTTTTCACAGTTGGCGCCCGAATAGGGACCCTCAAGATTGATGCCGGATCATTGAAGGTTGACGCAGACTATCGAACCGGGATCGGATGGTGTGATTCTGCGGACCCGACCGAACGAGACGCGATACCTCGGCAGCGCTGCACGATCCGATCCTTGGACGATAGTCGTGTGGTCTGACACGGCATCTTGACGAGGGTCCATTTTTGAGGCGGGCAGATTTGTCGAAACCACCAAACACAAGGTAAAATTCGTTAGATAAGTTCTTTGATAAACCGTACGGTCCTCCTTAGGTTTGGTCAGGTGCAGTCGTGACCTGGTTCTTAATTTAACCCTGACAATTTGAATTTGGCGTATTGTATCTGCAGACACAATTATTGACCAGGTAACATCAATTTTTTGTGAAATGCCTGGGAAATTGTCTAGCTGCTTTAGGGCTCTGTTCCGCAGCGATCGACAACCTTTGTGAATTAGCCGCCCGGCACCACAGGAGGGGTCGCCGGCATGTACTATGTACTGTAAGTATGGCATTGGTAGTATAGTATTTAATGATATTTGGCACAGACAGACCAGACATGCCTCCAAATTTCAGTGGCCAATCAACGGTAGTTTTGAGATCCCCCGTATTGAATACCTAGAATCAGTCTTACTAAAAAAGAAGGCTAGACCTGCAGCCTTTGATGTTCTACAGAATTGGAAAAAAGAAGCCTTACAGGAGCTTAAAAGTAGGGACAAACATGCACGCTGTCATAAAACAAATGCCGAAAAAGCGTTGTTATATGATAAAGAAAAACATTCAGAATCAGTTAAAAATATGGATAGGGCTTTTTCACTTGGAATCCAGAAAATGTACCCCTCTAAAGATTTCCATGTTTCCGAAGAATTTATTGAGAAATTGTTTAACGAACGCAGGCCTGGTGCCTCTGCGCCACCTCCGTATGTTCCTATTTTGGGCGCTCTGCCCATTCCTGCTGTTGTTCCTGCTGTTATTCCTGTTCCCCCTGTACAACCTATTGTTCCTAGTCTTCTAGTTGTTGTTCCTCCACCTATCGCACCGCCCCTTCCTTCTGCACCGATAGTTGCACCTTTATTAAATTTACCTGCACCTCCGCTCTCGAGTGGCCCCGTATTGACTGAAGTTGATCCAGGTGCAGGACCAAAGATCGTCACTCGTAATACTGTTTCTGCAGATAAGAAACAGGAATAGTTTGCATGGGCTAAGCATTGTATGGAGAAAGGTGATCAAGTTAATGTTTTTTCCACATAACCTAATTTGAACAGTTTTCCCGAGAAAAACGTTTTTATCGAAGGTTTGGGGACTCCTTTATGTGTGATGTGGGGTAGATTACAAAATTCAGATCTTCCACAAGGAGTGAGAGATCTGAATGCTTTGGCACTTTCGAGGGACACAGAGCAGAAAGTATATGGGCATGTTGAAAAATTGTTTGACTATAGGAAAGACTTTGAAAAGTCACGAGATGAGGATGATGAAGACGATAGAATATATGTACAGAAACGGTTCCTTCCCTGTCGTAGATCGGCACCCGAGGAAATACGAATTTGTACCAAAGATGCGATTCGATGGATCTCGGATTCATCGATTCCGCCAGATGAAGTGTATGACACGTATACTCAGTATACAGTAGAAATGCAAAGAAAGGTAATTCAGGTAATGGTACAGTACCTGCAAGAAGAATGTGTAAGAAAGATGGTTAGTTGCCCCTTAGAATTATTGGGGATTTGTAAAAGGGCTTTTTCGCCCAACACTTCTTCAGCTGCCTTAGCGCTCGACCTGGCTCTGTTGCTTAGTAAGCAGCCGGAGGTACCTATATCTCAGTTGCCTATGAGAGAGGTTCCTCCGACCTTTGTCCCAAAAGTTGAGATCCCCGCCGACGCTGGGACTGGTGCCCTCGCTGTGGATATCCCTGCACATTATGTATCACAATTCGTTCACGTCCCGTTTTCACGACAGGAAGTGAACACTATTAGACAATCAGTTCCCGATAACAGGAAAAACACGACAGGGTTTTACAAAGAAATAGAGTCCGTCTTGCAGTCCTCTGTGTTCACCTTCAGTGATATTGGGCCTCATTACACGTTGTGCGGTAAAAATCGGAA
Source organism: Ambystoma mexicanum (assembly GCF_040938575.1). Lineage (NCBI taxonomy): Eukaryota > Metazoa > Chordata > Amphibia > Caudata > Ambystomatidae > Ambystoma > Ambystoma mexicanum. The sequence continues at coordinate 478,729,802 of NC_090932.1, read as the reverse complement.
TTTTACGGCATGGCGCTATTAGCATGTCCGCCCTCGCTAAAGACCGCTAATAGCGGCCCATTACGAGTTCGCTGACACGAGCATAGCGCCATGCCGTAAATGTCATTACCGCCATGCCGCAAAGTCCACAAAATGCCCATTACCGGCCTCGACCACAGTGCTGATAGCACCTCCTCCCTCACGCAACATGCTAATAGCGGTCACCGCTATTAGCGGACACCGTCAAAAAGCGGAACCAGAAATAGCGTCATCGCACAGGAACGGGAAAGAGAACGGCGGCCATCTTTAAAAACACAATCCAGTGCCATCCTCTGCATCCAGGACATCTTACCGGAGAACTCTGACCAGAAACCATCCAGGACTGCCTGAAGATGTCAAAGGCCCCGGAAAAATCCTCTGACCGACAGCGGAAAGAGAAATTCACACCAGAGGAGCTCATTATGCTGACTAGCACACTTGCAGCCAATGCGGAGGTGGTATTCGCCAATGATATGCGCCGGGCGGCTATCATCAAGAAAAAGGACATCTGGGACGAAGTAGCCCGCAAAGTAAGTGCAGTAGGCACTACCACCTGCAGCGTGAAGGACTGCCGCAAGAGGTGGGACGACCTCCGGCTTCAGTCAACCGCAACCTTGCAATGGCCACAGGAGGAGGCGCAGAATCACCTCTGAAGATGAAGGAGTGGGAGGAGACATGTGCCTCCACCATCGGAGTGGAAGCCATAGAGGGGGTCGGAGACATGGAGCATGGTGTGGCCATCTCATCTGATGGAGGTGAGTGAATACGTCAAACAATGCACAGTGAAGGGTGAGGGGGTACCCCAAACATGTGTCGATGACCAGGCCATTGGTCCTGCCACACATATACATGCATGCATCACCATATACACGTGCAATACTGACCCATCTATGCATGACCAACCCGACATCCCCATGACAAGAATCACTGATGAATAGGCCCCAATGCATAGAGCAGCATGACGTGAACATTCTGCATGAGGCACCTAGACCCATTAACGATGATGTACCCTATTCATGTCCTCCACAGGATCACCGACGGACACTGGAGAGACAAGCACCGCAACAGGTACTCCCCCAGCAGCCAAAAAAGCCAGAATGCATGAGAGGGGTGACACCGCCACCACCTCCAGTGGAAGTGGGAGGACAGTCCATCTGCAGAGGGCCAAGGGCAGCAGGAGCACCATTGCATCACAGCCTGAGGGCACGGCTCCTGTTGTAGCCGAACCCACGCAAGTGTGCCCCATCACTGCTGAGATGAGCACAGAGGGCACGCACTCCGCAGCCACCAGCTCCACTGGGGCGGCAGCAGCCACCGCACCGGCCAGTGACGAGGAGGACGCAATCGACGTCCTACAACTCATCCATGACCCCAGCCCAACATGGTCCATTGAGGGGAGTCCGAGGGCAACGTCCAGATCTGCTACCCAGGGAGCACATGACACCCTCACTGTAGAAGGTGCATGGAGCCCTCAGCTGTCCTCACCGGCTGCCGGGTGCATGGACCAGGGCGCGCCGTCCAGCCCAGCGGCATCTACCACCCTGGAAGACCTTGCAACCATCAGCCGGAGGCAGGAAGACATGGCTGCGCTGGTCGCCCAGCATGTGGCCGAGACAGTCCGTCTAAGGGATGACCTCCAAAAATATGCTGGACAAACAAAGGAGGCCATGGAGGCCTGCACTGACAGGATATGCCAGGAGATGGGCCAACTCCGCCAGGCCATTCTACGTATTGGGGACATCATGGAGCAGCATCACCAACCCACAACACAGGATCGACCGGGAACCTCCTCCTCAGCAAGTTCCCTGCAGACCAGCCCCCTGCGCCGCTCACTGCGCAACCTGAGGCGCCCCGCATCACAGCAACCCGATGTCGGTGGGGGCCCTGATGCTTAGCTCCACCAAGGACCAGGTGGCACATGTGGTGCAGGAAACATTATAGACACCATGAGACTCACCTGGGTGTTTTGGGGGGGAAGGGGGTAAGGGTGCATTTGGGTGTTTGGGGGGGAGGGGGGTAAGGGTGCATTTGGGTGTTTGGGGGGAAGGGGGTAAGGGTGCATTTGGGTGTTTGGGGGTGTTGCATTTATTATCACATTCTGTTCAATACACAGTTGTTCTGAAGTTGAAACCCAAGCGTGGTCTCCATCATTGCGTATGTGTCATTTATCTCGGACAGGGTCCTTTATGGTACTCCAAACATGCACCAGGGCAACAATATCCATCTCCGTCCATGCTTTTTCACCTTTGTGCCTGATGGGATTTCAGAATCAGATGCTCACGCACATCGTTGTGCCTTCTTGGCATTGCCTCTTGCATGTCCTGCCAGGGCATTCCACCCGTACTCATCCACATCCCCATCATGCTCTTCTGGTGGTTGCATGTCAATTTCAGGTGGCATTGGCACATTCCGTCATTTGCACATTTTTGGTGCTCTACACATGGCTTGGTTATCTTTGCCACTTTGACACGGCTGTACAGGAGTGCCTCACACAGGCTGCTTAGGCAGCGGAGCACTGTCATTGGAAGTCTGACTGCCAGCTCTATCACGACGCAGGTACGGGGATGTGCAATATTGTTGTCCTCTTCCTGCTGGTTCTGTGGGTTCCGTACAGGGGTTGGGAGCCACCTCCTCAGTGGATCGCTGGCATTGCCTGTATGGTGTGAGGAATGGGTACCTGTTACGGGTCACCTCTGGTGTGGCCTGTTGTTGTTGGTGCTGCACTGCTATCATGTAGTCAAGGCTGTCATGTCATGCTGCTGCTATTTAGGCCATCTTGGTGTGGGAAGGGGTGTGGGTAGGGGTGTGGTGTGCTCTTTTGTGCTGCCTGTCTCCATTGCATGCACCTGTGCTGATTGTGTCCACCTGTAGTTGATGGGTACACTGCTCAGGTCTCTTAATGGATGCTTTTCGATGCCGTTATTAGCGCCATGCCGGTAAGGGGTTTTTGGGTGTTTTACATGCCGCTAATACCATGTCCGCATGGCTTGTGATAGCCTGGTATTAGCGCCATGGCGCTAATTCCGGCCTGGGGGTTGCGCCCCTGCGCCCTTGCCGCTATTAGTGGCACCGTAATTAACAGGTGCGCAGATAGCGGTGGGTCCGGGTCGTGATTGGCTTAGGGAATTAACGGTACCGGTAAAACTTTACCGGTACCGGTATTCCATTACCGCACAACGTGTAATGAGGCCCATTGACTTGCTATTTCCTGTACTCCTACCCGTAGATGTATGGAAACAGGTTCGGACAGTAGACGATGTGCCAGGGTTGGGAGATACGTGGGCTAATATGATTAGGATTGATGGGGAAAGACCAGCAGGTGAGAAACCACCACAGGTAATACTTACTTTGCCTGATAGAATTGTCGCAAAATTAAAAACTATAATTCAAGAGAAAAGAATTATTTGGGACAAGCTTACGGCCTGTGTTCAAGGAAAAACTGAAGGCGCCACCGAATTCTTTAACCGATTCGAGCAGGTATTTTCTGACTTCAGTGGACAGGATTTGGGTACAGAGTCTGGGAAAAGGTTGTTTGTGGACAAATTTGTACGCGGATTGTTGCCCGAAATCCAGTCACAGATTATGTCCTCTGAGAGCGCTTGGCAGGCAAAAACTCAATCTGAGGTTTTGCACATGGCTCAGTATTATGAGAACCGTGTTAATAATGAGAAGGAAAAAATTGAAAAGAGGAAAGGAGATTTGAAAACCAAAGTATTACTACAACAAATTGTTAGAAACCCTAGAGGAGGCACGACACAGACCAGAGGTCAGTATGTCCCAAAAGGAAATGCTCCTTTGGGTCCTGTGAATATTAATCAATGTGCTTATTGCCGCCAGGAAGGTCATTGGCGAGAACAGTGCCCCGTCCTTCGACAAAGGTCAAACAGTGCATTTGGGAGTATGGGTAGACGACCCGGGGGCCGCCCTGGAGCAGGGGGCCCTGATAGAGGTCAGTTTTTACAAGATCCTCAGCAACCTTTTTCACGGGAAAATCAGACCTCGAGTGTGGATTCGAGGAACATATTTGATCACCCTTCTGCTGCCTACCTTTCTGAAGAGCTTCCTTCTGACGAGGCTCTATTTCATTAGGATTGCCCGAAGCAGGGTTTGGAACCTTCACCTATTCCCGTTAATCAGAAAGGCCCCTACGTTGAATTATTAGTAGGAAATAGGAAACACCTGTTTTTGACAGACACTGGAGCACAGAAGTGCTCCATTGATCATTCCCGGGTTCCAAACATTCCACTGTCAGGGCAAACAAATGTTTCCGTAGGGTTTTCTGGTATACCAATTGTCTGTCCGGTTTCTTCGCCGGTGTCTGTTTCTTTGGGTCCCTTTACGAACCATTGCCCTTTTCTTCTCACTTCGAACTGTGGAGAGAATTTGCTGGGGTTGAATTTGTTAAAGAAATTGAACGCAGTAATTCATTGTTCTTCTGATGGAGTACGGCTGACGGTTTCACCACAGCAACTTCCTAATTCTCAGTTCCTGATTCGACCTTTACCTCCTGAGTTTAGCATTGTCCCGGAATGTTTATGGGCGGTTGACGACAATGATGTCGGGGTATTACAGATTGAGACCGTTAAAATAGTTTTGAAACATGGAGTGAAACTACCACGCATTCCGCAGTATAAAATATCAGTTGAGGGCGAGCGTGCTTTGAAATGCATTGTCTCCGATTTTGTGCATCGTGGGGTGATCGAGGAGATTACAGGTAGTCTGTGTAACAGTCCGAACCTGCCTGTATATAAGAAAGGCGACAATGCAATTCCATATCGGTTCATATTTGATCTTCGTGCTATTAACAGAGTTGTCGCCCCACAATTTCCAATTGTGCCTGTTGTGATGACGATATTGACAATGATCCCTGCTACGGCTACGCACTTCAGCGTTGTGGATTTAAAAAACGCTTTCTTTAGCATTCCTATACATAAGGAAAGTAGATATCTGTTTGCGTTCACCTTGGGGGGGCGCTCATTTACATTTACCAGGGCACCTCAAGGGTATACTGAAAGGCCAAGCATTTATAGTTGAGCTTTGAAAGAGCAGCTCAACACCCTTGAATTGCCACCTACTTGTACGCTGCTTCAATATGTTGATGATTTGCTTTTGGCTGCAGGCTCTGAGAGTGCTTGTAAAGAAGGCACTGTACTGTTGCTTGTTCATCTAGCTAGAAATGGTCATAAAGCTTTGCTCAAAAAATGTCAATATTGTTGTCAGGAGGTCGCCCTTTTTAGGCTACCTCCTGTCAACGGAGGGGAGAAGATTGACACCTGAAAGAATAAAACACATTTCTGGCATATCTGTTCCAAATACACAGAAGGAAGTCAGAGCCTTAATAGGTATGGCTTCTTACTGTAGGTTGCGGATCCCGAACTTTTCGCTAGTGATAAAACCGGTGTTGGCTTTGACGAAGAAGGGCATTTCTCTGCCACTGCCATGGAACTCGGAACATCAACGATCATTTGAGCTTCTCAAAACCGCGCTATGCTCTGCACCGGTTCTGGGTACTCCAAATTATGACAAGGCCTTTGTGTTGTTTGTGCATGAATGTGATGGATGTGCTTTGGCTGTGTTAACACAGGAACACGGAGGGAATAATAGGCCGTGCGGCTACTACTCCTCCGCCCTTGATCCTGTCGCATGCGCTTTGCCAAGATGTTTGCGAGCTGTCGCTGCTGCTGCCGCGTCTGTAAAACAGAGTGAGGGAATGGTCCTAGGCCATGATTTGATTTTGATGGTACCTCACTCTGTTGATATCCTATTGAACGAATCCCAAACGCAACACCTCACCTCTGCGCGGTTAACAAGGTATGAATTAATTCTGTTTGCCCCTCACATTCAAATTAAGAGGTGTTGTGTTCTTAATCCGGCTGAACTCTTACCTTTCCCGCAAAACACTGTTTGCGGTGACAAAGAATTACATGATTGTCTATATACCACTGAACAAGAAACAAAGGGCAGGATAGATCTCATAGATACTCCTTTGGGCAATGCAGAAGGGGAGCTGTTTTGTGATGGCTCCTGCTTCAAACTTTCAGATGGTACATCTACAGCTGCTTATGCAGTTACTACATTGAGTAAAGTTGTTGAAACTAAGAGAATTTCGCATAACTCTGCGCAGGCCGCAGAGATTATAGCGTTGACCCGAGCTTGTGAACTCTCCCAAGGGCGTATAGTAAATATATATACTGATAGCCAGTACGCATTTGGGGTGGCTCACAACTTTGGAAGGCTCTGGTCTGAGAGAGGGTTCCTGACCTCACATGGGACCAAGATCCAGCATGGCCCCTTAATAGTGCAATTCCTCTCGGCACTCTCACTCCCTAAACAGTTAGCGATCATGAAATGTGCAGCACATCGTAAGGTCATAGATGATGTGGGGAAAGGGAACGCTTTTGCGGACCTGATAGCCAGACAAACGGCCACAGACCTTAGCACGGACATGTATGCTTTGAGGGAAATGAGAGATGCTTATATAATGGATGAAGGTATTGGGTCTGTGCGAGATATTTAAACTGATGCCACAGTAGAAGTATCTAAAAGGTGGGCTGAAGGAATGGGGAAACTGGATGATGATGGGTGTTGGGTGGATACATCTGAAGGAAAATGGTTGCTCTCTGATTCATATGTATTGGCAATGGTTATGATGGCACACAGTCCTACACATGTGTGTGCCCAGCAGATCACGAAAATGTTAGAACAAGTTTGGGTGAATAACAAGATTCTGGAGACTGCAAAAAGACATGTCCGAAATTGTATGATCTGCTTACAGCACAATGTGGGTAAGGGGACAGTAACTCCAAGGGGAAGTTTTGGGCCCCCTTCTGTTCCCTTCGAGGTCATTCACTTTGATTTTATTGAGATGGAACGGTGTAACAATTTGAAATATGTTCTTGTAATTATTTGTGCCTTTAGTAAATGGGTCAAGGCTTTCCCCGTTAAAGATGCTACCGCCATGACCACTGCAAAGATTATGGTAAAATAATTTTTTCCTCGATTTGGGCTCCCGAGGGTAATTTGGTCGGATAATGGTCCCCATTTTGTTGCAGCAGTAATTTTGCAGATATGCACAGCCTTACGTATTGAGAAACGATTACACTCAGCTAGACATCCTCAAAGTGCTGGGTTGGTGGAAAGACACAATGGTATCTTAAAGAATAAGCTTGCGAAAACATGTGCCGATACCAAACTGAAATGGCCAGATGCCTTACCTATTGTATTATTGGCTATGCGTACTACACCTCAAACTAAGACTGGGCTTTCTCCATTTGAGGTAGTGATGGGGAGACCTACTAACATTTGGGGTCTCCTAAAACCTAAAGCCCTGAGAGAGGTAGAAAATGTATTGCTTGTAGACTACTGTAACCAGTTAACTAAAAATCTGTATTTCATTTATCACCAGGTGTACTCAGCTTTACCTGTACGGTTCACGGGCCCAGGACACGATATACAGCCTGGAAGTTGGGTCCTAGTGAAGGCCTATGAAAGGTCTTCCTGTCTCGCGCCTCGCTGGCGGGGACCCTACCAGGTGCTGTTGGTCACCAGGACAGCAGTGCGGGTGGCTGGAAAGAAGCACTGGATACACGCGACGCATGTCAAGAAATTTCCTCACCCGAGGCCACACGTTACAGAAGAAGCAGAACCCCTCGCTGATGCTACAGTCTCTGATCTTGGAGTAGCAAACAGCGCTGTGAGTGCGTCGGAGAATTTCTCTGAGCCCGAGGAGCTTGGGGAACAGTCCATTTCGTCTCCGCACTCTCTTGAAAAATCACTTCCGGAAAACGTTGTTTCAAGCTCTGCGACTTCCGTCGCCTCCGATACATCGCTTCCCTCAGGAAGTGACGACACTTTATTTCCGGATCAGACAATCTTGGGTACCACCAGGTACAACCTTCGACGAAGAAAATAGAACTACGGCACAGGTTTTTCGTGCATCTGAAAAAGGGAAGTGATTGGAAGTTTTCTTTTGTATAAGAAAGTTCTGTTGAACAAAAGGGATTCTGCTGGCTAGGGTTGGGAAGGACTAAGAAATCGCGTGACCGTAGCGTCGCCAGCAATGAACATTGGGGTCGTCGATTGAGGAACTACAATGCCTGCCACCTCCACTGCTGCTCCCCGCACTGGACTTGTGAATAAGGGGGTGACCAACTTGAACAATGAACAATGTGCCTGGGCCACGAAAACGTACTGCTGTGTTTTGATAATGATAATTGTTATTTTTGCAACTACTGCTGTAGGACTTTGGTACTTTCAAGAAATCTATCCTCTGAAACCTTTACTACCGACCGAGATTGTACCAACTGCTTTGACTCCCTCTGTACACCTTCACACTCTGTCCCCTAGAGACTCCCAACATAGACAAAAGTATCATAATAACACTCTAATTATAGTGATGAATGCAACTCATGCCATTTTTAATAAGAGTAATTGTTGGATTTGTACTCATTTACCGCAATATGGGAACAAGGGACTGGGATGGTATATTCATCCTTTACCTTTAACGACTGCTTGCTATGCTTCTCTTAGAGCACTATTCTTTGGCCGTTGGAATGATAGCATCTCAGGGAACTTTGATGGAACTAATTTGAATGATTTCGAGAAACGTGAATTAACTCCCCTGGGATGCTCGCTTTTTGCAAATAGAAGTAAACCCAATGTCGCTTCTATTAGGCCGTCTGATAAACTATCTCTTCCTTTTCAAACTTTAATTTCTTTTAAAATGGCTCTGATAGGCAATAAGGACGCCGTGCCTCCTTCTTATTCTATAAATCATAGCCCTGACTCGGTCCCCTTTTGTGTACAAAGAAATGGCACTCGGCCAATGGGAGATTTTGAAGGTTGTAAGAACATTGTAAATTTGACTGGAGAAAACAGGCCTCTGTATGTAGGGGGGCCTGTTTATTTTGTCTGTGGTAGTTTAGCATTTCCCTGGTTGCCCAAGGATTGGCAGGGAACCTGTTATTTAGGAATACTGTTACCCGGGGTATTTGTAGCTAGTACATTGGAAGTTTCTAAGGCTCGCCCACGGCGGGACAAGAACGGAGATACCCCTGGGCAAGTATTGGGAGATATAGCGAAATCAGTTGTGCCCTTTTGGGGACAAATAACAAACTCTGAGAACATTAGGGGATTAGCAAGGGTACTGGAGAGAACGATCAACCGGACCACGGACATACTCTACAATATGACCTTAGAACAGAAAGCAATAAGATTGGTAGCACTCCAAAATCGGATGGCATTAGATGTCATTTTGGCAGAACGAGGTAGAGTATGCAAATTAGTGGGGTCCGCTTGCTGTGTTTTCGTACCAGATTCCTCGCCGACAATTTTTAAAGCAATACAGAACTTGCATACTCTTAGTTCTGAAGTACATATCCCTGTAGGAGATTGGAATCTTAGCACCTGGTTCTGGGATTCTTTACGATCTAGGGGTTGGAAGGTGCTTTCTGTTATTCTGGTTGTTTTGGGGATCCTGCTATTCCTTTGTTGATGTTTTCAATGTCTTCCGAGTATATGTGGAATGCTAGGGGGATGTTGTGCCCAAGCAGTGAGCACAATAGGGCATAGAATATATGCCCCAGATACAGCATCTAAATAATTCATGTTACAAGAGGTTCTGATGAACGACCTAATGGCTATAGATATTACAGACAATGATTCGGGATGTATGGATGACAACACATGGAGTTATTTGCAAAAGTATTAGAAATGATGTTAGCACTTGGCATAGGCCAAAAGGAGGGTCTGTTGGAATTGAAATGATATTATGCCCCCTATCGCAGTATTTGAATGTGTGTTGGCCTATGCCAAGTTGTCTAAAATATCATGTAAATAGACTCCGCGGCAAGGTCTTGACCTTAAGGAAAAATTGTGTAAGTCGCCATCTTGGATTTAGCCGCCATTTTAGGTTCTCTTGTAATATGGAAGTCACCCTGAACATCAAAATGGAGGCCGAATGACATTCTGAGTGAGATTCTGGCCGTTGTGACCTCCGCACACATGAATAAGTAATATGCCTGCAGGCCACTTGTCGGGGTCGCGAACTGAGACCTTGTCCTATCCCTGACCTATGTGTAAATGAACAACTGTATCAGCGGAACTGATCAAAATGCATACATTATGGGATTGACCTGGCAAGGAACCCTAGGCCTGGTCCTAAGAATGGTTAACCCGCGAGGGGGTTGGTCAGGGCTGGATAAAGAATATAAAAGCCCAAGTATTCCAATGTACGGTTTCTCTACTAATGCATCGAACCTTCGTTGAAGTTCGTTACGTTACTCTGAGAGCCGAATAGCTATACGTTTGTCAATTGACTTTTTTGGTAACTGTTGTAGCTTTTAAATAAAGCACTTGGTATGTCCTTTGTAACCTGTGTTGGTGTGTTTCCTTTGGGCTTCCCAGCCTCATTTCAATTTTTTTGTTTTCACAGTTGGCGCCCGAATAGGGACCCTCAAGATTGATGCCGGATCATTGAAGGTTGACGCAGACTATCGAACCGGGATCGGACGGTGTGATTCTGCGGGCCCGACCGAACGAGACGCGATACCTCGGCAGCGCTGCACGATCCGATCCTTTGACGATAGTCGTGTGGTCTGACACGGCATCTTGACGAGGGTCCATTTTTGAGGCGGGCAGATTTTTCAAAACCACCAAACACAAGGTAAAATTCGTTAGGTAAGTTCTTTGATAAACCGTACGGTCCTCCTTAGGTTTGGTCAGGTGCAGTCGTGACCTGGTTCTTAATTTAACCCTGACAATTTGAATTTGGCATATTGTATCTGCAAACACAATTATTGACCAGGTAACACCAATTTTTTGTGAAATGCCTGGGAAATTGTCTAGCTGCTTTAGGGCTCTGTTCCGCAGCGATCGACAATCTTTGGAATTTAGCCGCCCGGCACCACAGGAGGGGTCGCCGGCATGTACTATGTACTGTAAGTATGGCATTGGTAGTATAGTATTTAATGATATTTGGCACAGACAGACCAGACATGCCTCCGAATTTCAGTGGCCAATCAACTGTAGTTTTGAGATCCCCCGTATTGAATACCTAGAATCAGTCTTACTAAAAAAGAAGGCTAGACCTGCAGCCTTTGATGTTCTACAGAATTGGAAAAAAGAAGCGTTACAGCAGCTTAAAAGTAGGGACAAACATGCACGCTGTCATAAAACAAATGCCGAAAAAGCATTGTTATATGATAAAGAAAAACATTCAGAATCAGTTAAAAATATGGATAGGGATTTTTCACTTGGAATCCAGAAAATGTACCCCTCTAAAGATTTCCATGTTTCCGAAGAATTTATTGAGAAATTGTTAAACGAACGCAGGCCTGGTGCCTCTGCGCCACCTCCGTATGTTCCTATTTTGGGCGCTCTGCCCATTCCTGCTGTTGTTCCTGCTGTTATTCCTGTTCCCCCTGTACAACCTATTGTTCCTAGTCTTCTAGTTGTTGTTCCTCCACCTATCGCACCGCCCCTTCCTTCTGCACCGATAGTTGCACCTTTATTAAATTTACCTGCACCTCCGCTCTCGAGTGGCCCCGTATTGACTGAAGTTGATCCAGGTGCAGGACCAAAGATCGTCACTCGTAATACTGTTTCTGCAGATAAGAAACAGGAATTGTTTGCATGGGCTAAGCATTGTATGGAGAAAGGTGATCAAGTTAATGTTTTTTCCACATTACCTAATTTGCACAGTTTTCCTGAGAAAAACGTTTTTATCGAAGGTTTGGGGACTCATTTATGTGTGATGTGAGGTAGATTACAAAATTCGGATCTTCCACAAGGAGTGAGAGATCTGAATGCTTTGGCACTTTCGAGGGACACAGAGCAGAAAGTATATGGGCATGTTGAAAAATTGTTTGACTATAGGAAAGACTTTGAAAAGTCACGAGATGAGGATGATGAAGACGATAGAATATATGTACAGAAACGGTTCCTTCCGTGTCGTAGATCGGCACCCGAGGAAATACGAATTTGTACCAAAGATGCGATTCGATGGATCTCGGATTCATCGATTCCGCCAGATGAAGTGTATGACACGTATACTCAGTATACAGTAGAAATGCAAAGAAAGGTAATTCAGGTAATGGTACAGTACCTGCAAGAAGAATGTGTAAGAAAGAAGGTTAGTTGCCCCTTAGAGTTATTGGGGATTTGTAAAAGGGATTTTTCGCCCGATACTTCTTCAGCTGCCTTAGCGCTCGACCTGGCTCTGTTGCTTAGTAAGCGACCGGAGGTACCTATATCTCAGTTGCCTATGAGAGAGGTTCCTCCCACCTTTGTCCCAAAAGTTGAGATCCCCGCCAACTCTGGGACTGGTGCCCCCGCTGTGGATATCCCTGCACATTATGTATCACAATTCGTTCACGTCCCGTTTTCACGACAGGAAGTGAACACTATTAGACAATCAGTTCCCGATATCAGGAAAAACCCGACGGGGTTTTACAAAGAAATACCGTCCGTCTTGCAGTCCTCTGTGTTCACCTTGAGTGATATTGACTTGCTATTTCCTGTACTCCTACCCGTAGATGTATGGAAACAGGTTCGGACAGTAGACGATGTGCCAGGGTTGGGAGATACGTGGGCTAATATGATTAGGATTGATGGGGAAAGACCAGCAGGTGAGAAACCACCACAGGAAATACTTACTTTGCCTGATAGAATTGTTGCAAAATGAAAAACTATAATTCCAGAGAAAAGAATTATTTGGGACAAGCTTACGGCCTGTGTTCAAGGAAAAACTGAAGGCGCCACCGAATTCTTTAACCGATTCGAGCAGGTATTTTCTGACTTCAGTGGACAGGATTTGGGTACAGAGTCTGGGAAAAGGTTGTGTGTGGACAAATTTGTACGCGGATTGTTGCCCGACATCCAGTCACAGATTATGTCCTCTGAGAGCGCTTGGCAGGCAAAAACTCAATCTGAGGTTTTGCACATGGCTCAGTATTATGAGAACCGTGTTAATAATGAGAAGGAAAAAATTAAAAAGAGTAAAGGAGATTTGAAAACCAAAGTATTACTACAACAAATTGTTAGAAACCCTAGAGGAGGCACGACACAGACCAGAGGTCAGTATGTCCCAAAAGGAAATGCTCCTTTGGGTCCTGTGAATATTAATCAATGTGCTTATTGCCTCCAGAAAGGTCATTGTGAACACAGTGCCCCGTCCTTCGACAAAGGTCAAACAGTGCGTTTGGGAGTATGGGTAGACGACCCAGGGGCCACCCTGGAGCAGGGGGCCCTGATAGAGGTCAGTTTTTACAAGATCCTCAGCAACCTTTTTCACGGGAAAATCAGACCTCGAGTGTGGACTCGAGGAACATATTTGATCACCCTTCTGCTGCCTACCTTTCTGAAGAGCTTCCTTCTGACGATGCTCTATTTCATTAGGATTGCCCGAAGCAGGGTTTGGAACCTTCACCTATTCCCGTTAATCAGAAAGGCCCCTACGTTGAATTATTAGTAGGGAATAGGAAACACCAGTTTTTGATAGACACTGGAGCACAGAAGTGCTCCATTGATCATTCCCGGGTTCCAAACATTCCACTGTCAGGGCAAACAAATGTTTCCGTAGGGTTTTCTGGTATACCAATTGTCTGTCCGGTTTCTTCGCCGGTGTCTGTTTCTTTGGGTCCCTTTACGAACCATTGCCCTTTTCTTCTCACTTCGAACTGTGGAGGGAATTTGCTGGGGTTGAATTTGTTAAAGAAATTGAACGCAGTAATTCATTGTTCTTCTGATGGAGTACGGCTGACGGTTTCACCACAGCAACTTCCTAATTCTCAGTTCCTGATTCGACCTTTACCTCCTGAGTTTAGCATTGTCCCGGAATGTTTATGGGCAGTTGACGACAATGATGTCGGAGTATTACAGATTGAGCCTGTTAAAATAGTTTTGAAACATGGAGTGAAACTACCACGCATTCCGCAGTATAAAATATCAGTTGAGGGCGAGCGTGCTTTGAAATGCATTGTCTCAGATTTTGTGCATTGTGGGGTGATCGAGGAGATTACAGGTAGTCTGTGTAACAGTCTGATCCTGCCTGTATATAAGAAAGGCGACAATGCAATTCCATATCGGTTCATAATTGATCTTCGTGCTATTAACAGAGTTGTCGCCCCACAATTTCCAATTGTGCCTGATGTGACGACGATATTGACAATGATCCCTGCTACGGCTACGCACTTCAGCGTTGTGGATTTAAAAAACGCTTTCTTTAGCATTCCTATACATAAGGAAAGTAGATATCTGTTTGCGTTCACCTTGGGGGGGCGCTCATTTACATTTACCAGGGCACCTCAAGGGTATACTGAAAGGCCAAGCATTTATAGTAGAGCTTTGAAAGAGCAGCTCAACACCCTTGAATTGCCACCTACTTGTACGCTGCTTCAATATGTTGATGATTTGCTTTTGGCTGCAGACTCTGAGAGTGCTTGTAAAGAAGGCACTGTACTGTTGCTTGTTCATCTAGCTAGAAATGGTCATAAAGCTTCGCTCAAAAAATGTCAATATTGTTGTCAGGAGGTCGCCTATTTAGGCTACCTCCTGTCAACGGAGGGGAGAAGATTGACACCTGAAAGAATAAAACACATTTCTGGCATATCTGTTCCAAATACACAGAAGGAAGTCAGAGCCTTAATAGGTATGGCTTCTTACTGTAGGTTGCGGATCCCGAACTTTTCGCTAGTGATAAAACCGATGTTGGCTTTAACGAAGAAGGGCACTTCTCTGCCACTGCCATGGAACTCGAAACATCAACGATCATTTGAGCTTCTCAAAACCGCGCTATGCTCTGCACCGGTTCTGGGTACTCCAAATTATGACAAGGCCTTTGTGTTGTTTGTGCATGAATGTGATGGATGTGCTTTGGCTGTGTTAACACAGGAACACGGAGGGAAGAATAGGCCGTGCGGCTACTACTCCTCCGCCCTTGATCCTGTCGCATGCACTTTGCCTAGAAGTTTGCGAGCTGTCGCTGCTGCTGCCGCGTCTGTAAAACAGAGTGAGGGAATGGTCCTAAGCCATGATTTGATTTTGATGGTACCTCACTCTGTTGATATCCTATTGAACAAAACCCAAACGCAACACCTCACCTCTGCGCGGTTAACAAGGTATGAATTAATTCTGTTTGCCCCTCACATTCAAATTAAGAGGTGTTGTGTTCTTAATCCGGCTGAACTCTTACTCTTAGATCTCATAGATACTCCTTTGGGCAATGCAGAAGGGGAGCTGTTTTGTGATGGTTCCTGCTTCAAACTTTCAGATGGTACATCTACAGCTGCTTATGCAGTTACTACATTGAGTAAAGTTTTTGAAACTAAGAGAATTTCGCATAACTCTGCGCAGGCCGCAGAGATTATAGCGTTGACCCAAGCTTGTGAACTCTCCCAAGGGCGTATAGTAAATATATATACTGATAGCCAGTACGCATTTGGGGTGGCTCACAACTTTGGAAGGCTCTGGTCTGAGAGAGGGTTCCTGACCTCACATGGGACCAAGATCCAGCATGGCCCCTTAATAGTGCAATTCCTCTCGGCACTCTCACTCCCTAAACAGTTAGCGATCATGAAATGTGTAGCACATCGTAAGGTCATAGATGATGTGGGGAAAGGGAACGCTTTTACGGACCTGATAGCCAGACAAACGGCCACAGACCTTAGCACGGACATGTATGCTTTGAGGGAAATGAGAGATGCTTATATAATGGATGAAGGTATTGGGTCTGTGCGAGATATTTAAACTGATGCCACAGTAGAAGTATCTAAAAGGTGGGCTGAAGGAATGGGGAAATTGGATGATGATGGGTGTTGGGTGGATACATCTGAAGGAAAATGGTTGCTCCCTGATTCATTTGTATTGGCAATGGTTACGATGGCACACAGTCCTACACATGTGTGTGCCCAGCAGATCACGAAAATGTTAGAACAAGTTTGGGTGAATAACAAGATTCTGGAGACTGCAAGAAGACATGTCCGAAATTGTATGATCTGCTTACAGCACAATGTGGGTAAGGGGACAGTAACTCCAAGGGGAAGTTTTGGGCCCCCTTCTGTTCCCTTCGAGGTCATTCACTTTGATTTTATTGAGATGGAAGGGTGTAACAATTTGAAATATGTTCCTGTAATTATTTGTGCCTTTAGTAAATGGGTCGAGGCTTTCCCCGTTAAAGATGCTACCGCCATGACCACTGCAAAAATTATGGTAAAAGAATGTTTTCCTCGATTTGGGCTCCCGAGGGTAATTTGGTCGGATAATGGTCCCCATTTTGTTGCAGCAGTAATTTTGCAGATATGCACAGCCTTACGTATTGAGAAACAATTACACTCAGCTAGACATCCTCAAAGTGCTGGGTTGGTGGAAAGACACAATGGTATCTTAAAGAATAAGCTTGCGAAAACATGTTCCGATACCAAACTGAAATGGCCAGATGCCTTACCTATTGTATTATTGGCTATGCGTACTACACCTCAAACTAAGACTGGGCTTTCTCCATTTGAGGTAGTGTTGGGGAGACCTGCTAACATTTGGGGTCTCCCAAAACCTAAAGCCCTGAGAGAGGTGGAAAATGTATTGCTTGTAGACAACTGTAACCAGTTAACTAAAAATCTGTATATCATTTATCACCAGGTGTACTCAGCTTTACCTGTACGGTTCACGGGCCCAGGACACGATATACAGCCTGGAAGTTGGGTCCTAGTGAAGGCCTACGAAAGGTCTTCTTGTCTCGCGCCTCGCTGGCGGGGACCCTACCAGGTGCTGTTGGTCACCAGGACAGCAGTGCGGGTGGCTGGAAAGAAGCACTGAATCCACGCGACGCATGTCAAGAAACTTCCTCGCCCGACGCCACACGTTACAGAAGAAGCAGAACCCCTCGCTGATGCTACAGTCTCTGATCTTGGAGTAGCAAACAGCGCTGTGAGTGCGTCGGAGAATTTCTCTGAGCCCGAGGAGCTTGGGGAACAGTCCATTTCGTCTCCGCACTCTCTTGAAAAATCACTTCCGGAAAACATTGTTTCAAGCTCTGCGACTTCCGTCGCCTCCGATACGTCGCTTCCCTCAGGAAGTGACGACACTTTATTTCCGGATCAGACAATCTTGGGTACCACCAGGTACAACCTTCGACGAAGAAAATAGAACTAGGGCACAGGTTTTTCGTGCATCTGAAAAAGGGAAGTGATTGGAAGTTTTCTTTTGTATAAGAAAGTTCTGTTGAACAAAAGGGATTCTACTGGCTAGGGTTGGGAAGGACTAAGAAATCGCGTGACCGTAGCGTCGCCAGCAACGAACATTGGGGTCGTCGATTGAGGAACTACAATGCCTGCCACTTCCACTGCTGCTCCCCGCACTGGACTTGTGAATAAGGGGGTGACCAACTTGAACAATGAACAATGTGCCTGTGCCCCGAAAACGTACTGCTGTGTTTTGATAATGATAATTGTTATTTTTGCAACTACTGCTGTAGGACTTTGGTACTTTCAAGAAATCTATCCTCTGAAACCTTTACTACCGACCGAGATTGTACCAACTGCTTTGACTCCCTCTGTACACCTTCACACTCTGTCCCCTAGAGACTCCCAACATAGACAAAAGTATCATAATAACACTCTAATTATAGTGATGAATGCAACTCATGCCATTTTTAATAAGAGTAATTGTTGGATTTGTACTCATTTACCGCAATATGGGAACAAGGGACTGGGATGGTATATTCATACTTTACCTTTAACGACTGCTTGCTATGCTTCTCTTAGAGCACTATTCTTTGGCCGTTGGAATGATAGCATCTCAGGGAACTTTGATGGAACTAATTTGAATGATTTCGAGAAACATGAATTAACTCCCCTGGGATGCTCGCTTTTTGCAAATAGAAGTAAAGAAGTAAACCCAATGTCGCTTCTATTAGGCCGTCTGATAAACTATCTCTTCCTTTTCAAACTTTAATTTCTTTTAAAATGGCTCTGATAGGCAATAAGGACGCCGTGCCTCCTTCTTATTCTATAAATCATAGCCCTGACTCGGTCCCCTTTTGTGTACAAAGAAATGGCACTCGGCCAATGGGAGATTTTGAAGGTTGTAAGAACATTGTAAATTTGACTGGAGAAAACAGGCCTCTGTATGTAGGGGGGCCTGTTTATTTTGTCTGTGGTAGTTTAGCATTTCCCTGGTTGCCCAAGGATTGGCAGGGAACCTGTTATTTAGGAATACTGTTACCCGGGGTATTTGTAGCTAGTACATTGGAAGTTTCTAAGGCTCGCCCACGGCGGGACAAGAACGGAGATACCCCTGGGCAAGTATTGGGAGATATAGCGAAATCAGTTGTGCCCTTTTGGGGACAAATAACAAACTCTGAGAACATTAGGGGATTAGCAAGGGTACTGGAGAGAACGATCAACCGGACCACGGACATACTCTACAATATGACCGTAGAACAGAAAGCAATAAGATTGGTAGCACTCCAAAATCGGATGGTATTAGATGTCATTTTGGCAGAACGAGGTGGAGTATGCAAATTAGTGGGGTCCGCTTGCTGTGTTTTCGTACCAGATTCCTCGCTGACAATTTTTAAAGCAATACAGAACTTGCATACTCTTAGTTCTGAAGTACATTTCCCTGTAGGAGATTGGAATCTTAGCACCTGGTTCTGGGATTCTTTACGATCTTGGGGTTGGAAGGTGCTTTCTGTTATTCTGGTTGTTTTGGGGATCCTGCTATTCCTTTGTTGCTGTTTTCGATGTCTTCCGAGTATACGTGAAATGCTAGGGGGATGTTGTGCCCAAGCAGTGAGCACAATAGGGCATAGAATATATGCCCCAGATACAGCATCTAAATAATTCATGTTACAAGAGGTTCTGATGAACGACCTAATGGCTATAGATATTACAGACAATGATTCGGGATGTATGGATGACAACACATGGAGTTATTTGCAATAGTATTAGAAATGATGTTAGCACTTGGCATAGACCAAAAGGAGGGTCTGTTGGAATTGAAATGATATTATGCCCCCTATCGCAGTATTTGAATGTGTGTTGGCCTACGCCAAGTTGTCTAAAATATCATGTAAATAGACTCCGCGGCAAGGTCTTGACCTTAACGAAAAATTGTGTAAGTCGCCATCTTGGATTTAGCCGCCATTTTAGGTTCTCTTGTAATATGGAAGTCACCCTGAACATCAAAATGGAGGCCGAATGACATTCTGAGTGAGATTCTGGCCGTTGTGACCTCCGCACACATGAATAAGTAATATGCCTGCAGGCCACTTGTCGGGGTCGCGAACTGAGACCTTGTCCTATCCCTGACCTATGTGTAAATGAACAACTGTATCAGCGGAACTGATCAAAATGCATACATTATGGGATTGACCTGGCAAGGAACCCTAGGCCTGGTCCTAAGAATGGTTAACCCGCAAGGGGGTTGGCCAGGGCTGGATAAAGAATATAAAAGCCCAAGTATTCCAATGTACGGTTTCTCTACTAATGCATCGAACCTTCGTTGAAGTTCGTTACGTTACTCTGAGAGCCGAATAGCTATCCGTTTGTCAATTGACTTTTTTGGTAACTGTTGTAGCTTTTAAATAAAGCACTTGGTATGTCCTTTGTAACCTCTGTTGGTGTGTTTCCTTTGGGCTTCCCAGCCTCATATCAATTTCTTTGTTTTCACAGGTGGGGTAGGATGCAGAAGTGCAG
Source organism: Ambystoma mexicanum (assembly GCF_040938575.1). Classification (NCBI taxonomy): domain Eukaryota; kingdom Metazoa; phylum Chordata; class Amphibia; order Caudata; family Ambystomatidae; genus Ambystoma; species Ambystoma mexicanum. Next base: position 478,710,093 of record NC_090932.1, on the reverse strand, counting down.
TAACAAAGGAGAAACAAGAGTGCAGCCAACGGGTGGCAAGTGTGGGTACTCATAAGTGCAGCAAACGGGTGGAGAATAAGAGCAAGAGCGGGGACTGTAGGGTTACAGATACAGACCCCAAGTGGAGGGGAGCCAAGAGGCAGTGCGGGATTGCAACAGGACAGGCATGGACCTGGGCCCAAATTCAGAGCTTGGCCAGGTGACCAGTGCATGGATCAAGCAGGTGATCAGCAAGGGAGAGGAAGAGAGAAGGCAGAAGCAAAGAGACAGGTATTGAGGTGCTTCCAGAACCAGAGATGGTTCTCCTCAAGTGTCAGCTAGGCAGGGAGGCTGTTTCCAGAGGGAGGCCCTAGCCGAAGAAAGAGATCTGTCCTCAACTCTTTGCTTGGAAAAGTGACTGACCTTCAGAGAATTGGAGGTGGCGCAGTGGAGAGCTCATGCCATGTTATATATATTTATTCATATGATAAAAAAGTTAGTCTGGCATGAACCTTTCTTCAGTAGAGAAATCTAACTTTGGTGTAGTTGATTTGGAGTTGTAGTAATAAACCATATTTTGGATCCTGCACACAAACTCAAGGGTAGATTTCTCGAGTCTCTTGTTTGCGGATGTTCCGCCGCTGGCCGAGTGCAAAAACCTGTAAGGGGGCCTCACCAAATGTTTTGCCCCGGGCCTCACCATATCGTCTGACAGCCCTGCCTCCATCCTGGAGCTCTGGCTGGGCTGCGTTACTGCTTTTCCCTCCATGGGTGGATGGGGACCCTGCTGGGGCTGCTTGGGACTACCCTGCGCTTGGGGATGGTTCCCCAAAATGGAAGACAGCCACCCAGGCCAGGGACATCACCCCCACCATCCTGGAGCTCTGGCAGGGCTGCAGTACAGCTTTTCCCTGCAGGGAGGTATTGGCACACTTCTGGTTCTCCCTGGTGGGGAAAAGCTCTAATACAGGCTAGCAGATCTCAAGGATGGCCAGGGGTGATGTCCCTGCCTTGGGCGGCAGTGTCCCATGTGGGTTGGCCATCCCCAAGTCCAGCAGCGGATCCAGAGTTCCCCTGCAGTGTCCCTTTCCTTTCTTGTAGGGAAAAGTTGTGACGCAGGCCAGCCAGAACTCCAGGATGGTCAGAGGTGAAGACTCCAGCCTTGGGTGCCTGTCTCCCATGTGGGTCGACCGTCCCAACCAGGGAACCCCGGCAGTGTGCCAATACCTCCCGGGAGGGAAAAGCTGTGAAGCAGCCCTGCCAGAACTTGAGTACCATTGGAGATGATGTTCTCGGCCTTGGGTATCTGTCTCCCATGTGGGTCTAACGTCATCAAGCAGCTGTAATGCAGGCCATCCAGAGCTCCAGGATAGTTGGGGGGATGTACACGGCCTTGGGCGGCTGTCTTCCTTGTGGGTCGACCATCTCCAAGGGCAGCGGCACCCGCAGGGAGCCCCGGCAGGATCCCCACCCATCCCCGGGTGAAAAGCTGTAACACCGCCCAGCCATAGCTCCAGGATTAGGAGGCTGATGTCCCTGGCTTTGGGGAGCTCTCTCCCATGTGGGTTGACCATCCCCAAGCCCAGTGGTGGTTCCTGGGTGCCTTGGCAGGGTCCCTGTCCTTTCCCAGATGGAGAAGCTGTAACGCAACCCAGCCAGAGCTCCAGGGTTGTAGGGGGTCATATCCCGGCCTTGGTTGGCTGTCTCCCATGTGGGTTGAATGTCCCCAAGTCCAGCGGTGGTCCCAGGCAGGCCCGACAGGGTCCCCATCCCTTCTCGGAGGGAAATTCCGTAACGCAAACTAGCCAGAGCTCCAGAATGTTTGGGGGTTATGTCCCTGGCTTTGGGCGGCTGTGTTCCATGTGGGTTAAACATCGTCAAGCCCAGCCTGGAGCTCTGCCTGGGCTGCATTACAGCTTTTCCCTCCAGCGAGGGATGGGGAACCTGCCTGGGCTCCCTGTGACTGCCTCTGTACAGTTGATCAAGGCCAGAGGCATTACTCCCAATTATCCTAGAGCTCTGGCTGGACTGCATTACAGCTTCTTCCTCCGGGAAAGGTTGTGGACCCTGCTCCGGCTCCCTGGGGATGGTCGACCCACATGGTAGACAGCCACCCAAGGCCAGGGACATTAGCCCCAACCTTCCTGGAGCTCTGGCTGGCCTCTGTTACAGCTTTTCCCCACCAGGGAGCCCCGGCAGTGTGCCAATACCTCCCCTGAGGGAATATCTGTACCACAGCCCAGCCAGAACTCCAGGATGGTTGGAGATGATGCCCTCGACCTTGGACATCCATCTCACATGGAGGGTCTACCGTCTCCAAGCACAGTGGCAGTTCTAGGGAGCCCCAGCTGGGTCATCATCCTTTCCTGGAGGAAGAAGCTGTAACACAGGTCAGCCAGAGCTCCAGGATAGTCAGAGGGTTATGTCCCTAGCCTTGGATGGCCGTCTCCCATGTGGTTGACCATCCCCAAGTGCAGCGGCAGTCACAGGGAGCCCCTGCAGTTTCCCCATCACTTCAGTGAGGGAAGTTCGGTAATGCAGTCCAGACAGAGGTCCAGGATGGTCAGGGGTGATGTCCCTGCCCTTGGGTAGTTGTCTCCCATGTGGGTTGACCGTCCGCAAGCCCAGGCGGCACCTCTGGCTAGGCTGCATTACAGATTTTCCTTCTGGGGATGAATGGGGACCTTGCCGGGGCTCCCCAGAACTGCTGCTGGATTCGGAGATGGTCAACTCACATGGGAGACACATGCCCAATGCCAGAGTCATCACCTCCAACCATCCTGGTGTTCTCGCTGGCTTGTGTTACAGCTTTTCACTCTGGAAAAGGACAGGAATCATTTTGGGGCTCCCTGGAACTGCTGCTGGGCTTGGGGACGCCCAGCCCACATGGGAGAGAGCCATCCAGACCATGGGCATCTCCCACCTCCATCCAGGGCCGTCACGAGGGGAGCACAAGGGGGGCAAACTGCCCCGGGCCTCGCGCTTGCTGGTGGCCTCATGGCCCCCTCTCCTAAGTGGAAGGCAGCACAGTCTCCCATGTCCTTTATTCACACAGGGGACTGTGCTACCCCTACAATGATTTTGCTGTTTCTTTTGAAGCCGTTTGGCTCCACAACAAACACCAAAATATTGGGAGACAGCAGGGCTCAGAAGTTGGCTCTGCTGCATCCCGTCATTCAGCTGACAACGTGGACATGCTGAATGACAAGAGAGGACTTCTCTCCTGTCAGTCAATGTGTTCACGTTGCTCAGCGTGACCACACTGACTGACAGGAGAGGAGTTCTCTCTTGTCAATCAGTGTGTTCATGTTCTCAGCATGATAACGCTGACTGATGGGAGAGGAGTTCTTTCTTGTCAGTCAGTGTGTTCACGTTGCTCAGCGTGACCACGGTGACTGATGGGAGAGGAGTTCTCTCTTGTCAGTCAGTGGGTTCACGTTGCTCAGCATGACCACGCTGACTGACAGGAGAGGACATCTCTCCTGTCAGTCAGTGTGTTCATGCTGTCAGCGTGATCACGCTAACTGATAGTAGAGGAGTTCTCTCTTGTCAGTCATGTGTTCACGTTGCTCAGCGTGACCACTCTGACTGATGGGAGAGGAGTTCTCTCTTGTCAGTCAGTGTGTTCACGTTTCTCAGCATGACCACGGTGACTGACAGGAGAGGACTCCTCTCCTGTCAGTCAGTGTGTTCATGTTGTCAGCGTGATCACGCCAACTGATAGTAGAGGAGTTCTCTCTTGTCAGTCATGTGTTCACGTTGCTCAGCGTGACCACTCTGACTGATGGGAGAGGAGTTCTCTCTTGTCAGTCAGTGTGTTCACGTTTCTCAGCATGACCACGGTGACTGACAGGAGAGGACTCCTCTCCTGTCAGTCAGTGTGTTCATGCTGTTAACATGACCACACTAACTGATAGTAGAGGAGTTCTCTCTTGTCAGTCATGTGTTCACGTTGCTCAGCGTGACCACGCTGACTGATGGGAGAGGAGTTCTCTCTTATCAGTCAGTGTGTTCACATTGCTCAGCATGACCACGCTGACTGACAGGAGAAGACTCCTCGCCTGTAAGTCAGTGTGTTCATGTTGTCAGCGTGATCACGCTGACTGATGGGAGAGGAGTTCTCTCTTGACAGTCAGTGAGTTCACATTGCTCAGCATGACCACACTGACTGATGGGAGAGGAGTTCTCTGTTGTCAGTCAGTGTGTTCACGTTGCTCAGCATGACCACACTGTCTGACAGGAGAGGAGTTCTCTCTTGTCAGTCAGTATGTTCACGTTGTCAGCGTAATCACGCTGACTGATGGGAGAGGAGTTCTCTCTTGTCAGTCATGTGTTCACGTTGCTCAGCGTGATCACACTGACTGATCGGAGAGGAGTTCTCTCTTGTCAGTCAGTGTGTTCATGTTGCTCAGCATGACCACGCTGACTGACAGGAGAGGAGTTCTCTCTTGTCAGTCAGTGTGTTCACGTTGGCAGTATAATCACGCTGACTGATGGGAGAGGAGTTCTCTCTTGTCAATTAGTGTTCATATTGCTAAGCATGACCACACTGACTGATGGGAGAGGAGTTCTCTCTTGTCAGTCAGTGACTGATGGGAGAGGAGTTCTCTCTTGTCAGTCAGTGTGTTCACGTTGCTCAGCATGACCACGCTGACTGACAGGAGAGGACTCCTCTCCTGTCAGTCAGTGTGTTCATGTTGTCAGCGTGATCACGCTGACTGATTGGAGAGGAGTTCTCTCTTGTCAGTCAGTGTGTTCACATTGTTCAGCGTGACCACACTGACTGATGGGAGAGGAGTTCTCTCTTGTCAGTCAGTGTGTTCAAGTTGTTCAGCATGACCACGCTGACTGATGGGAGAGGAGTTCTCTCGTCAGTCAGTGTGTTCATGTTGCTCAGCATGACCACGCTGACTGATAGGAGAGGACTCCTCTCCTGTCAGCCAGTGTGTTCATGTTGTCAGCGTGATCATGCTGACTGATGGGAGAGGAGTTCTCTCTTGTCAGGCAGCATGTCTACGTGTCGGCTGCGTGGATGCTTTTTAAGGGTGCATGGAGGTATGGTAAGTGTTTTTTATTTTAAATTAAAAGTGCATATGTGTATTTAAATTAAATTAGTATGTATATGTGTATGTATGAACGTATGCATCCATGTTGGTGTTTGTGTAAATGCTGTGTTTGGTTTTATGTATACATGCATGTATGGAGTTGTGTAACTGGTGGATGAATGCATGAGTGAAAGTGTTTTTTGTGAGTGTGTGTTCAGCAACACCCCTAAAGGTAGCCGCCCTAGGGGCCACTTCATTAAGGGGTGGGTTCATGGCATCAGAGGTGCACCTAGGCTAAAATGTCAGGGGAGAAAGGGGACTAACACTTCAAATGTTGGGAGAGGCGCTAACGTCAGAGGCTGTGAGGAAGGGGCAAACTTCTTTGTGTGGGGGCAACTAACATCTTTCCACATTTTGAATGAGACTATTCTGGTGAAGCTTCAATGTTACAAGCAGCTACCTCTTGCCTTAAGGAAAGCTCTGAGAATGAGATATCTCATGTCACCACTTCCCTTCTAATCACTCCCCTAGCATGCAAGTGCTAACCCCACATCACGATTTCATTTACCTTAAAATGTATGGATATGAATGCAGGTGCTAACAGTGAAATTACTTCTCAAGGCCATGCTAATCCCTATGGCAATTCTCACCCAGTTCCTGCCCTCCCCACCCAAAACACCTCCTCACTGGAACTCTTTGAGCTAGCTTTAAACATGCCTTGCCATCAAACGTTGCTCTCAATGTGCCTGCAAGTGTTTCCTCAAAGGAGCCGTCTGAGAATTCATGACTTCATTGGAGTTGTAAACACATAACTGGTGTAATAAAAATGTCTTAATCAGGTCTGCCTTTGGCCACTCATTCTAAAAACACCCTGCATGTCTTTCACTAAAGTTCTTTTAAAAATAAGCTTTGGAAAATCCAACAGTTTCGGCTTGTGTATAAGTATTAGGCATTTACCAGGCACTGCTATTAGCTGCTCAGGTACTCAAACCATTTTGCACTGGCACTTTCAGTGGCCAGCTAATACCAATACAGAAGTGCCTTTCCCATGCCTGCACGAATGCCCAAACTGTTAGCATTGCCAGTGCTCTTTTTGCTTTACCCTTGATGCACAGGACTATGCATCAAGGTTAAAGCAAACATACTACTTGGCTAAATTGGCCCACATTGAATGTAGGCCAATCTAGCCAGTAATAACACCTATGGTACACAGTCAGCCTGGATATACTTTCTGTGGCATGGCATTTTTACTGGCTGGGAGTCCGTACATGGTAATAATGGCATATATTGATGCAGCCTGTATCGACATAATTATAACAACCAGCATGAATATATTTTTATTCTAGCATATCTCGCATGGAAAGGCGACATGAAATGTATTGGAAAATGTTCCTATGCACAATTTGTGATTTGCAACTATTGTGAATTTCCATGTGCTTCCATACAAAACCAAATGCAAACTCTATGGATTTCTACCCAATTTTGCAAAGAAGGTGCTGTAAAATGCATACTTTTAACCCAATGTTTCAAATATTTTCTTGGAAGTGAGAACCCCCCTCAAGCAACCCTTGTTTGGTTTGGGCTCCCTTACTGTGCTCTGTTGATCCTGCCTAATTGGCACAAACATTTAAGCCTCTTAAATTCAGAAATGTACCAGCCTCCACTGTACATCATTTGTCACTGTGTATGATGTGTGTTTTAATGCGCACACAGGGGCAGAGTGCTCCTTAATGATATGATATGGCATTTATAACGTGCCTGTACACATGTGTTTCTAGGCGCGACAAGGCAAGGAGGGAGAAACAAAAGAGTAGGACAAAACACAGATCTTACTAGGCCTTGTGTCATTCAGATCGCCAAAGAGCAGGGAAGTGGGGAGGGGAGAAGTGCCGAGGGTGGGGTAGGATGCAGAAGTGCAGTAACAAAGGAGAAACAAGAGTGCAGCCAACGGGTGGCAAGTGTGGGTACTCATAAGTGCAGCCAACGGGTGGAGAATAAGAGCAAGAGCGGGGACTGTAGGGTTACAGATACAGACCCCAAGTGCAGGGAGCCAACAGGCAGTGCGGGATTGCAACAGGACAGGCAGGGACCTGGCCCGAATTCAGAGCTTGACCAGGTGACCAGTGCATGGATCAAGCAGGTGATCAGCAAGGGAGAGGAAGAGAGAAGGCAGAAGCAAAGAGACAGGTCTTGAGCTGCTTCCGTAACCGGAGATGGTTCTCCTCAAGTTTCAGCTAGGCAGGGAGGCTGTTTCCAGAGGGAGGCCCTAGCCGAAGAAAGAGGTCTGTCCTCAACTCTTTGCTTGGAAAAGTGACTGACCTTCAGAGAATTGGAGGTGGCGCAGTGGAGAGCTCATGCCATGTTATATATATTTAGTCATATGATAAAAAAGTTAGTCTGGCATGAACCTTTCTTCAGTAGAGAAATCTAACTTTGCTGTAGTTGATTTGGAGTTGTAGTAATAAACCATATTTGGGATCCTGCACACAAACTCAAGGGTAGATTTCTCGAGTCTCCTGTTTGTGGATGTGCTGCCGCTGGCCGAGTGCAAAAACTTGTAAGGGGGCCTCACCAAATGTTTTGCCCCGGGCCTCACCACATCTTCTGACAGCCCTGCCTCCATCCTGGAGCTCTGGCTGGGCTGCGTTACTGCTTTTCCCTCCATGGATGGATGGGGACCCTGCTGGGGCTGCCTGGGACTACCCTGCGCTTGGGGATGGTTCCCCAAAATGGAAGACAGCCACCCAAGGCTGGGGACATCACCCCCACCATCCTGGAACTCTGGCAGGACTGCAGTACAGCTTTTCCCTGCAGGGAGGTATTGGCACACTTCTGGTTCTCCCTGGTGGGGAAAAGCTCTAATACATGCTAGCAGATCTCAAGGATGGCCAGGGGTGATGTCCCTGCCTTGGGCGGCAGTGTCCCATGTGGGTTGACCATCCCCAAGCCCAGCAGCGGATCCAGAGTTCCCCTGCAGTGTCCCTTTCCTGTCTTGTAGGGAAAAGTTGTGACGCAGGCCAGCCAGAACTCCAGGATGGTCAGAGGTGAAGACTCCAGCCTTGGGTGCCTGTCTCCCATGTGGGTCGACCGTCCCAACCAGGGAACCCCGGCAGTGTGCCAATACCTCCCGGGAGGGAAAAGCTGTGAAGCAGCCCTGCCAGAACTTGAGTACCATTGGAGGTGATGTTCTCGGCCTTGTGTATGTGTCTCCCATGTGGGTCTAACGTCATCAAGCACAGCAGCAGTCTCAGGGAGCCCGGCATGGTCCCCATCCTTTAACGGAGGGAGAAGATATAATGCAGGCCAGCCAGAGCTCCAAGATAATTGGGGGGATGTCTACAGTCTTGGGCGGCTGTCTTCCATGTGGGTTGACCATCCGCAAGTGCAGCGTCACTCTCACGGATCCCCGCAGGGTCCCCATCCATTACCAGAGGGAAAAGCTGAAACGCTGCCCAGCCAGAGCTCCAGTCTGTTAGTGGGTCATGTCCCTGGCCTTGAACGGCTGTCTCCCATGTGTGTTGAACATCCCCAAGCCCAGTGGTGGTTCCAGGGAGGCCCAACATGGTCCTTGTGCTTTCCCAGAGGGAGAAACTGTAACGCAGGCCAACCAGAGTTCCAGGATGGTTGGTGGTGATGTCCCTGGCCTTGGGTGCCCATCTCCCATGTGGGGCACCATCCTCAAGGAGAGCGGCTGTGCCAGGGAGCCCCGGCAGGGTGTCCGTCCATTCCCGGAGGGAAAATTTGTAACACAGCTCAGCCAAAGCTCCACGATGGTCGGGGGTGAAGTCCCAGGCCATGGGCACCCGCCTCCCATGTGGGTCAGCCATTCACACACCCAGCGTGGCGCTCTGGCTGGGCTGCATTACAGCTTTTCCCTCGGGGGAAGAATGGGACCCTGTCGGGGCTCCCCGGAACTGCCGCTGGACATGGGGACGGTTGACCCACATGGTAGACAGGTGTCCAAGGCCAGAGACTTCACCTCCAACCATTCTGGAATTCTGGCAGGTCTGCATTACAGATTTTCTGTCCGGGTAATGATGGCTCCCTGGAACCGCAGCTGGACTGGTGGATGGTCAACCCACATGAGGGACAGTGCCGAAGTCCAGGGACATTACCCCGGGCCATCCTGGAGCTATGGCTGGGCTGCATTACAAAATGTCCCTACAGGTCGTATGGTGTTGAAAAGCTGTACCACAGTCCAGCCAGAGCTCCAGGATGGTCAGTGGTGATGTCCCCAGCATTGTGTGGCTGTCTCTCATTTGGGTCCACCATCCCCAAGCACAGTAACACTCCCAGGGAGCCCTGGCAAGGTTCCCAAACTTTCCCGCAGGAAGAAGCTGTAATGCAGGCAAGCCAGTGCTCCAGGATAGTCGGGGGTAATGTCCCTGGCCTTGGGTGGCTGTCTCCTATATGGGGTGACTGTCCCCAAGTACAGAGACTGTCCCAGGGAGCCCCATCAGGGTCCCCATCCCTTCCCAGAAGGAAATTCTGTAACGCAGCTGATCCAGCACTCCAGGATGGTCAGGGGTGATGTCCCTGGCCTTGGGCAGCTGTCTCCAATGTGGGTTGACCGTCTGAAAGCCTAGGCGGCACCTCGGGCTGGGCTGCATTACAGATTTTCCATCTGGGGAGGAATGTATACCCTGCCGGGCTCCCCGGAACTGCTGCTGGACTTGGAGACGGTCGACTCACATGGGAGACAAGTGCCCAAGGTCGTAGTCATCACCTCTAACCATCCTGGAGTTCTGGCTGGCCTGCCTTATAGCTTTTCCCTGTGGGAAAGGACAGGAACACTGCCGGGGCTCCCTGAAACTGCTGCTGGGCTTGGGGACAGTCAAGCCACATGTGAGACAGCCACCTACGACCAAAGACATCACCGCCCTCCATCCTGGAGCTCTGGCTGGGCTGTGTTACAGCTTTACAGCTTGTCCCTCCGGGGAAGGATGGGGACCCATGCTGGGGCTCCCTAGGTCTGCCGCTGCACTTGGGGATGGTTGTACCACATGGGAGATAGCCACCCAAGGCCATGGACATCACCCCCCACCATCCTGGAGCTCTGCCTGGCGGCTGAGTTACAGCTTTTCACTCGGGGGAGGTATTGGCACACTTCCAGGGGCTCCCTGGTGGGGAAAAGCTGTAAGGCAGGCCAGCCAGATCTCCAGGATGGTTGGAGGTGATGTCCCTGTCCTTGGGTGGCTGTCTCCCATGTGGTTTGGCTGTCCCCAAGCCCATCAGCGGTCCCTGCCCTTTCCCGAGAGGGAGAAGCTGTAAGGCAGGCCAGCTGGAGATCCAGGATGGTCAGGGTTGATGTTCCTGCCCTTGGGTGGCTGTCTCCCATGTGAGTTGACCATCCCCAAGCCCAGTGGCAGTTCCTGGGAGCCCCAGGATAGTGCCCTTCATTTTCTGGAGGGAAAAGCTGTAACCAGGCACGCCATAACCCCAGATGGTCGGAGGTGATGCCTCCAGCCTTGGGCGCCTGTCCCCCATATGGGTTGACCGTCCCAATTGTTAGGGAGAATCCTGTGCAGTTCCCTTAGGGAGCAGTGCAGAAGATTAAGACTACAGGTATATGCAAGAAAAGCCCCTTTGGTATCAGTCCATACCACAAACATTTTGTTGGCAGCTGTGGCTAAGCAGTCAGACGTATCTCAAGAGGGAGATGAGCAGTATTCAGGGTTTACACATTAGGACTACCATACTATGGACAAGGAAACACTGACCAAAGCTTTGTATCACAAAGAATATATATATTTATTTTGCACACTCTGATGTTCACACACAAATCACTATTATTAAAGCAAGTTAAATTAGTCAAGAAAAGTAAACACAACTCCCTATTTAAATTGTAGACAAGTTTGAGCAAGAGTGAAGACTGAACAAAACGGCACAGTGAAAACCAAGCAGAAATGGCACTCTTTCAATTTCTCTCTCAAAAGGGAGGGAAAGGAAAAGTTATACAGGTTTAGACTCTTGAACACACCAGCAACACTTCCCAAGTATATTGTGAACAAGTTAGGCAAGGCAGTACTTTAGCATATGCAATACTGAGGTGAAAACCAAGCAAAATGGCACTTCACAAGTTTAAAAAGAGGGAAGGAAAAGGTGGTTATAAGAGTTAGGTGCACCAACACATTTCTAGGTGAGAAGCAATCTAGAGAAGGCAGTTGTAACAAATTTAGCCAGAGTCAATAGGCCTGTGCCAGTGTCAATGGTAATGTGCCCAAGATCACAATGTTCTAGTAGCTGGTGTCAAGTCTTTGTTTAACGATTTGAAAAGGCGGTTACAGGAGGTGAAAGACAATGTTAGATGATAAGGGTTTGATGATAGGGGCGGCCAACCAAGTAGGTAAGTAAAGGATTTAAAACACCTTTAGCAATACCCAACGAAACGGGATTCCTGGCGGAACAATGTACCTTTAAAGTAGAAGAGGCTCCTGCGGTGGCGGTAGTTCCTGGTAGTTCCTGCAGTTCGGGAGATCCAGCAGAGGAAAAGAGGCTCTCGTCGTGGAGGAAGGTTTGAGTTACTGCACAGCCAGGGATGAAAACAGCCACGGTGCTACCAAACGAATAAAAGGTATGCTCCTTTAAATCGCAGTCCGGGTGGACGGGTGCCTGGCTATCCAGTCTCCTAGTGCTTGGCACTGGCGATTCCACCAAGGCAGGTCTGGTAAGGCAATTGGCGAACTGGTTGGCCCCACCAGCTCATGGGAAGAAGACTATTGCAGAGGAAGATCTTCTCAAGTCGTTGGAGAAAAGTGGTGAGGATCTGCAGCAGGGCTTCGCTGGTGGTTCAGTCGTTGCAGATGTCTTCAGCTTCTCTCCTCTTTGGTTTATTAGTTCCAGTGGCGACGTCTTGTCCTCCAGTCCTCAGGACCCTGCTTTTATGCAGCAAGACCCCCATTCATACAGCCTAGCTGTCACTCACACAGTGGGGTGGCTCTCCTGGCAGGAGAACCCCCCAGCCTATCAGGGCAGAGTGTGACTTGGGTTGCGTAGGCAACCCTGTCCAGGGTGCCTATTCCCCTTCCCACACATCCTGTCTACCCCAGACTCAGTGGCGCTGAGAGGAGGGCTTCTGTGCTGAAGCCCGCCAAAAGGACGAACAAAGGATCCCTGACTTGGGTTAGGATTATAGAGAAAGATATGAGAAAGAAATATTATTAAAGTTCTGGTAATAAAAACCTACCGGAGTTAAGTTAATATTAAAATAAACCGGCGGTATGTTAGAGGCTGTCAGTAAAATTGGTAGCCTCGAACAACGGGAAAATCCCATAGAAAAAAATTGCAGTCGAATATTTACGGTAGTAACCACTGCCAGCAGCAAGAAACTTTTGAGGGAGGGACTGTACGGTACCCCCTCGAAAATGAACGTAAGGGAAAAACTACTAACCCTTTCCAGTACTTCCATAGTAAGATGGTTTGTACTGTTTTAGTTCATAAGTAGAGACTAGTAAAGTCAATGGGGACAGTAGTCAGTCCCAGGGTATGGATTCTATGTTTGGGGGTCACTACGACACCCCTGTGGTACGGCACAGAGGGTGCTGTGTACCACACATGTTAAAAAGATGATTCCTATGAGGGTGAGAAAAACCCCATAGACCATAAGCACACAAGATAGCCTAAAACCACACTAGCAATCTGTCTAAGAGTGGTAAAAAAAGGGTCTCACTCATAGCAGGAGAAAAAAATAAACCCTTCAAATCCAGCAAAGCTGCTGGGGGACTCTATAGGTAAGGGAAATTAGCCCTAGAAGAGAATTCTCACTAACACTCGCCCCCCCCCCCAGACTAAGGGACAGGAGGATCTAATCCACTCCTGGATAAGTCTCTTACCTCTAGTCGGGTAAAAACATCCTAGAGAGACCATCAGCATTTTGGTGGTGACATCCTGACCTGTGCTCAATGGTGAAATCAAACACTTGGAGGCAGATTGACCATTTTTACAGTTTTGGGTTTTCCCCTTTCATTTGCATCAACCATCTAAAGGGTTGGTGGTCAGTCTGAATGGTGAAAGTAGAACCATACAAGTATGGCCTAAACCTCTTCAGAGACCACACAATGGCAAAACATTCTCTCTCAATAGTTGCCCACCTTGTCTCAGGTTCCTTCAGCTTCCTACTGATAAAGCAAATGGGGTGCTCCCTACCTTTCTGATCCAGTTGACTAAGGACTGCACCTATACCTGTATTGGAAGCATCTGTTTGCACAATGAAGGTTTGGTGGTAGTCAGGAGCTCTTAGAACGGGAGCTTGACAAAGGGCTCTTTTCAGGCTTTCAAAGGCCCGATTGCACTCCTCATTCCATTTGACCTTTTTAGGGAATTTAGGAGAAGAGATTAAATTCAGTGGTGAAGCTATGGTCCCGTAGTTCTCGATTAAATTCCTGTAGTACCCAGTAAGACCTAAGAAGGCTCTCACCTGGGTTTGAGTAGGAGGTGTTGTCCAATTTTGCAGAGCTTCTATCTTGCTGAGCAAAGGCCTTATTTCACCACCTCCTACCTCATGACCAAGGTAGACCACTTTGCTCTGACCAATTTGACATTTGCTTGCCTTTATGGTCAGGTGGGCCTGCTCAAGAGCCTGCAAAACATATCCTAGGTGGTCAACATTTTCTTTTCAAGTAGGCCTCCATCCCATTCAGAACCTGGTTAACCATCCTTTGGAATATAGCAGGTGCATTCTTTAAGTCAAAAGTCATAACCTTAAACTGGCATAAGCCAACTGGGGTGGAGGATGAAGCTATCTCCTTGGAATGGTCTGTCAGGGCTATTTGCCAATAGCCTGACGTGAGATCAAATGTGCTGAGGAACGTGGCTGAACCAAGTCTATCGACCAGCTCATCTGTCCTTGGCAAAGGATGGGCATCAGTCTTAGAGCATTTAGAGCTCTATAGCCCACACAGAATCTCAACTCCTTGGATCCTGCCTTTGGTACTAACACAACTGGGCTATACCATGGGCTAGTAGAGGGGTCTATTACCCCGAGATCAAGCATCTTGCTGACCTCTCCTTTGATGTGGGTTCTTACATTTCATGACATTCTGTAAACCCTGAATTTGACAGGTAAATAGTCACCAGTGTTTATGTCATTCTGGCCCCAAGGGGTCAAGCCTTGTGAAAGTGAAAACAAGGGGGCAAATTGATTTAACAAACCGTTGCACTGCTCTTGTTGTTCAAGTCAGGTTAGAAGAGAGATTGACTCCTTCTATTTGATCATCTAAAGGCTTGCCTCTGAGGAGGTCAGGCAGAGTTTCACTCTCCTCCTCCTCTCGAGCTGAAGCTAGAAGCAAAACTCCCAGTTCTGGTCTCATGATATAAGCTTTTAGAAGGTTGGTGTGAAAGACTCTGGGAGCCTCCTTAGGATTGCCTAGGTCCGCCAGATAGTTCACCTCTCCAAGTTTTCCCACAATCTTGAAGGGTCCTATCCTCTTGTCCTGCAAGGCCCTCTGCCTTGTTGGCACCATAACAAGAACTAGCTGGTCTTTAGTGAACTCAACCATGTTGGCCTTCTGGTCATGCCAATGCTTAACCAGAGCCTGACCTGCTTTCAAGTTATCACTTGCCTCAGCTATCATGTGTGACATTCTCCACCAGAGTCCTATCACATAGTCACTCTGACTGGCTTGGGGGAAGGAGCACTCTCCAACCCCTCCTTGATCAGGGCCAATGGACCGCTGACCGGATGGCCATAGAGGAGTTCGAAGAGACTGTAACCCACTCCCTCCTGAGGGACTTCTCTATATGCAAAGAGAAGGGATGGCAGTAGAAGATCATCATTTTTCTTAAGGGGGTCTTCTAAAGCTCCTATCATGCTCTTCATGGTTCTGTTTAACCTTTCTACCAATCCATTTGTCTGAGGGTGGTGTGCTGTTGAGAACTTGTAGGTAAAAACCACAGTTTTTCAACAAGGCCTTCATGTAGTGGGACATAAAATTTGAACCCCTGTCGGATATTACCTCCTTAGGAAACCCAACCCTGGTAAAAAAAATACCAAGGAGGGCCTTAGCCACAGCCTGAGCTGTAACAGTCCTCATAGGAATTGCTTCAGGGTACCTGGTAGCATGGCCTACTACAACAATGATGAACCTGGTGCCTGAAGAGGTTGGAGGGTCAAGAGGACTGTCAATGCCGATTCCCACCCTCTTAAATGGTACTCCCACCGCAGGGAGAGGCACTAAAGGTGCTACATTCTGTGAGCCACTCTTACCAGAAGTTTGGCAGGTAGGGCAACTCTTGCAATACATATCTATCTCAGCCCCCATTGTAGGCCAATAAAAGTAGAGAGAGAGCCTTTCCTTGGTCTTCTTGAAACTCAAGTGACCAGCCAATGGTATCTCATGGGCTAGTTGCAAGAATTGGAGTCAGTTCTCTTGGGGTACTGCAAGTCTTTTGTAGTCTCCAGGGTTTGACTCAGTCGGTTCACTATAGGAGATGCCATCTTCCCAGTGTAACCTACACTTCCCAGGCTCTTGCCATTCAAGCTGAGAAGCTGCCTGGTGGTGAAGACCTTCCAGAGTTGGACATTCTCTTTGTCTCCTCCTGAAGTCTGCCCTGTTGGGGCCACATTCTGCCAGTAAAGACTGCAGTTCAGGATAATCCAAAGGGTCCAGATCTTCAATAAGATCCTGGCCTTCTACTAGATCTGAATCCTCAGGCTCTAGTTCAACCACACAGGGTTCTACCTCCCTCTCAGCCTCTGCTGGAGGAGGAATCACAGGTGTGATTTTGGACAACCTAGGAGATCTTCTGGTTGGAAGCACTGGAGTGCTTTCTGCTGGTTTCTTTTTGGAAGTCTTGGGTTTCCCATTTGCTTCTGGTTGCTTAGAAATTGCAGTTAGTAACACCAGTGGAGTAGGAGTGATTTCTTTTTTCTATCATCTCCTCAGGAGAGCCTCCCAAGGTCCTCTCCCTTACAGGTCTGATGAGCTCCTGTAATCTCTTACTAGGAGTTCTGGGAGTATTTGGTACTACTCCAAGATCTTTGAGATCATTGTCCAACAACACCCTTCCAGGTACTTCAGATTTGATACTAACAGGTATTCTGACAGTCATGTCATTGTACTGGATGAGAGCTGGTAACTGGGTAAGCATCTGAACCGGCCCTCTAGCTAACTTGGTGAGGTATATGGGTGCCTTAGCATCATCCTCTACCTTGAAAAAAGAATCATTCACCACAGTTATGCTGGACCCAGTGTCTCTAATGGCAGGGGTCTCCTGACCATTCACTTGGACACTGTCCTTATAATACTCTTTAGTATTATTTGGGATAGAATTATACACATCTAAATTATGTTGTTCCCACAACCCCAAGAATACTAAAGATACACTAGCTAAGACTCGGATGGGGTCTTCAGTTAGTATTTGAAAGTTTCCACTGATCATTGGTATTCCTCATCTGGAGTGAAGGCTAAGGAGACTGTGGATCTCTGAAGGTTTACCCTTACATCTGGGATCCCCTTTCACATGGTCAGTTGAACCACAAACATAACATTTTCCAAATGTCTTTATGAATGGTGGTTTGTTCTGACCACCTTCTGGTCTGTGATCAGAAGGTATGCTAGCCTGATTCAGTTTCCCTTGTGGCTTACCCTTAGAATTTTGTTTGTGGCCCTCTTTGGAATTGGAATTATTTGAAATCTCTTTCTTGTCTTTCTGAGGCTGCTTTCCCTCATCTTTTTTCTGAGTGACCCCTGGATCCTTGTGAGTAGCCCTGTTGGCAACCCACAAGTCAGCAGCCTTAGCTTGCTTCCTTGGATCTAGTTCTTTTGAATCAGCCAAGTGCTATCTGAGCTCAGGAGAGCAGGCATCAAAAATAGACTCCAACATTACAAGATTGCTCATTCCTTCATAAGTGTTCACTCTGTAACCCTTAATCCATCCCTCTAATTTTTTCAAACACTCATTCACCCAAGTAGCCCAAGGGGTACTATCATGCTTTTTGAGGGTCCTAAACCTCTTAAGGTACTGGGAAGGGGTCTTTCCAAATCTAGCTATCAAAGCTAGTTTCACACATTCAAAATCCATCCTATCCACTTCCCCCAACTCCATTACCACATCAGATGCAAAAGGGGGGAGCTTAGAGAACACCCAGCGGATCAACTGATTCCCTGTGATATCCCGGAGCCTATGATTGTATTCAAAAATAGCTAACCAATCTAACACATCCAATTTAGGTTCACACATACTAACAATCTCTTTAGGCATCCGGGGTCTTTTTGGACTGGAGGATCTAGAGGCTTCGGGGAGAGAAGCATTTTTCAAAGACAATTAAGGATGGATTAAGGGTTACAGAGTGAACATTTATGAAAGAATGAGCAATCTTGTAATGTTGGAGTCTATATATGATGCCTGCTCTCCTGAGCTCAGATAGCACTCAAAGGGCCTCATTACACGTTGTGCGCTAAAAATCTCAAATTACCAGCATGGCGCTCTTAACGTGTCCGCCCTCGCAAGAGGGCGCTAATAGCGTACCATTACGAGTACGCGGACACGAGCATAGCGTCATGCCGGTAATGACCCTACCGCCATGCCGCTAAAGTCCCCAAAAAGTCTCTTACTGGCTTCGACGAAAGTGCAGATAGCACCTCCGCCCTCACGTAGCGGTGATTGTTAAATTGCAGAACCAGAAACAGCGTCATCGCACAGGAACGGGAAAGAGCACGGCAGCCATATTTAAAAACACAATCCATTGCCATCCTCTGCCCCCAGGACCTGTTCTGAGTAGTCTGCAGTAGGAAATCCACTGGGACACCCTCGACATGCCTACGGCTGTAAAAAAAAACACTGACCGGCACCGGAAGGAAAAATGTACCACAGAGGAGCTATTATATTAATGCTCACCCAGACTGTAGCTGACAATGCCGCCGTGGTCTTTGCCAGCGACATGCGGCGGGAGACACTCATCAAAAAGAAGGCAATCAGGGCTGAGGTCACCTGTAAAGTCAGTGCTGTGGGCACCACCACCCGCAATGTGCATGAGTGCAGACAGAGGTGGGATGATCTCAGACTCCGGGTGAGAAGCATCCTTGCAGAAAACCACAACATTGCCACAGCAGGTGGATCTGGTTCGCCCATAAAACTGAAAGAATGAGAGGATACCTGCGCCAACCTCATTGGAGTGAAATCAATAGAGGGAGTCGGGACAATGGAGCATGGCGTGGCAACCACTTCAGATGGAGGTGAGTGTACACATGAAAGCATGCAATGTGAATCTACTGGTCCCCCCAAATGTGAGCCCAGACTCACCTCATGGATGGCCAAACATCCACACATGCATCCAACCCTGGCCATGTCAGTGTCAGACCCAAACACACACACATGCACACATCACCAGAGACAAGTGCCACACACAACCATGCATGGATGAGCCACTGAACTGACACATCACCTGCATCCTTAACAATGAAGTCCAAATGCCCACAACTGCATTATTGATGTATACTGCATTAAGTAAATAGAACCGTAACCAAAGCCATCCCCCTTCTTGTCCCCGACAGGCTCACATACAGACAGTGAGGATGCTGGCAATGCATCTCAGACACCCCCCGCGAGTAAGAAAACAAGGGCACAGGACACAGAGGACACCCCCACAACATCAAGGGGCAAAGGCAGAAGGGTCCAGATGAAGAGTGTCAAACATCGGTGGAGCGCCACTGCCAAGACACAAGTTGCCACACCACCAACAACTGCCCCACCTCCGGAGGTTAACCCACCACCACCGATCCCAGCCACGGAGGGCCCACCCTCAGCTGCAGCTAGTTCCGCAGGAGAGGCGGCAGCCACTGCACCACTATCAGATGTGGAGGATACAACCGATTTCCACATGGAGATGCACACCCCTACCCCCCCGGAACCCCTGAACCATCACCACAGCAGACACCTGTGTCTAATGTCACTGGCGGAGACAACAATGGAGCTTTTAGTAGCCCCCCGGTGGCTTCATCTGTTGACCTGGTTGCATCAGAGGGCACAACAGCCACACCACCAGAACCCAACACTGCCCTCGACCTGGCCAGCATCAGCCAGCGGCAACAGGAAATAACTGTGCTGGTTGGGCAGCATGTGGAGGAGGCTGCCCGGCTCAGGAGATTACGGAGACAGCAAGGCACTGCAGGGGGGGGATGGAGGCTGTGTGGGGAGATTGTCCAACTTAGGGAGGTCCTCACACGGATAGTGGAAGCAATGGACCGCCACTTCCCACCACCTCCACCAGGACAGTCAGCCACTTCCTCATCCGCCAGTTCGAGGCAGACAAGCCCCCTCCACCGCTCCTCACGCACCAACAGGCGCATGTCTAGGCAGCCTCCCAATGCTGGTGTTGGC
The DNA here is from genome assembly GCF_040938575.1 of Ambystoma mexicanum. Lineage (NCBI taxonomy): Eukaryota > Metazoa > Chordata > Amphibia > Caudata > Ambystomatidae > Ambystoma > Ambystoma mexicanum. Next base: position 478,690,750 of record NC_090932.1, on the reverse strand, counting down.
AATGGCCAATAGGGAGTGCATGGTCAAGCTTCCGCGTGCATGGCTGGATGGAAACATTGTGGCAGAAACATGAGGAACTGTTGTGGGGGGGTGGAAGGGTGTTATGGGACTGTTGTGGGGGGTGGGGGGAAGGGTGTTATGGGACTGTTGTGGGGGGTGGGGAAAGGGTGGTGGGATGTTTGGGAACATGCACATTTTCTTCTTTACATTCCTTAATACACTGGTGTTTGATCAAAACACAGGCTTGGACTTCTTCATTGTGTAGGTGTACTTTATTGACAACAGGGTCCATTGTGCGCTTCCAAACAGACACCAGTGCATTACTACCCATGTGCATGTGACAGTATGAAACTATGTTACTCAGAATATTTGGTAGATCAAATGCTGTCTCACAGCACGTCCCTCCTGGCCATCCCCTCTTGCACGACCTGCATCCCCTTCACCTCCGTCCTCATCACCATCATCATCCTCATCAGGTGCTTCTATTTCAATGTCAGGGGGAAGTGGCACATTCCGTCTGATACACATATTGTGCAGCATGACACATGCCATGTTGATCTTGGCCACCTTCTCATGGCCATACAGGAGAGCGCCACCAGACCTGCTAATGCACCTAAAACGTGTCTTCAAAAGGCTAAAAGTCTGCTCGATCACGATGCGGGTACGGGTATGTGCACAATTGATTTCCTCTTCGTGCCTGTTCTGTGGGTTCCGTACAGGGGTGAGGAGCCACCTCTTCAGGGGATAGCCAGCATCACTTGTATGGGGGGACGAATGGGGTCCTGTTACTGTTCAACTCAAGAGCGGCCTGTTAATATCGCACAAATTGACTTTGCATTGTGATTGAAGTACACAATTAACAGCATACATGCAGATGGTCTGTGTGACTGCAATGTGCAAAGGTGAGCTCGACCCTGCAAGTAGACATGCCCCATTAATGCCTCCAACAGTAATTGACATGTCCTTGGTGAGGCCAGGTCTTAGGTGTCCCTGGGCACAGGCAGATTTGGTACCACACTGCTGGTGTACTGCCATTCCAACATTGATGTTGCCATGCTGAGAGGCATCACTTCAGTGGTGCTATAGGTGTGTGGTGCAATGCTATGGCTAGGGGTGATCCCTTTGCATGCATTCAAGGGCACATTGCATTATTGATGTTGTGCTGGGCTAATTCTGTATGACTATCTTGACAGCATGTATGACATTTGTGTATTTTGTGGCGTGGAATGTTGTGCAATGTGGATGTGGATGGATGTTTAATGCTTCTAGACCTTGGTTGTCATCTATGTTGTGTAGTTTATACTTGCATGTCCGTTCATCTCAAGTACGTTGCAGCCTTCCCAGATGGACATTGGGGTACATCTGTATGTGCATTTGTCCGACGGACGACAAGATACACCCATTTCGAGTATGTATACCCCCCCAATCACACCCAGTTGGAGTATGTATCTCTCCCCCCAATCACACCCAGTTGGAGTGTGTATCTCTCCCCCCCAATCACACCCAGTTCGAGTATGTATCCCCAACCCAATCACACCCAGTTGGAGTATGTATCTCCCCCCCCAATCACACCCAGTTGGAGTATGTATCTCTCCCCCCCATCACACTGCCATGTGCTTGCCCTGCTACTCACCAAGTAGCCACAAACGTTGTCCGGCTTGTCGCTCCATGTAGCGTGGGATAGTTGAGTTCCGCAGGACCATGGAATCATGGGTTGATCCAGGAAATCGGGCACAGCAATGTGTGATTATCTTGTTGGCCTCACATACCATTTGGACATTTATGGAGTGGAATTGCTTCCTGTTTCGGTAGACTACTTCATTGTGATGTGGGACCACCAATTCCACATGGGTACAGTTGATGGCCTCGATGCAACTTTGGATGCCTGCCAGTGAATAGAACCCAACTTTGGTGTTTGCAATCTCCTGGGCAGTCCGTGGCATGAATATGTGTTCAGGTGCATGCTTCAGGAGGGCATCAAGTACCTGGTTCAGCGTGCGTGAGAATACTAGTTGTGAGATGCCATGCATCTGCCCCACTGTATGCTGGTAGGTGCCTGTGGCCAGGAAGTGGAGCACAGTCACCACCTTGAGTAGAGGGGGGATGGCAGTTTGGATGTCTATGAGGCTCACAATGTCGTTGTGTATCATGTCCACGATGCTGGTGATGGTATCCCGGTCCAGACGGTACAGGGTGTGTATCTGCTCAGGGGTTACGTTAAATGGACTTGCTCTGATCCTGGGTGCCTCTGTGGTATGATTAGGTGCCGTGGTGGTGCTTGCTGTGCCTGTCTAGCCCTCCTCCTCCTCCTCCTGCGTCTCCTCTGTGCTGCCTGGTGTTGTTGCTGCTGCAATGCAATCATGTCCTCCAGCCCATGTAATGCTGCTAGTATTGGGACCATCTTGGTGTGTGAAGGGGTGTGGTGTGCTCCTTTTGTGCTGCCACAGTCTCCATTGCCTCCACCTGTGCTGATTGTGTCCACTTGTGGCAGGTGGGAACACTGCTCAGTCCTCTTAACGGGTGGTTCGCGATGCCAGTATTAGCGCCATGGCGGTAAGGGGTTTTGGGGGCTTTACCATGCCGCTATTGGCATGTCCGCTTGCCTTGTGATGCTGTAGCAGCATGGCGTTATTTACGGGATGGAGAGTCGCGTGCACGCGGACTGTCCGCTATTAGTGGCACCGTACTTAGCGGTGCCGCTAATAGCGGTGAGCCGGGTCGTAATTCGCATAGGGATTTAACGTTGCCGGTATTCCATCACCGGTAACGTTAAATCCCTACCGCCTACCTTGCAATGAGGCCCAAAGACAACTTCTTCATCTCTAGCTCATGATTGAGCTCCATTTCTTTGAGCCTTAGTTCTTGATGTTTCTGTTCAGTTTTGGCACTGATTCTTTTGAATTCAAGTTCAGGTCTCATTTTGTCGAGAGAGATAAATTCAGGACTTAATGTGGGACCTCACAATCGTCCAGTAGCCATAGGTTGAGGCCTTTGAGCAGGGAGAGGGCCAGAGGGGGTGACATTGTCAGCCTCCTCTTCCTCATCTGCTTCAATAATAACATTATCAACATAATCATCCGCAATGTTTGCTACATTTGCTGGAGCAGGAGGCACTACAGCCCCATTCTCCAGACTTTGTTTTTCTAACAATCTTTCAATCATTTCTGATTTCTTGCCTTTGACAGGAAAACCTTTCTGTCTACTCAGATCCCTTAAAAATCAGCAGTATTTGTAAGGAGGGTCTCCTGGCTATAGCTTTCCATCCTTGACTTTTTAAAATTAACTTTTAGTGATTGTTAAGCCTTGTGGTTAATTGAACCAAGGTACTAGCAGCACTCTAAAATGTAAATCCAATACTTTTATCCTCACTGCTGTACACCAGTGTTAGGCAGGATCCTGTGCAGTGCCCTTGCGGAACACTACAGAAGATTAAGACTACAGGTATATACCTGAAAATGCCCTTTGGTATCAGTTCGTACCACAAAGATTTAGTTTGTAGCTTTGGCTAAGCAGTCAGACTTATTTCATGAGGAAGATGAGCAGTAGTCAGGGTTTACACATTGGGACTACCATACTATGGAACAAGGAAACACTGACCAAAGCTTTGTAAGAATATATATATTTATTTTACACACTCTGATCTTCACACACAAATGACTATTATTAAAGCAAGTTGAATCAATCAAGAAAAGTATACACAACTCCCTATTTCAATTGTAGACAAGTTTGAGCAAGAGTGAACACTGAGCAAAACGGCACAGTGAAAACCAAGCAGAAATGGCACTCTATCAATTTCATAAAAAGGGAGGGAAAGAACAAGGTATACAGGTTTAGACTCTTGAGCACACCAGCAACACTTCCCAAGTAGATTGTGAACAAGTTAGGCAAGGCAGTACTTTAGCATATGCAATACTGAGGAGAAAACCAAGCAAAATGGCATTTCACAAGTTTAAAAAGAGGGAAGGAAAAGGTGGTTATAAGAGTTAGGTGCACCAACACATGTCTAGGTGAGAAACAATCTAGAGAAGGCAGTTGTAACAAATTTAGCCACAGTCAATAGGCATGTGTCAGTGTCAATGGTACAAGGCAATGTGCCCAAGATCAAAATGTTCTAGTCGATGCAGTCAAGTCTTTGTTTAACGATTCGAAAAGGCAGTTGCAGGAGGTGAAATACAATGTTAAATGATAAAGGCGACCAACCCAGTAGGTAAGTAAAGGATTTAAAACACCTTTAGCAATACCCAATGAAACAGGAGGCCTGGCAGAACAATGCACCTTTAAAGTTGAAGAGGCTCCTGCGGTGGCAATAGTTCCTGGCAGTTCCTGCAGTTCAGGAGATCCAACAGAGGAAAAGAGGCTCTCGTCATGGAGGAAGGTTCGAGATACTGCACTGCCCAGGGATGAAACCAGCCGTGGTGCCGCCAAACGAATAAAAGATACGCTCCTTTAAATCGCGGTCCGGGTGGACGGGTGCCTGGCTATCCAGTCTCCTAGTGTTTGGCACTGCCGATTCGACCAAGGCAGGTCCGGGAAGGTGATTGGCAAACTGGTTGGTCCCACCAGCTCAAGAGAAGAAGACTCTTGCAGAGGAAGATCTTCCCAAGTCGTTGGAGAAATGTGGTGAGGATCTGCAGCAGGGCTTCACCGGTGGTTCAGTCATTGCAGATGTCCTCAGAATCTCTCCTCTTCAGTTTCTTAGTTGAAGTGGCAACGTCTTGTCCTCCAATCCTCAGGACCCTGCCTTTATGCAGCAAGACCCCCATTCATACAGCCTAGCTGTCACTGACACAGTGGGGTGGCTCTCCTGGCGGGAGAACCCCCCAGCCTATCAGGGCAGAATGCAACTTGGGTTGCGTAGGCAACCCTGTCCAGGGTGCCTATTCCCCCTCCCACACATCCTGTCTACCCCAGACTCAGTGGCACCAAGAGGAGGGCTTCTGTGCAGAAGCCCACCAAAAGGACAAACAAAGGATCCCTGACTGGGGTTAGGATTATAGAGAAAGACACAAGAAAGAAATATTATTAAAGTTCTGGCAATAAAAACCTACCGGAGTAAAGTTAATATTAAAATAAACCGGCGGTATGTTAGAGGCTGTCAGTAAAATTGGTAGCCTCGAATAACGGGAAAATCCCATAGAAAAATATTTGCGGTTGAACATTTACGGTAGTAACTACTGCCACCAGACAGAAACTTTTGAGGGAGGGACTGTACGGTACCCCCTCGAAAATGAATGTATGTCTCCCATGTGGGTTGAACGTCCCCAACCCCAGCGGTGGTTCCAGGGAGGCCCGGCAGTTTCCCCCTCCCTTCTCAGAGGGAAATTCTGTAACGTAACCTAGCCAGAGCTCCAGGATGGCTGGGGGTTATGTCTCTGGCCTTGGGCGGCTGTATCACATGTGGGTTGCACGTCATCAAGCCCAGCCTGAAACTGCAATACATCGTTTCCCACTGGGGAAGGATGTGGACCCTGCCCGGGCCCCGTGGGACAGCCCCTGCCCTTGGGTATGGTCACCCCATATGGGAGACAGTTGTCCAAGGCCAGAGACATTACTCCTGACTATCCTGGAGCTCTGGATGCCTGCGTTACAGTTTATCCCTCCGGGAAAGGTTGGGGTCCCTTCTGGGGCTTCCTGGGACCGCCAGTGGCCTTGTAGGTCATACATTCTAGGGCGATTTTTGCAAGTCAGACATGTGTGGATTCCAACAGGTGTCTTCTATTCAGGAATGCATGGGGTTCCCGGTTTTCTCTGATGCCTATGACACGCCAGGCCCAAATCTGTAGGTTGTTTACAAGTCCAAAATCGTAAACATGTCCTTTCTGCAAACCCTTTGGAATAACAGTGATTTTGACTTTTCCATTTGCGCCCAGGTAGGTGTACCGAAACGTGTGAGATACCGCTTTCGTCGGGACCCCTGTGGGAATGTGGGAAGGTAGGACATATGTTGTTGGTTGCATATTTCGGTGTTTTCCTGGTAGCAAATGTCTGAAAATTGTGTTTTTTCCCCACATTTTTGAATTTGCCAGGCCTTGTGGGTAATACATTAACAGGCAAAAATCTCATTATCGGGCGACTAGCGCAAGTCAGACCTCTGTGAATTCCCATGGGTGTCTTCTTTTCAGAAATGCATGGGGTTCCCTGTTTTCCTTGGTGGCTACGACACACCACGTCCAAATCTGTAGGATGTCCATAAAACCAAAATCCTAAAAAATTCCTCTCCCCAAACCCTTTGGTGTACCAGTGGTGTAGCATTTTCCCTTTGTGCCCAGGTAGGTGCACCCACACATGAAAGGTACTGTTTTCAATGGGATACCAGTGGGAACGTGGGAAGGTAGGACATGTTTTGTTGACAGTGGATTTTGGTGGTTTCCTGGTGGCAAAGGTCTGAAAATTGAGTTTTTCTCCCTACATTTTGGATTTTGCCGCACCTTGTGCTAATAATTCTAGGGCGATTCATGCAAGTCTGACCTCTGTGGATTCCCACACGTGTCTTCTTTTCAGAAACGCATGGGGTTCCCTGTTTTCCTTGGTGGCTGCTACACCCCATGCCCACATCTGTAGGTTGTCCAGAAGACCAAAATAATAGCAATTTCGTAACCCCAAACCCAGTGGTTTAACCTTTTCCATTTGCACCCAGCAAGGTGCACCCACACATGTCAGGTACCATTTTGTCTGGACACCTATGTGAATGTGTCACGGTAGGATATGTATTGTTGGCGGGGTGCTTCGGTTGTTTCCTGGTGTGAAATGTCCGAAAATTGTGTTTCTTTAAATACAATTTGCAGTTTGCCAGACCTTGTTTGTAATACATTCTAGGGTGATATGCACAAGTCAAACCTCTGTGGATTCCCATGGGTGTATTCTTTTCAGAAGTGCATGGGGTTCCCTGTTTTCCTAGGTGGCTGTGGCACCCCAGGCCCAAATCTGTAGGTTGTCCACAAGACCAAAATCCTCAAAATGTCCTCTCGCCAAACTCTTTGGGATACCAACGGTGTAGCATTTTCCCTTTGTGCCCAGGTAGGTGCACCCACACATGTGAGGTACCGTTTTCATCAGGACACCAGTGGGAATGTGGGAAGGTAGGACATGTGTTGTTAGCGGCGTGTTTCGGTTATTTTCTGGTATATCAAAAAAGAAAGGACTGCTGCCACAGGTTGATAATCAGATTTGTTAATAGCTCAAAACCTTTTTTGCATCAACATGTAGATTGAATTAAATCAAAGCTGAATAAATGTATGCCGGAGGACCAAACAAACCAATCAAATATATTCATACCTCACCTTCGCTGAGGACCTCTCTAACATCATCACCTACAACACCAAATCCAAATCACAAGCCTTGATAATGGGCGATTTCAGCTTAGGCCTCTCTGACCCCAACGGCACTGCAGCCATGGCTTTTGACAATATGCTCACAAATGCAGGATTCACACACTTCATAAACCAACCTACCCATGCCAAGGGCAGAACCCTTGACTGGCTAGCCGTCCATAACTGTCCTATCAGTATCACCTCCACCATCAGTGTTCTTGGACTGACCACAACCTAGTTACGTTCAATATCCAGTCCAAACCTAGCAGCCTCTCTCCTAGCATTTCACCTGCTACGGACACCCGCAACAAACGCAACATTACATGCGACAGACCTCTCCCACTCCTCCTCCCAGTTCTTAACGACCAGGTTCGCACATGCTATGACCCTACGGGGCTGATTGACACATTTAACCGCGCTATGCAAAAAAGCCTTAGACATCATCGCCCCATCTAAACTGAGAAAATCCAAACCTCGAGCCCACCTAAACTCCTGGTTCACACCCCAGCTTAGAACTTGCGCAAAGAAAAACGAATTGCGAAATCACATTGGAAAAGTAACCAGTCTCCAGCCAACAAATCGTGTCTATTCCTGGCTACCCTCAACTACAAGGAAGCCAGACTCCAAGCCAAAAAGGACACTTACAACAAACGCATCGAACAAGCCAAATCTAACACTAAAGAATTGTTCAAAGTCCTAAATGAACTCGAAACTCCGGTCTCTGCACCAGACACCTGCACCAAAGATAGCACTTGGTGCACCAAAATCCAAGAGGCTCTCCTAGGTAAGATTGCCACTCTACAAATCAAAATTAACAACAAACAAACCAGCCTACAATCTAACCCTCAACCTAACCTCATCCCACCCTAAATCACCACATCCCAGATTCTCTGACCACATTTAGCTTCTCCCCACTTTCCATCTCTGATGTGGAAAAGATCATCGCTAGCCTTAAACCATCCAACTGTCAAGGCGACCTTTGTCCTGCGCCTATTATTAAGGAAGCAGCTCATGACCTGGCACCATTCATTACCACATTCATCAACTCTTCCTTTAGTTCTGGGATTGTTCCTGACAACCTAGAGGACGCGTGGGTCATCCCTCTTCTGAAAAAAAGCTACCTTGGACCCTAGCATACCCACAAACTACAGGCCAATCACTACTGTCCCATTTCTTCTAAAAATTCTCGACCAAGCTGCCTATCTACAAATCCAAGATTACCTTAAATCAAACAAACTTCTGGGACTTAGGCAATCTGGGTTTCGCCCACGCCACGGTACTGAAACGGCCCTTATTGATTTAAAAACACAGATCGAAGATCTAAAAGACAAAGGTAAACTTGCGGTATTACTCCTTTTGGACCTATCGGCAGCCTTTGATCTTGTCAACACCAAAATTCTCTGCCACCACCTCAAATCTGCAGCTCACTTCTCAGACAAAGCTACAACCTGGATTTGGTCCTTCCTAGACAACAGATCTATGCGCGTGTTCTCTCCACTAGCAACCGCCCTACCAGCACCTGTCTCCTGTGGCGTGCCACAAGGATTGTGTGTTTCACCAACGTTATTTAACGTGTCCACCAAACCCTTATTCGATATTCTGGACTATCTGGGTGTCACTTACACCAACTACGCCAACGACACCCAGATACTAATCCCTATCACAGGTGACCACACTGCTGACTCCCGCGCTATCAATGCCATCTACCTGGTCATCCAAGCGTGGATGGCTCAACACGGACTCTGTCTAAATGATGAAAAGACAGAGCTCCTCATCCTTGGCTCACCTCAAAAACTCACCAAGCTTGACCCTGCGTTCAAGTCCTTTACCATCGGTGGGAATACTATCCCTACTGCTAAGGACACAAAAACCCTTGGGATCTACATTGACTCGACCTTATCCCTGTCTAGACAAACCAATTCAGTCTCGTCCGCAGCGGCCTATACCTGCAAGCTTATTACAGCATGCCGCCCTTTTCTCTCTACAGCCAACTGAGTGACCCTGGCTAGGACCCTTGTACTATCTAAGGTTGATTACTGTAACGCCCTGTACCTAGGCACTAATCATTGTAACTTAAACAAGCTACAAATTGTCCAAAACAATGCGATCAGAGCGGCCCTCAACATACCCAAGCGCCAACATATAGCTGACACTAGACGTAACCTCCACTGACTTTGAATCCCACACCAAATTTTTTTGAAATCCCTGACTCTTACCCATAAATGCCTCCACAACCAAGCCCCTTGCTACCTGGCTAACAGATGTGCCCTCAACAGTTCCACTAGACCCCGCAGAATGGCCCAAGCCAACTGCCTAGTCATCACTCGTTTTAATCTCCAAAGATCAGGTGGAACCAGCTTCCCCATCATGGCAGCTAAACTATGGAACTCACTCCCCAATGAGCTCAGAGCAGAACCCTCCTTCCTGAGATTCAAACACCTTACCAAAACTTGGTTGTCCTCCCAAGACATCTAACACTGGACTCACTGCTTAACTTGTACTCAGACTTACCTTGTATATACCTGCTTGTCCTCTTATTATTATTATTATTATTTTTGCTTGCATATTTTGTAATATACCTGTCATTCTGTAAGTACTGCCTGTTTGTATTTATCTTGCTGTAACTAAGTGATGCGCCCGGTAGCCCCTGGGCCTGGTGCGCCATATAAATAAATAAAATACAAATACAAATAAATGAGGTTTGTTTTACTAATATTTCAACAAAGAGTAAAAGACATTTTATTACACATTCATGTATATAAACCAAAATGAAAAAAACGCAATACAATGTGTTTATCTTTGTATAATAGGTATATCGCTAAAGGGATGTTTCCTGGTGGCAAATGTCTGAAAATTGTGTTTTTTTTCCCTAAATTTGGACTTTGCTGGGCCTCTTTGTTAAGGTTGATTTCTGAACTCTGACCTGGTGGGCAGAGGTTCAGAAGGCCATCCTAGTTTCATGGAACAGGGTAATCTTCTGGACAAGCCAGAAGCCATTGGCTGCGGTCAGGACTTGGTTCCAGGAAGGGTGCGGGTTACTGTTAGCCCACAATGAGCACACACAGTAAAGGACACTACAAATCACTCCCAGTCAGGTGTATACATCAAAAATACATATACATTTATTAAAGGCCTTTGAAATCAAACAGAAATCAAATATGCACAGCAATACTTCAAATCAATACAACACTACTGTTAAACATGTATACAGTTACCAAGTGGCCAAAGGCAAAAGTGCACATACTGGGTCCACACCCTATGAAGAAAGGGCGCAAACAGTGCAAATAGACTTTAGCCAGTTCTCCATCAATCAATCCCTATCTAAGAGGCAGTCCAGTCCTTACGAAGAGTGGAGCCTAACGTTCAAAAGTATTTTCGGATGCAGGTGCACGCAATGGTGCAGTAGATCAAAAACGGGGTCTCTGCCAGGGGCTGTAGCGTCTCAGGAAGGTGGGTGAGGCAATGAGGATATGTTCCCACTATTCAAGGAGGGTCTCCCGAAGAGGGCAGAACAGGTTCCAGGAGTTGGTAATAGGACGGTAGAACACGCTACCTGTGGAAATGTGAGTGGCCCTCAGGGGACACTCTTGCTAAAAACTGATGGTTTCGCTAAGGGGCACCAGCAAGGGTTGAAAGTACTCACCGACCCCAGGTGCACTCCAGACCAAACTGCAGCAGTGGAGTTCACTTCGGTTGAAGGTTCCAATGCAGCAATTGTGCGGCTCTGTGGCTTTCAGTGGTTGAGTTACAGCGATGATTCCGTGGCAGGACAGTGATGATTTCTCCCCTCCTAATGAAGGGATCCGGCCAGTTTCACTGCAGCAGGTTTTAGGCACAGAGTGGCACAGCAGGAAGGCACCTGCAAAGTTTGTCACCACGGCTGGGTGACACAGTGACCGCCTGCACTCATGTTCCTCCATACTCTCCTAATTCCAGACAGACCTATGGTGCCTATTTGTATGAAACTCAGCAGGAGAGTGTCTTGCATCCAGTACTTATGATCTACCAAATTTCAAGTGTCAACTCGAAAAGGCGGCATTTTCAGAGGAAAGGTCCTGTGCAAGCTGGTCAGTCCGCTGGTTGGCCCAGGAACACTTCAACAGAGTCTCGCTTGCAGGTTAAGATGAAGGTGCTGTGAATAGTTGTTCCCACTATTCAAATGAGTTGGAGCGCCTTTGCAGAGCTTCTAAGTTCGATCAGATGCAGAGGGGTCCTGAGGGACAACAGCGGGCTCAGGTAAACAAACATTCCAGCTGGTCACCAGCAGTTCCTCAACTTGGCTTCTTAGTTTAAGGACGCTAGGATCCTATCCTAGGTTCAGCGAGAACTCAAGAGATTGACCTGGGTTGGGTGTTTGGAGCCTTCTATTATGCAGAATCTCCTTTGTGTCAAAACATAGCGAACCCAATGGGAGATCTGCTCACATACGTGGACACCAGACATGGACCAATCACGGATCACAGTCTTCTCAGTCATTCCCAGCACACCAGACTCTCTGGCACACAGGATGTGTATTGGAATTAGACAGTCTAGCCCACATCCTGGAGGCACATACACAAAGCATGCAGAAGCCAGCAAAAGCTTGGAATTTCGTGGAAGAATGCATGCCCAAATAAGGACTGACCTGGGTCTGCTCGACCTGGAGAAGGCAAAGGGACAAGATGGCAGATAGGACAAAGAACCTCGTGGCATGGCCATTTTCGAGCCAGGCCACCTTCCTCTGCCAACCGTGGTAATTGCAGTTTGCATGGAAAGAAAGGGTTTCAAATATGTGAAAGTAAAAGCTGCCACCAGCCCTGTCCAAGGCACATCTGTACTTCTACCAAAAAATCCTTTAAGGGAGTCGAAGGACTTTGGAAATAAAAGGTAGACCCAAGTGCACTGTACTGTAAGGTGCTTTGTGCACTTGTAACATGTTTCAGAAAAGTTGCAACATAGGAAAGGACTAAGGGAAACAAAGTATCGATGCACTTATTATCTTTAAGGGCCTATCAGTTTCCCCATAACAAAGTGAGTGAAAACCCAGCGGAGTGCAGCAGAAGGCTGTGCTACATTAGCAAAAGTCAGACTAGGCTTGTCAGACAACAGCAAAAAGTTGGGGGTTCACAATTGGAGAGAAAATTATACATGAATGGAAACATTTCCTAAAACTTGTGGGTAATACATTCTAGGGCGATTTGTGCACATCTCACCTCTGTGAATTCTCATGTGTGTCTTCTTTTCAGAAATCCATGGGGTTCCCTGTTTTCCTTGGTGGCTGCGACAGCCCAGGCCCAAATCTGTAGGTTGTCCACAAGTCCAAAATCCTAATAATTTCCTCTCCCCAAACCCTTTGGAATTCCAGTGGTTTATCCTTTTCCCTTTGCGCCCAGGTAGGTGCACCCCCACATGTGAGGTACTGTTTTCATCTGGGAACACATGTAGGAATGTGGCATGGTGGGACATGTGTTGTTGGTGGTGTGTTTCTGTGGTTTCCTGGTGGCAAATGTCTTTTTTATCCCCTACATTCTGGACTTTGCCAGGCCTTGTGGGTAAAACATTTTAGGGCGATTTGTGCAAGTCAGACCTCTGTGGATTCCCAGAGGTGTCTTCTTTTTAGAAATGCATGAGGTTCCCTGTTTTTGATGGTAGCTGCGATACCCCAGGCCAAAATCTGTAGGTTGTCCACAAGACCAAAATCCTAAAAATGTCATCTGCTGAAACACTTTGAGATGCCAGTGGTGTAGCATTTTCTCTTTGCGCCCAGGTATCTTCTTGCTTGCCCAGAATGCGGGGCCCAGAAGAAAACCACTGTAGAGGTATCACTGTCTGTCACCAGTATGAGAGGAGGGAGACAAGTATTCAGTCCCTCCAGGTGTCACTTTTAGGAGTGGACTCCTTGTTACCAGAGACACAGAATAATATGGTTAGCCCTTTGGCTCTGGAAACGTCTGGCAGTAAGTTACAGTTGGTGGTTGCTGATCAAATTACCATATGTCTTGTGGCAACTCACAAAGAATGACTGCCTAGTCAGTGTTTGACACCTTACCAAGTGTCAGTAGCAGAAGTAACTCCTCCGCTGCACTCAGTAATGGTCAGACCCAGTGGAAGGAAGATGAAGTGACCTGCCATGTGCCACTCAGCTCTCATTCACAGGAAGGTGATCTAAGAGAGAGACTTGTCAATTCTTACTTAAGTTTGATTCTCACCCTTACATTAAAACCCTGAACACATGTGAGTGGTCTGGGCCTTGCCAAGTTTCACAATTTAGCAAGGTAAACTATTCAGAAAGCCTTGGTGGACCTAGAAAGGTCATAGTTCCCTAGGTTTAGTATGAAGGAGTCTCTGTTGTGAGACAGAATTGAAGTCCTGTTTATAGCTACTGAAAAGGGGACAGAGAAATCTAAGTGTCTCCCTGTCCTGTTCCAGAGCAGCCCTTCTAATGGCTTCATTGAGTTCTCTCCTCACCTGGCACCACATCAGCAAGGCGAGGTGGCGATTTTACAGAGGCAATCTCCATCCTTGTTTACACTGAGACGCATAATAGCAGATTTGTGTGAGCCAATCTGTGTTGAAATTGGTAACTCACCAAGTTCGGGTGCGGAAGGCAGACCACCAGACAACCAGACAGAGAAAAAACTATCCTCTAATGAAAAAGGCTAGGTATAACTCTTTGCAAGGAAAACAAGTTTATTTTGTTTACGAAAAGGAAAAGAAAAAGGTGACAGAGGGTGCCATAGAACCTAAGTGCCACAGCGCTCACTCTTAGTTCAAAGCAGTCAAAATATTTTTTAGGAGACAAATTGTCATCTGTGATGTAAGTAACAAACAGTGTTAACCCCCCACCCTCATTGGCTGCCACCTACATACATACTACCAGTCCCCCAAAGTCCATTGACTGATTGGCTGCATCTTGTTCTACCCCTTCCCTCTTACACATGGTCTTATATTCTGTCACCTTGGTTTCCTGCTACCTGATTGGCAGGTTGTATGATATGTTACCTCCTCATGAGCCTAGTCACATGGTGTGCATCCGGTTGTTAACATGAGCTCAGTGGATAATTTAGAGGTCAAATTGGCCCTTTTAGAATAATAAAGGAGTGCTTCTCTTGATCCTAGACATACAGGTGCCCCCACCAGACCACCCTGTCGCTGAACTAAATATGTTGGCAGCACTTCTTGTTCCTCGTAGTACATATCACAGGATATTTCACTTCTAGCTCCCCGCTTATTAACTGCCCCTCCCTGGTGCTTCTCCTAGTCCTTTCAAGGACCAAACTAATCAGCTAAATTCTGATAGATTTAGATGTTCTGTTTGTGGGCATCTGGAAGTTCAAATAGGATAGCCATTTTTCTGTGGGGAGCTAATCCCCTAAATGTAGACCAGGCCTTTGGCAGCTCAAAACCTCTGTACCAGCTCCCATGTGTTTGTCCTTTGGGACAGACAGAGCCCTGCCCGTGCTCGGGCATTCTCATTCCTTTCTAGGTTTGCAGGCCTGTAACATGATAGAATTGTATTTTATCTGCCAGCCCTGAAGGCCTCTATGTTTGGTTTCTATGTTGAGGCTTGGGATGAGAAGATTACTCAGAACCCATTACCATGCTGTGTTGCTACTGTTGCCATGGTCTGTGGCAGACTAGGCTTCACTTTAAATATGCTGGTGATTCAGTATTTCTCGCCATATGGGGCCAGGGCCTACGTTTACATTAGTATTCGCTACATTTCAACTATTGTTCCGCAGCATCACACCTGCCCTGTACCGGGGCCTACCTACAATTCCACAACTGCTACAGAATGCTACATGTGGGACATCTATTTTGTATGCTTCCTCCCCATGAAACCGTGCATGTTCATTTTCTCGTGCACTAATATATTTTCCTCAACCTAAATCGTTCGGGTGGCCATGTAGGCTGAGGGAATCCTGAAGAAGAGCTGCATGTCATCTGCATAACACTGAAAGTTGGAGTAGAAGGATGCGATGCAGTGGGCAAGAGGTGCCAGGTATTAGTTGAACAGCCAGGCAGAGGTTAGACCCCTGGTGAACACCACGAGTAGAGAGAGAGGTAGAGGAAAGGAAAGACCCCAGTTTGACCTGAGAGGGTCTGTGAGTGCCAGGGCCTGATCAGTGATACCCACGTTATCATGAAAGGATTGAGCAGGATGGCATGGTTGACCATATGACAGGTAGGGGAAAGATTGAGGAGAATGAGGACAGAAGGAAGGTTAGAATCAAGGTTAAAGAGCAGGTCTTCTGGCAGCTCTGAAGTCAGACTGGTAGTTGTGGAGACAACCAACAGATTCAGTTCACAGATTAAGCTGGGCGATGGCCAGATTTTCCAAGAGTATGCCCAGGAAAGGAGTGATGGAGATCGGGCGATAGTTAGCTGGAGAAGAAGGATCGGCAGAGGGTTTCTTTAGCAAGGGGTGCACAAGGGAGTGCTTAAGGTTAAAGGGAAAGTTCCAGTGGCAAAGGAGTGATTACCAAAATCAGCCAAGGCTGGAGCAAGGATGTCAGTGTGGTCCTTGATGGTTCTGGATGAACAGTGGAGAACCTGTTTAGACAAGACTTTCATAGATCAGACTTATCTAGAAAAATTGTCTGGGGTGAGAAAGGGAAAGGAAGAGAAGTGAGGAGGAGAGACACCCACATGCAGGCCAGGAGTGGAGGAGGAGATTGAGGTAGAGGAGGAGAGGGTGGACAGGATGTCCTATGTTCTAATGATGAAATGAGAAGCCAAGGCCAGAAAGAAGCCCTGAGACAGAAAAGGAGAGTTAGAGACTGCAGCATGATTGGCCAGCTCCTTGCAGATGTGAAAGAGTTTGGCCGAGTTGTTAGATGCCGCAGAGATGCAGACTTGGATGTGGGCTCTCTTCTTGGCGAGTACAGAGAGTCTGTATTGCCTTTGGAGCAAGCGGCTGGCCAGTTTGTCAGAAGGTGCACCTGATGCCCTCCACTTCCTCTCAGCCACCCTGAACTTGTGCTTGTAGGTGACGAGGTCGGAGTCGTACCAAGAGTTGCACTTGGGTTTGCACCTCAAGTGGAACCTCATGACGGGGGCAAGTACATCGAGAGTGCTAGAGATAGAAAGATGAAGGTTAGATAGGGCTGTGTCAGGGTGTGATTCAGCCAAAGTTGCAGAAGGAGGACTGAAAGTAGTGGCCAGTGCCTCAGCTGACAAACACTTAATGGGTCGGATGACCGAGAAGGTAGGTGGCAGTGCTAGAGTCAGCTTGGCCTGAGGGGTGGAGAGAGAGAGATTTGGGAGGAAAGGAGAAAGTGATCACTCCAGGAGAGAGGAGTGGTGAGAGAGTTGGAGAGGCGGAGGTCTGAGGAGATCAGAACATCCATGGCTTGCCCTGCAGAGTGAGTCAGGCCACAGGGAAGAATAGAGAGTGAGAGAGAGAGAGAGAGTTGCAGAGATTGTGAAAGAGTCCTGAAGAGGGGCAGCTAGCATCCAGGTGAATGTTAAGGTCTTCAAGGAGGAGAAGTTGAGAGGTAGAGGGGAGGAGGGAGGAGGAGAGGTCCGCCCACACAGAGAGGAAGGGGGCGACCTGGCCAGACGGCCTGTAGAAGGTGGCCACAGTGAGAGAAAGGCTAGGAGAGATAGATAGCCTGCAGACCAGGCATTCAAAGGGGGAGTAGTCCTGCATAGGAACAAAGGGGGAGTAGTCCTGAATAGGAATGATAGAAGCAGGGATCCACTACGGGGAGATCAACCCTACCAGGATGGTTGGTTTTGGGATAGACAAGGATCTTATAGCCATCAGGAAGGAGAGTGTCAAAGCTCATGACAGAGCTGGCTGTGAACCAAGTCTCAGTCAGACTGAACAGATCCAAATCAAGTTATTCTAGGAGATGGCAGATGTCAGAGGAGTGTTTGATTGCTGAGCGAGAGTTGAGAGTAGCAATTTGGAGTATGTTGTCCCCTTTGACGGACTTCCTTGAAGGGGTACAGGTCAGAGATACGCCCTGTGGAAGCATTGAGGGTGCCTGAGGATGAGCAAAGGAGGAAGGAGGAGAAGGCAAGTTAGCCAGAGAGGAGGAAGGTGCCAGATCGGGGGTGGAGGAAGGAATTCATAGGGTGGTCGGAGAAGCATCAGAGGCAGCCGTAGAGGTTCTAGAGGACAGAGGCGGCAGAGGATCCAAATGGGTGGCGGAGGAGGGTGGCAACGGGGTGGCGGGAGAAGCAGCTGAGGCAGCCTTAGAAGTGTCAGAGAAAGGAGGTAGCAGAGGAGCTAGAGAGGGGAAAGAAGGAAAAGCAGGAGAAGAAAGGAAGTTGATAAGGCACAGGAAACGTCTATCAAAATGGATGTTGGCCTGAGGGGCTTAGACCAAGGCGGTGTTGTTTTGGTAAACATTAATGATGGTCTTGGAGGAGTGGAAGGGGACCAAACTTGTGCCCCTATTAATGGGCAAAGAAGAAAAAGGAGAGAGCACAGAGACTATATGGGGGCCCATATGCCGGGAGAGAGAATGATAAATAGGATGTTGATAAGGGTCTATCTGAAGGAAACACTGGTGTAGGTATCAGCGATAGGGAGGCGTGGGTTGGAGACCAGGATGTCACTTTGAGCTTTTCCCTGCCAACCTTAGTGAGAGCGATAGTAAAGTTGCTAGAAAAGCCGTAAGATAAGATAGGTGAGACAGATAGCACCCTATAGGGTACAGTGAGGAAGAGCGGGGAAGAAGAGAGGGGGGCATGAAAGCAGACAGGTGGGGGAATATAAGAGGAGGAAAAACAGGAGGGGGTGCACAGAAGACAGAACAACAGGCAGAAAATCACATGCTGTCCATAGACACATCAATCACCAAAGGAACCTAGAAGTAAGGAAGGAAAACAGCAGGAATGCAAGCAAACAATGTAAGCAAACAACCCTGAAGAAAAAAAAAAGAGCAGGAACAGAACAATCACTAAAGGAACCTAGAAGTAAAGAATGAACACAGCAGGAATTCAGGCAAACAATGTAAGCAAACAATCCTGGGCAACAAAACAACAGAAACAGAACAATCATAAAGGAACCTAGAAGTAAAGAAAGAACACAGCAGGATTGCAGACAAAAGCAGTCTAAACCAACAACCCTGGAGAACAAAACGTCAAGAACAATACACAAAAGATCAGGGGAGGGAGCAAGGAAGAAGGGAGGAAAAGGACCGCGAGGGATGGGGCAGCGCAGTGGCAGAGGGAAGGATGGAGGCTGGCAGTAAAGTAGAGAGAGTGCTCACAAGACCTAAACATGTATGGGGCTGCATGCAGCCTAAGAAGAGGGAGTGTACGTGGCCTAAGTACTATAGCAATATAACTGTCCCTTTGACTATCCTCATTACTTCAAGGGTACCTATATAATTCTTATGGACCCTGGAGTGTGAGAAGGCCTACATTGGCATGAAAGAATACATAGGGCAGGCCCCTGTTCTCAGGGCACCTGATTGAAAGAGACCTTTTATAGTGCAGGGAGATGCATTTGACAAGGAGGTAGTAAAAAAAAAACTATCCCAGCTTAATGACAAAGGTGAGGCACAGCCTATATGTCACATCAGCTACCAAGGTGGAGAAGAAATGTTTTTCCATTATATGGTGCCATAGGAAGTTGAGGTCCTACCTCCATGCGACTCACTTCCCTGTGTTTTCTCAACCTAATCCTTTGAATTAGTTGGCTGATATTAAAAAAAATGGCTCAAGTTGTTCATGAGTCTACAGGCCTTGAACTCCACTATTGGGCCTAGGCCATATCCTAAATTTATCAATGCTTATGGGCTGTACAACGGGGATAACCCAACTGGAATAGAGGACTCATAGGGGTGGGATTAGTTCCCCATGTCCCTAATCAGGTGGGAGGGTGGGGGGGTGAGTGTTAGGAAATAGTTCTCTTTACAGGATATTTCCCTCTGTTTTTATGGACCCCCAAACTTTTAGCTTTTTATTTTTGAATATGTCCTGCTCTTTCTGCAGTACAGTGAAGACTTCAGCTTCAGGACACTGGCTTTTGGTCATGTGTCATGGGAAAACCAGCATGGCCATAAGAGGGCCAGTACTTGGAAATATTGTTTCCCTTAGTCTTGCTACCATTTTATAACTTTTGGTAACATTTATAATTGCACACTGCTTCTTACTATGCAGTACAATGAGGTACACTTTTTGTATTACCCTAGACTTACACACAGATGATTATTGGTTAATTTAGGTGTGCCTGAGAGACAAACTGGTGGCAGCAGTTATTTTTCTCTATTTGTTTGTCTATTCTACTTTTGCCTTAGTGCTTTTACAGCATTTGGCTACCTTCGGTGGCTAGTGTCCACACATGGCTGTGCCACAAGGTTTTTTTTGTGTGCCTTGGGCATCTTGTCACTAATGTTCTATCTCTAAAAATCAAGTGCACACTTATTGATGGTCAGTCACGACCTTTATTTTTACCGCCTCCAATTTGTGTGTCCTATTATTAATAATTATTCGGCACATTCGGTCAGATAATGGTTAAAAGTATAATTTTCACAGTTGAGTATACTTTCTACTGTATATGATAAAAGATGATATATCTTTGTCAATCCCTCACATTAAGTTATAGGGAGTATTGTGGTTTGGGTCATCACCCCCAAACCTCTGAGTGTAGTCAACCAGTTTCAGCGGTTCTCTTAGCTCGCTGCTTGCTTCAGGACGGATTATGACATTACTGCATTATATATGGTAACAGACAATTTCTTCTGGGTTGCCCATGCAGTGGGTTCTTAGAGGGTCACTCCGGGTCTCAAACCGGCATAGTAGTTTCTCTTTACCTGGCCTTAAGGGTGCACCATACAGATATGGGCCTAGGGTGTCAGAGCCACCAAGGAAAACAGGGAACACCATGCATTTCCAAACAGAGGGTACTAGTGTGAATCCGCAGAGGTCTGACTTGTGAAAATTGGCCCAGAATGTATTACCCAGAAAGCCTGGCAAAGTCTGAAATGTGGCAAAAAAAACTAAATTTCCACACATTTCACTAGGCTCACCCACCGAAACACGCTGCCAACAACATATGGCCTACCTTCCCACGTTCTCACATGTGTCCCAATGAAAATTGTACCTCACATGTGTGGGTGTTCCTAACGGGGTGCCAAGGGGAAAGCCTAAAACACGGCTAACCCCAAGTCTTTTCAGACAGCTGAATTTCATGATTTCTTCAGACGGGCACACCATAAAGATATGGGCCTAGGGTGTTCAAGCCACCAAGGAAAACAAGGAACCCCATGCATTTCTGAAAGGAAGACCCCTGTGGGAATCCGCAGAGGTCTGACTTGCGCAAATCGGCACAGAATTTATTATCCAGAAACCCTGACAAAGTTCAAAATGTGGCAAAAAAAACGATTTCCAAACATTTCACTTGACTCACCCACCGAAACACACCACCAACAACACATGGCCTACCTTCCCGCATTCCCATAGGTGTCCCAACAAAAACGGTACCTCACATGTGTGAGTGCACCTACCGGGCACCAAAGGAAAAGCCTAAAACACGGCTAACCACAAGTCTTTTCCGACAGCTGAATTTCACGATTTCTTCAGAAGGGCACACTATACAGATATGGGCCTACAGTATCAAAGCCACCAATGAAAACAGGGAACCTCATGCATTTCCGAAAATAGGACAGTAGTGGGAATCTGCAGAGGTCTGACTTGCACAAATCAGTCCAGAACTTATTACCCAGAAAGCACGGCAAAGTCCAAAATGTGGCAAAAAAACCAATTTTCTGCACATTTCACACGGTTAACCACCAAAACATGCTGTCAACAACACATGGCCTACCTTCCCGCATTCCCACAGGTGTGCTGATGAAAACGGTACCTCACATGTGTGGGTGCACCTACCTGGGGACAAAGGGGAGAGGCAAAAACATGGCTAACCCCAAGTCTTTTCCAACAGCAAAATTTTATGAATTTTCTGGAAGTGCACACCATACAGATTTGGGCCTAGGGTATCCAAGCCACCAATGAAAACAGGGAACACCATGCATTTCCGAAAATAGGACAGTAGTGGGAATCTGCAGAGGTCTGACTTGCATACATAGGCTCAGAATTTATTACCCACAAAGCCCAGCAAATTCCGAAATGTGGCCAAAAAAAGCCAATTTCTGCACATTTCACTTGGTCATTGCACCAAAACACACCACCAACAAGACATGGCCTACCTTCCCGCATTCCCAAACGTGTCCCGATGACAACGGTACCTCACATGTGTGGGTGCACCTACCTGGGGGCAAAGGGGAGCGCCAAAAACGCGGCTAACCCCAAGTCTTTTCCGACAGATGAATTTCACAATTTTTTTCAGAAGAGTGCACCATATAGATATGGGCCTAGGGTGTCCGAGCCACCAAGGAAAACAGGGAACCCCATGCATTTCCTAAAAGAAGATCCTTGTGGGAATCCGCAGAGGTCTGACTTGTGCAAATTGGCCCAGAATGTATTACGCAGAAAGCCTGGCAAAGTCCGAAATGTGGTGAAAAAAACTAAATTTCTCCACATTTCACTCGGCTCACCCACCGAAACACGCCGCCAACAACACATGCCCTACCTTCCCACGTTCCCACACTGTTCAGGAAAATTCTCTGTTAAGGCTAATTTCCCAAACCTAGTGAGTCCCCCAGCAGCTTTGCTGGATTTTTGGGGTTTATTTTTTTCTCCTGCTAAGAGTGAGACTCTTTTTCTCCCACTCTTAGACATGATTTGAGATATTCTTTGACTTTGTAATGTGTTTTATGGGCTATGGGGTCTTTTACTCCATAGGGTTTCATGTGGTTTTTGGTAAGTGTGTTACACAGCACCCTCAGTGCAGTAACACAGGGGTGTCCTAGTGATCCCCAAACATAGACTCCATACCCTGGGACTGACTACTGTCTCCCAGGGCATGTAAAGTCACCATTGACTTTACTAGTCTTAAATTGTGAACAGAACCATTGTGAACATCATATTGTGGAAGTACTGGTTGGTTTAATTAGATTGCCCCTGGGTCTGTTTTTCGAGGGGGCACTGTGCAGTCTCCCCTCATCGAGTTTCTGGCTGATGGCAGTGGTTACCACGCAAACTATTCCACCAGAATATTTCCTATGGGATTTTCCCATTCATTTTAAACGCACCACTTTTTGGTGCAATGTTAAAGATACCGCCGGGTTATTTATTTAATATTTATTCCCCGGTTGGGTCTTTTTGCCAGGACTCGGTTTTAAAAAGGCATTTGTGTTCGCCTCTGTAACTCCAACCCAAGTCGAGCCCTTTGTTCCACTTTTTGGCGGGCTTCTCCACAGAAGCCTCCAAAAGTGGTGCCACCTTGTCTGGGTCTACAGGATGTGTGGGAGTGTGGAAACAGAAAAATTGATATGAGGCCGGGAAGCCCAAAGGAAACACACCAACACAGGTTACAAAGAACATACAAAGCGCTTTATTCAAAGATACAACAATTACCAAAAGTCAATTGACAAACGGATAGCTATTCGGCCCTCAGAGTAACAGAACGAACTATCAACGGTAGTTCGCCGTGTTATTGTGAGAGACCGTACATTGGGATACTCGGGTTTTTATACTTTTTATCCAGCTCTGGCCAACCCCCTCGCGGGTTAACCATTCTTAGAACCAGGCCTAGGGTTCGTTGCCAGGTCAATCCCATAATGTATGCATTTTGATCAGTTCCGCTGATACAGTTGTTCATTTACACATAGGTCAGGGATAGGACAAGGTCTCAGTTTGCGACCCCAACAAGTGGCCTGCGGGCATATTACTTATTCATGTGTGCGGAGGTCACAACGGCCAGAATCCCACTCGAAATGTCATTCGGCCTCCATTTTGTTGTTCAGGGTGACTTCCACACTACAAGAGAACCTAAAATGGCGGCTAAATCCAAGATGGTGATTTACACAATACTTTAAGGTCAAGACCTTGCCGCAGAATCTATTTACACGATGTTTTTAGACAACTTGGCGTAGGCCAACATACATCCAAACAATGCGATAGGAGGTATAATATTATTTCGATTTCGACAGGAGGGGGGTTTAGGCACCCTGGACTGAGTTGCCTCGGCAACTCAAGTCGCACTCTTGTGTGATTGGCCCAGGGGTGAGCCGCCCGGCTCACCACTTAGCATGTTTGAGTGACAGCTAGGACTGATGAATGGGGGTTTGCTGCATAAAAGCAGGGCCTTGGGGGACTGGAACTTCAGAAATCGCCACAGGACCGAAGAATCCAAAGAGGGAGACGCTGAGCTGACCTGCAACGACAACACCACCGGTGGAGGCCTGCTGAACCGTCTCACCACTTCCCAACGACAGAGAAGATCTTCATCCCGGAGAGTCTTCTTCCTCTGAACTGCTGGGGATAACCAGTTTTCCCTCTTTTCGCCTTCCTGGATCGTCTTGTGGTCGAATCGCCCGTGCCAAGCACCCCAGTGTCCAGATAGCCAAGCTTCACCACTACCGCGAATAAAAGGGTAGTACCTTTTAAGCGGGAAACTCTGTGGCTGGTTTCTACCCTGGCAGTGCAACAACCTCCAGCTTTCCTCCACATCGAGATCCTCTCTTCCCCTGGATGAAGCACCGACTAACACCCGCTGTCAGGAACAACTACCCCCGCTGGAGCTTTCTCACCATTTCAGGTACTGAGTCCCGCCTGGTCTCCCTTGCAACAGACTGTTCAAGGTGTCCCGTAAATCCTTGACTTTCTATCCTGGGGTGACTTGGGACCTACTAACTAACTTTTCCTGACTTGATCCAACCCTTTTTGAACTCTTTGCAAAGACTCTTTAAAAGTACTATTCAACTGTGTGATCTAGGACACATTCCGCCTTGCTCTCTCCAAGAGTGGGCCTGGCCTATGACTTTCTTGCTCCTCAGTAGACTCTGCCTTTTCTGACTTGCTCTGGGTCTCCTAAAGTGTTGGTATTGTGTATGTTCCTAATTCTGCCTTTTTCCCTCCCGTTTTAATGAACTTATTGGAGTGCAATCTTAGGTTAAGCGCTCACCTCTGTCTGAAAATAAGTGGTGTTCTAACTAAGACTTGTTCAATAACTGATCAGGGATGTAGATATATTAATAGTGACTGTGTTTGAACTTGCTTGCCATATTAATGTTAGTGTATTTTACAAAGTGTGTTTTTAAATATATAATTATATACTTTTATACCCAAGCTCTGATCAGTGTTTGCTTGTGCTACTGTATTTTGGTACCTATCTTGTATACTCTATATACTGTCTAACCCTTCTTGAGAGAAGTCTGGCTGCTCAGCTACAGCTACCAGGTAAATTTGGGTGGTACAGACTGCTACCAATTGGGTTTACTGCCAACACCTGTAGTCTTAAGCCTTTGGCAGTGGTCCCTAAGGGACCTGCACAGATTTCTGCCTAACACACACGTGTCCCGATGAAAATTGTACCTGACATGTGTGGGTGCACCTACCAGGGCGCCAAGGGGAAAGCCTAAAACACAGCTAACCACAAGTCTTTTCAGACAGCTAAATTTCACGATTTTGTCAGAAGGGCACACCATAAAGATGTGAGCCTAGGGTTTCCAACCACTAAGAAAAACAGGAAATCCCATGCATTTCTGAAAAGAGTACTCCCGTGGGAATCCGCAGAGGTCTGACCCATGCAAATCGGCCCAGAATGTATTACTTAGAAACCCTGGCAAATTCCGAAATGTGGCAAAAAAAAAAATTGGGCACATTTCACAGGGTTAACTACCAAAACACGTGGCCAACAACACATGGCCTACCATTCCACATCCCCACTGGTGTCCCGACGAAAACGATACCTCACATGTGTGGGTGCACCTACCTGGGGGAGAGAGGCAAACACGCGGCTAACACCAAGTCTTTTCCGAAAGCAGAATTTGATGAATTTGATGGAAGTGCAGACCATACAGATTTGGGCCTAGGTTGTCCTAGCCACCAAGGAAAACTGGGAACCCCATGCATTTCCGAAAAGAGAACACCCATGGAAATCCGCAGAGGTCTGACTTGCACACATCAGCCCAGCATTTATTACCCAGAAAGCCCGACAAAGTCCGAAATGTGGCAAAAAAACACAATTTCTGCACATTTCACTTGGTTCATGCAACGAAACATGCCGCCAACAACACATGGCCTACCTTCCCACATTCCCACAGGTGTCCCGATGAAAACGGTACCTCAAATGTGTGGGTGCACCTACCTGGGGGCAAAGCGGAGAGCCAAAAAAGCGGCTAAACCCAAGTCTTTTCCGACAGATGAATTTCACAATTTTTTTCAGAAGAGTGCACCATACAGACATGGGCGTAGGGTGTCCAAGCTACCAAGGAGAACAGGGAACCCCATCCACTTCCTATAAGAGGATACCTGTGGGAATCCGCAGAGGTCTGACTTGTGCAAATTGGCCCAGAATCTATTACCCAGAAAGCCTGGCAAAAAAACACAATTTCTGCATATTTCACTCGGCTCACCCACCGAAACACGCCACTAACAACACATGCCCTACCTTCCCACGTTCGCACACATGTCCCAATGAAAATTGTACCTGACATGTGTGGGGGCACTTACCGGGGCCACAGGAGGAAATCCTAAAACACGGATAACCCTAAGTCTTTTCCGACAGCTGAATTTCACAATTTCTTCAGAAGGGCACACTATACAGAAACGGGCCTAGGGTATCCAAGCCACTGAGGAAAACAGGGAACCTCATGCATTTCCGAAAAGAGGACAGTAGTGGTAATCTGCAGAGGTCTGACTTGCACAAATCGGCCCAGAATTTATTACACAGAAAGCCCGGCAAAGTCCGAAATGTGGCAAAAAAAACAAATTTCTGCACATTTCACACGGTTAACCAACAGAACAAGTGACCAACAACACATAGCCTACCTTCCCACATTCCCACCTGTGTCCTGACGAAAACGATACCTCACATGTGTGGGTGAACCTACCTGGGGGCAAAGGGGAGAGCCAAAAACGTGGCTAACCCCAAGTCTTTTCCGACAGCTGAATTTCACAGTTCTTTTAGAAGTGTGCACCATAAAGATATGGTCCTAGGTTGTCCGAGCCACCAAGGAAAACAGGGAAACCCAGGGATTTCCAAAAAGAGGACACCTGTGGGAATGTGCAGCAATCTGACTTGCGCAAATTGGCCCAGAATGTATTACCCAGAAAGCCTGGCAAAGTCTGAAATGTGGCGAAAAAAAACTAAATTTCCACACATTTCACTCGGCTCCCCCACCGAAATACACCGCCAACAACACATGGCCTACCATCCCGCTTTCCCACACATGTCCCGATGAAAATTATCCCTCACATGTGTGGGTGCACGTACCGGGGCGCCAAGGGGAAAGCCTAAAACATGGCTAATCCCAAGTCTTTTCAGACAGCTGAATTTCATGATTTCCTCAGAAGGGCACACCATAAAGATATGGTCCTATGGTGTCCAAGCCACCAAGGAAAACAGGAAACCCTGTGCATTTCTGAAAAGAGGACTCCCGTGCAAATCTGCAAATGTCTGACTTGCGGAAATCAGCCCACAATTTATTCCCCAGAAACCTTGACAAATTTCGAAATGTTGGTAATTTTTTTTTTTTTCGCACATTTCACTCGGCTCACCCACGAAAACATACCTCCAAAAACACATGCCCTACCTTCCCGCGTTCCCACACGTGTCCCAATGAAAATTGTACCTGACATGTGTGGGTGCGCCTACCGGGGCACCAAGGGCAAAGCCTAAAACACAGTTAACCACAATTCTTTTCAGACAGCTGAATTTTACGATTTCGTCAGAAGGGCACACCATAAAGTTATGGGCCTAGGGTGTCCAAGCCACCAAGGAAAACAGGGAACCCCATGTATTTACAAAAAGAGGACACGAGTGGGAATGGCAGAGGTCTGATTTGCGCAAATCGGCCCAGAATGTATTACCCAGAAAGCCTGTAAAAGACCGAAATTTGGCAAAAAAACACCAATTTCCACACATTTCACTCGACTCACCAACTGAAACACGCCCCCAACAACACATGGCCTACCTTACCGCGTTCCCATAGGTGTCCTGACAAAAACGGTACCTCACATGTGTGGGTGCACCTACCAGGGCGCCAAAGGGAAAGCCTAAAACACATGGCCTACCTTCCCACATTCCCACAGGTGTCCCAACGAAAATTGTACCTCACATGTGCGGGTGCACCTACCTGGGGCAAAAGGGAAAGGCAAATACACGGCTAACCCCAAGTCTTTTCCGAAAGCAGAATTTGATGAATTTCATCAAAGTGCACACCATACAGATTTGGGCCTAGGGTGTCCAAGCCACCAAGGCAAACTGGGAACCTCATGCATTTCCGAAAAGAGGACAGTAGTGGTAATCTGCAGAGGTCTGACTTACACAAATCGGCCGAGAATTTATTACACAGAAAGCCCGGGAAAGTCTGAAATGTGGCAAAAAAAACAAATTTCTGCACATTTCACACGGTTAACCAACAGAACAAGTGACCAACAACACATAGCCTACCTTCCCACATTCCCACCTGTGTCCTGACGAAAACGATACCTCACATGTGTGGGTGAACCTACCTGGGGGCAAAGGGGAGAGCCAAAAACGTGGCTAACCCCAAGTCTTTTCCGACAGCTGAATTTCACAGTTCTTTTAGAAGTGTGCACCATAAAGATATGGTCCTAGGTTGGCCGAGCCACCAAGGAAAACAGGGAAACCCAGGGATTTCCAAAAAGAGGACACCTGTGGGAATGTGCAGCAATCTGACTTGCGCAAATTGGCCCAGAATGTATTACCCAGAAAGCCTGGCAAAGTCTGAAATGTGGCGAAAAAAACTAAATTTCTGCACATTTCACTCGGCGCCCCCACCGAAATACACCGCCAACAACACATGGCCTACCATCCCGCTTTCCCACACATGTCCCGATGAAAATTATACCTCACATGTGTGGGTGCATCTACCGGGGCGCCAAGGGGAAAGCCTAAAACACGGCTAATCCCAAGTCTTTTCAGACAGCTGAATTTCATGATTTCCTCAGAAGGGCACACCATAAAGATATGGTCCTATGGTGTCCAAGCTACCAAGGAAAACAGGAAACCCTGTGCATTTCTGGAAAGAGGACTCCCGTGCAAATCTGCAAATGTCTGACTTGCGGAAATCAGCCCAGAATGTATTCCCCAGAAACCCTGACAAATTCCGAAATGTTGGGAATTTTTTTTTTTTTTCGCACATTTCACTCGGCTCACCCACGAAAACATGCCTCCAACAACACATGCCCTACCTTCCCGCGTTCCCACACGTGTCCCAATGAAAATTGTACCTGACATGTGTGGGTGTGCCTACCGGGGCACCAAGGGCAAAGCCTAAAACACAGCTAACCACAATTCTTTTCAGACAGCTGAATTTTACGATTTCGTCAGAAGGGCACACCATAAAGTTATGGGCCTAGGGTGTCCAAGCCACCAAGGAAAACAGGGAACCCCATGTATTTACAAAAAGAGGACACAAGTGGGAATGGAGGAGGTCTGATTTGCGCAAATCGGCCCAGAATGTATTACCCAGAAAGCCTGTAAAAGACCGAAATTTGGCAAAAAACCCCCAATTTCCACACATTTCACTCGACTCACCAACTGAAACACGCCCCCAACAACACATGGCCTACCTTACCGCGTTCCCATAGGTGTCCAGACAAAAACGGTACCTCACATGTGTGGGTGCACCTACCAGGGCGCCAAGGGGAAAGCCTAAAACACATGGCCTACCTTCCCACATTCCCACTGGTGTCCCAACGAAAACGTTACCTCACATGTGCTGGTGCACCTACCTGGGGAAAAAGGGAGAGGCAAAAACACAGCTAACCCCAAGTCTTTTCCGAAAGCAGAATTTGATGAATTTCATCGAAGTGCACACCATACAATTGAGCCTAGGGTGTCCAAGCCACCAAGGCAAACTGGGAACCCCATGCATTTCTGAAAAACGAACACCCGTGGGAATCCGCAGAGGTCTGACTTGTGCACATCGGCCCAGAATTTATTACCCAGTCCGAATGTGGCTAAAAAAACTCAATTTCTGCTCTTTTCACTTGGTCCATGCCCCGAAACACGCCGCTAACAACACATGGCCTATGTTCCCGCATTCCCACAGGTGTCCCGACAAAAACGATACCTCACATGTGTGGGTGCACCTACCTGGGGCAAAAGGGAGAGGCAAAAACACAGCTAACCTCAAGTCTTTTCCGAAAGCAAAATTTGATGAATTTCATGGAAGTGCACACCATACAGATTTGGGCCTAGGGTGTCCAAGCCACCAAGGCAAACTGAGAACCCCATGCATTTCTGAAAACAGAACACCCGTGGGAATCCGCAGAGGTCTGACTTGCGCACATCGGCCCAGAATTTATTACCCATTCTGAATGTGGCTAAAAAACCTAAATTTCTGCCCTTTTCACTTGGTCCATGTACCGAAACATGCTGCTAACAACACATGGCCTACGTTCCCGCATTCCCAAATGTGTCCCGATGAAAACAATACCTCACATGTGTGGGTGCACCTACCTGGGGGCAAAGGGGAGAGGCAAAAATGCAGCTAACCCCAAGTCATTTCCGAAAGCAGAATTTGATGAATTTCATGGAAGTCCTCACCATACAGATTTGGGCCTAGGGGGACCAAGCCACCAAGGCAAACTGGGAACCACATGCATTTCTGAAAAGAGAACACCTGTGGGAATCCGCAGAGGTATGACTTGCGCACATTGGCCCAGAATTTATTACCCAGTCCGAATGTGGCAAAATAAAAACAATTTCTGCACATTTCACACGGTCAACCACCAAAACACGCCACCAACAACACATGGCCTACCTTCCCACATTCCCACAGGTGTCCCAACGAAAACGTTACCTCACATGTGCGGGTGCACCTACCTGGGGCAAAAGGGAGAGGCAAAAACACAGCTAACCTCAAGTCTTTTCCGAAAGCAGAATTTGATGAATTTCGTGGAAGTGCACACCATACAGATTTGTGTCTAGGGCTGCCAACAACACATGGCCTACCTTCCCACATTCCCACAGGTGTCCCAACGAAAACGTTACCTCACATGTGTGGGTGCACCTACCTGGGGGTAAAGTGGAGAGGCAAAAATGCGGATAACCCAAAGTCTTTTCCGAAAGCAGAATTTGATGAATTTCATGGAGGTCCACACCATACAGATTTGGGACTAGGGTGTCCAAGCCACCAAGGGAAACTGGCAACCCCATGTATTGCTGAAAAGAGAACACCCGTGGGAATCCGCAGAGGTCTGACTTGCGCACATCGGCCCAGAATGTATTACCCAGTCCGAAATGTGGCAAAAAAACCCCAATTTCCGCACATTTCACTCAGGGCATCCACCGAAACACGCCACCAACAACACATGCCCTACCTTCCCATGTTCCCACACGTGTCCCGATGAAAATTGTACCTCACATGTGTGGGTGCACCTACCACGGTGCCAAGGGGAAAGCCTAAAACACGGCCTACCACAAGTCTTTTCAGACAGCTGAATTTAACGATTTGTTCAGAAGGGCACAACATAAAGAAATGGGCCTAGGGTGTCCAAGCCACCACAAAAAACAGGAAACCCCATGCATTTCTGAAAAGAAGACTCCCGTGGGAATCGACAGAGGTCTGACTTGCACAAATCAGCCCAGAATTTATTACCCAGAAAGCACGGCAAAGTCCGAAATGTGGTGAAAAAAACCCCAATTTCTGCACATTTCACTCAGGTCATCCACCGAAACACACCGCCAAAAACACATGGCCTACCTTCTCGTGTTCCCACAGGTGTCCCGACGAAAACGGTACCTCACATGTGTGGGTGCACCTTCCTGGGGGCAAAGGGGGGAGACAGAAAATGCAGCTAACCTAAAGTCTTTTCCCACAGCAGAATATGATGAATTTTGTGGAAGTTCACACCATACAGATTGGGGCATAGGGTGTCCAAGCCACCAAGAAAAACTGGGACCCCCATGCATTTCCAAAAAGAGGACATCTGTGGGAATCCACAGAGGTCTGACTTGTGCAAATCGGCCCAGAATGCATTACCCGAAAAGCCGGGCAAATTCTGAAATATGGCCAAAAAAAATAATGTCTGCGCATTTCACACGGTCATGCACTGAAACACTCTGCCAACAACACATGGCCCACCTTCCTGCATTCCCAGAGGTGTCCCAATGAAAACGATACCTCACATGTGTGGTTGCACCTACCTGGGGGCAAGGGGGAGAGCCAAAAACGCAGCTAACCCCAAGTCTTTTCCGACAGCTGAATTTCACTATATTTTCAGAAGGGTGCACCATACAGATATGGGCCCAGCGTGTCTGAGCCACCAAGGAAAACAGGGAACCCCATGTATTTCCAAAAAAAGGACACCCGTGGAAATCTGCAAAGGTCAGACTTGTGCAAATTGGCCCAAAATGTATTACCCAGAAAGTACGAAATGTGGCGAAAAAAACGAAATTTCTGCACATTTCACTCGGCTCACCCACCGAAACACACTGCCAACAACACATAGCATACCTTACCGCATTCCCACACGTGTCCTGATGAATATTTTACCTCACATGTGTTAGGGAGAATTCTCTGTAAAGGCTAATTTCCCAAACCTAATGAGTCCCCAGCAGCTTTGCTGGATTTTTTGGGGTTTATTTTTTTCTCCTGCTAAGAGTGAGACTCTTTTTCTCCCACTCTTATACATGATTTGAGGTGTTCCTTTGACTTTGAATGTGTTTTATGGGCTAAGGGGTCCTTTACCCCATAGGGCTTCATGTGTTTTTGGTATGTGGGTTACACAGCACCCTCCGTGCCATAACCCAGGGGTGTCGTAGCGACCCCCAAACATATACTCCATATCCTGGGACTGACTACTGTCTCCCAGGGCATGTAAAGTCACCATTGGCTTTACTAGTCCCAAATTATGAACAGAAACCAGTACAAACCATCATATTGTGGACATACTGGTCGGGGCAATTCGATTGCCCGGGGGTTTGTTGTTCGAGGGGGCACGTCTCCATCCCCCCTGATCGAGTTTTGGCCAGTGACAGTGGATACTACTTTTTATATTCGACCGCGCATATTTTCCTGTGGGATTTTCCCATTGTTCGAGGCTACCACCTTTTAATGTAGCCTCGAACATACCGCCGGGTTATTAAATTAATATTAAATCACCGGTTGGTATATTTTTGCCGAAACTCGGTTCCAAAACAGCGTTTGTGTTCGCTTCTGTGACTCCAACCCAAGTCGAACACTTTGTTCCACTTTTTGGCGGGCTTCTCCACAGAAGCCTCCAAAAGTGGTGCCACTCTGTCTGGGTACCACAGGGGGTGTGGGAGGGGGTTTAGGCACCCTGGACTGAGTTGCCTTGGCAACTCAAGTCGCACTCTTGTGTGATTGGCCCAAGTGGTGAGCCGCTCGGCTCACCAGTTAGCATGTTTGATTGACAGCTAGGCTGAATGAATGGGGGTTTTCTGCATAAAAGCAGGGCTTTGTGGACTGGAACTTCAGAAGTCGCCACAGGACCTAAAGAATCCGAAGAGGGAGAAGCTGAGCCGACCTGCAACAATGACACCACCTTTCCCGACGACAGAGCAGATCTCCAGTCCGGAGAGTCTTCTTCCTTTGACTGGAGGGGATAACCAGTTTGCCCGTCTTTTCACGTTCCCGATAATCTCGTGGCCGCCTTGCTCGTGCCAAGCACCCCGGCAACCGGAATACCACGTTTTTTCCACCACCGCGAATAAAAGGGTCTTACCTTTTAACCGGAGAACTCCGCGGCTGGTTTCTTCCCTGGCAGTGCAACGACCTTCAGCTTTCCTCCACGTCGAGACCATCTCTTTCTCTGGTCAATGCCGTGACTTGCACCTGCTGCCAGGAACAACTGCCCCCGCTGGAGGATCCTCTCCACTTTGAAGGTACTGTGTCTGCCTGGCCTCCCTCGCAACGGTCTGTGTGGGGCGACTCTTAAAGCTTCCACTTACCACTTGGGTTGGCCCTAGGCTGGCTAACTGAACTTTTCTGAGCTGACTTAATTCTTTTCTGAACTCCCTGCAAGACTTTTCAAGACTGTGTGATCTTGGGCGCATTAGTGTTCTGTTCTCTCCAAGAGGGAGTCTGGCCTCTGAACTTTTTGCTCGCAAGTAGACTTGACGTTCCTGCCTTGCTGGGTGCTTCTAAAGTATTGTGTTGTGTGCTTTTCCTAATTTCTGCCTTTTCCCTCCCTTTTTCTTAACTTATTGGAGTGCCATATTTAGTTAAGCGCTCACCTCTGTCTGGAAATAAGTGGTGTTAACTAAGACTTGGCTAATAAGGAATAAGGGATGTACATCTAGTAATAGTGAATGTGTGTTGAATTTACTTACCTCTTTTTGTGCTAGTGTAAATTATAAGTGTGTCTTTAAATAAATAATTATATACATTTACACCAAAGCTCTGGTCAGTGTTTACTTGTACTACTGTGTCTCTGTACCTATTGTGTATACTGTGCAAACTGCCTAACTCTTCTTGAGGGAAGTCTGACTGCTCAGCCACAGCTACCAAGTGAATCTGTGTGGTACAGACTGCTACCAAGTGGGTTTACTGCCAAACACCTGTAGTCGTAAATCTTTTGCAGTGGTCCCTAAGGGAACTGCACAGGTTTCTGCCTAACAGTGCACTCTTCTGAAAATAATTTGGAAATTCAGTTGTCGGAAAAGTCTTAGGGTTAGCCCCGTTTTTGCCTCTCCAACCAGTGAATTAATATTAATTAAATAAACCGGCGGTGTGTTCGATGCTATAAGAATTAAATAATTAAAGTTGGTAGCCTCGAACAATGGGAAAATCCCATAGAGATATATTTGCGGTCGAATATAAAAAGTAGTATCCACTGCCACCAGCCAAAACTCGATCAGGGGGGACGGAGACGTGCCCCCTCGAACAACAGACCCCAGGGCAATCAAATTGCCCTGACCAGTACGTCCACAATATGATGGTTTGTACTGGTTTCTGTTCATAATTTGGGACTAGTAAAGCCAATGGTGACTTTACATGCACTGGGAGACAGTAGTCAGTCCTAGGGTATGGAGTCTATGTTGGGGGGTCGCTACGACACCCCTGGGTTACGGTACGGAGGGTGCTGTGTAACCCACATAAAAAATACATGAGACCCTATGGAGTAAAAGACCCCATAGCCCATAAAACACATGGAAAGTGAAAGGAACACCTCAAATCATGTCTAAGAGTGGGAGCAAAAGAATATCATTCTTAGCCGGAGAGAAAAAAATAAACCCCAAAAATCCAGCAAAGCTGCTGGGGGACTCACTAGGTTTGGGAAATTAGCCTTACAGAGAATTCTCCCTAACACTCGCCCCGCCCACCCCCAGACTAAGGGACAGGAGGATTTAATCCACTCCTAGATGAACCTCATACCTCTAGTCGATGACATACATCCTAGAGAGTCCATCAGCATTTTGATGGTGACACCCTGACCTGTGCTCAATGGTAAAATCAAAACCTTGCAGGCAGATAGACCATCTCAATAGTTTGGGATTTTCTCCCTTCATTTGCATTAACCATCTCAAGGGTTGGTGGTCAGTCTGAATGACAAAAGTAGAACCATACAAGTATGGCCTAAACTTCTTCAGTGCCCACACAATAGCAAAGCATTCTCTTTCGATTGTTGCCCACCTTGTCTCAGGATCCTTCAGTTTTCTACTGATGAAGCAAATGGGGTGCTCCCTACCCTTCTCATCCAGTTGGCTAAGGACTGCACCTATACGTACATTAGAAGCATCTGTCTGCACAATGAAAGTTTGGTGGTAGTCAGGAGCTCTCAGTACTTGTGCTTGGCAAAGAGCTTTCTTCAGGTTTCAAACGGCTGATTGCAGTCCTCATTCCATTTGACCTTCTTAGGGAATTCTGGAGAGGAGATCACAATCAGCGGAGAAGCTACGGCCCCATAGTTCTCAATAAAATTCCTGTAATACCCAGTGAGGCCTAGGAAGGCTCTAACCTGGGTTTAAGTAGTAGGTGTTGTCCAATTTTGCACAGCTTCAATCTTACTGAGCAAAGGCCTTATTTCTCCACCTCCTACCTCATGCCCAAGGTAGACCACCTTACTCTGACCAATTTGGTATTTACTCGCCTTTATGGTCAGATTGGCCTGTCCAAGAGCCTGCAAAACATATCCTAAGTGGTTCACATGTTCTTCCCAGGTTTGGCTGAATACTGCAATGTCATCCAAGTATGCCATGCAGAAGTCCTCTATCCAATTGAAAACCTGATTCACCATTCTTTGGGATGTAGCAGGTGCATTCTTCAATCCAAAAGGCATAACCTTAAATTGGTATAAGCCAACTAGGGAAGAAAATGCAGTCTTCTCCTTGGCATGGTCTGTCAGGGCTATTTGCCAATAGCCTGACGTAAGGTCAAATGTGCTGAGGAATTTGGCTGAAACAAATCTATCCACCAACTCATCTGTCCTTGGCAAAGGGTGGGCATAGTCTTGGTGACTGCATTAAGAGCTCTATAGTCCACACAGAGTCTCAATTCTTTGGATCCTCTCTTTGGTACTAACACAACTGGGCTAGACCATGGGCTAATAGAGGGCTCTATTACCCCGAGATCAAGCATCTTCTTGACCTCCCCTTTGCTGTGGGTCCTTACATTTTCTGACATTTTATATCCTCTGCTTTTGACTGGCAGACAGTCACCAGTGAGTATATCATGCTGTCCCCAAGGGGTCAAGCCTGGTGAAAGTGAGAACAGAGAGGCAAACTGATTTAACATGGCTTTGCACTCTTCTTGTTGCTCAGGTGTCAGATTTGAAGAGAGATTTACTCCTTCAATCTTTTCGTCCAAGGATAAGCCTCTGAGGAGATCAGGTAGAGCTTCGCTCTCTTCTTCCTCTTCTGTTGAAGCTAGAAACAAGGCTCCTACTTCATGTCTGGAGACATACGCCTTTAGTCGGTTGGTGTGGAAGACTCTAGGAGCCTCCTTGGGATTGCCCAAGTCCACCAGATAGTTCACCTCTCCAAGTTTTCCCACAACCTTGAAGGGTCCCATCCATTTATCTTGCAAGGCCCTCTGCCTTGTTGGGATCATAACTAGAACTAGCTGGTCTTGAGTGAACTCAACCATGTTAGCCTTCCGGTCATGCCAATGCTTGACCAAAGCTTGTCCAGCTTTCAGGTTATCACTAGCTTCTGCCATCATTTGTGACATTCTCCTGCGGAGACCTATCACATAGTCAGTTACTCTGACTGGCTTGGGGGAAGGAGCACTCTCCAACCCCTCCTTGATCAGGGCCAATAGACCTCTGACCGGATGGACATAGAGAAGTTCAAAGGGAGAATAGCCTAATCCCTCCTGAGGGACTTCTCTATAATCAAAGAGAAGACATGGCATTAGAAGGCCCCACTTTCTTTTAAGGGGATCATCTAAAGCACCTATCATGCTCTTTATGGTTCTGTTGAACCTTTCTACCAACCCATTTGTCTGAGGGTGGTAGGCGTTAGAGAACTTGTAAGTAACTCCACAGGTTTTCCACAAGGATTTCATGTAGTGGGACATGAAATTTGACCCCCTGTCTAGATTACTTCCTTAGGAAACCCAACCCTGGTAAAAATACCAAGGAGGGCCTTAGCCACAGCCTGAGCTGTAACAGTCCTCATAGGAATTGCCTCAGGGTACCTAGTAGCATGGTCTACTACAAGGATAAACCTGTTTTCTGAGGAGGTTGGGGGATCAAGGTGACCAACAATGTCAATCCCTACCCTCTCAAATGGGACTCCCACAACTGGGAGAGGCACTAAAGGTGCCACATTCTTGGACCCAAGCTTACCAGAAGTCTGGCAGGTATGGCAGCTCTTGCAAAACTTATCTACCTCAGCCCCTTTTTTTGGCCAATAAAAGTAGATTGAGAGCCTTTCCTTGGTCTTCTTGAACCTCAAGTGACCAGCCAAAGGAATCTCGTGGGCTAGTTGCAAGAACTGTTGTCTGTTTTCATGAGGTACTACAAGCCGCTTGTAGTCTCCAGGTGCAGACTCAGTTGGTTCACTGTAGAAGAGGCCATCTTCCCAGTGCAACCTATACTTCCCAGGCTCTTGCCCATCGGCCTGAGAAGCTGCCTGTTGGCGAAGACCTTCCAGAGTTGGACATTCTCTCTGTCCCATACTGAAGTCTGCCCTGTTGGGTCCACCGTCTGCCAGTAAAGACTGCAGCTCAGGATGGTCAACAGGATCCATATCTCCAATGAGTTCCTGGCCTTCCACTAGCTCTTCTTCAGAGTCTAGTTCAACCACACAGGGTTGTACCTCCCTCTCAGCCTCAGCTGGAGGTGGAGTTACAGGTGTAACTTTGGACAATTTAGGGGAAGTCCTTGTTGGAAGCACTGGAGTGCTTGCTGTTGGCTGTTTCTTGGAAGTCTTGGGTTTCCCCTTTGCTTCTTTTTGTTCAGTGATAGCAAGTTGTAACTCCAGTGGAGTAGGAGTGATATCTTTCTTCATCATCTCCTGGGGAGTACCTCTCATGGTGCTCTCCCTTGCAGGTCTGGTGAGCTCCTGTAACCTTTTACTAGGCGGTCTGGGGGTATGTGACACTACTCCAAGAGTTTTCAGGTCATTACCCCACAGAACCCTTCCTGGCACCTCACTTTGTATGCTGACAGGTATCTTCACATGTCATTACACTGGATGAGAACTTGCAATTGGGGAGGCATCTGCACAGGCCCTCCAGCTAACTTGGTGAGGCATTTGGGTGCCTTAGCAACATCCTCAGCTTGAAAAAACCTGGACACTGTCCTTATAAAACTCTTTAGTATTATCTGAGATACAGTTATAGACATCTAAATTCTGTTGTTCCCACAGTCCCAGAGACACTAAAGAAACACTTGCTGAGACTCCAATGGTTTCATCAGCCAGCAGTAGAAAGTTTCCACTTGCCATTTGTACTCCTCTTGAGCGAAGGCTAAGGAGACAAGCTGGACCCCTGAAGGTTTACCCTTACATCTGGGATCTCCTTTCACATGGTCAGGCGAGCCACAAACAAAGCATTTACCAAATGCTTTCTGGAATGGTGGCT
Organism: Ambystoma mexicanum; assembly: GCF_040938575.1. Lineage (NCBI taxonomy): Eukaryota > Metazoa > Chordata > Amphibia > Caudata > Ambystomatidae > Ambystoma > Ambystoma mexicanum. Next base: position 478,652,415 of record NC_090932.1, on the reverse strand, counting down.
TGCTCTGACCTCCTTCTGGTTTCCCACCAGAGGGTACACTACTCTGATTTGGTTTCCCTTGTGGTTTACCCTTATTGTTCTGTTTGGGGCCCTCTTTGGGATTGGAATTATTTGAATTCTCTTTGGAGTCCTTTTTTGGCTGCTTCCCCTCTTCCTTTTTCTGAGTTACCCCAGAGTCCTTGTGAGTAGCCCTGTTGGCAACCCACAATTCAGCAGCCTTAGCTAGTTTTCTGGAATCTAATTCCTTTGAACCAGACAAGTGCTGTCTGAGCTCAGGAGAGCAGGCATCATAAATTGACTCCAACATTACAAGATTCTTCATTCCTTCATAAGTGTTCACCTTGTAACCCTCAATCCATCCCTCTAAATTCTTCAAACTTTCTCTCACCCAGGTAGCCCAAAGGGCACCATCATGCCTTTTGAGGGTCCTAAACCGCTTAAGGTACTGGGAAGGGGTCTTCCCAAATCTAGCTATCAAAGCTAGTTTCACACATTCATAATCCTTCTTATCCTCCTCCCCCAACTCCATTACCACATCAGTTGCAACAGGGGGGAGCCTAGAGAACAACCAGGAAAGTAACTCATTTCCTGTAATGTTCTGGAGCCCATGATTATATTCAAACAAACTCAACCAGTCCAACACATCCAACTTAGGTTCATACATACCCACAAACTCCTTTGGCATCCAGGGTCTTTTGGGACTGGAACTCCTAGAGGATTCGGAGAGTGAAGCACTTTCCACAGACAATTTTTTTCATTTCTAGCTCATGGTTGAGCTCCATTTCTCTGAGCCTTAGTTCTTGATGCCGTTTTTCTGTTTGAGCATTAATTCTTTTGATTTCTAATTCAAGCTTCATTTTTTCTAGTTCCATATATTGAGGATTAAGTGTGGGACCTGGTAAGGGTCCAGTAGGTAGAGCTGGCTGGGTAGGTAGAGGCCCAGGGGTGACAACTCTATCATCTTCCACCTCCTCTTCTGCTTCTGACTCAAAGTTATCAAAACTAACATTCATATCAATATCATTGCTGTTCTCTACAGTTGCTGGAGTGGTAGGTTCCTCTGAACCACCATCCAGACTTTGGTTTGCTAACAAACTTTCTATTAGCTCCATTTTCTTGCCTTTAGTCAGGAGATTCTTATGCTTACAGAGAACTCTTAAACAATCAGCAGTTTTTGCAGCAAGGGACTCTTTACTATAACTTTCCGTAGTTGACAGGTTTTTAGAAAATACTTCTCTTAGTGCTAAGCTTTGTGGTTAGTTGCACTAAGGTATCTTTAAGCACACTAAAAAAAGTTACTCAATACAAATCCCACCGGTGTACACCAGTGTTAGGCAGAAACCTGTGCAGTTCCCTTAGGGACCACTGCAAAAGATTTAAGACTACAGGTGTTTGGCAGTAAACCCACTTGGTAGCAGTCTGTACCACACAGATTCACTTGGTAGCTGTGGCTGAGCAGTCAGACCTCCCTCAAGAAGAGTTAGGCAGTATGCAGAGTATACACAATAGGTACAGAGACACAGTAGTACAAACAAACACTGACCAGAGCTTTGGTGTATAAGTATATAATTATTTATTTAAAAACACACTTGTAAATCACACTAGCAAAAAAGAGGTAAGTAAATTCAGCACACAGTCACTATCATATATATACAACCCTATTCACTTATTAGACAATTCTTAGTGAGAAACACCACTTATTTTCAGACAGAGGTGAGTGCTTAACATAAGATGACACTCTAATAAATTGTAAAGAAAGGGAGAGAAAAAAGGCAGAGTTAAAGAAGCACACAAGTTTCAATATTTTTACAAAGAACCACAGTAAGGCAGGATAGGCCGAGTTCTACTGGAGAGCAAGGAAGTCTATTGCAAGGCCCACTCTTGGAGAGAGCAAGCAGAAGGGGTCCAGGTTCACACAGTGGGGTTATGCCCAAAGAGTCTTGTAGATAGTTCGCACAAAAAGGATGAAATTAAAGTCAGGAAAAGTTAGCTAGGTTGTCCCAGGCCAGCCCAGGTTAGAAAGTCGAGGCTTTACTGTCACCCCGAACGATCTGTCGCAAGGGAAGACAGGCGGGACACAGTACCTTAAGTGTGAAGGAAGCTCCAGCGGGGGAAGTTGTTCCTGGCAGCAGGTGCAAGTCGGTGTTTTGTCCAGAGGAAGAAGAGGTCTCGCCGTGGAGGAAAGATGAAGGTCTTTGCACTGCCAGGGAAGAAACCAGCCTCAGACTTCTCCGGTTAAAAGGCACTACCCTTCTCTTCGCGGTAGTGGTAAACCGTGGTATTCCGGTTGCCGGGGTGCTTGGCACGGGCAAGGCGGCCACGAGATGCTCCAGGAAGGTGAAAAGAAGGTTGCCCCGACCAGTATGTCCACAATATGATGGTTTGTACTGGTTTCTGTTCATAATTTGGGACTAGTAAAGCCAATGGTGACTTTACATGACCTGGGAGACAGTAGTCAGTCTCAGGGTATGTAGTCTATGTTGGGGGGTCGCTACGACACCCCTGGGTTACGGCACGGAGGGTGCTGTGTAACCCACATAAAAAACACATGAGACCCTATGGAGTAAAAGACCCCATAGCCCATAAAACACATTGAAAGTGAAAGGAACACATCAAATCATGTCTAAGAGTGGGAGCAAAAGAATCTCACTCTTAGCAGGAGAAAAAATAAATAAACCCCAAAAATCCAGTAAAGCTGCTGGGGGATTCACTAGGTTTGGGAAATTAGCCTTACAGAGAATTCTCCCTAACATGCACCATACATATATGGGCCTAGGGTGGACGAGCAACCAAGGAAAATAGGGAACCCCATGCATTTCCTAAAAGAGGACCCCCGTGGGAATCCACAGAGGTCTGACGGCGCAAATTGGCCAAGAATGTATTAACCAGAAAGCCTGGCAAAGTCCGAAATGTGGCGGAATAAACTACATTTCTGCGCATTTCAATTGGCTCATCCACCGAAACACACCGCCAACAACACATAGCTTACCTTCCCGCGTTTTCACACGTGTCCCGATTAATATTTTACCTCACATGTTTGGGTGCACGTACTGGGTCTCAAAGGGTAAAACATAAAACACGTCTAACTCCAAGTTATTTCAGACAGCTGAATTTCACGATTTCTTCAGAAGGGCACACCATAAAGTTATGGGCCTAGGGTGTCCAAGCCACCAAGGAAAACAGGAAACCCTGTGCATTTCTGAAAAGAGGACTCCCGTGGGAATCCGCAGAGGTCTGACCTGCGCAAATCAGCCCCAAATATATTCCCCAGAAACACTGGAAAATTCGAAAATGTGGGGAAAAAACCCAATTTTCCACACATTTCACTCAGCTCACCCACGGAAACATGTCGCCAACAAGACATGGCCTACCTTACCGCATTTCCACATGTGTCCCGATGAAAAATCAACCTCACATGTGTGGGTGCACCTACAGGAGGACCAAGGGGACAGCCTAAAACACGGCTAACCCCAAGTCTTTTCTGACAGCTGAATTTCACGATTTCTTCAGAGGGGCACACCAACAGATATGGGCCTAGGGTGTCCATATCATCAAGGAAAACAGGGAACCCCATGCATTTGCTAAAAGAGGATACCCGTGGGAATCTGCAGAGGTCTGACTTTCGCAAATTGGCCCAGAATGTATGACCCAGAAAGCCTGGCAAAGTCCAAAATGAGGCGAAAAAAACTAAATTTCCGCACATTTCACTCGGCTCACCCACTGAAATACACCACCAACAAGTCATGCCCTACCTTCCCACGTTCCCACATGTGTTCTGGTGAAAATTGTACCTCACATGTGTGGGTGCACCTATCGGGGCACCAAGGGGAAAGCCTAAAACACGGCTAACCACAAGTCTTTTCAGACAGCTGAATTTTTTACGATTTGTTCAGAAGGGCACACCATAAAGATATGGGCCTAGGATGTCCAAGCCACCAAGGAAAACAGGAAACCCTGTGCATTTCTGAAAAGAGGACTCCTGTGGGAATCCGCAGAGGTATGACTTACACAAATCAGTCCCGTATATATTCCCCAGAAACCCAGGCAAATTCCGAAATGTGGGCAAAAAAATAAAATTTTCCGCACATTTCACTCAGCTCACCCACGGAAACACCAACAACACATGGCCTACCTTCCCTCATTCCCACCTGTGTCCCGGTGAAAATTGTACCACACATGTGTGGGTGCACCTACCGGAGCACCAAGGGGAAAGCCTAAAACATAGCTAACCCCAAGACTTTTCTGACAGCTGAATTTCACGATTTCTTCAGAAGGGCACACCATACAGATATGGGCCTAGGGTGTCCGTATCATCAATGAAAACAGGGAACCCCATGCATTTCATAGGAGAGGACACCCGTGGGAATCTGCAGAGGTCTGACTTGCGCAAATTGGCCCAGAATGTATTACCCAGAAAGCCTGGTAAAGTCACAAATGTGTCAAAAAAACCTACATTTCCGCACATTTCACTCGGCTCACCCACCGAAACACGCCGCCACCAACTCATGCCCTACCTTACCGCGTTCCCAAACTTGTCCCGATGAAAATTGTACCTCACATGTGTGGGTGCACCTACCGGGCGCCAAGGGGAAAGCCTAAAATACGGCTAACCACAAGTCTTTTCAGACAGCTGAATTTTTACGATTTGTTCAGAAGGGCACACCATAAACATATGGGCCTAGGGTGTCCAAGCCACCAAGAAAAACAGCAAACCCCATGCATTTCTGAAAAGAGGACTCCCGTGGGAATCCGCAGAGGTCTGACTTGCGCAAATCGGCCCAGAATTTCATACCCAGAAAGCCTGGCAAAATCCGAATGTGGAAAAAAAACCTCAATTTCCGCAACTTTTACTCCCACAGAAACAAACTGCCAACAACACTTGGCCTACCTTCCTGCGTTCCCATAAGTGTCCCGACAAAAACGGTTCCGCACATTTCACTCGGCTCACCCACCGAAACACGCCGCCACCAACTCATGCCCTACCTTCCCGCGTTCCCAAACTTGTCCCGATGAAAATTGTACCTCACATGTGTGGGTGCACCTACCGGGGCGCCAAGGGGAAAGCCTAAAACACGGCTAACCTCAAGTCTTTTCCGACAGCTGAATTTCACGATTTCTTCAGAAGGGCACACTATACAGATATGGGCCTAGGGTATCCAAGCCACCAAGGAAAACAGGGAACACCATGCATTTCCAAAAAGAGGACAGTAATGGGTATCTGCAGAACTCTTACTTGTGCAAATTAGCCCAGAATGTATTATCCAGAAAGCCTGGCAAAGTCTGAACTATTGGGGCGCCAAGGGGAAAGCCTAAAACATGGTTAACCACAAGTCTTTTCAGACAGCTAAATTTTGCGATTTGTTCAGACGGGCACACCATAAAGATATGGGCCTAGGGTGTCCAAGCCACCAAGAAAAACAGGGAACCCCATGCATTTCTGAAAAGAGGACTCCCGTGAGAATAGACAGAGTTCTGATTTGCACAAATCGGGCCAGAATTTATTACCCAGAAAGCCCGGCAAAGTCCGAAATGTGACGAAAAAAACCCCAATTTCCACACATTTCACTCAGGTCATCCACCGAAACACACCGCCAACAACACATGGCCTACCTTCCCATGTTCCCACAGGTGTCCTGACAAAAACTGTACCTCACATGTGTGGGTGCACCTACCTGGGGGCAAATTGGGGAGACAAAAACACAGCTAACTCCAAGTCTTTTCCAACAGCAGCAGAATTTGATGACTTTTGTGGAAGTGCACACCATACAGATTTGGGCCTAGGGTGTCCAAGCCACCAGGGAAAACTGGAAACCCCATCTATTTCCAAAAAGAGGACACCTGTGGGAATCCACAGAGGTCTGACTTGTACAAATCGGCCCAGAATGCATTACCACAAAAGCCCGGAAAATTCTAAAATATGGCACAAAAAAAACCATTTCTGCGCATTTCACACGGTTCATGCACTGAAACACACTGCCAACAACACATGGCCTACCTTCCCGCATTCCCACAGTTGTCCGTATGAAAACAGTACCTCACATGTGTGGGTGCACCTACCGGGGCGCCAAGGGGAAAGCCTAAAACAAGGCCAACGCCAAGTCTTTTCAGACAGCTGAATTTCACGATTTCTTCAGAAGGGCACACCATAAAGATATGGGCCTTGGGTGTCCAGGCCACCAAGGAAAACAGAAAACCCTGTGCATTTCTGAAAAGAGGACTCCTTTGGGAATCGCAGAGGTCTGACTTGCACATATCAGCCCCAAATATATTCCCCAGAAACCCTGGCAAATTCCGAAATGTGGGGAAAAAACCACAATTTTCTGCACATTTCACTGAGCTCACAAACAGAAACATGCCGCCAACAACACATGGCCTACCTTCCCGCATTCCCACACGTGTCCCGATTAAAATTGTACCACACATGTGTGGGTGTTAGGCGGAAACCTGTGCAGTTCCCTCTGGGACCACTGAAAAAGTTTTAGGACTACAGGTGGCCCAGAATGTATTACCCAGAAAGCCTGGCAAACTCCGAAATGTGGCAAAAAAACCAAAATTTCTGCACATTTCACTTGGTTCACCCACCGAAATACGCCGCCAACAACACATGCCCTGCCTTCCCGCATTCCCACACATTTCCTGATGAATATTTTACCTCACATGTGTGGGTGCACCTACAGGGGCACCAAGGGGAAAGCCTAAAACATGGCTAACCCCAAGTCTTTTCAGACAGCTGAATTTCACGATTTCTTCAGAAGGGCACACCATAAAGATAAGGGCCTAGGGTGTACAAGCCACCAAGGAAAACAGGAAACCCTGTGCATTTCTGAAAAGAGGACTCCCGTGGGAATCCGCAGAAGTCTGACTTGCACAAATCAGCCCCAAATATATTCCCCAGAAACCCTGACAAATTCCGAAATGTGGGGAAAAAAACCCATTTTTCCACACATTTCACTCAGCTCACCTACGGAAACATGCCGCCAACAACACATGGCCTACCTTCCCGCATTTCCACATGTGTCCCAATGAAAATTGTACCTCACATGTTTGGGTGCACCTACCGGGGCGCCAAGGGAAGAGGCAAAAACATGGCTAACCCCAAGTCTTTTCCAAAAGCAGAATTTGATGATTTTCATGGAAGTGCACACCATGCAGATTTGGGCTTAGGGTGTAAAAGCCACCAATGAAAACAGGGAACCCCATGCATTTCCTAAAAGAGGACACACGTGGGAATCTTCAGAGGTATGACTTGCGCAAATTGGCCCAGATGTATTACTCAGAAAGCCTGTCAAAGTCCGAAATGTGGGGACAAAACCCAATTTTCCGCATATTTCACTCGGCTCACCCACGGAAACATGCCGCCAACAACACATGGCCTACCTTCCCCAATTCCCACACATGTCCCGTTGAAAATTGCACCTCACATGTGCGCGTGCACCTACCGTGGCGCCAAGGGGAAAGCCTAAAACACGGCTAAACCCAAGTCTTTTCAGACAGCCGAATTTCATTATTTCTTCAGAAGGGCACACCATAAAGATATGGTCCTAGGGTGTCCAAGCCACCAAGGAAAACAGGAAACCCTGTGCATTTCTAAAAAGAGGACTCCCGTGGGAATCTGCAGAGGTCTGACCTGCGAAAATCAGCCGCAAAATTTTTCCCCAGAAACCCATTGAAATATCGAAATGTGGGGAAAAAACCCCAATTTTCGCACATTTCACTCAGCTCACCCACGGAAATATGCTGCCAACAACACATGGCCTACCTTCCCGCATTCCCACACGTGTCCCGATGAACATTGTACCTCACATGTGTGGGTGCCCCTACCGGGGCGCCAAGGGGAAAGCCTAAAACACGGCTAACTCCAAGTATTTTCTGTCAGCTGAATTTCACTATTTCTTCAGAAGATCAGAGCATATAGATATGGGAATAGGGTGTCCAAGCCGCCAAGGAAAACAGGGAATCCCATGGATTTCCGAAATGAGGACACCCATGAGAATCCGCAGAGGTCTGACTTGCGCAAATCAGCCCAGAATGTATTCCTCTGAAATCCTAGCAAATTCAAAAATGTGGGGAAAAAAAAACAATTTTCGCACATTTCACTCGGCTCACCCATGGAAAAACACATGGCCTACCTTCCCGCATTCCCACACATGTCCCGATGAATACGATTCCTCACATGTGTGGGTGCACCTACCGGGGCGCCAAGGGGAAAGCCTAAAACACTGCTAACCCCAAGTCTTTTCCGACATCTGATTTTCAGGATTTTTTCAGAAGCGCACAACATAAAGATTTGGGCCAAGGGTGTCCAAGCCACCAGGAAAACAGGGAACCCCATGCATTTCCTAAAAGAGGACACCCTTGGGAATTTACATAGTTCTGACTTGTGCAAATTGGCCCAGAATGTATTACCCAGAAAGCCTGGGAAAGTCCAAAAAGTGGCGAAAAAAACTAAATTTCTGCAAATTTCACTCGGCTCACCCACCGATACAGGCCGCCAACAACACATGCCCTACCTTCCCACATTCCCACACGTGTCCCGATGAAAATTGTACCTCACATGTGTGGGTGCACCTACCTGGGGGCAAAGGGGAGAGGCAAAAACATGGCTAACCCCAAGTCTTTTCCAAAAGCCGAATTTGATGAATTTCATGGAAGTGCACACCATGCAGATTTGGGCTTAGGGTGTCCAAGCCACCAATGAAAACAGGGAACCCCATGCATTTCCTAAAAGAGGACACCCGTGGGAATCTGCAGAGGTCTGACTTGCGCAAATTGGGCCAGAATGTATTACTCAGAAAGCCTGTCAAAGTCTGAAATGTGGGGACAAAACCCAATTTTCCGCACATTTCACTCGGCTCACCCACGGAAACATGCCGCCAACAACACATGGCCTACCTGCCCCCATTCCCACACATGTCCCGTTCAAAATTTTACCTCACATGTGTGGGTGCACCTAACGGGGCGCCAAGGGGAAAGCCTAAAACACGGATAAACCCAAGTCTTTTCAGACAGCCAAATTTCATTATTTCTTCAGAAGGGCACACCATAAAGATATGGTCCTAGGGTGTCCAAGCCACCAAGGAAAACAGGGAACCCCATGCATTTCTGAAAAGAAGACACCTGTGAGAATCCGCAGAGGTCTGACTTGCGCAAATCAGCCCAGAATGTATTCCTCAGAAACCCTGGCAAATTCCAAAATGTTGGGAAAAAAAACCCAATTTTCACACATTTCACTCGGCTCACCCATGGAAAAACGCCGCCAAAAACACATGGCCTACCTTCCCGCATTCCCACACGTGTCCCGATGAATACGATATCTCACATGTGTGGCTGCACCTAGCGGGGGGCCAAAGGGAAAGCCTAAAACACTGCTAACGCCAAGTCTTTTCCGACAGCTGAATTTCAGGATATTTTCAGAAGCGCACACCATACAAATATGGGCCAAGGGTGTCCAAGCCACCAAGGAAAAACAGGGAACCCCATGATTTCCTAAAAGAGGACACCCATGGGAATCTGCACAGTTCTGACTTGTGCAAATTGGCCCAGAATGTATTACCCAGAAAGCATGGGAAAGTCCGAAATGTGGCGAAAAAAACTAAATTTCCGCACATTTCACTCGGCTCAACCACCGATACAAGCCGCCAACAACACATGCCCTAAGTTCCCACATTCCCACAATTGTCCCGATGAAAATTGTACCTCACATGTGTGGGTGCACCTACCTGGGGGCAAAGGGGAGAGGCAAAAACATGGCTAACCCCAAGTCTTTTCCAAAAGCCGAATTTGATGAATTTCATGGAAGTGCACACCATGCAGATTTGGGCTTAGGGTGTCCAAGCCACCAATGAAAACAGGGAACCCCATGCATTTCCAAAAAGAGAACACCCGTGGAAATCTGCAGAGGTCTGACTTGCGCAAATTGGGCCAGAATGTATTACTCAGAAAGCCTGTCAAAGTCTGAAATGTGGGGACAAACCCCAATTTTCCACACATTTCACTCGGCTCACCCACGGAAACATGCCGCCAACAACACATGGCCTACCTTCCCCCATTCCCACACATGTCCTGTTCAAAATTTTACCTCACATGTGTGGGTGCACCTACCGGGGCGCCAAGGGGAAAGCCTAAAACACGGCTAAACCCAAGTCTTTTCAGACAGCCGAATTTCATTATTTCTTCAGAGGGGCACACCATAAAGATATGGTCCTAGGGTGTCCAAGCCACCAAGGAAAACAGGGAACCCCACGCATTTCCGAAAAGAGGACACCCGTGAGAATCCGCAGAGGTCTAACTTGTATTCCTCAGAAACCCTGGCAAATTCCAAAATGTGGGAAAAAAAAAACAATTTTCGCACATTTCACTCGGCTCACCCATGGAAAAACACTGCCAACAACACATGGCCTACCTTCCTGCATTCCCACACATGTCCCGACGAATATGATAGCTCACATGTGTGTGTGCATCTACCTGGGCACCAAGGGGAAAGCCTAAAACACTGCTAACCCCAAGTCTTTTCCAACAGCTGAATTTCAGGATTTTTTCAGAAGCTCACACCATACAGATATGGGCCAAGGGTGTCCAAGCCACCAAGGAAAACAGGGAACCCCATGCATTTCTGAAAAAAGACACCCTAGGGAATCCAAACATGTCTGACTTGCGCAAATCTCCCCAGAATGTATTACCCACAAGCCCCGCCAAAGACCCACATGGGTGAAGGGTGCCCAAGGCCAGGGATATTACCGCCGACTTTGCTGGAGCTCTGGCCGGCCTGCGTTACAGCTTCTCACCACCAGGGAGTCCCGGCAGTGTGCCAATACCTCCCGGAAGGGAAAAGCTGTAATGCAGCCCAGGCGCAACTCCATGACGGTTGGAGGTGATGTCCTCGGCATTGGACATCCATACGCCATGTGGGTGTTCCATCCCCTAAGCATAGTTTCAGCTCCTGGGATCCCCGGCAGGATCCCCATTAGTCCCGGGAGGTGACCCCTGTAATGTACCACAGCCAGAGCTGCAGCCTGGGCTTGCTGACGGACAACCCACATGAGAGGCATCAGCTCCCTGGGAAACACCAATGTTCTGCTCGCATAGGGGGCAATTTTTGGCCTGCCCCTGCAATTGTGTCCCAGCCCACCAAAATATCTGCCCAAACAGCCCATTCCCACCCACACACCAACAATCCAGCCCCAGTCTCACCCACCCCACTGACAGTGGGCCCTAACCATAGAATAATAAAAAAAACAGTACTCACAAAATGCTGCAGCTGCTCACCTAGAAAAAGCTGTAAACAAAAAATAAAATGTGTTACCTTTGGTCACACCTGCAAAAACAAATCAATACTTTCCAAGCATGCCACCCCTTGCAAGCCATCCCTGGTGGTCTACTGAACTTCACCCCCCGTGAAAACCCATTTACCCCTTCCTATGGGCAGATATCTGCCCCCAGGGAGGGCTGCATGAGGGCCCCCCCACACTCCATTTGGGGTGCGGGAGAAGCCCACCCCAAAATGTCGGATAGGCCCCTCAATGGATGGGGAAGTAGGGTTTGGGCACCCTCGGGGCAGGTTGGCACACCAATGTGCCCATCTGCACCAAGGGATGTTTCGTAAACAAAGAAACAAATTGAACATGGCAGGCTGCAGTTTAGGGGTGCTGAGGGACACCCTAAATCGGCAGAACATTTTGAAATGTAATGCGGGTGCACCTCTCCACCCCAACCCCAAATGGAGTGGTGGGCCATCTCATGTAGCCCTCCCTGGGGGCAGATAAGGGAGGCTGTTATGCCCTCCTCCATGGGGTCAGGTGTCCCTTTCTAGGAGCAGATATCCTCCCCCAGGGAGGGCTGCATGACATGGCCCCCACTCCATTGTGGGTGGGGGTCGAGGGGGCCACCACCCCTTCCCATTACAAAACTCCTTGGTGCTTTGGGGTTCCCCACAACCCCCTCCTAAAATGCTGTCTACCATTTTCACTTTTTTGCTTTGTTTACCCAACTCCCCTTGGTGCAGATGGGCACAATAATGTCCCATATGCCCCCAGGGTGCCCAAAACCTACTGCCCCACCCATTGGGGGTCCTGTCCAACATTTTGTGGTGGCCCCCCCCTCACCCCAAATGGTTGGGGGGGCACCCGATGCAGGCCTCCCTGGGCCTCCAATGAAAGGCTACCTGAGGTACACCACCCTCCATTTGGGGTGGGGGGGAGGCCACCTAAGAATGTGGGACAGGCCCCCCAGTGGGTGGGCCGTAAGGTTTGAGCACCCTGGAGGCAGGTTGGCACCCCAATGTGCCCATCTGCGGCAAGGCAAGTTTGCTAAACAAAGAAAAAAATTGAAAATGGCAGGCTGCACTTTAGGGAGGCTGAGGGGCACCCTACACCACTGGGGAATTTTGTAATGTGAAGGGGGGTGCACCTCTCAAACTCCACCCCAATTGGAGAGGCAGCACATCTCATGTAGCCCTGCATGGGGACAGATAAAGGGGGCTGTCCTTCACTCCTCCCTGGGCTCAGGTGTCCTTTCCTAGGAGCAGATATCTGTCCCCAGGGAGGGCTACAAGGCATGACCCTCACTCCATTGTGGGTTGGGGGAGGGTTCACCACCCCTTCCCATTAGAAAATTCCTGTCGGTTTGGGGTGCCCCACAGCCCCCCCCCTAAAATGCGGTCTACCATTTTCACTTTTCTCCTTTGGTAACCCAACTCCCCTTCTTGCAGATGGGCCCAATAGTGTGCCAATCTGGCCCCAGGGTCCCAAACCTTACTGCCCCACCCACTGGGGGGCCTGTTCCACAATTTTTGGTGGCCCTCTGCCCCTCACTCAAAATGGGTGGCGGCAAACCTCATGCAGGCCTCCCTGGGCCTCCTACAAACGGCTGTGTGAGGTACACCCCCTTCCATTTGGGTTTGGGGGAGATGGCCACCATAAACTGTGAGACAGGTCCCCCAGTGGGTGGGGCAGTAAGGTTTGGGCACCCTGGGGCCAGATTGGCACACCAATGTGTGCCTCTGTGCCAAGGCAAGTTTGGTAAACAAATAAAAAAAATTAAAATGGAAGGCTGTACTTTGGGGGGGCGGAGGGGCACCATACACCGCCGGGGAATTTTGTAATGTGAAGGGGTGACCCTCTCCCTCCACACCAAATGCAGGGAGGGCATCTCATTCAGCCCTCCTTGGGGTAGATGAGAGGAGGGGTTCTCAAACAGCCCTCCCTGGGGTTACATGCCCCTTCCTAAGAGCAGATATTTTCCCCCAGGGAGGGCTACGAGGGGTGCCCCCATTTCTCCTTGGGGAGAGGGGAAGAGGGCCACCCCTCTATTCTGTAAAATAAATCCCTGGTGGCTAGTGGACCCCCACCCAAATCTCCCTTTTGTGTTTTTTTTATTTCATTTACTTTAATTTTGCCCCCTTCCCTGGGGGCAGATGATCAGTCATCTGCCCCCAAGGGGCCCTAACCTGCAGGCCCCATCCTTTGGAGGTCCTACACCCTTATTCCTGGTGCCCCCCCCCACTAATTGGATGGGGCCACCTCATGTACTCCTGCCTGGGGCAGAAATCTGCACCCATGGAGACTACAAGGGTTGGCCCCCTTTACACTTGGTGTGGGAGGGGGAGACCCACCACCCTTTCAGGGGCAAAAAAAATCCCTGGTATCTAGTGGCCCACTGCCCATCCCCGTTGCATTTCCAATTTTTATCTTTGCTTTGCAGGGATCGCTGAAAACAAGGTGCCAAAAAGGACGAGCTATCTCATATCTCACCCTTGGCACTTAAGGGGTTAAACAGTCAACTAAGAGAACAAACACCTCAGTGGACCTGAACTGTAATACATTTTCAACTCTGCCGAGAAGTGCTGCAATATTTATACAATGACATCTGAATTTGCCTGGTTGGTGGTATTGCTTCTCTTTCCGTGGCAGTCCCTATTGTCATCATATACTTCCCCCTGTTCCCACCCCTTAGCACCACCTCAATCCCAACTGACATGCACGAAAGGCACTGAGCGCTAATATGAGGATGGTGACCACAATTTTCATGAGCACCAAAAACCATGTGCCTCCCTATGTGAATATTTTTCAAACCATTCTTGTTTTGCCACTCGGTTCGTTTCGTAAACCATACTCTCATGGAGGGAATGCAAAGCATTTATTGCTTCTGATAGTGTGCCATTTGCAGTGTAATTTGTGGGCACAAATGTGCAGCAGCTACTCCATATTTTGGCACAAATTCCACCCTCCACGGCAGTTCACAAATGTAATACAAATCGATTCTGCAGAGCGACCAACCGTAATGCTCTTAACTCCTCCCTTACTGCATTTAGCTCTTTCTCTGTCCCATTTGCCAATTGTAACAGCTTGTAGCTTGTGATTTGTAACCACTTAAATTTCAATACTAGGGGCAAGCAGTGACAAAGAAAATGGCAGTTTTGCTGAAGCGCCTAAATTCCATCGGGATAGCATCCAGTCGGTCTGCACTCTATTGAGGCCAGTTATTGTGGTTTCTTCTCCTCCTCCATAAATTAATTGATCATCTGGCATGTCCTCTTTAATATTTGCAGTGATACGCGGATTCAGATTTGCTGTGTCCATATTTCTCTTAACACTGGTGAAGATCACTTTTGGTAGGGCTGATGATCATTTAATGGCAAAATGTCAGAATGGGGCACTACTAGGGCTGGAGAGTCTAAGGTGACCAGGGAACACTGGCCACTCCAGTTCAGTATAATTGTGCATCTGCTTGGGACCCACAGGGCCAGAAATAGTCGATAAGGGCCACGGTTATGGCCTGTATATATTGAGCAGCTCAAGTGTCCTCTGGCAGGCTATATTGGTCCCCAATTTCATTGACCCTTGATCTGAAACATAAAGACTATTGTGTGAGTGCCTTTATGTGTAATGGATGCTGTCTATCATCCATCCAGGTGAGGCCCTAGAAGTGGTCATTCCAAATAGTGTGACATTTATCATTAATCATCATGGTTTCTTATTTAGCAAACCACTATGTAGGTGCTCCTCTGAGAACTACCAGGTTAGGTGTTCGGCCTCTCAAATTATCTCCTGTTGCCCTAGTCACAAGACAGCAATGATTCGGGTCCTGGTTCAGGACAATGTACATGCCAACATTTTGTTGGGAAATGATCTAGTAGAGTTGGGGTTGATCTCTGATGGGCTATGCCTGACTGCAGCTGCAGTCACTAGATCTCAGGTCACATCAGGTCTGACTGATAGTCAGGTACCCAAACCAAAGGGGAGACCCAAGGCGAGACGGAAGAGCAAGAAGGCCACATCTATGAAGGGAGCTCCTTCTCTTCCTGCTGATTCAAAAGCACCCACTGAGATTCAGGCTGTGGGTGGGCTGGGTCCAGTGGTAACTCGAGACTCAACTCCTGAGGGAGAAGAGCCAGAAGACCCTCCTGCGGGAGAGATGCTCAACCCAGAGGATCACCCTGGCCTTCAATGCCTGTTGGCTGAAGGAGGGTCCTCTAGGGGAGACTTCTGCAAGGGTCAGAGAGAGTGCAACTCTCTCAAGGGTCTAAGAAAACAGGTCCAGGCTCAGGCACAAGGTGAAGTGCCTAAGTCATGCATGATTTATTGGGAGGGTGAGCTCCTTTTTTGTGAGCCCACTAGAAATCTCATGTCTTCTGCTAGTTTCAGAGCAAGAGGAGGATGGGAGTGAGCCCCTTCCTGATTTGCTGCATGGCAACCCTAAGGATGGCTCAGTGGAGAGAGTGCATCTCTCTCCAGATCTGACACCAAAGCAGCAGAGGGCCTGCAGGCCTTTCCTCCAGCATTGCGCCCCTCTGGTCTCACTGACACCAGGCCTAACCTAGTGGTGCAGACACGAAATTGACACTGGTGACAGTGTACCTGTCAAAAGCATGTGCTATCCAATGTCAGATACTGTAAAGATCCACATTCAGGCTGAGGTCGTCGAGATGTTGGATCTGGGTGTAATTGAATCCTCAACTAGTCCTTGGTCCAGTCCAGTGGTCCTTGTCCCCAAGGCAAGTTCCCAGGCAGGAACCAAGGATTGGAGGTTCTGTGTGGACTACCGAGGAGTCAATGCCGTCACCAAAACTGACACACATCCATTGCCCAGGGCTAATGAGCTTGTAGATACCATCTGTGTTGCCAAATTGGTAAGCACCTTTCACCTTACCTCAGGCTATTGGCAAATAGCTCTGACGGACCAGGCCAAGGAAAAAACTGTGTTCTCAACACCCGAGGGGCTCTATCAGTTTAGAGTCATGCCTTTTGGGTTGAAGAATACACCTGCCACCTTCCAAAGATTGGACAATTATGCACTCAGTAGGCTAGAGGACTTTTGTATAGCCTATTAGATGACATTGCCGTCTACAGTTTCACCTGGGAAGAACATTTGACTCATTTGGATCGGGTGTTGGAGGCCTTGCAAATGGCTAACCTCACTAACAAGGCCACTAAGTGCCAGATAGCTGATGGGAAAGATACTTACCTTGGTCATGAGGTAGGAAGCGGTCAAATCCAACCTCTCCCCAATAAGGAACAGTATGTAAATTACTGAGGGACTCCCACCACTCAAACCCAGGTGAGAGCTTTTTAGGCCTCACTGGGTGTTACCGAAACTTCATGGCAGACTATGAAACCATAGCTGCCCCTCTGACAGCTCTGACATCACCTGAACAACAGAGGAAGGTTAATTGGATGAAAGACTGCCGGAAGGCCTTTGTTGGCTTGAAGGAAAGTCTGTGTAGGGCACCTTTGTTGTGTGCGCCTGATTACAGAAAACCCTTTATTGTTCAAACTGATGTCTGTGACACCGAAATTGGAGCTGTCTTGTCCCATTTAGATGACAAAGGGAGGAAACATATTCATCAGTAGGCAACTCAAACGTAGAGAACGTAGGTGGGCTACTGTTGAAAAGGAATGTTTCAGTATAGTTTGGAGCCTTAGGCATTTTAGGCCCTACCTTACAGGGTCTACCTTTTAGGTCCAAACAGACCATAATCCCTTAAAATGGCTTATGCAAATGAAGGGTGAAAACCTGGAACTGCTCAAGTGGTCCATTCGCCTGCAAGGGCTAGACTTCACTATTCAGCAGAGACCAGGGAAGAGTTGTGATAATGCAGATGGCCTTTCCAGAAGGTATGTTGACTGTCTGGATGAGGGTGTCAATCTCGTGGGAGATTGGATCACCCTAACCTCAGTCTGGGGGGTGGGGGGCAACTGTGATGCTGCTGGAAATGTATTGGAGGGACAGGGCCTCCATGTTCTTGTCCTGTACACCCTTGTCTTGTGTGTTCTGTGTTGTTTTTTTTACACAGGAGTCCATGTGGGACTCCTGGCAGTGCAGCTCTTCCTCTTTTTCGTTGTGGTGAATAGAGATCATTGGGATACCCTTATGACACCCATGGGTGGGGCGCAACCTTGTACCCCTAGTGTATGTTTTTGGGCACCTCTGTGTGACCCACAGAGCATGGTATGGGCTGGCAACAGCTCCAAGCTGAATTTGACAGGTGCTCTTGGTATCCTCCATTTTAGGATACCCAGGCCCTACCATATTAATCAGTGGAT
This sequence comes from Ambystoma mexicanum, assembly GCF_040938575.1. Classification (NCBI taxonomy): domain Eukaryota; kingdom Metazoa; phylum Chordata; class Amphibia; order Caudata; family Ambystomatidae; genus Ambystoma; species Ambystoma mexicanum. The sequence goes on along the minus strand of NC_090932.1, from coordinate 478,634,875 downwards.
TCCTGATAGGAGATATGATGGCCCTCTGGCATCTTGGTTTCTATTACCTTTTACCTTTTTTCCCAAAGTCCTGGGAAGCCCTGAATCTGTCCCTTCCACTGATTGGCTGTTGGGTGGAGGAACCATATGTGGTATTGTGGAGAAGTCTAGGCCAGGCCGCCTGGAGCCTTGTTTGTCACTGTATGTTGTGGGTACACCCTTGGGGTGGGGCCTTGGAGAATGGAGTGTGTGACCAATATGCATTCCATGTTATGGGCGTCTGGTATTTCTGTGTTTGACTAAAAGAATGAGACAGCCCTGCCTGAAACTGACATGGATGCAGTCTAGTGTGCTGAAAGGCTGGGTGCTTGCCCCAATCCACATTCCTTGTTATGGGTTTCTGGGTGGAAGTGAATGGCCTGAATGCACTGTGAGCCTGATTGACTGCCTGCCTACATGAATGCCCTTATGATTGATTGGCTGACTGAGCTTGGCTCAGCAGTGTGAATGAGGGACAGATGTGTATATCTGGGGACTTCTCACTTACCAAATTGTTCAGAAGCTGAAGTTGAAACTTGAAGCTGCTTATCCTTGAAGCACAGCTGGAAGAAGATGAATTGCTGCTGCTTTCCTTCTACCCGATATGAAAGCTGTTGAGTCTGTTGAGGACTGATCTGAGAGAGGATCTGGCCAGGGTACCTCTCCCCAATCTACGAGCCAACATCGTGCAGAAGCTGATCTTCATCGAGGCACCCTGGAAGCCAGTCCCGAAAGACTGTCGACTGGTGATGGGGTCTGCCGAGGAATCTTGAAGTAAAGCAATGGGCCATCAAGGCCATCAAAGTCCATTGCCATTGACAGGGTTCGGAGGATTTCCGTGACCGCTGGAAGCTAGTAGAGTCGTGTTGCCCAGAAGCAGGGACAGCTTTAGGCTGTGCTGCTCGATGACCAAAGCTGCAATGCTTCACCTTTTCCTAAGAACATTGAACGGAAGGCTCCCTTGCCATCACTGTCGACTGCTTTGTGCTGCCAGAGACCGAGGAGAGTCTGCCAGTGGGTTTCACGCCACCCGAAGTCCACAAAGACACTGACAAGTGTAAATCTGAAATCCAGCCGTGGCCAAGTCCCGATCGTTGACGCTGACACCCGACACACCCTGCCAGGCCTACGCTCTTAATCATGTCTTCTTTGCAGCACCAAACTCTTTGCATCGATGTGCACTGCATGCCTCATCTTCCCAGGACGTCCTCGAACAATCATCAACGAGCACTGCGAAGATCAAAGCTGCAGTCTTGACGGCAGTGTTCACATTTCTTCAGGAAATCACAATGCCCTGTGGCTCCTGCTCTAAACAGAGTCTACCCTCGAGGAATCTGTCGATCAACCGTCAAAGAAACTCTGCTAACTCAGGTACATTGGGGTAGTGGAACATGTTTGATCAGGAAACAAGACTATTTAAACATTAGTGGACTGGGCTTGTTAATACACTTTATTACAGGTTGCCCAGGTGGGGGGATCCTCACAAAGAACTGTGTTTTAGTAGCAAGAGAACCATTATGCAATTGTTTAACCTAACCTGTTTCCTTCCTATGTCCTATGATGAAACACATTACTGTTTGATTTTTATGCCATTAGAACTGGCAGCAGTTGGTGCATTTTAAAGGAGTCAATAGTTAAGTGTGGTACCACATAGACATTGTATATATTTGCCATATTAGATATGCCAAAGTACAAAGGGCGTTATTAATTGTGTTAATTTATTTATTTATTTTATTTATTTGCATTTGTATAGCGCACTTACAGCCAGGGGCATCGAGGCGCTGTTACAAGAAATCTTACATGAAAATGTAAGTGAATGAGTACAGGTGACCTAAAAACACCTCTTAGGTGCCGAAGCATGGAAAGCCAGTGACTGTTACAAGAAAGGTAGGTGAACTGAAACAGTCAGGTGGGCACGCAATCAGTAGTACATCAGAGATCACAAGGCAATGGGACATGACAGTTATACAAAAAGCTTGGTTTTGATGGCTTTTCAGAAAGCTTGGTTGGACTCGATCTTCCTTAGTTGAGAGGGGAGAGCGTTCCAATGAGTTGCGGCCAAAGTGGGAAAGCTAGAACCCCCAGCACGGATTCTGAGTGACTTGAGAGTGATGATAATGTTGACATAGCTTTTTCTGAGGGGCCTTGTGGAAGTGTGCTTGATGATTCTTTGGGAGAGGTACGGTGGTGCCAGATCATGAAGGCATTTATGTGTAAGCGAGAGAGTTTTAAAGATGATTAGCTCTTTGACTGGGAGCTAGTGAGCCTGACTATGTACTGTAGAGATGTGTGTTTTCCTTTATGTTCCCATGGCTGCTCTAAGGATGTTGTTTTGCACCAGTTGGAGTTTAGCAAGGTTCTTGCATGAGATCCCTACGAGGAGGGAATTGCAGTAGTACAACCTTGATCCATTTATTGCCCTAGCTATGGTAATGCAGGTCTGATGGGATAAGAAAGGCCTGGCTTTGGAATAGTAGGCGGATGAGGAGACTACAGCATTAACCGGTCTTTTCATGGTCAAGTCCGAGTCAAGGTAAACACCAAGGGCCTCAAATACCAGGTTTCAGGTCCAGTGTGCCTGAATGAGGACTTACCAGGTCATTCTGACCCTGGAGGACCCGGTAAATCCCCATTCACCCAACCATTCCCCATTCCCATTTGAGCCCCCATAGGGCTCAATTGGAATGCGGAAGGTGCTAATTATGTGCCCCTAAATAGCGTGCCAGTAATAAGCGCCCTAGTCCCTTAGCGGGACCCGTAAAGGATGTGTGGTCAGACCACACGTCCTTTACGGTTCCCGCTAAGGGACCTCGGAATTGGGCGGTAAGGGTTTACCGGCACCGGTCTCCTTACCGGTGCCCAGCATCCCTTACCGCCCAACTCAGAATGAGGCCCCAATTGTCTTAACATTATAGGAAACTTTGATGGGGATGTTGTCAATAGTAAAGGACATGTATTGCACATCCAGATTGCCCAGTGTAGTTGGTGAGCCAATTAGGAGGATTTCCGTTTTCTCATTATTAAGGCAAAGCCAATTATCCGCCATCCATGACTGGATTGTGGAATATATGGTGGTGAGGGTGATCAAGTCCTCTTTGTAGTTTCCAGTGAGTGGAATAAGCACCTGTGTGTCATCTGCGTAGTTGGTGTACGAGATACACAGAGAGTCGAGGATGCTGAATAGGGGCCTATTGAAGATGTTGTAGAGGGTGGGCGCAATGCAGGAGCCTTACGGTACTCCACATTCGATGATGCAGGGGGTAGCAGAAGCTGAGTCTGAGAAGACTTTCATGGCCCTTTCTTGGAGAAAGGAGGTAATCCAGGCACAGGCTTTGGGGGAGAAGTTGGCTGCAGTGGCAAGATGGCGGCAAAGGGTGTTGTGCTCTACCAGGTCAAAAGCAGCTGATAAATCAAGGAGCAGTAAGAGTGAAGGTTTGCCTGAGTCTCTATGATCGTCCATTTGATTCTTTAGGTCTAGAATGGCCGTTTCAGTGCCATGTCATTGGCGGAAGCCAGATTGCTGCAGGCCTAGGAGACGGTAGTTTTCGAGAAATCTCTGGACTTGCAGGTAGGCTGCTTTTGTCAAAGATTTTTTAGAAGGAACGGGACAGTGGTATTGGGCCTATAATTCCCTGGAACCAATGGGTCTAGGGACGCTTTTTTGAGGAGCGGGTGAACCCAGGCTTCCTTAAGGTCCTTAGGGAGAATGCCAATTTAAAATGAGGAGTTGATAAAGGCAGTTATGATGGGGGCGAGGAGGTGTGCAAAGTCTTTGATGAGTAGTGCCGGGCAGGCATCGTCCTTACAATTTGAGGGTTTGAGGGTTTTGAGCAAGGCAATGACTTCCAGTTCGGTCATTTCTTTGAAGTCGAACGGGGGGAGGGGTTAGAATTTGAGGCTGCCGGCATTTTGTCATGCAGGTCTGATATAAGAAGGCTAAGGGCTTTTTGATGGCCTTTGATTTTGGTTTGGAGAGTATTCAATTTGTCCAGCATGGCTGACTGTATGTTGTTACACCAATTCTCGTCCTTGACGAGAGTGGGAAGAAGGGTGGAGGGTTTCTCCAGTTCACGCACGATGGTGAATATTTCTTTGGATCCTGATTTGGCATCGTTGATCCTAGAGTTAAACAATGCAGCTTTAGCTTGGATAATCTTGGTTTTGTAGTTTTTAGAGATGGCTTTAAAGACACTCCTGGTGGTCTCCGAAGGGTTGGCTTTCCAGGCAGAGAGTGCTCATCTTTTCTTTAGCCCATTCGTCTAGTAGGGCCTTCGAGAACCAGGTATTAGAGTGTTTGGCTTTTTTTTTTGGCTTTCTATATATCTTGAACCTTATTTTTATATAAAGAACTTTGTTAGCACCCAACATAGCGTGTTGACATTCCTTTGCGGGGTGTTTGGGGACCACAGTGTACTTAAGAACATGCCGCCAACAACACATGGCCTACCTGCCCCCATTCCCACACATGTCCCGTTCAAAATTTTACCTCACATGTGTGGGTGCACCTAACGGGGCGCCAAGGGGAAAGCCTAAAACACGGATAAACCCAAGTCTTTTCAGACAGCCAAATTTCATTATTTCTTCAGAAGGGCACACCATAAAGATATGGTCCTAGGGTGTCCAAGCCACCAAGGAAAACAGGGAACCCCATGCATTTCTGAAAAGAAGACACCTGTGAGAATCCGCAGAGGTCTGACTTGCGCAAATCAGCCCAGAATGTATTCCTCAGAAACCCTGGCAAATTCCAAAATGTTGGGAAAAAAAACCCAATTTTCACACATTTCACTCGGCTCACCCATGGAAAAACGCCGCCAAAAACACATGGCCTACCTTCCCGCATTCCCACACGTGTCCCGATGAATACGATATCTCACATGTGTGGCTGCACCTAGCGGGGGGCCAAAGGGAAAGCCTAAAACACTGCTAACGCCAAGTCTTTTCCGACAGCTGAATTTCAGGATATTTTCAGAAGCGCACACCATACAAATATGGGCCAAGGGTGTCCAAGCCACCAAGGAAAAACAGGGAACCCCATGATTTCCTAAAAGAGGACACCCATGGGAATCTGCACAGTTCTGACTTGTGCAAATTGGCCCAGAATGTATTACCCAGAAAGCATGGGAAAGTCCGAAATGTGGCGAAAAAAACTAAATTTCCGCACATTTCACTCGGCTCAACCACCGATACAAGCCGCCAACAACACATGCCCTAAGTTCCCACATTCCCACAATTGTCCCGATGAAAATTGTACCTCACATGTGTGGGTGCACCTACCTGGGGGCAAAGGGGAGAGGCAAAAACATGGCTAACCCCAAGTCTTTTCCAAAAGCCGAATTTGATGAATTTCATGGAAGTGCACACCATGCAGATTTGGGCTTAGGGTGTCCAAGCCACCAATGAAAACAGGGAACCCCATGCATTTCCAAAAAGAGAACACCCGTGGAAATCTGCAGAGGTCTGACTTGCGCAAATTGGGCCAGAATGTATTACTCAGAAAGCCTGTCAAAGTCTGAAATGTGGGGACAAACCCCAATTTTCCACACATTTCACTCGGCTCACCCACGGAAACATGCCGCCAACAACACATGGCCTACCTTCCCCCATTCCCACACATGTCCTGTTCAAAATTTTACCTCACATGTGTGGGTGCACCTACCGGGGCGCCAAGGGGAAAGCCTAAAACACGGCTAAACCCAAGTCTTTTCAGACAGCCGAATTTCATTATTTCTTCAGAGGGGCACACCATAAAGATATGGTCCTAGGGTGTCCAAGCCACCAAGGAAAACAGGGAACCCCACGCATTTCCGAAAAGAGGACACCCGTGAGAATCCGCAGAGGTCTAACTTGTATTCCTCAGAAACCCTGGCAAATTCCAAAATGTGGGAAAAAAAAAACAATTTTCGCACATTTCACTCGGCTCACCCATGGAAAAACACTGCCAACAACACATGGCCTACCTTCCTGCATTCCCACACATGTCCCGACGAATATGATAGCTCACATGTGTGTGTGCATCTACCTGGGCACCAAGGGGAAAGCCTAAAACACTGCTAACCCCAAGTCTTTTCCAACAGCTGAATTTCAGGATTTTTTCAGAAGCTCACACCATACAGATATGGGCCAAGGGTGTCCAAGCCACCAAGGAAAACAGGGAACCCCATGCATTTCTGAAAAAAGACACCCTAGGGAATCCAAACATGTCTGACTTGCGCAAATCTCCCCAGAATGTATTACCCACAAGCCCCGCCAAAGACCCACATGGGTGAAGGGTGCCCAAGGCCAGGGATATTACCGCCGACTTTGCTGGAGCTCTGGCCGGCCTGCGTTACAGCTTCTCACCACCAGGGAGTCCCGGCAGTGTGCCAATACCTCCCGGAAGGGAAAAGCTGTAATGCAGCCCAGGCGCAACTCCATGACGGTTGGAGGTGATGTCCTCGGCATTGGACATCCATACGCCATGTGGGTGTTCCATCCCCTAAGCATAGTTTCAGCTCCTGGGATCCCCGGCAGGATCCCCATTAGTCCCGGGAGGTGACCCCTGTAATGTACCACAGCCAGAGCTGCAGCCTGGGCTTGCTGACGGACAACCCACATGAGAGGCATCAGCTCCCTGGGAAACACCAATGTTCTGCTCGCATAGGGGGCAATTTTTGGCCTGCCCCTGCAATTGTGTCCCAGCCCACCAAAATATCTGCCCAAACAGCCCATTCCCACCCACACACCAACAATCCAGCCCCAGTCTCACCCACCCCACTGACAGTGGGCCCTAACCATAGAATAATAAAAAAAACAGTACTCACAAAATGCTGCAGCTGCTCACCTAGAAAAAGCTGTAAACAAAAAATAAAATGTGTTACCTTTGGTCACACCTGCAAAAACAAATCAATACTTTCCAAGCATGCCACCCCTTGCAAGCCATCCCTGGTGGTCTACTGAACTTCACCCCCCGTGAAAACCCATTTACCCCTTCCTATGGGCAGATATCTGCCCCCAGGGAGGGCTGCATGAGGGCCCCCCCACACTCCATTTGGGGTGCGGGAGAAGCCCACCCCAAAATGTCGGATAGGCCCCTCAATGGATGGGGAAGTAGGGTTTGGGCACCCTCGGGGCAGGTTGGCACACCAATGTGCCCATCTGCACCAAGGGATGTTTCGTAAACAAAGAAACAAATTGAACATGGCAGGCTGCAGTTTAGGGGTGCTGAGGGACACCCTAAATCGGCAGAACATTTTGAAATGTAATGCGGGTGCACCTCTCCACCCCAACCCCAAATGGAGTGGTGGGCCATCTCATGTAGCCCTCCCTGGGGGCAGATAAGGGAGGCTGTTATGCCCTCCTCCATGGGGTCAGGTGTCCCTTTCTAGGAGCAGATATCCTCCCCCAGGGAGGGCTGCATGACATGGCCCCCACTCCATTGTGGGTGGGGGTCGAGGGGGCCACCACCCCTTCCCATTACAAAACTCCTTGGTGCTTTGGGGTTCCCCACAACCCCCTCCTAAAATGCTGTCTACCATTTTCACTTTTTTGCTTTGTTTACCCAACTCCCCTTGGTGCAGATGGGCACAATAATGTCCCATATGCCCCCAGGGTGCCCAAAACCTACTGCCCCACCCATTGGGGGTCCTGTCCAACATTTTGTGGTGGCCCCCCCCTCACCCCAAATGGTTGGGGGGGCACCCGATGCAGGCCTCCCTGGGCCTCCAATGAAAGGCTACCTGAGGTACACCACCCTCCATTTGGGGTGGGGGGGAGGCCACCTAAGAATGTGGGACAGGCCCCCCAGTGGGTGGGCCGTAAGGTTTGAGCACCCTGGAGGCAGGTTGGCACCCCAATGTGCCCATCTGCGGCAAGGCAAGTTTGCTAAACAAAGAAAAAAATTGAAAATGGCAGGCTGCACTTTAGGGAGGCTGAGGGGCACCCTACACCACTGGGGAATTTTGTAATGTGAAGGGGGGTGCACCTCTCAAACTCCACCCCAATTGGAGAGGCAGCACATCTCATGTAGCCCTGCATGGGGACAGATAAAGGGGGCTGTCCTTCACTCCTCCCTGGGCTCAGGTGTCCTTTCCTAGGAGCAGATATCTGTCCCCAGGGAGGGCTACAAGGCATGACCCTCACTCCATTGTGGGTTGGGGGAGGGTTCACCACCCCTTCCCATTAGAAAATTCCTGTCGGTTTGGGGTGCCCCACAGCCCCCCCCCTAAAATGCGGTCTACCATTTTCACTTTTCTCCTTTGGTAACCCAACTCCCCTTCTTGCAGATGGGCCCAATAGTGTGCCAATCTGGCCCCAGGGTCCCAAACCTTACTGCCCCACCCACTGGGGGGCCTGTTCCACAATTTTTGGTGGCCCTCTGCCCCTCACTCAAAATGGGTGGCGGCAAACCTCATGCAGGCCTCCCTGGGCCTCCTACAAACGGCTGTGTGAGGTACACCCCCTTCCATTTGGGTTTGGGGGAGATGGCCACCATAAACTGTGAGACAGGTCCCCCAGTGGGTGGGGCAGTAAGGTTTGGGCACCCTGGGGCCAGATTGGCACACCAATGTGTGCCTCTGTGCCAAGGCAAGTTTGGTAAACAAATAAAAAAAATTAAAATGGAAGGCTGTACTTTGGGGGGGCGGAGGGGCACCATACACCGCCGGGGAATTTTGTAATGTGAAGGGGTGACCCTCTCCCTCCACACCAAATGCAGGGAGGGCATCTCATTCAGCCCTCCTTGGGGTAGATGAGAGGAGGGGTTCTCAAACAGCCCTCCCTGGGGTTACATGCCCCTTCCTAAGAGCAGATATTTTCCCCCAGGGAGGGCTACGAGGGGTGCCCCCATTTCTCCTTGGGGAGAGGGGAAGAGGGCCACCCCTCTATTCTGTAAAATAAATCCCTGGTGGCTAGTGGACCCCCACCCAAATCTCCCTTTTGTGTTTTTTTTATTTCATTTACTTTAATTTTGCCCCCTTCCCTGGGGGCAGATGATCAGTCATCTGCCCCCAAGGGGCCCTAACCTGCAGGCCCCATCCTTTGGAGGTCCTACACCCTTATTCCTGGTGCCCCCCCCCACTAATTGGATGGGGCCACCTCATGTACTCCTGCCTGGGGCAGAAATCTGCACCCATGGAGACTACAAGGGTTGGCCCCCTTTACACTTGGTGTGGGAGGGGGAGACCCACCACCCTTTCAGGGGCAAAAAAAATCCCTGGTATCTAGTGGCCCACTGCCCATCCCCGTTGCATTTCCAATTTTTATCTTTGCTTTGCAGGGATCGCTGAAAACAAGGTGCCAAAAAGGACGAGCTATCTCATATCTCACCCTTGGCACTTAAGGGGTTAAACAGTCAACTAAGAGAACAAACACCTCAGTGGACCTGAACTGTAATACATTTTCAACTCTGCCGAGAAGTGCTGCAATATTTATACAATGACATCTGAATTTGCCTGGTTGGTGGTATTGCTTCTCTTTCCGTGGCAGTCCCTATTGTCATCATATACTTCCCCCTGTTCCCACCCCTTAGCACCACCTCAATCCCAACTGACATGCACGAAAGGCACTGAGCGCTAATATGAGGATGGTGACCACAATTTTCATGAGCACCAAAAACCATGTGCCTCCCTATGTGAATATTTTTCAAACCATTCTTGTTTTGCCACTCGGTTCGTTTCGTAAACCATACTCTCATGGAGGGAATGCAAAGCATTTATTGCTTCTGATAGTGTGCCATTTGCAGTGTAATTTGTGGGCACAAATGTGCAGCAGCTACTCCATATTTTGGCACAAATTCCACCCTCCACGGCAGTTCACAAATGTAATACAAATCGATTCTGCAGAGCGACCAACCGTAATGCTCTTAACTCCTCCCTTACTGCATTTAGCTCTTTCTCTGTCCCATTTGCCAATTGTAACAGCTTGTAGCTTGTGATTTGTAACCACTTAAATTTCAATACTAGGGGCAAGCAGTGACAAAGAAAATGGCAGTTTTGCTGAAGCGCCTAAATTCCATCGGGATAGCATCCAGTCGGTCTGCACTCTATTGAGGCCAGTTATTGTGGTTTCTTCTCCTCCTCCATAAATTAATTGATCATCTGGCATGTCCTCTTTAATATTTGCAGTGATACGCGGATTCAGATTTGCTGTGTCCATATTTCTCTTAACACTGGTGAAGATCACTTTTGGTAGGGCTGATGATCATTTAATGGCAAAATGTCAGAATGGGGCACTACTAGGGCTGGAGAGTCTAAGGTGACCAGGGAACACTGGCCACTCCAGTTCAGTATAATTGTGCATCTGCTTGGGACCCACAGGGCCAGAAATAGTCGATAAGGGCCACGGTTATGGCCTGTATATATTGAGCAGCTCAAGTGTCCTCTGGCAGGCTATATTGGTCCCCAATTTCATTGACCCTTGATCTGAAACATAAAGACTATTGTGTGAGTGCCTTTATGTGTAATGGATGCTGTCTATCATCCATCCAGGTGAGGCCCTAGAAGTGGTCATTCCAAATAGTGTGACATTTATCATTAATCATCATGGTTTCTTATTTAGCAAACCACTATGTAGGTGCTCCTCTGAGAACTACCAGGTTAGGTGTTCGGCCTCTCAAATTATCTCCTGTTGCCCTAGTCACAAGACAGCAATGATTCGGGTCCTGGTTCAGGACAATGTACATGCCAACATTTTGTTGGGAAATGATCTAGTAGAGTTGGGGTTGATCTCTGATGGGCTATGCCTGACTGCAGCTGCAGTCACTAGATCTCAGGTCACATCAGGTCTGACTGATAGTCAGGTACCCAAACCAAAGGGGAGACCCAAGGCGAGACGGAAGAGCAAGAAGGCCACATCTATGAAGGGAGCTCCTTCTCTTCCTGCTGATTCAAAAGCACCCACTGAGATTCAGGCTGTGGGTGGGCTGGGTCCAGTGGTAACTCGAGACTCAACTCCTGAGGGAGAAGAGCCAGAAGACCCTCCTGCGGGAGAGATGCTCAACCCAGAGGATCACCCTGGCCTTCAATGCCTGTTGGCTGAAGGAGGGTCCTCTAGGGGAGACTTCTGCAAGGGTCAGAGAGAGTGCAACTCTCTCAAGGGTCTAAGAAAACAGGTCCAGGCTCAGGCACAAGGTGAAGTGCCTAAGTCATGCATGATTTATTGGGAGGGTGAGCTCCTTTTTTGTGAGCCCACTAGAAATCTCATGTCTTCTGCTAGTTTCAGAGCAAGAGGAGGATGGGAGTGAGCCCCTTCCTGATTTGCTGCATGGCAACCCTAAGGATGGCTCAGTGGAGAGAGTGCATCTCTCTCCAGATCTGACACCAAAGCAGCAGAGGGCCTGCAGGCCTTTCCTCCAGCATTGCGCCCCTCTGGTCTCACTGACACCAGGCCTAACCTAGTGGTGCAGACACGAAATTGACACTGGTGACAGTGTACCTGTCAAAAGCATGTGCTATCCAATGTCAGATACTGTAAAGATCCACATTCAGGCTGAGGTCGTCGAGATGTTGGATCTGGGTGTAATTGAATCCTCAACTAGTCCTTGGTCCAGTCCAGTGGTCCTTGTCCCCAAGGCAAGTTCCCAGGCAGGAACCAAGGATTGGAGGTTCTGTGTGGACTACCGAGGAGTCAATGCCGTCACCAAAACTGACACACATCCATTGCCCAGGGCTAATGAGCTTGTAGATACCATCTGTGTTGCCAAATTGGTAAGCACCTTTCACCTTACCTCAGGCTATTGGCAAATAGCTCTGACGGACCAGGCCAAGGAAAAAACTGTGTTCTCAACACCCGAGGGGCTCTATCAGTTTAGAGTCATGCCTTTTGGGTTGAAGAATACACCTGCCACCTTCCAAAGATTGGACAATTATGCACTCAGTAGGCTAGAGGACTTTTGTATAGCCTATTAGATGACATTGCCGTCTACAGTTTCACCTGGGAAGAACATTTGACTCATTTGGATCGGGTGTTGGAGGCCTTGCAAATGGCTAACCTCACTAACAAGGCCACTAAGTGCCAGATAGCTGATGGGAAAGATACTTACCTTGGTCATGAGGTAGGAAGCGGTCAAATCCAACCTCTCCCCAATAAGGAACAGTATGTAAATTACTGAGGGACTCCCACCACTCAAACCCAGGTGAGAGCTTTTTAGGCCTCACTGGGTGTTACCGAAACTTCATGGCAGACTATGAAACCATAGCTGCCCCTCTGACAGCTCTGACATCACCTGAACAACAGAGGAAGGTTAATTGGATGAAAGACTGCCGGAAGGCCTTTGTTGGCTTGAAGGAAAGTCTGTGTAGGGCACCTTTGTTGTGTGCGCCTGATTACAGAAAACCCTTTATTGTTCAAACTGATGTCTGTGACACCGAAATTGGAGCTGTCTTGTCCCATTTAGATGACAAAGGGAGGAAACATATTCATCAGTAGGCAACTCAAACGTAGAGAACGTAGGTGGGCTACTGTTGAAAAGGAATGTTTCAGTATAGTTTGGAGCCTTAGGCATTTTAGGCCCTACCTTACAGGGTCTACCTTTTAGGTCCAAACAGACCATAATCCCTTAAAATGGCTTATGCAAATGAAGGGTGAAAACCTGGAACTGCTCAAGTGGTCCATTCGCCTGCAAGGGCTAGACTTCACTATTCAGCAGAGACCAGGGAAGAGTTGTGATAATGCAGATGGCCTTTCCAGAAGGTATGTTGACTGTCTGGATGAGGGTGTCAATCTCGTGGGAGATTGGATCACCCTAACCTCAGTCTGGGGGGTGGGGGGCAACTGTGATGCTGCTGGAAATGTATTGGAGGGACAGGGCCTCCATGTTCTTGTCCTGTACACCCTTGTCTTGTGTGTTCTGTGTTGTTTTTTTTACACAGGAGTCCATGTGGGACTCCTGGCAGTGCAGCTCTTCCTCTTTTTCGTTGTGGTGAATAGAGATCATTGGGATACCCTTATGACACCCATGGGTGGGGCGCAACCTTGTACCCCTAGTGTATGTTTTTGGGCACCTCTGTGTGACCCACAGAGCATGGTATGGGCTGGCAACAGCTCCAAGCTGAATTTGACAGGTGCTCTTGGTATCCTCCATTTTAGGATACCCAGGCCCTACCATATTAATCAGTGGATTCCTGATAGGAGATATGATGGCCCTCTGGCATCTTGGTTTCTATTACCTTTTACCTTTTTTCCCAAAGTCCTGGGAAGCCCTGAATCTGTCCCTTCCACTGATTGGCTGTTGGGTGGAGGAACCATATGTGGTATTGTGGAGAAGTCTAGGCCAGGCCGCCTGGAGCCTTGTTTGTCACTGTATGTTGTGGGTACACCCTTGGGGTGGGGCCTTGGAGAATGGAGTGTGTGACCAATATGCATTCCATGTTATGGGCGTCTGGTATTTCTGTGTTTGACTAAAAGAATGAGACAGCCCTGCCTGAAACTGACATGGATGCAGTCTAGTGTGCTGAAAGGCTGGGTGCTTGCCCCAATCCACATTCCTTGTTATGGGTTTCTGGGTGGAAGTGAATGGCCTGAATGCACTGTGAGCCTGATTGACTGCCTGCCTACATGAATGCCCTTATGATTGATTGGCTGACTGAGCTTGGCTCAGCAGTGTGAATGAGGGACAGATGTGTATATCTGGGGACTTCTCACTTACCAAATTGTTCAGAAGCTGAAGTTGAAACTTGAAGCTGCTTATCCTTGAAGCACAGCTGGAAGAAGATGAATTGCTGCTGCTTTCCTTCTACCCGATATGAAAGCTGTTGAGTCTGTTGAGGACTGATCTGAGAGAGGATCTGGCCAGGGTACCTCTCCCCAATCTACGAGCCAACATCGTGCAGAAGCTGATCTTCATCGAGGCACCCTGGAAGCCAGTCCCGAAAGACTGTCGACTGGTGATGGGGTCTGCCGAGGAATCTTGAAGTAAAGCAATGGGCCATCAAGGCCATCAAAGTCCATTGCCATTGACAGGGTTCGGAGGATTTCCGTGACCGCTGGAAGCTAGTAGAGTCGTGTTGCCCAGAAGCAGGGACAGCTTTAGGCTGTGCTGCTCGATGACCAAAGCTGCAATGCTTCACCTTTTCCTAAGAACATTGAACGGAAGGCTCCCTTGCCATCACTGTCGACTGCTTTGTGCTGCCAGAGACCGAGGAGAGTCTGCCAGTGGGTTTCACGCCACCCGAAGTCCACAAAGACACTGACAAGTGTAAATCTGAAATCCAGCCGTGGCCAAGTCCCGATCGTTGACGCTGACACCCGACACACCCTGCCAGGCCTACGCTCTTAATCATGTCTTCTTTGCAGCACCAAACTCTTTGCATCGATGTGCACTGCATGCCTCATCTTCCCAGGACGTCCTCGAACAATCATCAACGAGCACTGCGAAGATCAAAGCTGCAGTCTTGACGGCAGTGTTCACATTTCTTCAGGAAATCACAATGCCCTGTGGCTCCTGCTCTAAACAGAGTCTACCCTCGAGGAATCTGTCGATCAACCGTCAAAGAAACTCTGCTAACTCAGGTACATTGGGGTAGTGGAACATGTTTGATCAGGAAACAAGACTATTTAAACATTAGTGGACTGGGCTTGTTAATACACTTTATTACAGGTTGCCCAGGTGGGGGGATCCTCACAAAGAACTGTGTTTTAGTAGCAAGAGAACCATTATGCAATTGTTTAACCTAACCTGTTTCCTTCCTATGTCCTATGATGAAACACATTACTGTTTGATTTTTATGCCATTAGAACTGGCAGCAGTTGGTGCATTTTAAAGGAGTCAATAGTTAAGTGTGGTACCACATAGACATTGTATATATTTGCCATATTAGATATGCCAAAGTACAAAGGGCGTTATTAATTGTGTTAATTTATTTATTTATTTTATTTATTTGCATTTGTATAGCGCACTTACAGCCAGGGGCATCGAGGCGCTGTTACAAGAAATCTTACATGAAAATGTAAGTGAATGAGTACAGGTGACCTAAAAACACCTCTTAGGTGCCGAAGCATGGAAAGCCAGTGACTGTTACAAGAAAGGTAGGTGAACTGAAACAGTCAGGTGGGCACGCAATCAGTAGTACATCAGAGATCACAAGGCAATGGGACATGACAGTTATACAAAAAGCTTGGTTTTGATGGCTTTTCAGAAAGCTTGGTTGGACTCGATCTTCCTTAGTTGAGAGGGGAGAGCGTTCCAATGAGTTGCGGCCAAAGTGGGAAAGCTAGAACCCCCAGCACGGATTCTGAGTGACTTGAGAGTGATGATAATGTTGACATAGCTTTTTCTGAGGGGCCTTGTGGAAGTGTGCTTGATGATTCTTTGGGAGAGGTACGGTGGTGCCAGATCATGAAGGCATTTATGTGTAAGCGAGAGAGTTTTAAAGATGATTAGCTCTTTGACTGGGAGCTAGTGAGCCTGACTATGTACTGTAGAGATGTGTGTTTTCCTTTATGTTCCCATGGCTGCTCTAAGGATGTTGTTTTGCACCAGTTGGAGTTTAGCAAGGTTCTTGCATGAGATCCCTACGAGGAGGGAATTGCAGTAGTACAACCTTGATCCATTTATTGCCCTAGCTATGGTAATGCAGGTCTGATGGGATAAGAAAGGCCTGGCTTTGGAATAGTAGGCGGATGAGGAGACTACAGCATTAACCGGTCTTTTCATGGTCAAGTCCGAGTCAAGGTAAACACCAAGGGCCTCAAATACCAGGTTTCAGGTCCAGTGTGCCTGAATGAGGACTTACCAGGTCATTCTGACCCTGGAGGACCCGGTAAATCCCCATTCACCCAACCATTCCCCATTCCCATTTGAGCCCCCATAGGGCTCAATTGGAATGCGGAAGGTGCTAATTATGTGCCCCTAAATAGCGTGCCAGTAATAAGCGCCCTAGTCCCTTAGCGGGACCCGTAAAGGATGTGTGGTCAGACCACACGTCCTTTACGGTTCCCGCTAAGGGACCTCGGAATTGGGCGGTAAGGGTTTACCGGCACCGGTCTCCTTACCGGTGCCCAGCATCCCTTACCGCCCAACTCAGAATGAGGCCCCAATTGTCTTAACATTATAGGAAACTTTGATGGGGATGTTGTCAATAGTAAAGGACATGTATTGCACATCCAGATTGCCCAGTGTAGTTGGTGAGCCAATTAGGAGGATTTCCGTTTTCTCATTATTAAGGCAAAGCCAATTATCCGCCATCCATGACTGGATTGTGGAATATATGGTGGTGAGGGTGATCAAGTCCTCTTTGTAGTTTCCAGTGAGTGGAATAAGCACCTGTGTGTCATCTGCGTAGTTGGTGTACGAGATACACAGAGAGTCGAGGATGCTGAATAGGGGCCTATTGAAGATGTTGTAGAGGGTGGGCGCAATGCAGGAGCCTTACGGTACTCCACATTCGATGATGCAGGGGGTAGCAGAAGCTGAGTCTGAGAAGACTTTCATGGCCCTTTCTTGGAGAAAGGAGGTAATCCAGGCACAGGCTTTGGGGGAGAAGTTGGCTGCAGTGGCAAGATGGCGGCAAAGGGTGTTGTGCTCTACCAGGTCAAAAGCAGCTGATAAATCAAGGAGCAGTAAGAGTGAAGGTTTGCCTGAGTCTCTATGATCGTCCATTTGATTCTTTAGGTCTAGAATGGCCGTTTCAGTGCCATGTCATTGGCGGAAGCCAGATTGCTGCAGGCCTAGGAGACGGTAGTTTTCGAGAAATCTCTGGACTTGCAGGTAGGCTGCTTTTGTCAAAGATTTTTTAGAAGGAACGGGACAGTGGTATTGGGCCTATAATTCCCTGGAACCAATGGGTCTAGGGACGCTTTTTTGAGGAGCGGGTGAACCCAGGCTTCCTTAAGGTCCTTAGGGAGAATGCCAATTTAAAATGAGGAGTTGATAAAGGCAGTTATGATGGGGGCGAGGAGGTGTGCAAAGTCTTTGATGAGTAGTGCCGGGCAGGCATCGTCCTTACAATTTGAGGGTTTGAGGGTTTTGAGCAAGGCAATGACTTCCAGTTCGGTCATTTCTTTGAAGTCGAACGGGGGGAGGGGTTAGAATTTGAGGCTGCCGGCATTTTGTCATGCAGGTCTGATATAAGAAGGCTAAGGGCTTTTTGATGGCCTTTGATTTTGGTTTGGAGAGTATTCAATTTGTCCAGCATGGCTGACTGTATGTTGTTACACCAATTCTCGTCCTTGACGAGAGTGGGAAGAAGGGTGGAGGGTTTCTCCAGTTCACGCACGATGGTGAATATTTCTTTGGATCCTGATTTGGCATCGTTGATCCTAGAGTTAAACAATGCAGCTTTAGCTTGGATAATCTTGGTTTTGTAGTTTTTAGAGATGGCTTTAAAGACACTCCTGGTGGTCTCCGAAGGGTTGGCTTTCCAGGCAGAGAGTGCTCATCTTTTCTTTAGCCCATTCGTCTAGTAGGGCCTTCGAGAACCAGGTATTAGAGTGTTTGGCTTTTTTTTTTGGCTTTCTATATATCTTGAACCTTATTTTTATATAAAGAACTTTGTTAGCACCCAACATAGCGTGTTGACATTCCTTTGCGGGGTGTTTGGGGACCACAGTGTACTTAAGAACCGGCCTGCATCTCCTCCTGAGAGCTTAAGCCTTGGTTGCTTGTCCATTCTACCATAAAGCAAATCTTGGCTGGCATGCACTGTGCTTCTACTCTGCCATATAGAGGCAGGAGTACCGATACCCCCCTCCCGTCTTTACACTTACGTGCTGCTAAGTGAACCAAATGTTCCAGACATGGCACGAGCGTGCCCACTAATTATAGAGGGCCGTATAATGAAGGGTCTTATAGTTTGAAGACCAATGATAAACTGTGTACTTAATAGTGTTGAAGATTACATGTTTTTAAAGGTTGGCATAAATTGTCCACCTGAGAGTAGAATCACAATCCAGCCCTTATAGAAAGTACACTTAGATGTTCCCCTTGAACGTGTCACAATCCCTCGTAGGTTTGTCTTATTTGCCATGTAGTATGATGTTGCATTTGATGTATTTTTTGCAAATAAGGATGTTTTGTATGATAAATGGACTAAGAGCTCGAGTGAACGTCTGTTGATGTCCATTGTAATTCCCTGTTTTAGATCATTGTTAATAAAACAGCATATTTGACATCTTCTTGAGTTGGTTTGATTATCTGGTGTCAGAGTTATTCTGCATCCCCATCCATTGCATGCACGAAACCCAAAGGGGCATATTCTTACATGGTAGTGGTGTGGATGGTTGGAAAAGATCCCAACTAGTTTGTCTCCAGATTTTCAGATGATCGACCATCCTCCACCATTAGCCAGAAGATCGCAGGGTTTCCAGTGGAGAGCAGCTGATAGAAATAAACTTGCAAGAAAAACTGAGATGGTGGGCAGGTCCCCCTTTGATGAAATCACTGCCCGGTTTCACGAGCGCTCTGCGAACGAAATGTGTAGTGATTGGATTAGAAGAGAAGTTGATACCAAAAGCCTTGCGTCGATAAACAAACAAATGATAAGTAGACTAAGGGGAATGGCGAATGCGGGAATGGCGAATGAAGGGGATGGGATTCTGATAATATTTGAGTAATGGAAACATTGTGCAAAGGAAAGGTAGCACCTAGAGTCATGGCTCAAGGGAGTTTCAGAAGGAGACGTTTCAAATCACAACGGGGGTAGAGCAGAAACATATAACACGTAAACAGGTTTACGGAAGGTGACGTCTCAAACCCTGTATAGGGTACAAAGTAAAGGAAGGAGAGAAAAAGGTGATCACAGTATTTATTAATGTATAATGTCGACTAGTGTGTACGTTGTTTGTTGAGTAAAAATTTCAAAGAGCGATAGATGTTGTGAATGAATTGAAAAAGTTGAGGAGAAATAGTCATTGAGCATACCAATCAAAAGGTAGAGATAGCTCATTAATAAATCAGAGAATTGAGCATCGATTGATGGTGTGTGTTCATATTTGTTGTTTTAAAGGCATTGAAAAAGTGGTGATTTAAGCAAAAGTATACCGGTTATTTCATAAGTCTGGTAAGTATTGACAGCCAGTTGAGACTTGTCATTATGAGAGATACTCCTCAGATGCACTTATGTAAAACGTTACCAAAGCATATGCCAAGCTCAAACAGTATAGTGCGTAATGGGTGAAAGGCATGGCAGATAAAATGTTCATGCCATGGCCACAAGAGGGATCATTGTCAAAGGTGGTATTGCAACACATTACCACATATGTGCACGCTGCGTACACAGGGGAGAAATTAGAGAAAAGATATAGCAATTTTAGAGCCCTGGAAAATGTACCAGGAAGAAAATGAAGACCCTCCACCTGAGGAGTGGATTCTTAGTCAGAGAAAGTAGGAAGGTGTTGAGCCTTCAGCTCCTCTTACCTTGGCCAAAGTAAAAGGCGCTAGAACAGAAGAAATACGGGTGTACCCTTTAAAGGAGTTGCAAGCATCAACGGGGTATAGAAATACAAACCCCCAGCTTACAATACTGATGATAATCCATAGGAAAATAAGAGAAAATAAGCTATCTATAAGATCATACAAGATAAAGAAGATAGGAGTAAGTAGTTGAATCTGTCAACAGAAATAGACAGGGAAATTAAGAGATGGAAAGGAGAGAAGGATAAAGCTGATGAGATAGCGCTTGTGTAGAGGGAATGGATGGGAGGGCAGATCTTACTTACAATAGATGGGAAAAACATTGAGGAAGTTAGGCAAAGAGAAACTAAGGACAAACAAGAAAGAAAAGACAAAAAAGAGAGAAGAGATTGAACGAAGATGCGCAGAAAAGGAAGAGCAGGGAGCGACAAGAACAGACATATCAGGAGGAGCAAGAGAAAAAAGAAGAACCAGCAGAAGAACAAAGAAAGTATGATGACAATAGACAGAGAGATAGAAGATAGGGATAGAAGAGAAAGGAAGAGAGAAGAGGAGGTAGCACATAGACTTTGGGACAAAAGATTACAAAGATGAAGGGAAGAGGAAAGAAGGGAAAGAGTAAGGAGAGAAGAATGAAAGCAAGAGGATGAAAGAATTAGAAGTGATGTGAGAAAGCAAAGAGAACTAGACGAAGAAATAGAACAAAGAGGAAGACGGCAGGGTCTTGAAACCAGACTCATTCGTAAGCAACCAGTACAACCAACCCCATAAATACAATGGGACAGAATAGAAGAGATTCTTCTGATGAAGGAATTAATGCCAGCAGCATCTGGAGTAGTATTGGAAGAAGAAAGCTTTGATGCGGTGAGCATCAGAGGAAAGATGTATAAGGCCTATCAAGAATTAAAGGAAGTTAGCAAGTATGAAACTCAAGGGAACGATGATCGATCCCTAATGCCTCAATCGGGAAGAGACGAGGGAAGCTTGTTCAGTGATGAACATCGAGCATTGTCTTTAAGTAGACTGAACCTAGACAAAGGATGACAGTAATCACACTAGTTGGGACAAGATATGTTAGACTAGGAAAGAGAATCCAGTCTTGGGGTAGAAGGAGGGAGAGCATGTGCCCCTGAAGGAACCCTGCACATGGCAAAAGAAGTAAGATGGTCAAATCTGAACAACCTAAGGATAGGACGCCAGATCCCATAGAACTTCCAGAGAGTCCCTGAGGATGATTGTATAGTGAAAAGGGGGAATTGCCCCCATATGCTGCCATATGTGACAAGGAGACAGACAAGGACGATCATCCCTGCCATGGATAGACTAATGATGGGAGTCGACTCTGGGATGGGGATGGACAAGTTTTATTTAAGGTATAAGTGCCTGAGTTTGACTTCAGGAACTGGGAAATGGACTTATGAATTTGAAAAATGACAGGAGGAAACACGTTGGCCATAGGGGACATAAAACGTCTCCTGGCATATTCTTGGGGAAAGGGTTGATGACATATAGAGGAGAGCAGGATATTTAAGTGTGACAGCACAATACACAGCTTATGACGGAGCACCGTTTAATATTTTTAGTGCAGATGTGTGGGGGGCTCTCAGGGTACAGTACCCTGTTACATCACATATCGGTGCAATTATGACATGTAAAATGAAGAAAGATGACAACCCTATTGCTTATATTCAGAGAATGGCAACTTGAAACTCGCTAGCTGTGGGAAAAGAGAGTGGCATTATTTTTTTTACCACATTTTATGCCAGGGGTTGCCTGAGCCAGTACAGAGGCAGATGAAAAAACAAGTGGGGATGGAAGTGAAGCCTTGGGCTGAGATACAGCTGACGATAGCACACCATTGTCAGTTATTACAAGAGAAAAATAAGAACGATGAGACTAGGAAAATAGAGGAAGCCAAGTTAGTTGAGAAAAAATTGTCTACATTTGCAGTGACAAGTGGAGAAGGATTGTGAATGCAGGAAGCAATGGGTGCATCACAGGCGAGTAACATGCACCTGATGGACCAAGGTAGATATGGGTTTGTGCCATGAGGCAGAGGTATGGGCTATAGAGAAGAGGAGGAGGATTCCAAAATAATCAAGGTGGGTTTCAGAATAAACAGAATGAGAATGGAGGATTTAACTAAGAGGGACTTGTCAGATGGGCATCCCCAGTATGTTGGACTGGTGGGATGACATGGCATATTGCACACATATGTGGAAGCCAAGGAAATGAACAAAATAGTCAATTTTCAAGGGCGGGCTGCTTAGCCTCCACCCTATACTATACAAACTAGTGAAGGGTTTGTCCAAGATCACACATTTTATCAGACACAAGCGCCATGAGTACAGCAGGTACAGCAACAAGAGCTAGTGCAAATGAATCCATCACAAGTGCAATCGCAACAAGCCCCTATGCAGATACAGCAGTATGGAAACACAGGACAAGTGCTGACACCCAGAATAGGAGGTGTCAGTGTGGTAGGAGGAAATCCTTTCACAGGGACGGGGATGAGCCTGTACTCACAATAGGATAGGTCACAGAGTGACTTGATGAGTTCAGTACTATCTGTGACACCAGACACCCAGGAGAAACCAAGGGTCAATGTGACGATAGGAAGCACATCTTTTTCTTTTCTAGTAGACACTAGAGCTACTTGTTCATGTACATGAGAGTGAACATATCCAATGTCGGGAATTGCCATGAATGCTCAAGGGTTTCTGGAGCTAAGAGTCAAGTTACTTTTACTAATGAATAACCAGTCTCTACAGGAGAGTGTAACACATCTGTTCCTTTGTTATGTTCATGAGAGACACCGGTTAACAATTTGGGAAGAGATTTAATGACAAAACTTAACATGAAGATTTCATTCACTGATCAAGGGATAGTGTGCTCCACTCCAAGATTACACTATTTAAACATGGGGGAATGTATACTGGCATTTACAAGACAAGCCACTCTGAGAGGTGTTGCAGTAGATCCCGAGATTGTTTTGTGTGAAGTGAGCATTCTATTGACATGGCTACCTGGCTTAGTGGGAAAAATTGTGAGGATACCTGAGGAGTTCTTGTTTAGGTCACGAATACCTATGGATAAAGAGGGGGGAAGACTATACCTATATGAGTAGAAGCAGATATAGTATGAAAGGAAATGGCATTGCTTGAAGGAGTAGACGATGAGGGTAAACCATGGAGGACAGTAATAGCTCTCGAGGAAAGGTACAGATCAACTGACATCATTGATGACAACATATTCAGAGAAGACCAAACAGACGATGAAGTGGTGTTCTTTATGAGCATTACATACTGGATAAGAATATAGAAAAGAGAAGTTCCACAGTGAATGGCGATAATGCAGCAATGTCCAGCATTTTTTTAGGAAGACCTGGAGAAGGTGCCAAGTGTCCTTTAGATCACAGGCCCTTATGACGTAGGTTACTTGAAGGGAATAGGGGAGGTTAAAATAAAGCTTAAACCAGGAATGATTTTACCTTGAGCAAAGCAGTACGCCATGTCTCGAGTAGCTAATGAGGGTATATTCCAGACTATCACAGCACTGATGAAACAAGGAATTCTGGTGCCATCGGAATCATCTTGTAATACAATGGTGTATCCGATCAAAAAATCTAAAGGAGGACCTTGGAGATTTATACAAGATATGAGACTGATTAACCAGATTGTAGATGCTGAGTTTCCTCTTGTTCCTAATCCGGCGACCGGCGACAATACTATGTAGTATCCTGGTGGAAGCTCGATATTTCATTGACTGTGCTAATTATGTTGAATTTTTTGATGATATCCCCAAGTGAAAGAGAATTCTTTGGCGGGAAGGTAAATACTCTTTATTGATGGTTCTTTGAAAATTGATCATGCTAGTGGGGAAAGGCATTCAGGTGCCGTGGTAGTGAGACACAGATTAAATGAAACATTTGGAGTTGTAGCAAGTGCTAGGCTACGTCTCACTTTTCAGCACAAGCAGCAGCATTAGTAGCGCTTATTTTTGTGCTCAAGAAACACAAAGGACAGGAAGTGACAGTGTACAGTGACTCTGCCTAAGTGACATACACGCAGGATTAGCACATTGAAAGAGGAGGGGCTACCTCCGTGCGGACGGAACTCCAGTGCAGCACACATCTTTATTTGACAGGCTTATTAAAGCACTAGAACTCCCAGTGATTTTTGATACTGCAAGTTTTAAAGAAAAGGTGGCTACAACCATGTCAGTGCAGAGAGGTTTTAATAAATTGTAGATAAGTCAAGTAATGGAGTTTCAAGGGAGTGCACCACAGGAAGAGCAGGAATTGTGGAAACCAAGAAGGTGTTCTTTATGCCCCACGGAAGCATTATGGCGACAAGACAGCACATGAAAGCTGCTGATGCCAGTAGCATGGATAGGTCACACTTGAACAGTTGCATTATCCTGCACATGTAACTAGGGAGAGTCTTGCTGCTACACTTGCGGAAGACTGGTTCATTCTGAATTTGTTAGAGCATGTTGCACTATTTATTGTAAACTGCATCATGTGTTAAAAGTTTACTGCTGGCATACACTGAGAACAATTAGATGGGTAATACCTTGACCGAATGGTCTTTTTCAGCTTTTACATATTGATTAGGTTGCTATGCTGCAGGTGTGTAATGGATATAGGTATCCATTAGTGGTGGTGTGTCCCTTTTCCAGGTGGATCGAGGAAGTACACACCATGATGCCACTTGTTCAGCAACTTTTTTAGTGCATGAAGTCTTTCGGAGATGTGGAGTGTGTGAAGTGCTGAGCTCCGTCAATGGGGCACATTTTGTCAATGACCTATTTGAACAGACAGGGATTGAACATAACATTAAACATAGGTTTCTTTTGGCTTATCATCCACAAGCAAACAGAATATGTGAGAGACACAACAGCCTCCTTAAAGAAAGGATTGGCAAGATTAAAAACACTTTGAAGAAGAGATGGCTATATTGCCTAACCCTAGCTTTACATGCCCTTTGGAATCAGCCAGGAACAGACCATCACCTGAACCCTCATAAAGTAGTGAAAGGGCGGCTTATGAGAATGCCCCTTACACCTCCATGTAGGAGTAGAAGTGATGCCAAGGTGTAGCTAAAACATTAGGTAATGAATTGCATGACTATATGACATGTATGACCTCTAGCATCTCTCTCATTTCAGATCAAGTGAAACGCAAGGGGGGTTGGTCTCAAAACACAGAAGAAGACAATTCAACAACCAACCCAATACAATTACTATTGGTGCCTAAGTTAGATGTTGGAGACCTACTACTCATTAAAATGTTTACTAGAAAGTGGCATGAGACAGGATTCAATGGTCCCTTTTGCATTGAGAATATATCCCTTCAACTGTAAAGGTCTGAGGAAGACAGGCTTGGCTTCATTTAGGGATATAAAAGCCTATAAAGGTGAGTCCCACCCTCCCACCGTTGCCAATTCAGAAGCAAGACAAGAAGAAGAATTTCAGCATGTGCAGACCCAATCAATGACAAAGAAAAAGGATGATAAAGCAACTCCCACTGGATAATACAGATTTATATTGGACTGAAATTCAAAACTATACTCCTTATAGATATGTTAGCAGGAGTGCAAAGACTTGCCGAGAATTTCAGGAATTTTGAAAATGAATTTTTAGAAATACATTGAAACATCAGAGTTATGCCTAAACATCAGTTTTTTAATCAGAAATTGGAAACAAGATCAGTATCCATATTTATTTCATGGTGAATACCTAGTCTAAGCAGTTATACATATGGTACTTACCGACAGTGATGTTCATCGGCTTGTGCTTGCTGTCTTGTGTTTATACTTCAAGCTTATCCTGCTCGTGTCAAAAGAGACATTGATATTCACATTTTTTTACAGGTTACTAAAAATGGCTCAGTGATAAGACGGCTTCTCAATGCAATAATTTAGCAGATTTTACAGTTGCAAGTATAAAGAAATTTGATGATTGTATTAAACTGGAGAAATGTAAAAGCCTGCACAGTTCTATAGAATGAACAACTGCAATAAGTACCAGGATGGTGTGAGAAATTGATGCCTATGTTTTAGTGCATAATATATGCCTGTAGGATTACTCTCTTTGTCTTTCTGTTCCTCATTTTTCATAGCCTCTATCATGTTAATACTCCCACTGAGGTAGATGTCCTTATGCCTTATGGTTCTTCCGACTATGTGAACTTTTTGATTTACTTCAGGAAAGGTACAAGGCTTCTAAAAGACACAGGAGAGACGCATAGGAAGACAATGAGGGGATAAATACCTATCTAGATAATGCAACACTCTTGGGTAATAACATGTGGTACCAGGACATGAGGGAAGTAGGGGAAAAAACATCTAAGAAGGGTTGCTATTTCTGCACTCTCATCCCCTATGCCATGAATACAGTACAAACTTTAATCTCCAGAGAAGTTCCAGAACATGATGCCAGGTGCCTCATTCATCTTGCAGCATGTATGACCAGAGGACAATTTCAAGGAAGTTGGGCCACTTTACGATGGAGATCGAAATGGCCATTTCCATTCCAGGATGATTATATTAAGCTCATATACCTATTTATTTCACCTTGACTATTTCCATTCCTATTCTTCACATTAACCGCACTTGATGGTTTTAACTATTAGCAATCAAGGGAAGTCAGTCAACTGGAATAGGAAACCTATTCTTCAGTTTAAAAGCTTTCTTACTGATTCTTTGATGGACATGACCTGCCCTATCCCACTTCGGACTGGTACTCGAGGACATTAGAACTCCTATTACAACACTATGTGTGCTTATAAGGTCAGTAAATTTGAGTCTAAGGATAATCAGAAGCCTGGCAGATATTTGGGTGGTACTTGAGTGTACAACTCTAAGATTCTCAAATGTAGGGACCTGGCTGCTCTTAAAAAACAGGATGTTATAACAAATTAGTTAATAGCCTTAAAAAAAAAAATCACGCAAAGGCACAAAAATCTTGTTAGATACCTGAAGATTGATGAATATCTTACGTCACACCAGTCCATGTTGGAACATCTTTGCAAAGGGAAGGAGGGTAAATTCTGGTCTATTGTAAATGGGACACTTGATACCAACAAGGCAAGACTAGATTGCCCTATAAGGGCTGACTCTTGGGTTACCTGCTACACCAACAAATTTGCCTTGCCAAGGAAATGTACTGAAATCAGAGGTTCTGACTTAGGACACCCTGTCGCAGGCCATTATCCCTAGGATTATGATGACATTTCTGGGGCTATAGGTAAACTAAAGCCTTCTTGTGCCCCGGGATCAGATGGTATTCCCCCATTTGCACTTAAGGAAGATCCTTGTTTGTGGGTGGAACTTCTGAACCCTCTGTTCAATCACATATTTGATACCCATACTGTTCCTGCTACATGGGTCCAGTCCATAATTGTACCCATTTACAAAAAGGGTGATGCACTAGACCCCAACAACTATAGGCCCATAATGCTTAATGACGCCACGAGTAAAGTTTTTTTTTCAATCTTGCTTCTCAGAGAACTTAACTGTGTGGTCAACGGTAACTCTCTATTGAGTAAATTTCAAGTTGGATTCAGACAAGATATGGGTACTACTCTAAATGCAACTGTACGTGTGTGGAGGATGTTTCCTAGCCTCACTGGACTTGTCGAGTGCTTTTGGTGGTGTTATTAGGTCAAGGCTGTGGTCCAAGATGTTAGCTATGAATATCCAGCGAAAGCTTGTCCAGCTTATTGCACTCCTTATTGCACTCCTGCATACCCATACAACTATATGTGTCTGATTTACAGGAGAGGGGTCACTTTCACAGGAGTTGTTTTTGTACATTGGCCCCTATACTCTTCAATCTGTGTGATCTATAGGGACTGTGGCAGGGTCCTTCCATCGATTCAGATTGGGGAGTACTAGGATAGAATGGATGGCCTTTGCAGACGATTTTATTCTTTTAGATCGTACTCCGCGAGGCCTCAGGATGAAAATGCAGTTGTTCTTCCTCTATGCCACTGCGAATAATCTCTTTCCAATGCCTTGAAATCTCAGGTGCTTGTTTATTCTAGGGGAATCAAGATACAAACATATTGCACTACGGCCAGGTAACGTGGAACGGGTGAAGCGTGTAACTTATCTTGGGTATAACCTCCTGAATAGGGACAGCCTTGAATTCTGGAAATTAGTTTATCTGATAAGGCCTGTAAAGTTAGAGAGCAATTGAAATTTCTAAAGCAAAAAGTATGCACATTTTCACTACTCCCTCTTAGGTGATACTATCTTGCCAAGTTCAAACCTATTATCTTATATGGTCTTGACCTCTCCACACATGATATGGGTCCTACCCTGAACTTGATACCAGGAAAACTGTGGAAGGAGCTGTTGGGTTTGTCTATGACCATACCTAATGCGGTCATAGGACATGAGCTTTGTTTAATATTCTTGAAAGCTAGATATGCCTGAAAACAACTAACCACCTTTAGGAAAAAGAGTGACCCTCTGAAAAAAGATTTGCTATACGAGACACTGAGTTTGCTTATGCATGATTAATCTGTTTCTTCTATGCAAGAATTCTGTTCTGGGGTGAAGTCTGCTTTGGCTTCCCTTGGGTTAACAGTGGAAGATCTTGTGCAAAGACTGGGCATTGTGAAGAGGTTTCTCTTTAGGGCGGACTGGGTGGAGACTGTCGATTGCAATGCCTCCTATTCTACCGATACGGAATACTATACCTTTGTGCAAGCAAGAAATTGTATACATCTCTATCTTCAAAAATGTCCATGTGCTAATGTACGTATGACTTACATGCGATTTAGGCTCAATCAGTTCCCCACTTATGAGAGGATTAAGTATGGAATGATTCTTCTAAATTGCCTCTCAGAACCATTACAAATTTTGTGGCGACAAGGATTCTCCTTGAGACCCTCAGGCATATAGTTATCATGTGTCCCTATTTTGATGCTATCCATCTGAAGAGTATCAAACACAAATTCGATAAAAATGTGGAGGCCTCCGCAAATCTATTTTGGTTTAGGTTTATGTGGGGCATAAGTATATTATTGATGCTGGTCCTGAACGAGTTCCTGATGCTAGTCACAATGGAATTGCATAAAAAGAACTCCAGCACCTAATGGGTCTTTGTTGATAAACAGTTAAGGCAAAAGCTTAGATCTTGTCAGGAAGTACTGAGACTTAATGTGAAACAACTCTTGTTTTCTTCTTCATTCAACTTGAACCTAATGTTGCTTTTATTTCATTAATTTTGATGCATGTTTTATTTATGTTTTAGGAGATAACTTTTCTTCTTTTTTACCTTTTTTTCTGTCATACTGTGTATGTTGTGTAAGGTTTCCTGACAACTATGAACACAACAATAAAAAATAAATAGAAAAAAAGATTATAATAAGACTGCACAGATAGAAAGGTAACCTGGTTTGGAGAGTAAGATGCTTGTGTATCCTGCAGCAGGACAAGAAGAGGTAATCATTGAAGACATGAAGGGAATGGATTGCCTGATGTAACAGAACTAGCTGGATTGCCTGGATGTTGGGAAATAACTCAAGTCTTAGACTGTGGACAAGTGAAGTCCAAGAAGGGATTGGAAGGACGACTGATGTCCTGTGAAGCTTATCTACTGAAGTCAGAATATGTACAAGAGGTCTAGAGAGTGGAAAATGGATGTTTGAAGTCATGGGCTAACATGCCACACTACTGACATGGGTAGAAGATGAATTAGGTCCAATGGTTGTGATTCCATCGGCGAATGCGACATTGTTCTTTCAAAGACACAGAAAGAATTGTGTGGAAGATAACAAAGGCTGCAAAACTACAGTTGACGTTTCCATGATGGGAGAAGGGACAGCTGTACTCATGGATCAATATTGGGCTTGTGGGCCTAGGGCCTACATGAAGTTTAACAAGGATTGGGGTGGAGTATGCTCCTTGGTGCTCATCCATGTTCCAGCATTAGTGATTCCTCAGAGTGACCTGAACATTGGAGATTTGCCAAAAGCAGATGCCCATTTGAGGAAAAGAAGATGGCTTGGATTTCTCAATCGAACCAGAAGAGAGAATTACTTCTCAGTCAAGTCAATAGAAACATATTACACCATTCCTTATGAACAAAGGTTGTTCAGCAAGACTGATTCAATATTTATGCCTACATTCATGCCTGGGATTTAGACGATGGCCAATGCCAAGTGGCTGCAGATTACAAGATGGGAGCTCCTGCAGACGATCAATACTATCATAAAGGGATTCAATGCTATCAAGGAAGAGCTGAGGGACATACGACTGATGACCCTGCAAAATAGATATGTCATTGACTTGATCACAGCAATGGAAGAAGGA